>NC_134688.1:313343875-314021375 GCF_050947455.1 Rhinoderma darwinii
TCCTTGACTTTTTTGAGGATGGACCAGAATGACTGCTACATTCTGAGCCCTCAAAATCATAATCCCCATCTGACAAAACACTCTCTTCCCTGTCAGAAAATAACATTGCAAACACCTCCTCTGCAGTGTACAACTGATCTGCCATTGTTTTAATTGTATCTTTTTTTTTATACTAATGTAAAGGATCTGCCAGGCACAACTTCTGTGGATACGCCCATAGGTAATCAGTCTGCACCTGAGTCTATGTCTCTGAGACTGACTCCATCTTCCACCACTCAGGATGGCAGGCTTAGGAGTGGGAGAGCCTATCGCAGCCTGGCCAGACGGAGCTAGCTCCCGCCCTCTGTCTATTTATACCTGCCTTTCCTGTTCCTCCTTTGCTTGTGATTCTTCTTGTGTGGTATCCTAGCCCAGCTACAGCTTCTAACTATTTGATCCTGCTCCATACTGACCCTGGCTTACTGACTACTCTCCTGCTCTGCGTTTGGTACCTTATACACTCCTGGTTTGACTCGGCTCGTTTACCTCTCTTGTTGCTCACGGTGTTGCCGTGGGCAACTGCCCCAATTCCCTTAGCTTTGTGTACCCTTGTCTGTTTGTCTCGTGCACTTACTGAGCGTAGGGACCGCCGCCCAGTTGTACCCCGTCTCCTAGGGCGGGTCGTTGCAAATAGGCAGGGACAGAGTGGCGGGTAGATTAGGGCTCACTTGTCCGTTTCCCTACCCCCATCATTACATAATCACAAGCCCATATACCTAGTCTACTCTGGTCCCTGACACTACTATGGACCCCCTTGAGACCCTGGCCCAGCAAATGCAGGGTCTCTCCCTACAGGTCCAGGCCCTGGCTCAGAGGGTCAACCAGCCTGACGCTACCATGGTAGTGCCCCTCACCTCACCTCTTGAACCCAACCTCAAGTTGCCTGACCGGTTCTCAGGGGACCGGAGGACTTTTCTCTCCTTTCGGGAGAGTTGTAAGCTTTACTTTCGCTTAAAGCCTCACTCCTAAGGTTCTGAGAGCCAGCGGGTGGGTATAATTATGTCCCGGCTCCAGGCAGGGCCCCAAGAGTGGGCCTTCTCCTTGGCTCCTGACGCCCCTGAACTTTCCTCCGTTGATCTTTCTTTTCTGCTCTCGGACTCATTTATGACGAGACTGACAGGACTGCCTTTGCCGAGAGTCAGCTGGTGACCTTACGTCAGGGTAAGAGACCTGTTGAGGAGTATTGTTCTGACTTTAGGAAGTGGTGCGTAGCTTCTCGGTGGAATGACCCTGCCTTAAGGTGCCAGTTTAGGTTGGGTCTGTCGAACGCCCTGAAAGACCTGCTAGTTAGCTATCCCTCTTCTGACTCCCTAGACCAGGTTATGGCTTTAGCGGTACGACTTGACCGACGTCTCAGGGAACGAAAACTTGAACATTTTTGTGTTTTCCCCTCTGACTCCCCCATGATTACTCCCGAGGTCCCGTTGCTTCGCTCTTCCAAAGAAGACTCGGAGGTACCTATGCAACTCGGGGCCTCCGTGTCCCCCCCGACAACATAGAGAGTTACGCAGGAAGAATGGTCTCTGCTTCTATTGTGGGGATGACAAGCATCAAGTGAACACCTGTCCTAGGCGTAAGAATAAGCAGCCGGAAAACTTCCGCGCCTAAGTGATCATCGGGGAGGTCACTTGGGCGCACAGGTATTTCCCGTAAATATGAAATGTAATAAAATCTTGCTTCCCTTTCAGGTCTCTTTTGGTGGTAGGTCTGCTACCGGCAGTGCCTTCGTGGATTCAGGGTCTTCTGCTAATATCATGTCTGTGGATTTTGCTATGTCTCTAGCTATGCCTTTGATTGATTTGCCTAGACCTGTCCCGGTAGTGGGTATCGACTCCACTCCTCTTGCTAATGGTTATTTTACACAGCATACCCCCGTTTTTGAACTCCTTGTTGGCTCCATGCATTTGGAGCAGTGCTCTGTACTGTTGATGCAGGGATTATCGTCCGATTTGGTTTTAGGCCTTCCCTGGTTGCAGTTGCATAATCCCACGTTTGACTGGAATACTGGGGAGCTTACCAAATGGGGTAATGAATGCTTGACGTCATGTTTTTCTGTTAATTCTATTTCTCCCCCTGAGGAGGTGAACATGCTACCTGAGTTTGTTCAGGACTTCGCTGATGTTTTCTCTAAGGAGGCCTCCGAAGTGTTAACTCCTCATAGAGAATACGATTGCGCTATCGAATTGGTACCAGGAGCTAAGCTCCCTAAGGGTAGGATATTTAATCTTTCTTGTCCCGAACGTGAAGCCATGAGAGACTATATCCAGGAATGCCTGGCCAAGGGTTACATTCGCCCCTCTACTTCTCCGGTAGGTGCTGGCTTCTTCTTCGTAGGGAAGAAGGATGGTGGTTTTAGGCCATGCATTGACTACCGTAACTTGAATAAGGTCACTGTAAGGAACCAGTATCCCCTTCCTTTGATTCCTGATCTCTTTAATCAGGTTCAGAGGGCCCAATGGTTTTCTAAGTTTGATCTACGGGGGGCGTATAACCTTATCAGCATCAAAGAGGAGGATGAGTGGAAGACTGCGTTTAACACGTCCGAAGGTCATTTCGAATACCTCGTCATGCCCTTTGGGTTGTGTAATGCTCCTGCGGTCTTCCAGAATTTCATTAATGAGATTTTAAGAGATTACCTGGGGGTATTTCTTGTAGTGTACCTTGATGACACACTGGTGTTTTCCAAGGACTTGTCCTCCCACATTGAGCATGTCAGGAAGGTGCTCCAGGTCCTTCTGGAAAACAAACTGTTTGCGAAAACCGAAAAATGTGTGTTTGGGGTACAGGAGATACCATTTTTGGGTCAAATCCTCACTCCTCATGAATTCCGCATGGACCCCGCCAAGGTCCAGGCTGTGGCGGAATAGGTCCAACCTGCCTCCCTGAAGGCGTTACAGTGTTTCTTGGGGTTCGCTAATTATTACAGGAGATTTATTGCTAACTTCTCGGTCATCGCTAAGCCTCTTACGGACCTCACTCGCAAAAGGTGCTGATCTCCTCCACTGGCCTCCTGAGGCTGTCCAGGCTTTTGAGGTCCTTAAGAAGTGCTTTATCTCGGCCCCAGTGCTGGTTCAGCCCAACCAAATGGAGCCATTTATCGTGGAAGTTGACGCATCCGAGGTGGGAGTGGGGGCTGTCTTGTCCCAGGGTACCAGGTCCCTCACCCATCTCCGTTCCTGTGCCTAATTCTCCAGGAAGTTTTCGCCCACTGAGAGTAACTATGATATTGGCAACCGCGAACTCTTAGCCATTAAATGGGCATTTGAAGAGTGGCGCCACTTCCTGGAGGGGGCTAGGCACCAGGTAACGGTCCTTACCGACCACAAAAATCTGGTTTTCCTAGTATCTGCCCAGAGGCTAAACCAGAGACAAGCTCGATGGGCGTTATTTTTTACCAGATTCAACTTTTTGGTTACCTATAGGGCTGGGTCTAAAAATATTAAGGCCGATGCACTGTCGCGTAGCTTCATGGCCAGCCCTCCTTCGGAGGAAGATCCTGCTTGTATTTTGCCTCCTGGTATAATAATTTCTTCTATTGATTCTGATTTAGTCTCTGAAATTGCGGCTGATCAAGGTTCAGCTCCCGGGAACCTTCCTGAGGATAAGCTGTTTGTTCCCCTGCAATTCCGGCTAAGGGTACTTAGGGAAAATCATGACTCCGCACTATCTGGTCATCCAGGCGTCCTGGGTACCAACCACCTCATTGCCAGAAACTATTGGTGGCCTGGGTTGCCTAAAGACGTTAAGGCCTACGTCGCCGCTTGTGAGGTTTGTGCTAGGTCCAAGACTCCCAGGTCCCGACCAGCGGGCTTACTACGTTCTTTGCCCATTCCCCAGAGACCTTGGACCCATATCTCCATGGATTTTATCACCGATTTGCCTCCATCTCAAGGCAAGTCGGTGGTGTGGGTTGTAGTAGACCACTTCAGTAAGATGTGCCACTTTGTGCCCCTCAAGAAACTACCCAATGCCAAGACGTTAGCTACCTTGTTTGTCAAACACATCCTGCGTTTCCATGGGGTCCCTGTCAATATTATTTCGGACAGAGGGGTACAATTTGTTTCATTGTTTTGGAGAGCCTTCTGTAAAAAGTTGGAGATTGTTCTGTCCTTCTCCTCTGCCTTCCATCCTGAAACTAATGGCCAAACTGAGAGGACTAATCAATCTCTAGAACAATATTTAAGGTGTTTTATCTCTGACTGTCAATATGATTGGGTCTCATTCATTCCCCTCGCCGAATTTTCCCTTAATAACCGGGTCAGTAACTCGTCAGGGGTCTCCCCCTTTTTCTGTAATTTTGGGTTTAATCCACGGTTCTCCTCCGTTTCACCTGGTAGTTCCAACAATCCCGAGGTAGAGGTCGTTCATCGGGAACTGTGCCCAGTCTGGGCCCAGGTTCAGAAGAACCTAGAGGCGTCCCAGAGCGTACAAAAAACTCAGGCTGATAGAAGACGTTCTGCTAACCCCTTGTTTATGGTCGGGGATCTGGTGTGGTTATCGTCTAGGAACTTGCGCCTTAAGGTCCCGTCCAAGAAGTTTGCTCCCCGGTTTATTGGGCCGTATAAGGTCATTGAAGTCCTCAATCCTGTCTCCTTCCGACTGGAGTTGCCCCCATCTTTTCGAATACACGACGTGTTCCATGCCTCCCTCCTTAAACGCTGCTCCCCGTCCTTGGCTCCCTCGAGGAAACCTCCTGATCCCGTTCTCACCCCTGAGGGGGTGGAATTCGAGGTGGCCAAGATTGTGGACAGCAAGATGGTCCAAGGCTCCCTCCAGTACCTGGTTCATTGGAGAGGATACGGGCCTGAGGAGAGGACTTGGGTACCCGCCCGGGATGTTCACGCTGGGGTATTGATCAGGAAGTTCCACCTTCGTTTCCCCAATAAACCAGGTCCACTTAGAAAGGGTCCGGTGGCCCCTCATAAAAGGGGGGTACTGTAAAGGATCTGCCAGGCACAACTTCTGTGGATACGCCCATAGGTAATCAGTCTGCACCTGAGTCTATGTCTCTGAGACTGACTCCATCTTCCACCACTCAGGATGGCAGGCTTAGGAGTGGGAGAGCCTATCGCAGCCTGGCCAGACTCAGCTAGCTCCCGCCCTCTGTCTATTTATACCTGCCTTTCCTGTTCCTCCTTTGCTTGTGATTCTTCTCGTGTGGTTTCCTGGCCCAGCTACAGCTTCTAACTATTTGATCCTGCTCCATACTGACCCTGGCTTTCTGACTACTCTCCTGCTCTGCGTTTGGTACCTCGTACACTCCTGGTTTGACTCGGCTCGTTTACCTCTCTTGTTGCTCACGGTGTTGCCGTGGGCAACTGCCCCAATTCCCTTAGCTTTGTGTACCCTTGTCTGTTTGTCTCGTGCACTTACTGAGCGTAGGGACCGCCGCCCAGTTGTACCCCGTCGCCTAGGGCGGGTCGTTGCAAGTAGGCAGGGACAGAGTGGCGGGTAGATTAGGGCTCACTTGTCCGTTTCCCTACCCCCATCATTACAACTAAGTACGTAACTGAAATAGATTTTTTTCATCACAAAAATGAATTATTGTGGTACTCCCTAGAGAATGATATAAAATAATTATGTGTGTATAATTGTATGTAGCAGAAATGAATGAGGAATTAAAACAAATTGTATTGTAGCCAATTAGCTGAGACACTCCTTATAAAATTCTATAGAATTATATTTGGTACAAAAGTTAAGTGGTATTAAAACAAGGTGAATTCATTTATAGAACTAAATAACTGACAAACTGACACAACACTCCTTATATAATTATAGGTTACAAAAGAGAACTAATATAAGTGATACTAAAATTAGATGAATTAATTAATATAGCTAAATAACTGATTAATCGACACGACACTCCCTATAAAATTATATTTAGTACAAAAAAGAACTAATATAAGTGTAGCGCCAATGGTCGTGGGTCTCACTCACTCCAGCGGCCTCCAGCTTACTCATCCTCATCGCCGGCGTCTCTCTGCCCACGCTGGAGCACTCTGCTTTCTCTTCCTCCCACTGCCTGTGCCGGTGTGTGCGCTCGTTCCAGGTTCTAAAGGGCCATAGCACGCACCAGGAATATTGCCCCCAGCCTATCCCTGCATACCTTGGACTACTTAAGGATCTCTGCCCACTTCCCCAGTGCCTGAGCAATGTTGTTTCTAACCCAGTGTTAGTCTGCAAAGGTTCCATATCCTGTTCTCTGTAACCGTTGTCCGTCACCAGTCTTGTACACGTGTCCAGCCCTGTATCCTGAGTCCAGTGTCCGTGACCAGTCCTGCTTCCAGCAATCCGGAACTAGCCTGCTTCCAGCAATCCAGCACAAGCCTGCTCCAATCTTTCCAGCACAAGCCTGCTCCCAGCTATCCAGCACAAACCTGCAGTCAGTATCTGGCACCAGCCTGCTTCCAGTAATCTGGATTCAGCCTGCCATAAAAGTACCATCTACCAGTGACTATCAAATACCTGCCTGGCCAGCAGCTACTCCGTTACGTCGGAGTAGCCAAGTGGGTCCACATCCCCAGTGGACGTTACAGTTTGCTCAGGCCATGGACCCTGTGGGCAAACCCAAGACTGCTGTTCAGGTCATGCAGGAAGATATGCATGGCCTCCGAATATGCCAAAATTTGCTTTTGCAGGCAGTTAACACCTTAGCCAATTGCCTGGACATTGCTTCTGTCCCTACCAAGACAGCTCCACAGCTTTAGCTCCGTCCAACCCTTTGAGGTTTTGAACTACGTCTTTTCTTGCACCAAGTGACACCAAAAAAGATTTCTCATTCCAAACCTGCGGGCCTACTTCAACCTCTGCCTGTTCCGAACAGCCACTGGCAACACATTGCCATTGATTTTATTACTGATCTTCCTTCCTCTGATGGCTGCACCACTATTTGGGTTATTGTTGACCGATTCTCCAAAATGGCACATTTTGTTCCTTTGACCGGCCTCCCCTCGGCTCCTCGTCTGGTGAGTCTATTTGTCTTTCGTCTGCAAGGATTGCCCCTGAATATTGTGTCTGATCTGGGTGTCCAATTCATATCTAAATTCTGGAGAACCCAGTATAAACTTCAGGACGTGAATTTGGACTTTTCAACTCTCGTACCATCTACAATCCAACGGCCAAGTTGAAAGAATTAAACAAGTGCTAGAAAATTACGCGCTCATCCCAGTTCTTAAAGGGTCAGAGCACGCATCAGGATTATTGCCCTCATTTCATTGCTGCATACTGTAATGATAGGGGTAGGGAAACGGACAAGTGAGCCCTAATCTACCCGCCACTCTGTCCCTGCCTACTTGCAACGACCCGCCCTAGGCGACGGGGTACAACTGGGTGGCGGTCCCTACGCTCAGTAAGTGCACGAGACAAACAGACAAGGGTACACAAAGCTAAGGGAAATGGGGCAGTTGCCCACGGCAACACCGTGAGCAACAAGAGAAGTGAACGAGCCGAGTCAAACCAGGAGTGTACGAGGTACCAAACGCAGAGCAGGAGAGTAGTCAGAAAGCCAGGGTAAATATGGAGCGGGATCAAATAGTCAGAAGCTGTAGCTGGGCCAGGAAACCACACGAGAAGAATCACAAGCAAAGGAGGAACAGGAATGGCAGGTATAAATAGACAGAGGGCGGGAGCTAGCTGAGTCTGGCCAGGCTGCGATAGGCTCTCCCACTCCTAAGCCTGCCAGCCTGAGTGGTGGAAGCTGGAGTCAGTCTCAGAGACATAGACTCAGTTGAAGACTGATTACCTATGGGCGTTAACCCCGAAGCTGTGCCTGGCAGATCCTTTACACATACATTGGTCTACTTAAGGAATTCTGCCCACTTCTCCAGTGAATGAGCAATGTTGTTTTATAACCCAGTAGCAGTCTGCGAAGGTTCCGTATCCTGTTCCCTGTAAGAATTGTCCACGACCAGTCTTGTATCCGTGTCCAGCACTATATCCTAAGTCCAGTGTCCATGACCAGCTCTATATCCTGAGTCCGTTGTCCGTGAAGAGTCCTGCTTCGAGCTACCCAGCATAAGCCTGCTTCCAACTAACTGGCACCAGCCTGCTTCCAGTAATCCGACATCAGCCTGCTTCCAGCTATCCGGCACCAGCCTGCTTCCAGTAATTCGGCACCAGCATGCCATCAAGGTACCATCTACCAGTGACTTTCATATACCTGTCTGGCCAGCAGCTAATCCGTTACGTCGGAGTAGCCCAGTGGGTCCACATAACCGGAAGAAGTTACAGTAAGCGGTACTAAAATTAGGTGAATTAATTGATATCTTATTGATAAGTATCTGATGAACAGACACAACACTCCCTATAGAATTATACATAGAAAAATGAAATCCTGTTCCTTGTAAAACCCCCTCAAAAAACAAGGGGGCACTCCCTCCGTCTGGAGAAAAAAAGGTTCAAGCTGCAGAGGCGACAAGCCTTCTTTACCGTGAGAACTGTGAATCTATGGAATAGCCTACCGCAGGAACTGGTCACAGCAGGGACAGTAGATGGCTTTAAAAAAGGGTTAGATAATTTCCTAGAACAAAAAAATATTAGTTCCTATGTGTAGAAATTTTTCCTTCCCTTTTCCCGTCCCTTGGTTGAACTTGCTGGACATCTGTCTTTTTTCAGCCGTACTAACTATGTAACTATGTAACATTAAGGCCGGATTTTCTAGACCAGATGGCCATTAAAAACTCAACATTTATCAGTTTTCCATGTCCATTTTGCATCAGTGTCTCCAAATTCTCATCCATTTCCAGTCTGTCTGTCTGTTTTTTATGGCCGTTAAAAAAAAGAATATAAAAAAAAAAAGATGAATTTCATTTGTCCGGGTTTTTTGTTCCAATCCCCTGAAAACACCACAGTGCCCATGTAGATAGTGCCCACATATAGTGTCACACTGCCCACATATAGTGACATAGTGCCACAGTGCCCATGTAGATAGTGTCGGAATATCCCTATAGTGTCCACATATAGTGCCACAGTGCCTACATGCAGTGCCACGGTGCCCATATAGTGCCACAGTGCCCACATGCAGAGCCACAGTGCCCACATGCAGAGCCATAGTGCCCACATGTAATGACAGTGCCAACATGTAATGACAGTGCCCACATAGTGCCACCCCCAATATAGTCCCACAGGGCCCATGTAGGAAGTGCCACATCCCCTAGAAGATAGCACCCCACTCCCCCTAGTGGATCACAGTACCCACTCTCCTTGTGGTCGCCATGATTGGCAATCATAAAAATCACATGATCGGACCCTGAACAAATCAGGTCCCCATGAGGGTACCGGGACCATAGGCTGATAGCAACAGCCTGCTCCGGGTGCTAGACGCGCTCTGGGGGTCAGGATAGCCGATAAAATATAGATAAATTAACTTTGGCACTACACAGAGCCCAGCAAGCGTCAATATTACTCTACTAAGAACCTCTCAAACAGTGCAAGTGTGTAATGACGGGGGAGGGAGACAGACAGCTGTGCCCTAATCTACCCGCCACTCAGTCCCTGCCTACTTGCACGGCCCGTCCTAGGCGACGGCGTACAACTGGGCGACAGTCCCTACGCTCAATATGTGCACGACAGACAAACAGACAAGGGTACACAGAAGCTAAGGGAAATGGGGCAGTTGCCCACGGCAACACCGTGAGCAACAAGAGTAGTGAACGAGCCGAGTCAAACCAGGCGTGTACGAGGTACCAAACGCAGAGCAGGAGAGTAGTCAGTAAAGCCAGGGTCAATTTAAAGCAGAGGTAAATAGACTAGCAGAGCAAGGAACCCAGACAGAATCACAGGCAAAAGAGGAGCAGGAAATTAAGGTATAAATAGACAGAGGGCGGGAGCTAGCTCCGTCTGGCCAGGCTGTGATAGGCTCTCCCACTCCTCAGCCTCCCAGCCTGAGTGGTAGCAGATCGAGTCACTCTATCCGACTGAGGAGCAGGTGCAGACTGATTAACCACGGGCGTTGACACAGAAGCTGTGTCTGGCAGATCCTTTACAAAGCTCTTCCATTTAGAGACTAAGCATAATAAATGTGGCCGTTTGAACATGTGAAACTGGCCATCTACAGTGAAGGAAATAAGTATTTGATCCCTTGCTGATTTTGTAAGTTTGCCCACTGTCAAAGACATGAACAGTCTAGAATTTTTAGGCTAGGTTAATTTTACCAGTGAGAGATAGATTATATTAAAAAAAAAAAAGAAAATCACATTGTCAAAATTATATATATTTATTTGCATTGTGCACAGAGAAATAAGTATTTGATCCCCTACCAACCATTAAGAGTTCAGCCTCCTCCAGACCAGTTACACGCTCCAATTCAACTTGGTGCCTGCATTAAAGACAGCTGTCTTAAATGGTCACGTGTATAAAAGACTCCTGTCCGCGGACTCAATTAATCAGTCTGACTCTAACCTCTACAACATGGGCAAGACCAAAGAGCTTTCTAAGGATGTCAGGGACAAGATCATAGACCTGCACAAGGCTGGAATGGGCTACAAAACCATAAGTAAGACGCTGGATGAGAAGGAGACAACTGTTGGTGCAATAGTAAGAAAATGGAAGACATACAAAATGACTGTCCATCGACATCGATCTGGGGCTCCATGCAAAATCTCACCTCGTGGGGTATCCTTGATCCTGAGGAAGGTTAGAGCTCAGCCGAAAACTACACGGGGGGAACTTGTTAATGATCTCAAGGCAGCTGGGACCACAGTCACCAAGAAAACCATTGGTAACACATTACGCTGTAATGGATTAAAATCCTGCAGTGCCCGCAAGGTCCCCCTGCTCAAGAAGGCACATGTACAGGCCCATCTGAAGTTTGCAAATGAACATCTGGATGATTCTGAGAGTGATTGGGAGAAGGTGCTGTGGTCAGATGAGACTAAAATTGAGCTCTTTGGCATTCACTCTACTCGCCGTGTTTGGAGGAAGAGAAATGCTGCCTATGACCCAAAGAACACTGTCCCCACTGTCAAGCATGGAGGTGGAAACATTATGTTTTTTGGGTGTTTCTCTGCTAAGGGCACAGGACTACTTCACCGCATCAATGGGAGAATGGATGGAGCCATGTACCGTCAAATCCTGAGTGACAACCTCCTTCCCTCCACCAGGACATTAAAAATGGCTCGTGGCTGGGTCTTCCAGCACGACAATGACCCGAAACATACAGCCAAGGCAACAAAGGAGTGGCTCAAAAAGAAGCACATCAATGTCATGGAGTGGCCTAGCCAGTCTCCAGACCTTAATCCCATCAAAAACTTATGGAGGGAGCTGAAGATCCGAGTTGCCAAGCGACAGCCTCGAAATCTTAATGATTTACAGATGATCTGCAAAGAGGAGTGGGCCAAAATGCCATCTAACATGTGTGCAGACCTCATCATGAACTACAAAAAACGTCTGACTGATGTGCTTGCCAACAAGGGTTTTGCCACCAAGTATTAAGTCTTGTTTGCCAAAGGGATCAAATACTTATTTCTCTGTGCACAATGCAAATAAATATATATAATTTTGACAATGTGATTTTCTTTTTTTTTTTATATATATATATAATCTATCTCTCTCTGGTAAAATTAACCTAGCCTAAAAATTCTAGACTGTTCATGTCTTTGACAGTGGGCAAACTTACAAAATCAGCAAGGGATCAAATACTTATTTCCTTCACTGTATGTGCTACCTTAGTTGTGTGATAGAATTAGGTCCAAAATTATTTGGACTGTGACACAATCTTCATGATTTGGGAACTGCATGCCACCACATTGGATTTGAAATGAAACAACTGAGATGCAATTGAAGTGTAGAATTTCAGGTTTAATTCAAGGGGTTCAACAAAAATATCCTGTGAAACGATTGGGAATTGCAACCATTTTTCTACACAGCCTCCTCATTTCAGGGGCTCAAAACTAATTGGACAAATTAACATTAACCATAAATAAAATGGTTTTTCTTATACTTTGTAGAGAATCCATTGCAGGCAATGACTGCCTGAAGTCTGGAACCCATGGACATCAACAAAGGTTGGGTTTCCTCCTCTGTGATGCTTTGCCAAGTCTTTACTGCAGCTGTCTTTAGCTGTTGCTTGTTTGTTGGTCTTTCTGCCTTCAATTTTGTCTTAAGCAAGTGCAATGCATGCTCGATCGGGTTGAGATCTGGTGATTGAATTGGCCATTGCAGAATATTCCACTTCTATTCCTTAAAAAACTCCTGTGTTGCTTTCGCAGTATGTTTTGGGTCATTCTCCATCTGTACTGTGAAGCGACGTCCAATCAACCTTGCTGTATGTGGTTGAATCTGAGCAGAAAGTATATAGCTGAACACTTCAGAATTCATCTGGCTGCTTCTGTCTTCAGTCACATCATCAAAAAACACTAGCGACCCAGTGTCTTTGGCAGCCATGCATGCCCATGCCATCACACTGCCTCCACCACGTTTTACAGAGGATGTGGTGTGTTTTGGATCATGAGCCGTTCCAAGCCTTCTCCACACTTTCTTCCTTCCAACATTCTGGTAGAGGTTGATCTTAATTTCATCTGTCCAAAGAATGCTGTTCCAGAACTGGGCTGGCTTCTTTAGATGTTGTTTGGCAAAGTCTGGCCTTTCTATTTTTGAGGCTGTCTTCTCTTTATGGAAGACTTACAGTAGATACTGATACACCTACTTCCAGGAGAGTGTTCTTCACTTGGGTAGATGTTGTGAAGGGGTTTTTTTTCACTATGGAAAGGATTCTGCGATCATCCACCACAGTTGTCTTCCGTGGACGTCCAGGTCTTTTGGATTTCACCAGATCACCAGTGCGCTTTTTTTTTTTTTTCAAGAATGGGCAAAACTATTAATTTGGCCACACCTAACATTTGTGCTATCTCTCTGATGGATTTCTTCATTTGTTTTCAGCCTAACGATGGTCTGTTTCACTTGCATTGAGAGCTCCTTCGACCTCATGTTGTTGGTTTACAGCAACAGCTTCCAAATGCAAATGCCACACATGGAATCAACTCCAGACCTTTTACCTGCTTATTTGATGATGGATTAACGAAGGAATAGCCCATGCAGCCCTTTAAATAGCTTTTGAGATAATTGTACAATTACCTTTGGTCCCTTGACAAAGAGGCAGCTAAATATTAAAGAGCTGTAATTCCTAAATCCTCCCTCAAATTAAGATGGGAGTACCCTCAAATTAAAGCTGAGAGTCCACTCTTTAAGCCCATATTGATTATACAACTGTATATTATATATGTTTTGGTAAACAGCTAAAATGCAAAAACTTGTGTCACTGTCCAAATATTTCTGGACCAGTGGCAGCCGTAGCGGCTGCTACGGGGCCCACAGCTTGAGGGGGCCCGTGCCGCCTGCCGACAAGCCCCCCCCCCCCCCATATGCCTGGTGGCGCCGCTACTACGGGGCCCGCGCCGCCGAACCTCCAACAATTATGGACTGGGCGACACAGGCCCTCTCATGCCCGTAGGCGTAGCTAGAACCGGAGGGGTCCCGGTGCTAGCGACAGCCAAATATATGCATTAATGCTGAATGGCCCGGCATGCTTTACAATGACGCTGATTGGCAGGGCAAAATGACTTGCCCCGCTAATCAGCGCCTTTCAACGACGCTAGCGGCGCGATGACGTTATCGCGCCGCTTCTGTGCTTGAAAGGTGCTGATTGACGGGGCAAGTCATTCTGCCCCGCCAATCAGTGTCATTGAACGACGCGTTGTTCAGCTCCAGCAGACCTGCTCAGCATTGCAATCGGACTGCGTGGGAACGGGATCATGTGCGTATGTAAAGTTTTTAGTTTTTTTCTAATAACACTGTGAGTGGCATTATCTATAGTGGGGGCTCTATCTACAGGGGGGGGTCGTCTATATGTGGGTCACTATATACAGGGGGTCCAGATGTGGGGATGTGGGGCACCATCTACAGGGGTGGTCTATATGTGGGGATGTGGGGCACTATCTACAGGGGTGGTCTACATGTGGGGATGTGGGGCACGCTCTACAGGGGGTCTATATGTGGGGATGTGAGCCACTATATACAGGGGGATCTATATGTTGGGATGTGGGCCACTATATACAGGGGTGGTTTATATGTGGGCCACTATATACATTTGGGGTCAATATATGGGGATATGGGCCACTATAAACAGATGGGTCTATATGTGGGCCACTATATACAGGGGTGGTCTATATGTGGGCCACTATATACAAGGGGGTCTATATGTGGGGATATGGGCCACTATCTACAGGGGGGTCTATATGTGGGGATGTGGGCCACTATCTACAGGGGGATCTATATGTGGGGCACTATATACAGGGGGAGCTATATGTGAGACACTATACAGGGGTGGGCTATATGTAGAGCACTATCTAAAGGGGAGCTATTTTAGGGCACTTTCTATAGGGGTGGGCTATATGTGGGACACTATATACAGGGGTAGGTTACCTGTGGGGCACTAGCTACAGGGGGGCTATATGTAGAGCACTGTCTACAGGGGTGAGCTATATGTGGGCCACTATATACAGGGGGAGCTATATGTGAGACTACCTACAGAGGTGGGCTATACGTGGAGCACTGTCTATAGGGGAAGCTATGTGTAGGGCAGCACGGTGGCTCAGTGGTTAGCACTATTGCCTTGCAGCTCTGGAGTCCATATGTCGGCACTATATACAGAGGGCTGTATGTGGGACACTATCTACAGGGGCTTCTATGTAGGGCACTATTTACAAAGGCTCTATGGGGGTCACTATCTACAGGGGGCTATGGGGGCATTATCTACAGGCGGCATGGTGTGTGGGTGTGACAGTGTATGGTACTATAATAATCAGGGACACAGTGTATGGTGCTATTATAGTTAGAGGTGCAGTGTATGGCGCTTTATTATATTTAGAGGTGTTGAGAATTTTAACTACGTTTATAGGTGCAGAAATGTTTTAAGAGTGAGAAGCTGAAGACATCTGAGCGGAAAACTGCAGAAATGAGTCATGGCCGGTAGAAATCCATCATAGATGTCTGGACCGGAGGGAGAAGAAAAGAACTAGAATCTGAGACGTCACTGGTGAGTCACTTAATGTAAATGTTTATTCTGCCTTTAATTAGCACTGTAGTCACTGTATGATCTGCAGCGAGATGATGGGTGGTATGATTTTTTTTTGTGAAACAGCATCTCCCAGCATATCCTCATCATTATTCGGGCCATGCTGGGAGCTGTAGTTTTACGCCGTACAAACCTATACGGCAGGGGTTGCACTAAATTGAGCTGGATTTGTTCTGGTGTTGTATATATGTATTGATCTTGGTTTTGATGCTGTATGTAAGTACTGTGCTTTGTTCTAGTGCTGTATATACGTATGATTTGTTTTGGTGCTGTATATATGTACTGAGCTTGGTTCTGGGGAAGTATTTATGGACGGAGCTGGGTTCTAGTGTTGTATTTATGTACTGAGGTTGGTTCTGGTGCTACCGTGTTTCCCCGAAAGTAAGACAGTGTCTTACTTTCTTTTTATCCCCAAAAGCCCCACTATGTCTTACTTTCGGGGTATGTCTTACATTGGCAAAAAAATATTTTTTTTTTTTTTTTTTTTTTTTCACAAACTTTATTTAACTGTTTTACATTTTTTTTTTTTAGTCCCACCAGGGGACTTCACTATGCGATGTGCCGATCGCATATATAATGCTTTGGTATACTTAGTATACCGAAGCATTATTGCCTGTCAGTGTAAAACTGACAGGCAACCTATTAGGTCATGCCTCCGGCATCGCCTAACAGGCAGATGCTGAAGGCAGACCTGGGGGTCTTTGTTAGACCCCCGGCTATCATGGAAACCCGACGGCGACCCGCGATTTGTTTGCGGGGGCGCCGATCGGGTGACAGAGGGAGCTCCCCCCTCTGTCAAACACATTAAATGCCGCTGTCACTATTGACAGCGGCATTTAATGGGTTAAACTGCCGGAATCGGCGCGCGCTTCGATTCCGGCAGTTGCAGCAGGAGCCAGGCTGTGTATAACAGCCGTGCTCCTGCCGCTGATCGCGTGGGTACAGTCTCAGTACCCGCGCTATCACAGGACGGATATATCCGTCCTCCGGCGCGAACTAGCAGCTGCTGAGGACGGATATATCCGTCCTTCGGCGTTAAGTGGGAGTGGAAGTGGGCAGGAGGCGGCAATACCCCCGTGTTTCCCCGAAAGTAAGACATATGTCTTACTTTCGGGGTACGGCTTATATTAGCCGACCCCCCTGAAACCCCCGATACGTCTTACAATCGGGGGTGTCTTACTATCGGGGAAACACGGTAGATATATGTATGGGCTTGGTTCTAGTGCTGTATTTATGTACTGAGCTTGGTTATAGTGCTGTATATATGTATGAGCTTGGTTCTGGTGCTGTATATATGTAATGAGCTTGTTCTGGTGAGGTATATATGTGCTGAGCTTGGTTCTGGTGAGGTATATATGTGCTGAGCTTGGTTCTGGATCTGTAATTATATAGGATATATTTATATTAACAAAATTGCAGGGCAGATGGAATTGTTCTCAATTCATTGTATATTTAATGGGAATCTGTCAGGTAGTTTTAACCCCTTGAACCGCCACGCCACCATGCGGTAACACATGACCTGACAATATTTCCAAACATTCCCTTGTATGTTTTTTCAGATGCAGCAAAATCTTTAAAATCCATTTTGAAAACGGCACACACTATATGCTAATTACTTATTAGAAGGTCAAGGGGAAGTGCCGCTATCCTGAAGAGTTACATAGTCCTACCTCTTTTGGATTTTCACATTCGTTTTATCCTTCATCAATACAGCCATATGAGTTGAAGATTTTCACCATATAATCTAGTGGGAAACTGGAAAAAATAAATTGCGGGGTGGAACAGGAAAAAATAAGCGATTCCTCAATCTTTTTGGGGGGTTTCGATTTTTACGGAATTCACCATGTGGTAAAAATGGCATGTTAACTTTATTCTGATCTATGTGTCGATACGATTGCGGCGCTACCAAATTCATGTAGTTTTTGTATGTTTTCTGTCGTTTCAGCTGTATGGGGGCTTATGTTTTGAAGGGCAAGCTGTAGTTTCTTTTGGTATCATTTTGGGTTACATGAAACTTTTTGATCACTTTTTATTCCATTTTTGTAGCAGATGAAGTGAACAAAAAAACAGTGATTCTGGTAGTTTAATTTTTACTGTGCGGACTAAATAATGTTATATTGTAATAGTTCAGACTTTTACACATTGGACTTGGGGGAAAATGGGAAATGTTTGTTTTTTTTACTTTTAATATAGATATATATATATATTTTGAATATATTAAAAAAAACTTTTTACTGTATTTAACTTTTTTTACTTGTCCCCCTAAGGGACTTGAACCAGACATAGTTAATGATGCTGGGGTTGTAGGAGGAGGGTGTGAGTGCAAACAGGGGAGGGGGATAAAGCTTGTGCAAGTGTTTCTGTTTGGTTAAAACTCCTAAATAGAAAACAATCATTATATAAAATACATCAGGAACCAGAAGAGTATGTAAAAAAAACTACATCAAGAAAACAAGAGTGTCTATACTACAAACATGTAAAATGAAGTGAAGGAGCAGTATACTACTGAACCCATCCATATAACGATAAGTTTTTATAATTTTACATTTACACACTTCATTTAACATGTTTGTAATATACATAATCTTCTGTTTACTTGATGTATTTTTTTATATAATCTTCTGGTTACTGATGAATTTTATATAAGGATTATATAATGATTGCTTTAACAAAACAGGAACACTTGCATAAGCCTTATCCCCTCCCGCGTTTGAACTCACACCCTCCTCCTATGACCTCAGCCTCATAATCACTTAATAATCGCAAATGGTATCATACAACAAAATTATGTTATGTAACATTGTAATTACAGTATAATTATTGATCTGATGAATCATGACATTAGATCAGACTACACAAACAACAGAGTATACCGATGGAACGACTCCTTCAATTTTGGAAACATGGGGCGCGCCAACGTAGACAAAAACTGGTGGAAATTATTCCAGTTCAGGCAGCGATACAACTACAGGCAGATACCCACAGCAACGTTTCTTAGACAACCGCAGAGGAAGAAACGAACCACCAGGCGGGTGGGGAGGAGATGGTCGAGGACGCGAGACAAATGTAGAGACGAGATCCCAGGTAAGGACAATAACCTGGTTGTCAACCTCTCCTCCCACACTCTCACACCAACGGAACATTCTGTATTACAACGGGGACTATCCTTCTACCCACTGCCCCCCAGTAACATCTTCACCCTCCAACAGGAACTCAATTACTTTTACAGGTCATTACGTTTAAAAACACATTTTGGGTTGCTCACGTCCTCCCCTAATCCCCAACAACCTGATGATAATGTCCCACACCTTTCCATCACTACCTTAGGCTTACCTAATAAAATCCACTTTGGCCCCCCCAAAAACACACCATCCTACAGAGTCTTACATAAATATAGTCTGGAATATTATCCCCATCGAAAGAACATCTCTATCAAGGAAACCGATGCACTATCTATCTAAGATCAAAATAAAGAGATCATAATCAAACCAGCTGATAAGGGTGGGGCCATTGTTGTACGTAGAAACTATGTGATGGAAGTAGAATGCCAATTAACAGATACCAATACTTACAAAAAAACTTTCACATGACCCCACCACTAATATAGGGAGAAAAATCATTCTTATATTAGTCTATCACCTTGAAAACCACACCATAGATCAAAAGACCTACACATTTTTACAAAACCCTTTCCCTATCACTCGGTCTTTTAAGTTCTTCCCAAAATTCACAAATCACTCATCAACCCACCAGGCCGGCCCATAGTAGCCTCTACTGATTACATTCTATCACCTCTCTCCATTTTTCTTGAGAAAATGTTGACACCTCTGGTAAAAAGAACATCTTCGTTTATTCTAGGCACTGGCCATTTTCTCCAGAACATACGTAATTTAGCGAGTGTAGAACCTCATTGCATCTTTACCACACTTGATGTCAATAGTTTCTATACGTCCATTCAACATCATGATGGCATAGTTGCTACCAAGAGATTACTAGATTCCACCGACATGAATATCAATTCCAAAAACCTTTGTTTGGACATTTTAGAGCTTATACTTAATGAGAATTTCTCTCTCTTTGGGGATGTTTATTATAAACAAATATGCGGCACTGCAATGGTCTCAAATGTAGCCCCACCCTACGCTAATGCCTAAATGGCCGCATTTGAGGATGATTATGTATACCCCAATCTCAAATTTAGAGAACAAGCATTGTGTTGTTTCCACTATATTGATGACATTTTTTGCTTTTGGAAGGGAACAGAAAATTTCCTGATTGATTTTCTCTTTGAAATTAATAATATACGAGTGGGACTCCAATTTACCCCCATGAAATTTGCTTTTTAGACACTCTCGTCAAAAAGAATGACAGGGGTGTGTTGTCCACAGATTTGTACACCAAACCAACGGACAGGAATTGCCTGCTCCATTTCAATAGTAATCACCCCACAAAAACAAAAACGTCCTTACCAAAATCACAATACAAATGAGTCTTAAGAATTGTTATAGACCATGTAATACGAGGCACCAGACTTAATGAGATGACCGACAAATTCCAACAGAGCGCTAGCCCATAAGAGTTCTTAGACATAAACTTACTAAAGTGCTACAGGAGGAGTCTTCACCTCCTATTGCACCTAGAAATAAAAACCTAGCTAGGATTCCGTTCATTCATACATACCATCCTCTTGCACCCAAATTTCAACAAATAATTAAAAAACACTGGCATACTCTACATACAGCCTATCCCATGATAGAAGAATTTGCTCTACCTGCATTGATGTGCTTAAAACGTCAACCGAATTTCAGAGACAGATTAATCAGAGCAGACATTGGTAGTAGAAGTAAATTACCAATAGACATTTTTGAAATCTAGACGCGATGGAACTTTCCCATGTCTGCACTACTCCAGCTGTTCAAATTTTATTAAGGGTGACAGATTTCAAAATCCACATAATAAAACCTTTCCAATCAAGGGCTTTTACACCTGCAAAACAAATGTTGTCATATACCTTAGGAAATGTCCATGCGGCTTGGTTTATATTGGAGAAACGACACAACACATAGACAAGACTTTATAGCCAGCCACAAATCCACGATTCAGTGTAGCAAAACGTGGTTACCCATTCCAGACCATTTCCAAATGGCTAACCATAAAATGTCTCAGTTAAAATTTTAAGCTATAGAGCATATCCCGAGACCACGTAGGGGTGGCAACTATATTCGCCAACTTAAAAAACTTAAATCATACTGGATTCATACATTTCGGACTTTGGCCCCCAAGGGATTGGATAGTGAGTTTGATCTAATGTCATAATTCATCAGATCAATATCAATAATTATACTGTAATTACAATGTTACATAACATCATTTAGTTGTATGATACCATTTGCGATTATTAAGTGGTTATATACTAAGTTGCATACTAATCTGTATTGTTTCTTCCTCTTCTAGACACGCTAGAATATTTTCCATCGCTGGACCAGGTAATAATACCATAAAACCGGTTGTTTAACTCGTTCTCTGGTTTTCTTGTTTTTCATTCCCCCCCCCCTATGTTTTTCTTTGTTCTTCTTTTGTCTTTCTCATACGTCAATAGCCTATCGTAGCTTGATCTATTTTGTTTACACCACCAATTTTATACATCATAAATAAAATTCTCTGACATCGACACAATAAGTAGCAATGTTTGAGTCCATCCGCTGAAGCCGTTGCCAAGAGAACTATACACAAGCGCCATTAACTGGTTCCCGACCGCTGTCTGTGTTTTTACAGCCAGCGGTCAGGGTCCTTAAAACGCGCGCCATAGACTTTTAAGGGTGCGGGTTTTAACTTGCTGCCCGAGCGATCGGGCAGCTGAGTGTCGGGTCTTCGGCTGTCAGTGACTCCCGTGGACCCTGTGGAGAAGATAGACGTGTGCCGTTAGTGACAGACTGCTGCTGGGTCTTACTAGACCCAGCACAGCCCTATTAGTGACAATCGTCACTATGAGAGGGCTGATTTTCCCTGTAACTGGGGCTGCTGTGCAGCTCCAGTTACAGTGGAAAAGTGTGGTGGAAAAGAAAGAAAAAAAATATATAAAGTTCCGCAATGGTCTTTTTTGACCTTTGAGGGACAGACCATAGTAATAAAAAAATAAAAGTAAAGTGCAAAAAAAAAATGTAATAATAAATACACATAAAATACCCACCCCCAAAAAAATGTGTTCCCCCCCCCGCCAATCATTGTTGTAACGCTCACGCTGACCCAATTACCCTAATATATACATGTAATATATTAAAATTTACGGTAGACAATGACGATGACAAATAAAATGTCTATTTTAGGGTAAAACTATGTTATTACCAAAAAAAATAGCTGAAAAGCAAAAAAGCTACTTATTTTACTATTATTTTCAAACTTTAAGAATAAAAATTCTAAAATAGCAAAAAGGATGTGTATAAAAACAATAAAAAAAAGAAACCAGCATTGTCTAAGGAAAAAACATCGCAAAAATCACGTCGTTAGGCCAACAAATAAAAAATTTCGAGCCATTTAACTAACACGTGCTAAAAAGGGCTAAAAGGTGCCTGGTCCTGAAGGCTCAAAATAGCCCAGTCCTAAACTGGTTAAACAGCAAACGAAAATAGATCTGACTCCATCTTGGTACTCCCTACAACTTGTGTATTCAATACGTCATCTCTGGTTCACAGTACCTCATCTACACTTCTATAGAAAGATTTACAACTACATTCTATTCTATCGTAGGCTACTATCCCCACACTCAACTACTCAACGCATTTCTTAGTTGCATAGCTACCACATACCTTCGTTGCTATGCGCCCATTTCGTCACTTCTGGTTCCTGGAACTGACGTACTTCTGGTCCGGATAGAAGAAAACACAGACCGCTCACACATACTCCACACTGGCTTGTCTGGCAGTCTTTGGCCTGATGAAGACGTTAGTCCAACGTTGAAACGCGTTGCCTGCTTATCTCCATTAAAACTAGTTATTTATTTGCTAACTACTTATCATCATTATCTTCACGAACAGCAGCGCCTCTCTTTAATTTCTCTTACACATCAAAATGTGTATTGTTTTTATTTTATTTTAACTGTTCTCAATTACTGCAGTAACCTTCACGGTTCACCGGATTGGACCTGGCTGCAGCTGTTTAAAACTCTTTCCCAGCATTGTGCCTGTGTATAGCACAAACTTACAAGGTGAGCCTTTGCCTTCGCTACTTTGTACATATTACCAGCATTTATTTTGCATTATGTGGCGCCGTGCTCTCTTCTTTCTCTCCTACAGCTGTAGTCTGGCAGACGTCCATTTACAAATCTTCACTACATTTCCATGTAATTTATTTTCCATTCCATCCTCTACTCTGACAGTATTTTATGGTATGGTCTTCCATCTTTAGGGTTTGGTAAGCCCCCCCCCCCCCCCTCCTGTAACTCAACTTTGAATTTATCTAGTCAAACCTTAAGCCTGGTATAAACCGTCAATGTTATGAGCTTTATCATTGGTTAAATCATCCAATATTTCCAATATCAAGACTTCTTTCTTCATCCCTATACACCGGATGTTCCTATTTTATGGTTTTAGGATACATTATGTTATATGAATTTTATGGCTCTCTATTTCATAGATGTCTATTTTCATATGAATACTATAATTATTTCTGTGCATTATTTATATGCATGTACGCTATATTAAAATTAAATTATTTATTTATTTTACACAGCAACAGTGTTAAAAGCCATGGATTGGCCGAAACATCATTATTAAGTCGCTTCAATTCATATAAAAATGCTGATTACATATGAAATAATATAGGATATACAGCTTTGTAAAAATAAATCTATTCCACTTGCAATATATTTACTTGCTTTTTTGTGAGTGCTGGGGTAATCAAGACTATATAGTTTTACAGTGACAGGCAATATTACGCTCCAATACAGAAGTATTGCAGTGTTTTATAAAAGCGATCAAATGATCGGAGCATAAAGTACCCTAGCGGGACTAAAAAGAAAGTTAAAAAAAAGCTTAATCAAAAATTCGATAGAACCAAGCAGATTAAGAACCACGCAACCACAAAACATTTTAAGACTGTTTCCAAAAATAGTAGGGATCTATAAATGTGGAAAAAATAAAAGTCTGCTGTACTAGTATAAACTCGGGCAAAAGAACTGTAGGATAGAACATTACAAAAGAGGAATTCACCATTAAATCCTTCCTGAAATGCAGCTCGGATTTTGTAGTATACTTATTAGAGTGCGAATGTGGTATTCCATATATCGGAAGGACAACTCAGCCCCTACAATGTAGATTGAAAAGCCACAGATTTAATGCAAAAACTGTATACCTTAAACACAGCTTATCACAACATCCGTTAAAACACCACAACTCGTCATACGCAAATATAAAAATATCTCCCATAGAGAAAGTCACACTAAATACATATAACCGGACAGCTCCCCTGAATAAACGCAGATCATATTGGATCTTCAAGTTCCAAACATTAACGCCGGATGGTTTGAACGAAAACATAGAAACCGTCTAAAAAACAAAAGGTATATTTCTGACACAATATAAGAACAAAACAATTAAAAAAAAAAAAGATTTCTCATATAAAAACATTTTTCGCTTTGATATCCGACCAATATCATCCAGTTGTCTCTACCAGAAGTCATATAACGAAACTATAAAAACCTAATATAATCAAAACCAGTATTATTGGTAGTATTATTATTATTATTATTATTATTATTAGTATTAGTGATTGCTTACCATCTATGGTTTGAGTGTATCTTAGCATGTTTTAAACCCCTACCAAGCAGGTCAGAATATATTCATTATTTTTCGCTCTTGAGCAGAACTATTGGACCGTTTCAGCCGCCGTAGCAATACCCATTTCAGCCGATGATCCGATTTCCCAGCAACAGTAACGCTACGTCAATGTAAATGAATAAAACCCATGAGCAGTATAGCACTGAACCCATCTATATGGTAAGTTTTTATCATTTTACACACTTAATTTTAGATGTTTGTAATATACACACTCTCCTGTGTTCTTGATGTATTTTTTACATAATTTTCTGGTTCCTGATGAATTATATATAATGATAATTTTGTATGTAAGAGTCTTAAAGCCTATGGAAACCTTTGTGCCTAAGAAAACTTTTTTCATGCAAGTGACTAAGTCCCAGTAGAAAAACAAATTATGCACTTATCTTTTTTTTGCATCCAGTTTGCCTTCTTATGTTTTCAGCAACCCTCATATGTGGTTTGTAAGCTTTCGGCCGGGTTTACACGAGCTTGTGCGTTTTGCGCACACAAAAAATGCGCCATTTTGCGTGCACAAAAGGCACTTAACAGCTGTCAGCCCCGTATGATGCGCGGCTGCGTGATTTTCGCGCAGCCGCCATCATAATGAAACTCAGTTTGGATGTTTGTAAACAGAAAAGCACGTGGTGCTTTTCTGTTTACATTCATAGTTTGACAGCTGTTGCGCGAATCACGCTCGTCCCACGGAAGTGATGCGCGAACAACGCAGAAATATAGTACATGTCGTGAGTTTTACGCAACGGACTCACGTTGCGCAAAAATCACGGACTGTCTGCACTGCCCCATAGACTAACATAGGTCCGTACGACACGCGTGAAAATCACGCGCGTTGCACGGACGTATAACATGCTCGTGTAAATGAGCCCTTCCTCCAATCAAACTTCTTCTCTAAGGGTCAGTTTACATTCAGGATTTGATGTGGATGAAATCCATATCAAATCCGAATATTAATCCGCATTTAGAAAACCACATGTGCGTATTTCTTATAGTGTGGATTTCATTGCAGATTTTAAAATATAATTGATTTATATGATGAAAATCTGCAATTTATACGCATTGAATCCGGTGAAGCATGCTGTGTATTTAATTTCTAACCGCATTTCTAAATCCACAACGTAAAAATAAGCTGCATGTGGTTTGGGATTGTAAAAACCCATCTACTTGCATTGTACAGTAAATTTCTGTGGATTTGTGCTGCATATTCAGCAACGTAAATCCGCATCAAATCCTGAACGTGTGAACTGGCCCTATGGGGTGTTCATGTTCTCTTCTCTGCCTGTTTGGATTTTTCATGCACAAGCACAGCTTACCCTCTGCCCCCCCCCCCCTCCACTTCTCCTGGTTAGGAGGCCGTTTTGAATAACAATGCCCACACACAGCTCTATTCACATGACAGGGTCTGGGTGTAGGCCGTTCTGGTCTGTTTTTCTCGGCCGTTTTGCATCCGTTCCGTTTCCGTTCCAAGCCGTGTTTCCGTTTTTACCAGCCGATTGTGACCCGTTTTGCATCAGTTTTCACTAATTAATTTAATTTGTCAATTTTCTTTAAACCCAAACCACTTAAAACACCCACAGGAAAGTGATGATTGCACAGCCACCATTTTCTATTGCTTTCAGAGTATAGAGAGCTTTTTCTGTTCCCTCAGCTTCTTTGCATTTGTTTTTTACTCTTTCTCTGCTATTTTTTACTTGCTACCATGTTCACAGAACCATTGAACTGTGTACTGCAGCTTTGGCTGATTTCTCGGCAATTCGGACAGCAATCGCAGATGTTGATGCCCTCTGTAGATAATGCCACAGTGCTCCCTGAAGATAGTGCCGCAGTGCCCCCTGTAGATAGTGCCACAGTGCCCCCTGTAGATAGTGCCACACAGCCCCCTTGTAGGTAGTGTCTCACAGCCCCCATGTAGGTAGTGCCACAAAGCCCCCTTGTAGGTAGTGCCACACAGCCCCATTGTAGGTAGTGCCACACAGCCCCCTTGTAGGTAGTGCCACACAGCCCCCTTGTAGGTAGTGCCACACAGCCCCCTTGTAGGTAGTGTCTCACAGCTCCCTTGTAGGTAGTGCCACATAGCCCCCTTGTAGTTAGTGCCACACTGCACCCTTGTAGGTAATGCCACACAGCCCCCTTGTAGGTAGCGCCACACAGCCCGCTTGTAGGTAGTGCCACAAAGCCCCCTTGTAGGTAGTGTCACATAGTACCCTGTAGTTAGTGCCACACAGCCCACTTGTAGCTAGTGCTACACAGCCCACTGTAGGCAGTGCCACACAGCCCACTGTAGGCAGTGCCACACAGCCCACTGTAGGCAGTGCCACACAGCCCCCTTGAAGGTAGTGCCGCACCCCCTCTGTAGATAGTGCCACACAGCCGTCTTATAGATAGCACCCCCTAGATGGCACCCACCTGTAGATAGTGCCACTATAGCTCCCTGTAGGAGCGGGATCCTTCTGGCCGGGGATTACGCTTCTAGAGAGAGTCCCTGACGTCACTGTCTACCTACTGTAAATAATAATCTCCTCCTCCTCACATGCTGCCACAGTGCCCTCCGTAGATGCTGCCACAGTGATGTCAGGGGCTTGCCCAGAGCTGGGGTCCCGGAGCAGAGCCACTTCTAGCACTCTGCTTGGGATTCCAGCTCTGCTCCTGACATCACTGTCCATATATGGATAGAGATGTCAGAGGCAACACCAGTGCTGGAGTCCCGGGCAGAGCGCTAGTAGGCTCTTCCTGGGACTCCAGCTGTGCTCCTGACATCACTGGGACCCCTGCTCTGGGGAAGCCCCTGACATCATTGTCGATGTATGGACAGCGATGTCAGAGGCTTGCCCAGAGTTCCAGAGCAGAGCCTATACTAGCGCTCTGCCCGGGAATCCGGCACTGCGGAACTCTAGACATCATGTGTCCAAACATGGACACCTATGTCAGGGAATTCCATAGAGACCCGGAGCAGAGCCGATACTAGCGCTCTGCCCGGGTCTCCGCTCTGGGGAAGACCCTGACACACTGTCTATATATGGACAGCGATGTCAGGGAATTCCACAGAGTCCCAGAGCAGAGCCTATACTAGCGCTCTGCCCGGGAATCTGCTCTGCGGAAGACCCTGACACACTGCCCATATATGGATAGCGATGTCAGGGAATTCCACAGAGTCCCGGAGCAGAGCCTATACTAGCGCTCTGCCCGGGACTCCGGCTCTGGGGAAGCTCCAGACATCGTGTGTCCAAACATGGACAGCGATGTCAGGGAATTCCACAGAGTCCCGGAACAGAGCTGATACTAGCGCTCTTCTCGGGACTCCGCTCAGGGGAAGACCCTGACACACTGTCCATATATGGACAGCGATGTCAGGGAATTCCACAGAGTCCCGGAAAAGAGCTGATACTAGCGCTCTTCTCGGGACTCCGCTCAGGGGAAGACCCTGACACACTGTCCATATATGGACAGCGATGTCAGGGAATTCCACAGAGTCCCGGAGCAGAGCCTGTACTAGCGATTTGCACGGGACTCTGGCTCTGGGGAAGCCCCAGACATCGCTGTTCATATGTGGATAGCGATGTCAGGGAATTCCAGAGTCTCACAGCAGAGCCTATACTAGCGACTCTGTGTCCCCTGGTCTAAAGTAAATACACGCCCAGTTGGGCATTAAGAAAGTAATTAGCATAAAGCTAAAATTGCTAATAACGTGGTAAAAATAGATTGTTTTTCTAAATAAAAAGCACTGCTGTCACCTACATTACACGCCCATCTCCTTATGTAGGAGATAGGAGACTTATAATGTGGTGTCAGAGCCTTTTCGCATTGCTTTTTGAAAATCCTTTTATTTTTCTGGTGCGTTACAAGGCTTATAACTTTAGCAGAAATTTCTCGCAATGTCAAAAGGCTATTATTTCAGGGATAAGTTCAGTTCTAAAGTGGCTTTGAGGGACTCATACTTTGCAAACCCCCATAAATCCCCCCATTTTCAAAACAGCATTTAGAAAGCTTCTTAACCCTTTAGGTGTTTCACAGGAATTAAAGCAAAGAACAGGTGAAATTTACACATTTCCTTTTTTTTTGCAAAGATTCATTTTAAATCTATTTTTTTTCTGTAACACAGCAGGCTTTACCAGAGAAATACAACTAAAAATGTATTACCCCAATTCTGCAATTTTTAGAAATATCCCACATGTGGCCCTAGTGTGCTAATGGACTTAAAGAGGCTCTGTCACCAGATTATAAGTGCCCTATCTCCTACATAATCTGATCGGCGCTGGAATGTAGATTACAGCAGTGTTTTTTATTTTGAAAAACGATCATTTTTGAGCAAGTTATGAGCAATTTTAGATTTAGTTTCTTAATGCCCAACTGGGCGTGTTTTTACTTTTGACGAAGTGGGTGTTGTAAAGAAGTGTATGAGGCTGACCAATCAGTGACCAATCAGTGACATACACTTCTCATTGTTCCAGCCCAGCATGATCCACAGCACAGTGGGATTGTGCAGTGAAAGAAGCTGGGCTGGAACAATGAGAAGTGTATGTCACTGATTAGTCACTGATTGGTCAGCCTCATACACTTCTTTACAACACCCACTTGGTCAAAAGTAAAAACACGGCCAGTCAATGACTGCCTCGGCAAAGAAGTGCAGGACACTTCTTTGCAATGTAATTTGAGCCGTTCTTCATTGAAGTCAATGAAGAGCAGCTCAAGATTTACGAGCGTCAAAGACGCCTCGCATAATGCGAGGAGGAGCTTTTACGTCTGAAACGACGCAGCTGTTTTCTCCTGAAAACAGTCTGTCTTTTCAGACGTAAAAGCCACTTCTCATGTGCACATACCCTAACTGCAGTGCGCTTGACTTATACATGCGTGCTATTACTGTTTCGTAGTATAATGTCACGTGCAACTGTTTGTAGGCTGCATATTCCTCAGAATGTAAGATGGCCTTTTAGAGGCTGTAGAGCTGGTTTGTGAGTGAAGGCAAGAAAGAGGTGATTTAAACCAGCTGTTCTATCCATTAGCATGGGAAATGCACAGTGTCTTGGGAATAAATCAGATGAGCTGTTGCTTTATTCAAGAATCAAAGGGAATTCTGGGAATGCAGTATTTTGTGTTTTGCATAGACATGGCTTCATAGTGATGTCCCGGATTCCATGTCTCTGTACCTGGGTTTATCTTGATTCGCCACGACCTTGATATGCAATTGAGTGGGAATAAGAAAGGTGGGAATTGATATTCTATGTGAACAATAGATGGTGTAATCAGGGACATGTAACGGTAAAGGAGCGTCATTGTTGTCCGAATATAGAATCTTTTGCAACAGGAATTAGGCCATGCTATTTACTTTGGTAGTTGCAGTTTTCGTTTATATACCGCCGTCTGGAAATTTGGGGGTGGCATGTGAGGTACTCTCTGGGGTGTTTGCCCGTTTACAGACCAACCATCCTAATTGCTTCTTTTTTATATCGGGTGATTTTAATAGGGTGGTTTTAATAGGGTGATGTCCTTGGCGCTACCAAAGTTTCACCAGTTTGTCAAGTGTGCCACCCACGAGGATACTATTTTGACCTCCTTTTTGCAAATGTTAAGGAGTTGTACAGTTCAACGGCTCTTCTACCATTCGGAAGGTCAGATAATAATTTGCTACCGTTGCGGTCTGTTCACCAACGGGTTGCTTTTAACTCATGGATATCAAAAACATTCGCCAATGGACACTTGAGGGTTAACGAGGCGTTGCAGACGTATTTTTCGGAATAACAGAATATGAGTTTATGTGAAACACCAGGTGAGGATATAGATGCGGTTATGAATCAGATTACCGATTTATATAAATTTTTTGCACGGATATGCTGATCCCTGTTAGAAAGGGGAGTTGTTTTTCTAACAATAAGCGGTGGATTACTAAAGACTTAAAACCGTTATTAAATAAAAAAAGAAGTTGGCTTTCAAAACAAAGAATAGGGACCAAATTAAAATTGTACAACGTGAGCTTAGAGTCAGGTTAAGGGACAGTAAGGGGGTGTATAAAGAAGTTAGAACATCAGCCATCACAGAACAACTCCAAGGAGGTGTGGTCAGGAATTAAATTACTAACTGGGTTTAAGTGTAAAATGGAAAATAATGGTGGCAGCGTAGACCGGGCTAATGATCTAAATTAGAATTTTAATATATTTAGAAGGATACGTAGTGTGCCTATAGATGAGGTTGGTGCTTCATCACAATAAATGCCATCGCTAGATTTTGGTACCGGAGTAATAGATTATGTGATTTCAGAATGTGTCATGTGGGGGCAGTTTATACTGATGAAAGTAGGAAAAGTAGCAGGGCCAGATGGAATTAGTCCTCGGGTGTTAAAAGTTTGTGCAGACCAGCTGTGTTCCATTTTTCAGAGATTGATCAATCAGTCTTTGTTCTGAAACGGTATCGGTGATATGGAAGACCTCGTGTTTGGTGCCGGTTTCAAATTGTACATCACCAGTTCCTTTTGGTGATTATCGCCCGATAGCTTTGAATTCATATGCAATGAATGCTAGAGAGGTTAGCGGTAGCCTGTATGTGTCACGGTATGTGGACCCACTAGGCCGTACCGCTGTAGCAGGGAGGCAGCTGGCCAAGCAACAGGGAACCCCAGCAATACAAAATCCCGCACAAGGATACCTGAATAGTCCATACAGTGGACGTGTCGGTTGTCGTGGAGTTATCGGCAGCATCTCCCTCCTGAGAGATGCCTGCACTCACTTCCTGGTCCGTACACTGACTCCCACAGGGCGCGCGCACGGCCTTAAAGGGCCCAGAATGCTGCTGGACTATAAAAGGGGCTCTACCCTCTTGCCTCTGTGCTGTCAAGAGTTGGAGTCGTGAGCCTCATCTTAGCTTGAATTCACTGCTACTGTCTACATTGCCTCAGGTACCCTTTCTGGACTATAGACATTGTATTGTACCCATTTGGCCAGCTGCTATCCCGCTGTTAGGTACGGCCCAGTGGGTCCACACCCCGCGTCGTGACACTCGATACTGAGTAAATCAAGGTGTTTGGAATATTTGTTTCCTATTTTTATTATTTGCATAGCATTAACATGTGTATCGATCCTGTGTAATAGCCTATGATGCACTATATAGGCAAAAAAATAGCTTTCAGGGGTTAAAGAATAGTTCTATGAAATACTCTATCTTAATTGGTCGTTTAGGAAAGGGATGATATAGTGACAGAGCACTATATCACTATATCAGGGCACTGAGTGACAGAGCAGTGAGTGATAAGGGTAATATGGGAGAGGAAACTATATGTTTATTTATTTTATTTTTTAGTCTGTCATGAAAATGATAAAAATGGGAAATCTTTGCTTTGGAAATAAAATTGGGGGCAAGGAAATGAAAATTCAATTTCAAACTAAATTGCGTAAAGCTTTTTTTTGGGATTGTAGATAGGCTGCTCCTCTGATTTATAGATTATAGGTACATGTAGATTTTAGATTAAAGGGAATGTATTTCAGAAAATCATTTATGTTAAACATATTTTTTTTTAAAAACATTGCTAGTGTTTGTTTTTTTTGCCAGGATATGATCGCCGCAGGTAAGTTCCTGGCGTACCCAGCAAACAACTGATTTTAGTCGAGGGAAGCAAGGCATTTCCCCTGCAGCAGACATTTTGTTTAGACTGTTAACGACATCTAAGCTACTTGGATTTTCTCTTTTCAAGATGACCACAGAATTTTAATGTACAAAAGTGAGTAGAGCAAATGTATGTCAAATCAAACATGGTGAAGAGCTTGGGTCGATTTTTGATCATCATTAAAATTTGAGATATTTATCATGATCCAGTGGGGGAGATTTATTAATATTGTCTTAAAGAGACAGTATAAAACTAGACCAGACAGGCAGAAACTGCATCAAATTTTTCACAGTGGTGCCCGCTGTATGATAAATTTGGCACAACTTGCTAGACACATGATTAGCTTTTCTCTTCCTTACGCCACCAAAACATGGTCTAAAACACAATAAATTTTGCACGAGTCATATACGCCAATTGTGAGTCAAGATACACCAAGTGTGTAAAACTGGTCTAACAGTGGCATTCAATTCTTAACCCCTTAAGGACGCAGCCTAGTTTTGGCCTTAAGGCTCAGAGCCCATTTTTCAAATCTGACATATTTCACTTTATGTGGTAATAACATCGGAATGCTTAAACCTACCGAAGCGATTCTGAGATTGTTTTCTCGTGACACATTGGGCTTCATGTTCGTATTAAAATTTGGTCGATATATTCAGTGTTTATTGGTGAAAAATTGCAAAATGTAGAGAAAATTTTGAAAAAATTGCATTTTTCAGAATTTAAATGCATCTGCTTGTAAAACAGACGGTTATACCACCCAAAATAGTGACTAGTTCACATTTCCCATATGTCTACTTTAGATTGGCATCGTTTTTTGAACATTCTTTTATTTTTCTTGGACGTTACAAGGCTTAGAACATAAACAGCAATTTCTCATATTTTTAAGAAAATTTCAAAAGCCTTTTTTTTAAGGCACCTTTTCAGTTCTGAAGTGGCTTTGAGGGGCCTATGTATTAGAAACCCTGATAAAACACCCCATTTTAAAAACTAGACCCCTCAAAGTATTCAAAACAGCATTTAGAAAGTTTTTTAACCCTTCAGGCATTTCACAGGAATTAAAGCAAAGTGGAGGTGAAATTTGCAAATTTCATTTTTCTTGCTGAATTTCAATTTTATTCATTTTTTTTTCTGTAACAAAGAAGGTTTTACCAGAGAAACACTACTAAATATGTATTGTCCAGATTCTGCAGTTTTTAGAAATGTCCCACATGTGGCTCCAGTGCGCTCGTGGAATAAAACACAAGCCCTAGAAGCAAAGAAGCACCTAGTGCATTTTGAGTCCTCTTTTTTATTAGAATATATTTTAGGCAGCATGCCAGGTTTGAAGAGGTGTTGAGGTGCCAAAACAGTAGGAATCCCACAATAGTGACCCCATTTTGGAAACTACACCCCTCAAGGAATTAATTTATGGTTGTTGTTACCATTTTGACCACACAGTTTTTTCACAGCACGTATTGGAATTGGGCTGTGAAATTAAAAAAAATTCATTTTTTCCAATAAAATGTCATTTGTGATCAAAATTTCTTATTTTCACAGGGAACAAAATACCCCATTTTGTTGCCTAATTTGTCCTTAGTGTGGCAATACCCTATTTGTGGTGATAAACTGCCGTTTGGGCTCATGGGAGGGCTCAGAAGGAAAGGAGCGCTATGTGTTTGTTGGAGTCCAGATTTTGCTGGATTGGTTTTCGGGTGCCATGTCGCATTTGCAGAGCCTCAGAGGTATCAAAGCAATGGAAACCCACCAGAAGTGACCCCATTTTGGAAACTACACCCCTCAAGGAATTCATTTATGGTTGTTGTTAGCATTTTGACAGCACAGTTTTTTCACAACACCTATTTCAATTGGGCTGTGACATTAAAAAAAATGTCATTTTTTCCAATAAGATGTAATTTTTTATGAAAAATTCTTATTTTCACAGGGAACAAAATACTAAATTTTGTTGCCCAATTTGTCCTGAGTGCGGCAATACCCCATTTGTGGTGATAAACTGCCGTTTGGGCCCATGGGAGGGCTCAGAAGGAAAGGACCACCATTTGGCCTACTGGGGATTTTCTAGTGCGGTCATGTATGCAGAAGCCCCTGAGGTACCAGTACAGTTGAAACCCGCAAGAAGTGACCCCGTTTTAAAAACGACACCCTTAAGGCATTCATCTAGAGGTGTAGTGAGCATTTTGACCGGAGACCTACACCCCATAAACTGTAATGTGGGTTCTCCTGGGTACGGCAATACCCTACATGTGGCTGTTATCAGCTGCCTGGGCACACAGCAGGGCTCAGAGGGGAAAGACGAGGGGGGATAAGCTGTGCAGGGGGCGTCAGGGTAAGTAAAATTGGTGTAAATTATAAACCAAGGGATGTATGATAAATTTTAAAACACTCTTTCATACAGAGCTCTGGTTATTCGGGACACGGGTCACATTGGTATATTGTGTCATCCCTTATAGCAGACTTTGCACCTCTTTTGACTTTTTCCCTTCTTGCCAGTTTGGGGAACTTCTCCTGGAAAGTGTTGCCGCCCTGGTACGATGCGTGTGGCCCCGCTTCCAGAAGTACTGGGTGCCCCCCCTTCTTGGTCCCTAAAGATTAGGTTCTTGATAATCACCTCTTGAAATTCCAGGAAAGTTCCCGTCTGGTCTGCACATCGACGTAGCACGTACGCATTGTACAAAGCCATCTGTATGATGTGCCCGGCCAGCTTCTTATACCACACCGCATGGCGCTGTAGGGCTTCAGGATTTGATCTGACAAGTCCATCCCTCCCATGTACCTATTGTAGTCCAGGATGCAGTCTGGTTTGGGGGTGGCCTTTCCTTCATATATCCTAAATTTGTAGGTATACCCTGATGCACTCTCGCAGCTTATATATCTTCACGCCATACCTTGCCCTCTTACCCGGCAGGTACTCGCGGAATTGAACCCTCCCTTTAAAATGTACCAGGGACTCATCAATAGAAATACACTTCTCGGGGTGTATGATTGGTAAAACCGGGCACTGAACGGTCTAATAGGGGTCTCCGTTTATACAAACGGTAAAAACTGGGGTCACCTCGGGGTGGGCACGGCTCATTATCAGTATAATGTAAGAAGCGAAGTATTGCCTCATTTATTAATTTTTTTAGATTCCAGTTCAGTTCTGAAGTTGCTTTGAGGGGCCTATATATTAGAAACCCCTATCAAACACCCCATTTTAGAAACTAGACCCCTCAAAGTATTCACAACAGCATTTCGAAAGTTTATGAACCCTTTAGGTGTTTCACAGAAATTTAGAGCAATGTAGGTGTGAAATTTACATTTTTTTTTGGTCAGAAAATCCTCTTTCTACCATTTTTTTTACAACACAAAAGGATTTATCAGAGAAACGCAACGTAATACTTATTGCCCAGATTCTGCAGTTTAGAGAAATATCCCACATGTGGCCCTCGGGCGGTAATGGACTGAAGCGCCGGCCTCCGAAGCAAAGGAGCACCCAGTGGATTATGAGACCTCTTTTTTATTATGCACCATGTCCGGTTTGAAGAGGTCTTGTGGTGCCAAAACATTGGAAACCCCCCAAAAGTGACCCCATTTTGGACACTAACCCCCTTGAGGAATCCATTGTAGTTTTCTTGGGGTGCATGCGGCTTTTTGATCAGTTTTTATTATATTTTTAGGTGGCGTGGTTACTAAAAAACAGCAATTCTACTATTGTTTTTTTATTCTATTTTTTTACAGCGTTCACTGTGCGCTATAAATGACATATTCACTTTATTCTGCGGGGCGATACGATTACGGAGATACCATATGTTTATAGTTTTTTTTTATGTCTTATGGCGTTTGCACAATAAAATAAGTTTTGTAATAAATCACTCACTTTTTGTGTTACCTTATTCTAAGTGCCATAACGTTTTTATTTTTCCATCAATAAAGCCGTGCGAGGACTTATTTTTTGCGTAACGAACTGTAGTTTCCATCAATACCATTTTTAGGTACATGCAACTTTTTGATCTCTTTTTATTCCATTTTTTGCGAGGTGAAGTGACCAAACAATTGTGATTCTGGGACGGTTTATTATTATTTTCTTTTACGGCGTTCACCGCGCGGGATAAATAACGAAATAATTTTGTAGTTCAGGCCGTTGCGGACGCGGCGATACCAATTATGTATAGTTTATTTGTTTGTTTATATATTTTTATTAATAATAAATGACTGATAAGGGAAAAGGGGGGATTTTTACTTTTAATACTTTTAAATCTTTTATTTTCTTATTTTTACACATCTTTTTTTAACTTTTTTACTTTGTCCCACTAGGGGACTTGAGGGCAGGAGGCCCTGATCGCGTGCAGTGTATTAGAACTGTCAGCTACTCACTGACAGCAAGCATAGTGGGTCCTGACGTTGTCAGGACCCACTAGGCTTCCGTCTATGGCATAGCCGGACGCCATTGTTTGGTGTCCGGTTGCCATAGTCACCATCGCCGGCCGCTATCGTGTAGCAGGCCGGAGATGGCAGCTTAACCCCTAAAAAGCCGCGATCTCTATAGAACGCGGCTTTTAAGGGGTTAATCAGCGATCGGTCCCCGCTGTAGGAGCTGTGACAGCTGCTGTACGAGACAGCAGCTGTCACAGCTCCTGTATGTGTCGGGAGGACGGCCGAAACGGCCGTTACTCCCGAGACGTACTATTCCGTCATGGAGCGCGAACAGGGCGCTTTTCATGACGTAATAGTACGTCACTGAGCGTTAAGGGGTTAAAGTGTAGCTAAATGTTTGACAAGCTTCTGACATGTCATAGTGACATGTCAGAAGTTTGTATTGGTGGGGGTCTGAGCACTGAGACCCCCACCAATCGCTAGAACGAAGCAGCTGAAAGCCGATGTATCGGAGTACGGGCTCATAGACTTTCTATGGAGTCCGTACACCGATACATTTATTTCTAAAAAAAGCCGAACAGACACGAAGCGGCTGAGCACTCACACGAGCGCTTCAACTGCTTCGTTCTAGCGATTGGTGGGGGTCTCCGTGCTCGGAGCCCCACCAATCCAAACTTCTGACATCACTATGACATGTCAGAAGTTTGTCAAACGTTTAGCTACACTTTAATACCTTATCTCTCTCCTAAACAAAGATTACATAGATGGATTGTCTAAGCAAGAGAGTAATATAAATTAGTGGATGAATTATATAAATAACACTTTGTGGGACTACATCTGGTTAGATTATGGTTTTGTTTTTTTAAACATTCCTAATATTGCAGCAAAGCAGATGAGAAGCGTTGAATAAAAAACATTGTCTGCTACAACATTTGATTTTAAAGTGGACCGGTCAGCTCTGTATTGTGTTATTATTCCTCCTAGAAATGTATGAGGATGGCCTGAGGAAGACGCTTATTCAGCGTTGAAACGCGGATGGCCTGAGGAAGACGTTTGTTCAGCGTTGAAACGCGTAGCCACTTATTGAAATAAACGTTTCTTATTTATTATACTCTGGACTTCATTCCTACAAATCTCGCCACGCAGCAGCGCCCCCGTAAGATCCAATTTTTTCTTCCTCTCTCTCTGTCAAAGATTACATAGATGGATTGTCTAAGCAGGAGAGTAATATAAATTAGTGGATGAATTATATAAATAACACTTTGTGGGACTACGTCTGGTTAGATTATGGTTTTGTTTTTTTAAACATTCCTAATATTGCAGCAAAGCAGATGAGAAGCATTGAATAAAAAACATTGTCTGCTACAACATTTGATTTTAAAGAGGACCGGTCAGCTCTGTATTGAGTTATTATTCCTCCTAGAAATGTATGAATAAATTAACAACTGTGTGCTACCATTCAGGGGTGTGTACCTACACAGTCTGGTCTGGTCAGCACTGATTGACAAGTTGTCAATTTATTGATACATTTCTAATAATAATAGAAGATGGGCACAATACAGAGTTCTAATAAAAGATGCTCCAGAATTGTTATTTCATTGGAAATACAAGTATTTACTAAAACAGACATGTCAACAGAGTTTTCAGGTCCATGTTATGTTTTGATAATGTACGTGTTTTTTAACGAAGTTGCTGTAAAGCTGCAAGTTGGCTTTTACCGTTTGAGCAAAGTGTTTACTAAAAATCTCATACAAATATTTTGATATTTAAAAACAATATAATATAAAAATAATATTTAGAGATGTTTCAAATAAATTGATGGCCTATCTTAATTCCTTTGAATGAGACAATTCTGTGTGCAGTCACTCATGTGGACGAGCCGCTGTGCCTATCTAAAAGATGAAGGGGACCCTTCATTTTGCTAATCGGCATGGGGCTACAGAGATCGAACTTTTAGCTATCAAACATTGATGGCCAATCATATCGATAGGCCATCAATGTTATAGAACTGGAAAACCCCTTTATAAGTGCTATTCAATAAAATAATTAACAAAAATAAAAATGTGGTGCTACCTGCAACATGTTTCAAGACTTTCTTGATACATTATTTAAAGGCTATAGAAACATTTGGGGCAATTATTTTTTTAGTGTAATGTATGTATTTTGTGAGCACTTTCTAATATATTTTTATTAGAAATTTTGATTTTTTTATTTTCTGCAATGATGTTGTCATCCGAATCCGTCACTGAGCTGGACTGACAGCTCGGTTGACGGTGGCTCCTGTGTGCCTCTGACAACTCATCAATCCAGCTCACTGACCGATTCGGCTGACAATATCGTTCTGCAGCTTCTATGCACAGTGGATATAGAGAAGCTGCAAAACAGAAAAGCACGTTTTTTAATAATATTCGAAAATTGCTCACAAAATACATACATTACATAAAAGTGTCATCAAAGGTTTCCATAGCCTTGAAGGGTCTTTTTAAACGTAAAGATAAATTGGTAAAAAAAAATAGCACCAATCGATGATATAGCGAGTCGTTAATGTTTGAAAAAGACGTATAAAAATAATCGTATATTTTTTATAGCGTCAATCACTTTTGAGATTGCTCGTTTTTCCTCCTGTTTCACCTAACGACTAGCAGATGCTCGTTTACACAAAAAGGTATAGCACTGACAAACAATAACTTAAAAGATTCACTCAATTTTTTTTACCGATTGTGCAATCGATGCACATGTTTACTCAGGCCAAGGATTACTAAATTTTACTCGGTATTACAATATTTTACATGATAATCACCCTGTGTAAGAGGGTTGGTGAGTGGTTTAGAAGAATTGCTAATTTTTTTCCATTCCAGATTTTGCACATGATACAGAAGCATGTAAATGTAGCTACACATATACAAACATTACTTTGGCTGGGAATGTACCTCTACTTTGATTTCTTCCTCTTCCTCTTTGTGCAACTTCACTAGCTTCTTCAAACCATCTTGAAAGCATGTCAGACATTCTTTGCATTAAGGATGCATTAGTCACCTGATCACCTGGAGAAATTAAGTGATTTACATCTTAACAAAATAAATATAAATTTAAAATACAGTACTTGGTCATATGATTTTCAATAAATTCTAAAATCAGAAAGTCTACTTTTGTCTATATGAGCATATAATTATTGGTCAGGGAAAGGGTTGTGCAGTCAAAACTACTCTGCCTCAGGCTATTAAAGGGAACCTGTCACTTGTTTTGGAGCCACTAAACCTCCAGCATGTTATTATGCTCCTGGGGTTTAAAGTTCCAAATCTACCCACATCAAAACTGGCCATTTAGGCAATATTTAGTAAAATAACTTACAATTTACTAAGGTCAGTTGAGGAGCAGCATCGGGCGAATGCACATGGTGTGCACATGCGCCTGATGCTGCTGACGGACTCCTCTAAGTAAATTATAAGTTATTTCACCAACTATTGCCTAAATGGCCGGTTTTGACTTGGGTAGATTTGGAGCACTAAACCCCAGGAGCATAACAACATGCTGTTGGTTTAGCATCTCTAAACCTAATGACAGGTTCAGTTTAAACAAAAAATTATATGACATATACTGTCTACCGTCTCACATGCTCGCTGGTTAACCCTTTTAGGACAAGACAAATTTTTGTTTTTATGCTTTGGTTTATTCCTCCCTGTCTTCAAAAAGTCATAACTTTTTTATTTTTTACATATACTCTGATGTACTCCGCCCAGCTTACATATACCTTGATGTACTCTGCCCAGCTTACATATACCTTGAGGTACTCCACCCAGTTTACATATACGTTGATATACTCTGCCCAGCTGATGTACTCCGCACAGATTACATATACCCTGATGCACTCCGCCGAATTTACATATAGCCTGATGCACTCCGCCCAACTTACATATAGCCTGATGTACTCCGCACAGATTACATATACCCTGATGTACTCCTCACAGCTTACATATACCCTGATGCACTCCGCCCAGTTTACATATACCCTGATGTACTCCGCCCAGTTTACATATACCCTGATATCCTGATATACTCCGCCCAGTTTACATATACCCTGATGAACTCTGCCCAGTTTACATATACCCTGATATACTCTGCCTAGCTTACATGTGCCCCCACATAATAAGCTGAAATACTAGTAAAATCCCAAACAAAACTACTACCAAGCAAAATCTATGCTCCAAAAGCCAAATGGTGGTTCTTCTGAGCCTGACAGTGTGCTCAAACAGCAGTTTATGACCACATATCAGGTATTACTGTCACGGCCCTGGTCGCGGACTGCCGCTGTTCCTTACCTTGTGACGGCCGCAACAACAGACCGCTGGCATCCTGCCAGCGTCTCCCTCCTAGAAGACGCCGGCACTCGCGGTCGTCCAGCCCTACTCTTAATGTCAGTGTGCGCACGTGCTCGTTCCCGGCCTTAAAGGGCCAGGGCGCTCACCTGTTAAAAATACCCTAATCTATCCCTGAAGAGAGAAAGCAAAAAACACACGGCGCCACCTTGTGCAGGTCAAAAGGTTGAGTGGGTGAGGCAGGAGGGCAATTGTCATGCTCACCTAGGTAGGATGGTTTTAAGCGTTAGGATATAACCACAGTGCTGCTGCCAGATCCGAGTCGGTACCCCGAAGGGACCGCTTTGTTGACGGAGAGAAAGGGAGAAAAAATTGGATCTTGTGGGGGCGCTGCAGCGTGGCGAGATTTATATGAATGAAGTCCAGAGTATAATAAATAAGAAATGTTTATTTCAATAAGTGGCTACGCGTTTCAACGCTGAACAAGCGTCTTCCTCAGGCCATGTACACACTGTGCTTACAGTACTTTATATAACATAATGGATTCCAATTAACAAGAGTGAAAAAAAACGCCAAATCTGCCGAGGTCAGAGTGCGGCCGTGACGTCACACCCGGTTTTTTTCAAACAGTAAAAAAGTAAAAACAGAAATAGGACATTTTAAGAATAAATACATTCTTTGGTTTGCAAGAAAGAGGCTCATGATAATAGGGGTACAATAGAAAGATACCTGAATTGTATAATTTACAGAAATGACTAAAAATAATGGTCTTTAAAAGCCGGCAGTATATCGTTAACTGCAGTGCATTAGAACCGATAAAAAAATGGACATCTTTATAGTTTTATGCAAAGGGTTAGTGGGACTAGCAATAACATTAGTGGTTTAGACATAAACTGAGTTTATAATGAGAACAATTGTGTTGCTAGGTTTAATTGGAGGACGCCGAGACGCGTCTCCGTTGCCAGGACAACTAAAGAGGGTCGGAACTTCAAGAAGAACAGAACATGCCGGTTGGGCTACAGGTAAGTTGAAAAAGAGTAAAAGTACATCTACATGTATTTATTTAACATATATAGAATAATGAGTAGTGATCAGAGGGTAACAAACTTTGTAGTTACAACCACAAATGGTTTTTTTAATTTTAGTGTGAGATAGTCGGTATACTGGAGTGAATACCCATCATAGGCAATATTAATCTTATTTACATTTTACTCTCATTTTGAATGTTATAAACAAATTGTCATGTTATCAGTGGCTTCTGGTACACGTGCTGAGATCGGGATGTTTTAGTCTAAAGTGGACTCAGAGATGTCATTAAGACCCCCAGGGTGTAATATTTTTAACGTAAAAATCCAATAGTTTTCCCTCTGTTTAAGTTTATTAAATCTGTTGGGAACATCTGGATGGATGTCCTCGATTGGTGTGATGTTAATTTGATTAAATTGACACTTGTGTACCTGGGTGAAGTGACGGGACACACTGTGTTTTAGAAAGCCCGTGTTCACATTAAATCTGTATTTATTCAGTCTAGATCGCAAACATTGTGTAGTTCTCACTATGTATTGCAACTGGCAGGTACATTCCATTAAATAAATTACATATGAACTACTGCAATTAGAAACTTGTCTGCCTGGGATTGAAATGTTGGATGATAAAAACGAATTTGCTACTTGTATACCTCTTATGTGGAATATTACTATAGAGGGCAGTCACATCAGCTGTTAAAAAATGTATTTGGGATATGGATGGGTCAATTTCTAAATTAAATAAATCTTTGATTAGTTGAGTCGAATCCTTTAGATAGGATGGCAGGGTAAGTACAAATGGTTGAAACAAACAAATACAATACTAATTTTATTACCACTTTTAACCAAGGGAACAAAACAGTTAGGGCCATCCTGCACAAACACTGGCACATCATAAAAAATGACTCCTATCTGAAGGATGTGGTGCCGGCCCAACCGAGCATCACATTCAGACGATCTTTAACTCTGAAAAACATTTTAGCCCCTAGTAGGGTCCGAAAACCGAAAATATTACAAACAAACTTTTTGTCCAAATTAAATGGCTCTTTCAAGTGTGGTCACCCACGGTGTTTATGCTGCAACAGCATCACCCACAAAAAATACACATACACATCCACTGTTACAAAAGAATCATTCAATATTAAATCATTTCTTAATTGCAGTAGTTCATATGTAATTTATTTAATGGAATGTACCTGCCAGTTGCAATACATAGTGAGAACTACACAATGTTTGCGATCTAGACTGAATAAACACAGATTTAATGTGAACACGGGCTTTCTAAAACACAGTGTGTCCCGTCACTTCACCCAGGTATACAAGTGTCAATTTAATCAAATTAACATCACACCAATCGAGGACATCCATCCAGATGTTCCCAACAGATTTAATAAACTTAAACAGAGGGAAAACTATTGGATTTTTAGGTTACAAACATTACACCCGGGGGGTCTTAATGACATCTCTGAGTCCACTTTAGACTAAAACATCCCGATCTCAGCACGTGTACCAGAAGCCACTGATAACATGACAATTTGTTTATAACATTCAAAATGAGAGTAAAATGTAAATAAGATTAATATTGCCTATGATGGGTATTCACTCCAGTATACCGACTATCTCACACTAAAATTAAAAAAACCATTTGTGGTTGTAACTACAAAGTTTGTTACCCTCTGATCACTACTCATTATTCTATATATGTTAAATAAATACATGTAGATGTACTTTTACTCTTTTTCAACTTACCTGTAGCCCAACCGGCATGTTCTGTTCTTCTTGAAGTTCCGACCCTCTTTAGTTGTCCTGGCAACGGAGACGCGTCTCGGCGTCCTCCAATTAAACCTAGCAACACAATTGTTCTCATTATAAACTCAGTTTATGTCTAAACCACTAATGTTATTGCTAGTCCCACTAACCCTTTGCATAAAACTATAAAGATGTCCATTTTTTTATCGTTTCTAATGCACTGCAGTTAACGATATACTGCCGGCTTTTAAAGACCATTATTTTTAGTCATTTCTGTAAATTATACAATTCAGGTATCTTTCTATTGTACCCCTATTATCATGAGCCTCTTTCTTGCAAACCAAAGAATGTATTTATTCTTAAAATGTCCTATTTCTGTTTTTACTTTTTTACTGTTTGAAAAAAACCGGGTGTGACGTCACGGCCGCACTCTGACCTCGGCAGATTTGGCGTTTTTTTTCACTCTTGTTAATTGGAACCCATTATGTTATATAAAGTACTGTAAGCACAGTGTGTACATGGCCTGAGGAAGACGCTTGTTCAGCATTGAAACGCGTAGCCACTTATTGAAATAAACTTTTCTTATTTATTATACTCTGGACTTCATTCATATAAATCTCGCCACGCAGCAGCGCCCCCACAAGATCCAATTTTTTCTCCCTTTCTCTCCGTCTAATCTATCCCTGATCATCCTGGACTATTAAAATGGCTCCGCGCTTCCACTCCTTGCCTGAGCGTTGTTGTTTTCCCATGTTCGTATTGCAAATGGTCCCTTAGTGTTATCCTGCTCCCAGTGTTCCCATTCCCTGTTACCTGTATCCTGTGCTGTGCTTTGTCCCTGAGCCTGTCTAGTGTTGGAGTCGTGTTTTGCCGCCTGCTGTTATACACCACGTCTGGTGTCATCCGCTATCGCTGGTATCATCCGCCACGTCTGGCGCAACCTGCCATGTCTGCTGGTATACACCACGTCTGGTGTCATCTGGTATCACCCGCCACGTCTGGCGCAACCTGCCATATCTAGCCCTATCTGTGCCAGAGCCTCTGCCACTGTCTGTACTATCTCAGGTACCTTTGTGCTACAATCTTCTTGTAGAGACTTTGCATAGACCGTGACATGGCACCTGTATTGCTGTAATCGGGAGAAATTGCTTTAAAAATGTGGGTGTGTTTTTTGTCCCTCATACCTTGTAAAAATTTTACATTTCTACTTTTTATTGGAAAAAATTTAGATTTTAATTTTTACGGCCTCATTCCACTAAATTTAGCAAAAAACCTGTGGGGTCAAAATTCTCACTATACCCCTTGATAAATTTCTTGAAGGGTGCAGTTTGCAAAATGGTGTCTTTCTGGGAGTGTTTCCACTGTTTGGCCCCAAAAGACCTCTTCAAACCTGACATGGTGCCTAAAATATATTCTAATAAAAAGAAGGCCCCAAAATTCTCTAGGTGTTCCTTTGCATCTGAGGCCTGTGTTTCAGTTCATAAGCACACTAGGGCCACATGTGGGATATTTCTAAAAACTGCGTTATCTTGGCAATAAATATTGAGTTGCTTTTCTCTGGTAAAACCCTCTATGTTACAGAAAAAATGGAATAAATATACATTTCTGCAAAAATAATGAAATTTGTACATTTCACCCCTACTTTGCTTTAATTCTTGTGAAACGCCTAAAGGGTTAAGAAACCTTCTTAATGCTATTTTGAGGGTGCAGTTTTTAAAATGAGCTGATATGGTATTGTATGGGCACCTCAAAGCCACTTCACAACTGAACTGGTCCCTGAAAAAATAGCCTTTTGAAATTTTCTTGAATATGTGAGAAATTGCTGCTACAGTTCTAAGTCTTGTAAAGTCCAGGAAAAAGGAAAGAACGGTAAAAAAAAAAAACAATGCCAACATAAAGTAGTGTAGACATGTGAAATAGTAACTATTTTGTGTGGTGTTACTATCTGTTTTACAAGCAGATACATTTAAATTTTCTACAAATTTTGTTGTTTTTCACAAATAAAACAAATTACATTTTTATCACAATATTGCAGTCTATGGCAAATCTAGTGCATTGCTATTGAGACCTGCCACAGGCAATAACACTAGAAATCTTCCTATAGCAGGCATGGGAGCGTACACAAAGGTCCCAGCTGCTATAGGAATACACTGGCATCTGAGGGCTTAAATGCTTGCATTCAGAAATTGTTGTGAACGCAAGCATTTCCACTGTGTCCCTGCTGTACAACACAGCAGAGATCCAGCGGTTATGGCACCCGCTCGGTTTCCGAGCGGGCGCCATTTTTAACCCCTTCCCGCTTTGGCCACTTTTGACCTTCTTGACAGAGCCTCAATTTTCAAATCTGACATGTTTCACTTTATGTGGTAATAACTTCTGAATGCTTTCACCTATCCAAGCGATTCTGAGATTGTTTTCTCGTGCCACATTGGACTTTATGTTACTGGCAAAATTTGCTCGATACATTCAGTATTTAATTGTGAAAAACACCAAAATCTAGTGAAAAATTGCAAAAATTTGCTTATAAGACAGGCAGTTATACCACACAAAATTGTTGCTAATTAACATCCCCCATATGTCTACTTTACATCGGCATCGTTTTTTGAATATCGTTTTATTTTTCTAGGATGTTACAAGGCTTAGAACTTTAGCTGCAATTTTCACATTTTCAAGAAAGTTTCAAAAAGGCTAATTTTACAGGGGACAGATCAGTTGTGAACTGGCTTTGAGGGTTTTATATATTAGAAATCCCGAAAAAGTCACCCAACATCACCCCTCAAAGTATTCAAAACAGCATTTATAAAGTTTCTTAACCCTTTAGACGTTTCACAGGAAACAGAAAGTAGAGGTGAAAAGTACAAATTTCCTTTTTTTTTTGCAGAAATTAATTTTTAATCCATTTTTTTGGTAACACTGAAGGTTTTACCAGAGAAATGCAACTAAATATTTATTGCCCAGAGTCTGCAGTTTTTAGAAATATCCCACATGTGGCCCTAGTGTGCTAATGGACTGAAGCCCCGGCCTCAGAAGCAAAGAAGTACCTAGTGAGTCTTGGGGCCTCCTTTTAATTAGAAAATATTTTAGGCACCATGTCAGGTTTGAAGGGCTGTTGTGGTGCCAAAACAGTTGAAATCTCCCAAAAGTGACCCCATTTGGGAACTCAAGGAAATTATCTAGGGGTATAGTGAGCATTTTGACCCCACAGGTTTATTGCAGAAATTATTGGAAGTAGGCCATGAAAATTAAAATCTACATTCTTTCAAAGAAAATGAAGGCTTAGCTAATTTTTTCCCATTTCCACAAGGACTAAAGGAGAAAAAGCAGTGCCAAATTTGTAAAGCAATTTCGCCTGATTAAAACAACACCCCACATGTAGTCCTAAATGGCTGTTTGGACACACGGCAGGGCTTAGAAGGGAAAGAGCGCCATTTGGCTTTTGGAGCTCAAATTTAGCAGGAATGGTTTGCGGAGGCCAAGTCACATTTGCAAAGCCCCCGAAGGGACAAAACCTCCCACAAGTGACCCCATTTTGGAAACTACACACCTTGAGGAATTCATCTACGGGTGTAGTGAGCATTTTGACCTCACATGGGTTTTATAGATTTTATTAGGATTGGGCAGTGAAAATAAAAAAAATCCTTTTTCTTCAATAAGATGTAGCTTCTCAATAAATAAATGAAAAAAGAACCACGTTTGTAAAGCTATTTCTCCTGAGTATGGCAATACCCGATATGTGGTCATAAACTGCTGTTTGGGCACACAGTAGGGCTCAGAAGGGAATTAGTGCCGTTTGGCATTTGGAGCACAGATTTTGCTGGATTGGCTTCTGGTTGCTATGTCGAATTTGCAAAGCGCCTGTGGGACTAAAACAGTGGAAACCCCCACAAGTGACCCAATTTGGAAACTACACCCCTCAATGTATTCACCTAGCGGTGTAGTGAGCATCTTGACCCCCACAGATGTTTCATAGATTTTATTAGGATTGGGCAGTGAAAATTAAAAAAAATCCTTTTTCTTCAATAAAACGTAGCTTTAGCTAAATTTTTTTCATTTTCCCAATAAATAAAGGAAAAAAAGAACCACAGCGTTTCTAAAGCAATTTCTTCTGCGTACGGCAATAACCGATATGTGGTGATAAACTGCTGTTTGGGCACACGGTAGGGCTCAGAAGGGAAGCTGCGCCATTTGGCTTTTGGAGTGCAGATTTTGCTGGACCGAATTCTGGGAACTATGTCGCATTTTCAAAGCCCCTGTGGGACCAAAACAGTGGAAATCCCCCACAAGTGACTCCATTTTGTAAACTACACCCCTCAAGGTATTCACCCCGCAGGTGTTTTGCAGAAATTAGTGAAAATTTTATTTTTTTCATAGATATGCCAATATGTGGTGCCCAGCTCTTGCCACCATAACAAGTCAGCTCTCTAATTATTATGCTGTGTTTCCCGGTTTTAGAAACACCCTACATGTCACCCTAATCTTTTGCCTGGACTATCGACAGGGCTCAGGAGTGAGAGAGTACCATGCGAAATTGAGGCCTAATTTGACAATTTACTCAGTATTGGTTTACAATTGCAGAGGCTCTAATGTAAAATAATAAAAGAAACTGCAGAGAAGTGACCCCATTTTGGAAACCACACCCCTCAAGACATTTATTAAGGGGTGTAGTGAGAATTTTCACCCCACAGGTCTTTTCCATAAAGGATTGCTCTGCGGATGGTGCAAAGTAAAAATTAAAATTTTTCCCTAGATGTGATATTTCAGTGGGAAATATGTTGTGCCCAGCTTGTGCCACTGGAGACACACAGCCCAAAAATTGTTAAACGGGTTCTCCCAGGTATGGCAATGCCATATATGTGGAAGTAAACTGCTGTTTGGGCACGCTGTAGCGCTCAGAAGGAAAGGAGCGCAATTTAGCTTTTGGAGCGTGGATTTTGCTTGGTAGTAGTTTTGTTTGGAGTTTTACTGGTGTTTCAGTTTATAATGTGGGGGCATATGTAAACTGGGCAGAATACACCAGGGGAATAGTCAGGTGGTATAATAATTGGTTAAACAATAAAATAATCCATAGATGTGTGTTACGCTGTGAAGCAATCCTTTCTGCACAGGCTGGTGTCGCATTGATAAATGGTGTCCTTCCTTATCCCCTTTTGTTCCACACTCCGCACCTTTGCAGTTTGAGGAATTTTGCTGGGAAGTGTTGTCTTGGTATAATACGGGCACCCTCGCTTCTAGCACATATGTTTGGGCCCTTCCTGGTTCCCTAATTTTAGTGCTTTGATAATTCTCCTCTTAAAACAGAAGAAATGTTCCCCTCTGATCTGCACAACTGCATATTTTTCTTTCCTGAATTATTAGAGCCTTAACTAATTTTATTTTTTCATAGACGTAGTGGTATAAGGGCTGATTTTTTGCGGGACGAGCTGTAGTTATTATTGTTACCATTTTGGGGTACATTCAACTTTTTGATCACATGTTATCCTTTTTTTTGGGAGGCAAGGTAATCAAAAAATAACAATTCTGCCATAGTTTTTTAGTTTTTTTTTATACATCGTTCACCATGCGTTATAAACTACATGTTTTCTTCATTCTGCGGGTCAGTATGATTCCGGCGATACCAAATATATAACACTTTTTTATGTTTTACAACTTTTTGTACGATAAAATCACTTTTGTAAAAACAATGTATTTTTTTAAGTTGCAAGAGCCATAACTTTTAACGTTTTTCATCGACGGAGCTGTCTGAGGGCTTGTTTTTTGCGAGATGAGTAATAGTTTTTATAGGTAGCATTTTTGGATACATGCGACTTTTTGATCACTTTTTATTTCAATTTTTGAAAGACAAAGGGACGAAAAAAAATGCAATTCTGGCATTATTTTTTAGGTTGTTTTTTACGGTGTTCAACTACCATAATATTTTTAGGCTGGGTTCCAATACGTCGGCAAACATCTGCCCATTCATTTGAATGGGTTTGCCGACGTACTGTGCCGACGACCTGTCATTTACGCGTCGTCGTTTGACAGCTGTCAAACGATGACGCGTAAATTGACTGCCTCGGCAAAGAAGTGCAGTACACTTCTTTGCAATGTAATTTGAGCCGTTCTTCATTGAAGTCAATGAAGAGCAGCTCAAAAATACGGGCGTCAAAGACGCCTCGCATAATGCGAGGAGGATCTTTTACGTCTGAAACGACGCGGCTGTATCTCCATGACGTAATGGTACTGCGCTTTGCGGGAAGACCTTCCCGATTGCACCGTATATATACGGCCGATGTCGGGAAGAGGTGAAAAACCCTTTCCTGACGTAAATAGAATTATTAGCGGCGAGAAAGGGTTTAACCCCTTCCCGCTCCTTGACGTACTATTACGTCATGGCAGCTGTATCGTTCGCGCTCCATGCCGTAATAGTACGTCTCGGGAGTAACGGCCGTTTCGGCCGTCCTCCCGACACATACAGGAGCTGTGACGCTGCTGTCTTGTTCAGCAGCTGTCACAGCTCCAACAGCGGGGACCGATCGCTGTGTCCCCGCTGATTAACCCCTTAAAAGCCGCGTTCTATAGAGATCGCGGCTTTTTAGGGGTTAAGCTGCCATCGCCGGCCTGCTACGCGATAGCGGCCGGCGATGGTGACTATGGCATCCGGACACCAAACAATGGCGTCCGGCTATGCCATAGACGGAAGCCTAGTGGGTCCTGACAACGTCAGGACCCACTATGCTTGCTGTCAGTGAGTAGCTGACAGTTCTAATACACTGCACTACGCATGTAGTGCAGTGTATTAGAATAGCGATCAGAGCCTCCTGCCCTCATGTCCCCTAGTGGGACAAAGTAATACAGTGAAAAAAAAGTTAAAAAAAGATGTGTAAAAATTAGAAAATAAAAGATTTAAAAGTAATAAAAGTAAAAATCCCCCCTTTTCCCTTATCAGTCCTTTATTATTAATAAAAATATATAAACAAACAAATAAACTATACATAATTGGTATCGCGGCGTCCGTAACGGCCTGAACTACAAAATTATTTCATTATTTATCCCGCACGGTGAACGCCGTAAAATAAAATAATAATAAACCGAACCACAATCACAATTCTTTGGTCACTTCACCTCCCACAAAATGGAATAAAAAGAGATCAAAAAGTCGCATGTACCTAAAAATGGTACTGATCAAAACTACAGTTCGTTACGCAAAAAATAAGTCCTCGCACGACTTTATTGATTGAAAAATAAAAACGTTATGGCTCTTAGAATAAGGTAACACAAAAAGTGAATGATTGTTTACAAAACGTATTTTATTGTGCAAACGCCATAAGACATAAAAAAAAACTATAAACATCTGGTATCGCCGTAATCGTATCGCCACGCAGAATAAAGTGAATATGTCATTTATAGCGCACGGTGAACGCTGTAAAAAAAAACGAAAAAAAACCAATAGTAGAATTGCTGTTTTTTAGTCACCACGCCACCTAAAAATAGAATAAAAACTGATCAAAAAGCCGCATGCACCCCAAGAAAACTACAATGGATTCCTCAAGGGGTCTAGTTTCCAAATTGGGGTCACTTTTGGGGGGTTCCCAATGTTTTGGCACCACAAGACCTCTACAAACCGGACATGGTGCCTAATAAAAAAGAGGCCTCAAAATCCACTGGGTGCTCCTTTGCTTCGGAGGCCGGTGCTTCAGTCCATTACCGCCCAAGGGCCACATGTGGGATATTTCTCTAAACTGCAGAATCTGGGCAATACGTATTAAGTTGCGTTTCTGTGATAAATCCTTTTGTGTTATAAAAAAAATGGTATAAAGAGGATTTTCTGACAAAAAAAAAATGTAAATTTCACCTCTATTTTGCTCTAAATTTTTGTGAAACACCTAAAGGGTTCATAAACTTTCTACATGCTGTTGTGAATACTTTGAGGGGTCTAGTTTCTAAAATGGGGTATTTGATAGGGGTTTCTAATATATGGGCCCCTCAAAGCAACTTCAGAACTGAACTGGAACCTAAAAAAATAAATAAATGAGGCAATACTTCGCTTCTTACATTATACTGATAATGAGCCGTGCCCACCCCGAGATGACCCCAGTTTTGACCGTTTGTATAAACGGAGACCCCTATTAGACCGTTCCAGTGCCCGGTTTTCCCAAGCATACACCCCCGAGAAGTGTATTTCTATTGATGAGTCCCTGGTACATTTTAAAGGGAGGGTTCAATTCCGCCAGTACCTGCCGGGTAAGAGGGCAAGGTATGGCGTGAAGATGTATAAGCTGTGAGAGTGCATCAGGGTATACCTACAGGTTTAGGATATATGAAGGAAAGGCCACCCCCAAACCAGACTGCATCCTGGACTACAATAGGTACATGGGAGGGATGGACTTGTAAGATCAAGCCCTGAAGCCCTACAGCGCCATGCGGTGTGGTATAAGAAGCTGGCCGGGAACATCATATAGATGGCTTTGTACAATGCGTACGTGCTACGTCGATGTGCAGGCCAGACGAGAACTTTCTTGGAATTTCAAGAGGTGATTATCAAGAACCTAATCTTTAGGGACCAAGAAGGGGGGGCACCCAGTACCAGGGCAACACTTTCCAGGGGAAGTTCCCCAAACTGGCAAGAAGGGAAAAAGTCAAAAGAGGTGCAAAGTCTGCTATAAGAGGGGGATAAGGGAGGACACAATATATCAATGTGACACGTGTCCCGAATAACCAGAGCTCTGTATGAAAGTGTTTTAAAATTTATCATACATCCCTTGGTTTATAATTTACCCCAATTTTACTTACCCTGATCACTCCGCACAGCTTATCCCCCCTCGTCTTTCCCCTCTGGGCCCTGCTCTGTGTCCAGGCAGCTGATAACAGCCACATGTAGGGTATTGCCATACCCGGGAGAACCCACATTACAGTTTATGGGGTGTAGGTCTCCGGTCAAAATGCTCACTACACCTCTAGATGAATGCCTTAAGGGTGTAGTTTTTAAAACGGGGTCACTTCTTGCGGGTTTCAACTGTACTGGTACCTCAGGGGCTTCTGCATACATGACTTCGCACTAGAAAATCCCGAGTAGGCCAAATGGTGGTCCTTTCCTTCTGAGCCCTCCCATGGGCCCAAACGGCAGTTTATCACAACAAATGGGGTATTGCGGCACTCAGAACAAATTGCGCAACAGAATGGGGTATTTTGTTTCTTGTGAAAATAAGAAATTTTCAGCCAAAACTACATATTATTTGACAAAAATAATTTTGTTTTCATTCCCAGCCCAATTCAAATAAGTTCTGTGAAGAAACTATGGGGTCTAAATGGTCACATTACCCATAAATGAATTCCTTGAGGGGTGTAGTTTCCAAAATGGGGTCACTTTTGGTGGGTTTCCATTGCTTTGATACCTCTGAGGCTCTGCAAATGCGACATGGCACCCGAAAACCAATCCAACAAAATCTGGACTCCAACAAACATATAGCGCTCCTTTCCTTCTGAGCCCTCCCATGGGCCCAAACGGCAGTTTATCACCACAAATGGGGTACTGCCACACAAAGGACAAATTGGGCAACAAAATGGGGTATTTTGTTCCCTGTGAAAATAAGAAATTTTGATCACAAATGACATTTTATTGGAAAAAATGAAATTTTTTTCATTTCAGAGCCCAATTCAAATACGTGCTGTGAAAAAAATGTGCGGTCAAAATGGTAACAACAACCCTAAATGAATTCCTTGAGGGGTGTAGTTTACAAAATGGGGTCACTATTGGGGGATTCCTACTGTTTTGACACCTCAACACCTCTTCAAACCTGGCATGCTGCCTAAAATATATTCTAATAAAAAAGAGGACTCAAAATGCACTAGGTGCTTCTTTGCTTCTAGGGCTTGTCTTTTAGTCCACGAGCGCAGTAGGGCCACATGTGGGACATTTCTAAAAACGGCAGAATCTGGAAAATACATATTTAGTAGTGTTTCTCTGGTAAAACCTTCTGTGTTACAGAAAAAAAATGAATAAAATTGAAATTCAGCAAGAAAAATGAAATTTGCAAATTTCACCTCCACTTTGCTTTAATTCCTGTGAAATGCCTGAAGGGTTAAAAAACTTTATAACTGCTGTTTTGAATACTTTGAGGGGTCTAGTTTTTAAAATGGGGTTTTATCAGGGTTTCTAATACATAGGCCCCTCAAAGCCACTTCAGAACTCAAGAGGTACCTTAAAAAAAAGGCTTTTGAAATTTTCTTAAAAATATGAGAAATTGCTGTTTATGTTCTAAGCCTTGTAACGTCCAAGAAAAATAAAAGAATGTTCAAAAAACGATGCCAATCTAAAGTAGACATATGGGAAATGTGAACTAGTAACTATTTTGGGTGGTATAACCGTCTGTTTTACATGCAGATGCATTTAAATTCTGAAAAATGCAATTTTTTCAAAATTTTCTCTAAATTTTGCAATTTTTCACCAATAAACACTGAATATATCGACCAAATTTTACCACGAACATGAAGCCCAATGTGTCACGAGAAAACAATCTCAGAATCGCTTGGGTAGGTTTAAGCATTCCGACGTTATTACCACATAAAGTGAAATATGTCAGATTTGAAAAATGGGCTCTGAGCCAAAACTAGGCTGCGTCCTTAAGGGGTTAAGGAACACTGCAGAAAATGTATACATAATTTTATGCCTAGTGCAGGGCCATAGGTTGCGGTGCTTGATCCTGGAATAAAAAGATCAAAGAGAGCAGTCATGCACTTCACCATTAACCCCTTCAGGACTGAGCCTGTTTTGGCCTTCAGGACGAAGCCGATTTTTCAAGTCTGACATGCGTCACTTTATGTGGTAATAAGTCCGGAATGCTTTTACCTATCCAAACGATTCTGAGACTGTTTTCTCGTGACATATTGTACTTTATGTTCGTGAAAAAACTTGGTTGATAAATTCAATATTTATTTGTAAAAAAACACCAAGATTTGGAGAAAATGTGTGCAAAAATGTGCATTTTTCTAAATTTAAATGTATCTGCTTGTAAAACAGATAGTAATACCACACAAAATAGTTACTAGTTAACATTTCCCATATGTCTAATTTAGTTTGGCATAATTTTTTGAACATTCTTCTATTTTTCTAAGACGTTACAAGAATTAGAACTTTAGCAGCGATTTCTCATATTTTCCCAAAAATTTCAAAAGGCGATTTTTACAAGGACCGGTTCAGTTCTGAAGTGGCTTTGAGGGCCTTATATATTATAAAGTCCCCATAAATCACCCCTCAAAGTATTCAAAACAGCATTCAGAAAGTGTTTTAACCCTTTAGGCGTTTCACAGGAATTAAAGCAAAGTAGAGCTGAAAGTTACAAATTTCATTTTTTTTTTCTATACCACAGAAGGTTTTACCCGAGAAATGTAACTTATTATTTATTGCCCAGATTCTGCAGTTTTTAGAAATATCCCACATGTGGCCCTAGTGTGCTAATTTACTGAAACACCGGCCTCAGAAGCAAAGGAGCACCTAGTGGATTTTGGGGCCTCTTTTTAGCATATATTTTAGGTACCATGTCAGGTTTGAAGAGGTCTTGTGGGGCCAAAACAATAAAGACCCCCAAAAGTGACCTCATTTTGGAAACTACACCCCTCAAGGAATTTATCTAGAGGAATTAGTATGTGAAGATGAAAATCTACTTTTTTTCTTAAAAAACATATAAATTTTTAATTTTTTCAAGGAATAAAAGAGAAAAAACACCCCAACATATGTAAAGCAATTTCTCCCGATCATAGCAATACCCCATATGTGGTAATAAACTGCTGTTTGGACCCACAGAAGGACTCAGAAGGGAAGGAGCACCATTTGGATTTTGAAATTCTGATTTTGCTGGAATCGTTTTCAGTGCCGTGTCGCGTTTGAAATGCACTGGAGGGAACAAAATAGTGGAAACCCCCTGGAAAGTGACCCCATTTTGGAAAGTACTCTCATCAAGGAATTTTTCTAGGGGTAAAGTTAGCATTTTGACCCCACAGTTGTTTTGCTGAATTGATTGGAATTATTCTGTAAAGGTAAAAATCGAATTTTTTTCTGAAAAAGGTAGCCATTTTTAATTTTTACAAGGAATAAAGGAGAAAAAGCACCCCAACATTTGTAAAACAATTTCTCCCGATTACGGAAATATGCTATATGTGGTAATAAACTGCTGTTTGGACCCACAGCAAGGCTCAGAAGGGAAGGAGCGCTATTTGGCTTTTGGAGCTCAAATTTAGCGGAAATGGTTTTTGGGTGCCATGTCGCATTTGCAAAGACCAAAACAGTGGAAACTCCCCAAAAGTGGAAATTACACCACTCAAAGAATCTATCTAGGGATATAGTGGGCATTTAGACCCCACAAGTCTTTTGTAGGATTTATTAGAATTAGGCCGTGAAAATGAATATCAACATTTCTTCCACTAAAATGTTGCATTTTTTCAATTTCACAAAGGATAAAGGGGGAAAAAGCGGCCCAACATTTGTAAAGCAATTTCTCCCGAGTACGGCAATACCCCACGTGTGGTCATAAATGGTTTTTCATTAGAAAGTAATTAACCCTTTCTGGACTGATCCATTTTTTTCTTTTCCTTTTTAGTTTTTTCCTCCCTGCGTTCCAAGAGCCATAACTTTTTTTATTTTTCAGTCAATAGAGCGGTACGAGGACTTATTTATTGAGGGACGAGCGGTTGTTTTTATTGGTACCATTTTTTGGTACATACAACTTTTTGAGCACTTTTTATTACATTTTTAGGTAGAGCGAAGGTGACCAAAAAACAGTGATTTTGCAGTTTTAAATTCTTTATTTTTCACGTGAGACGCTCCATACATCACCCCCACACTAAGAAATGCTATGTCATGGTCGCGAAGCGGTTAATGTGCAGCGGATGGTGCCATTTTAGTGCACTACATGTTATGCCCAGTTTGTGCCACTGAAGACAAATACCTCATAAAATATTAACCGGGTTCTCCCGGGTATGGCGATGCCATATCTGTGGACGTAAACTCGTGTTTAGGCATGCTGCAGGACTCAGAAGGGAGGGAGCGCCATTTGGATTTTGGGGCGCAGATGTAGCTTGGTAGTTGTTCTGTTTGGGGTTTTACTGGTGTTTCAGTTTATAATGTGGGGGCATATGTTATCTGTGCAGCGTACATCAGGGTATAATAAGAGGGTATAATAATAGATATGTGGCTGGTGTCGCACTGATAAATGGCGCCCGATCTTATCTGCTTTTGGAACACTCTGCACATTTTGCATCGCCATATTCTGAGAGCTAGAACTTTTTTTATTTTTTCTCCACCGGAGCTGTGTGAGGGTTTATGCGTTGCGGGACAATCTGTAGTTTTCATTGGTACCATTTTGAGGTACCAGAAATTTTTTGGATGACGTTTTATTCAATTCTTTGGTAAGCAAGGTGACCAAAAACCATCAATTCTGACAATGTTTTTTATTCTTTTTTTTATGGCCTTCATCCTGGGCTATAAATGACCATTTTACTTTATTCTGCGGGTCGATACGATTACGGCGATACCATATGTATATAATTTTTTTATGTTTTGCAGCGTTTGTGCAATAAAATCACTTATTTATAAAATAAATTATTTTTTGTGTCACCATATTCTGAGAGCCATAAAGTTTTTAGTTTTCAGTCAAATAAGCGGTGTAAGGCCTCATTTACACGAGCGTAATATACGCGCGTGCGACGCGCGTGCTTTTCACGCGTGTCGTACGCACCTATATTACTCTATGGGGCAGTTTAGACGATGCGTGAATTTTGCGCAGCGTGAGTGCGTTGCGTAAAACTCACGACATGTTCTATAATCGTGCGTTTTTCGAGCATCCACGCACCCATTGAAGTCAATGGGTGCGTGAAAACCACGCATGCCGCACGGAAGCACTTCCGTGCGAACTGCGTGATTCGCGCAAGAGCTGTCAAAAGGATGAATGTAAACAGAAAAGCACCACGTGCTTTTCTGTTTACAAACATCCAAACGGAGTGTCAAATGAGAGATGAGCGCACCGAACTTCACTGGGTTCGGCCGAACTCGTTTTGACCGAACCCGGCAAAAAATGTTCGGGTACGCGACGTCAGGAGACAGTCACTGCCCACGGTGCTGAAAGACTTAAACTGTTTCAGCACCATGGACAGTGACTTTCGATCACAATATAAGAAGTTCGGACTTACCGATAAGTCCCGGCTCCTTCCTCCAGTCCGACCTCCCGGGATGACAGTTCAGTCCAAGTGACAGCTCCAGCCAATCACAGGCCAAGCACAGGCTGCAGCCAATCACAGGCTGCAGCGGTCTCATGGACTGCCGCGTCATCCTGGGAGGTGGGGCCGGACGACAAGAGAGGGACGCGTCACCAAGGCAACGGCCGGGAGACCGGACTGGAGGAAGCAGGCAGTTCATGGTAAGTTTGAACGTCTTTCTTTATTCACAGGTTGGTGTATATTGTGATCGGCATTCACTGTCGAGGGTGCTGAAAGAGTTACTGCCGATCAGTTAGCTCTTTCAGCACCTTGGACAGTGACGGGCGTCGACTAGCCTCATCTCTACGGATGACACACGGAGCTGTCAAGTGCCTTTTGCGCACGCAAAACGCAGCGTTTTTTGCACGCGCAAAACGCACACGCTCGTGTAAATCAGGCCTAAGGGCTTGTTTTTTGCGGGACGGGTTGTAGTTTGTATTGGTACCATTTTGGCGTACATGCGACTTTTTGATCACTTTTTATTGTATATTTTGGGAGGGTTGGTAACCAAAAAATTGTGATTGGGGCCCCGTTTTCATTTATTTTTTTCGCGGTGTTCACCGTGCGGGAAAAATAATACTACAGTTTTATAGATGGGGTCGTTACGAACGCAGTGATATCAAATATGTGTACTTTTTTAACGTGTTAATTTTTTTCCTATAATAAAAGACTTATTATAGGAAAAAAAGCATTCTTTGTTTATGTCACTTCTAACTTTTATTTTTACACTTTTTAACCCCTTCCCGCTCCATGACGTACTATTACGTCATGGCAGCTGTATCGTTCGCGCTCCATGACCTGATAGTACGTCTCGGGAGTAACGGCCGTTTCGGCCGTCCTCCCGACACATACAGGAGCTGTGACAGCTGCTGTCTTGTTCAGCAGCTGTCACAGCTCCTACAGCGGGGACCGATCGCTGTGTCCCCGCTGATTAACCCCTTAAAAGCCGCGTTCTATAGAGATTGCGGCTTTTTAGGGGTTAAGATGCCATCGCCGGCCTGCTACACGATAGCGGCCGGCGATGGTGACTATGGCAAACGGACACCAAACAATGGCGTCCGGCTATGCCATAGACGGAAGCCTAGTGGGTCCTGACAACGTCAGGACCCACTATGCTTGCTGTCAGTGACTAGCTGACAGTTCTAATACACTGCACTACGCATGTAGTGCAGTGTATTAGAATAGCGATCAGGGCCTGCTGCCCTCAAGTCCCCTAGTGGGACAAAGTAATACAGTAAAAAAAAAGTTCAAAAAAAGATGTGTAAAAATAAGAAAATAAAAGTTTTAAAAGTATTAAAAGTAAAAATCCCCCTTTTTAAGTTATCAGTCATTTATTATTAATAAAAATATATAAACAAACAAATAAACTATACATAATTGGTATCGCCGCGTCCGTAACGACCTGAACTACAAAACTATTTCGTTATTTATCCCGCACGGTGAACGCCGTAACAGAAAATAATAATAAACCGTACCACAATCACAATTGTTTGGTCACTTCACCTCCCAAAAAATGGAATAAAAAGAGATCAAAAAGTCGCATGTACCGAAAAATGGTCCTGATCGAAACTACAGTTCGTTACGCAAAAAATAAGTCCTCGCACGACTTTATTGATTGAAAAATAAAAAAGTTATGGCTCTTAGAATAAGGTAAAACAAAAAGTGAATGATTTTTTACAAAATGTATTTTATTGTGCAAACGCCATAAGACATAAAAAAAAACTATAAACATCTGGTATCGCCGTAATCGTATCGCCCCGCAGAATAAAGTGAATATGTCATTTATAGCGCACGGTGAACGCTGTAAAATTTTTTTTATAAAAAAACAATAGTAGAATTGCTGTTTTTTAGTCACCGCGCCACCTAAAAATAGAATAAAAACGGATCAAAAAGCCGCATGCACCCCAAGAAAACTACAATGGATTCCTCAATGGGTCTAGTTTCCAAATTGGGGTCACTTTTGGGGGGTTTCCAATGTTTTGGCACCACAAGACCTCTTCAAACCGGACATGGTGCCTAATAAAAAAAGAGACCTCAAAATCCACTAGGTGCTCCTTTGCTTCGGAGGCCGGTGCTTCAGTCCATTACCGCACTAGGGCCACATGTGGGATATTTCTCAAAACTGCAGAATCCGGGTAATACGTATTAAGTTGCGTTTCTCTGATAAATCCAATTGTGTTGTAAAAAAAATGGAATAAAGAGGATTTTCTGACAAAAAAAAAATGTAAACTTCACCTCTACTTTGCTCTAAATTTCTGTGAAACACCTAAAGGGTTCATAAACTTTCTAAATGCGGTTGTGGATACTTTGAGGGGTCTAGTTCCTAAAATGGGGTGTTTGATAGGGGCTTCTAATATATGGGCCCCTCAAAGCAACTTCAGAACTGAACTGTAACCTAAAAAAATAAATAAATGAGGCAATACTTTGCTTCTTACATTATACTGATAATGAGCCGTACCCACCCAGAGATGACCCCAGTTTTGACCGTTTGTGTAAACGGAGACCCCTATTAGACCGTTTCAGAGCCCGGTTTTCCCAAGCATTCACCCCCGAGAAGTGTATTTCTATTGATGAGTCCCTGGTACATTTTAAAGGGAGGGTTCAATTCCGCGAGTACCTGCCGGGTAAGAGGGCAAGGTATGGCGTGAAGATGTCTAAGCGGTGCGAGAGTGCATCAGGGTATACCTACAGGTTTAGGATATATGAAGGGAAGGCCATCCCCAAACCAGACTGCATCCTGGACTACAATAGGTACATGGGAGGGATGGACTTGTCAGATCAAATCCTGAAGCCCTACAGCGCCATGCGGTGAGGTATAAGAAGCTGGCCGGGCACATCATACAGATGGCATTGTACACTGCGTACGTGCTACATCGATGTGCAGGCCAGACGGGAACTTTCCTGGAATTTCAAGAGGTGATTATCAAGAACCTAATCTTTAGGGACCAAGAAGGGGGGGGCACCCAGTACTTCTGGAAGCGAGGCCACACGCATCGTACCAGGGCGGCAACACTTTCCAGGAGAAGTTCCCCAAACTGGCAAGAAGGGAAAAAGTCAAAAGAGGTGCAAAGTCTGCTATAGGGGATGACACAATATATCAATGTGACACGTGTCCCGAATAACCAGAGCTCTGTATGAAAGAGTGTTTTAAAATTTATCCTACATCCCTTGGTTTATAATTTACCCCAATTTTACTTACCCTGATGCACTTCGCACAGCTTATCCCCCCTCGTCTTTCCCCTCTGAGCTCTGCTGTGTGCCCGGGCAGCTGATAACAGCCACATGTAGGGTATTGCCATACCCGGGAGAACCCACATTACAGTTTATGGGGTGTAGGTCTCCGGTCAAAATGCTCACTACACCATGAATGCCTCACTACACCATGAATGCCTTAAGGGTGTAGTTTTTAAAACGGGGTCACTGCTAGGGGGTTTCACCTGTTCTGGTACCTCAGGGACTTCTGCATACATGACTTCGCACTAGAAAATCCACAGTCGGCCAAATGGTGGTCCTTTCCTTCTGAGCCCTCCCATGGGACCAAACGGTGTTTTATCACCACAAATGGGGTATTGCCGCACTCAGGACAAATTGGGCAACAAAATGGAGTATTTTATTTCTTGTGAAAATAAGAATTTTTGCGCTAAAATGACATATTATTGGAAAAAATAAATATTTTTTTCATTCCCAGCCCAATTCAAAGAAGTTCTGTGAAGAAACTGTGGGGTCTAAATGGTCAAATTACCCATAAATGAATTCCTTGAGGGGTGTAGTTTCCAACATGGGGTCACTTCTGGGGCTCTGCAAATGCGACATGGCACCCGAAAACCAAACCAGCAAAATCTGCACTCCAAAGAACACACAGCGCTCCTTCCCTTCTGAGGCCTCCCATGAGCCCAAACGGCAGTTTATCACCACATATGGGGTATTGCTGCACTCAGGAGAAATTGGGCAACAAAATGGAGTATTTTGTTCCCTGTGAAAATAAAAAATTTTGATAAAAAATTACATCTTATTGGAAAAAATGACATTTTTTTTAATGTCACAGCCCAATTCAAATAGGTGCTGTGAAAAAACTGTGCGGTCAAAATGCTAACAACAACGAGAAATTAATTCCTTGATGGGTGTAGTTTCCAAAATGGGGTCACTTCTGGTGGGTTTCCATTGCTTTGATACCTCTGAGGCTCTGCAAATGCGACATGGCACCCGAAAACCAATCCAGCAAAATCTGCACTCCAACAAACACATAGCGCTCCTTTGCTTCTGAGCCCTCCCATGAGCCCAAACGGCAGTTTACCACCACAAATAGGGTATTGCCGCACTAAGGACAAATTGGGCAACAAAATGGGGTATTTTGTTCCCTGTGAAAATAATAAATTTTGATCACAAATGACAATTCAAATACGTGCTGTGAAAAAACTGTGCGGTCAAAATGGTAACCACAACCATAAATAAATTCCTTGAGGGGTGTAGTTTCCAAAATGGGGTCACTTTTGGGGGATTCCCACTGTTTTGGCACGTCAACACCTTTTCAAACCTGGCATGCTGCCTAAAATATATTCTAATAAAAAAGAGGACTCAAAATGCACTAGGTGCTGCTTTGCTTCTAGGGCTTGTGTTTTATTCCACGAGCGCACTAGAGCCACATGTGGGACATTTCTAAAAACTGCAGAATCTGGACAATCCATATTTAGTAGTGTTTCTCTGGTAAAACCTTCTGTGTTACATAAAAAAAATTAATAAAATTTAAGTTCAGCAAGAAAAATGAAATTTGCAAATTTCACCTCCACTTTGCTTTAATTCCTGTGAAAAGCCTGAAGAGTTAAAAAACTTTCTAAATGCTGTTTTGAATACTTTGAGGGGTCTAGTTTTTAAAATGGGGTGTTTTATCAGGGTTTCTAATACAAAGGCCCCTCAAAGCCACTTCAGAACTCAAGAGGTACCTTAAAAAAAAGGCTTTTGAAATTTTCTTAAAAATATGAGAAATTGCTGTTTATGTTCTAAGCCTTGTAACGTCCAAGAAAAATAAAAGAATGTTCAAAAAACGATGCCAATCTAAAGTAGACATATGGGAAATGTGAACTAGTAACTATTTTGGGTGGTATAACCGTCTGTTTTACAAGCAGATGCATTTAAATTCTGAAAAATGCAATTTTTTCAAAATTTTCTATAAATTTTGCAATTTTTCACCAATAAACACAGAATATATCGACCAAATTTTACCACGAACATGAAGCCCAATGTGTCACGAGAAAACAATCTCAGAATCGCTTGGGTAGGTTTAAGCATTCCGACGTTATTACCACATAAAGTGAAATATGTCAGATTTGAAAAATGGGCTCTGAGCCTTAAGGCCCAAACTAGGCTGCGTCCTTAAGGGGTTAAAAACATTTTTATTATCTTTTTTTTACTTTTTTTACTTGTCCCACTAAGGGACACTTCGACTTGCAGCTCTGATCGCTGCTAGAACACATTACACTACACACATAGTGTAATGTGTTCTAACTGTCATTGTGACGTAACTGTCACACTGACAGGAAGCATCGGAGGACCGGCCGGAGGCTGCTCCTCCGAGGCTTCCGTACATGGCAGCCCGGAGGCCATTTTCTGGCCTCTGGTTGCCGTGATAAGGATCGCCAGCCCCCGCAAATACATGTGGGGGGCTGCCGATCCGCTGTAAACCTCTTCAATGTGGTGATCGCAATCGACCACCGCATCGAAGGGGTTAATTGCCGATTTAAGAGGCGACAGGCCGCTGATCGGCAACGGGGAGAGCAGGGCAGATGCCCTGCACAGTTAACCGCCGCTGCGGTGTAGCGCCGCGCGGCAGTTAACTATTAAAGCGCGGATGTAACTACACGCCCAGGTGCACGAAGTTACTGCTCACCTGGATGTGCATTTACGTCAAGGTGCGGGAAGGGGTTAAGACCTGCACTAGGCATGAAACAGTGTATAAAATTCACCTGGATTGTTCCTGTAAAGAGTAAGGGTATGTTCACACGCAAACGCAAAATATGTCTGAAATTACGGAGCTGTTTTCAGGTGAAAACAGCTGCTGAATTTCAGAAGTTTTTGCATGTACTCGTGTTTTTCGCGGCATCTTTTACGGACGTAATTGGAGCTGTTCTTCATTGGAGTCAAAGAAAAACGGCTCCAAAAACGTCCCAAGTAGTGTCCTGCACTTCTTTGACGCAGGCGTATTTTTACGCGCCGTCTTTTAACAGCGACGCGTAAAATTACACCTCGTCTGAACAGAACATCGTAAAACCCATTGCAAGCAATGGGCAGGTGTTTGCAAACGTAATGGAGCCGTCTTTTCAGGCGTAATACTCCTCAATTACGTCTGAAAATAGGTCGTGTGCACATACTCTAACTCAGGGGTCTCAAACTCGGCCGGGTAAGTGGGCCACATATAGAAAAAATGGCAAGTTGACGGGCGGCATTACATTCAAATTTGATACAATACAAAATTATTGTTAATCAATTAGTTATTTGATCTACTATAACACTACATTACTATAATAATAATAATAATAATAATAATAATAATACTACATTACTATAATAATACCGCTAATTTTAAAATTTGAGCTATTACTCCACGTGCTTATTTCAACAATCCAGTTTTCCAGGTTAAGTGTCGCTAAATGCAGTCAGGCGGCTCAGTTAGCAGCGTTTGGCAGACACACGTCAAGATTCGGCAGCCCCTTTATAGATAGTGCCGGAGTGCCCTCTGTGGATGCTGCCGCTGTGCCCTCTGTGGCTGCTGTCATAGTGCCCTCTGTAGATGCTGGCACAGATGCCTCTGTAGATGCTGCCACAGTGACCTCTGTAGATAATGCAACACACCCCTAGATAATGCCACAGTGCCCTCTCTAGATAATGCAACACACCCCTAGATAATGCCAGTGTCCTCTGTAGATGCTGCCACAGTGCCCTCTGTAGATGCTGCCACAGTGCCCTCTGTAGATGCTGCCACAGTGCCCTCTGTAGATGCTGCCACAGTGCCCTCTGTAGATGCTGCCACAGTGCCCTCTGTAGATGCTGCCACAGTGCCCTCTGTAGATGCTGCCACAGTGCCCTCTGTAGATGCTGCCACAGTGCCCTCTGTAGATGCTGCCACAGTGCCCTCTGTAGATGCTGCCACAGTGCCCTCTGTAGATGCTGCCACAGTGCCCTCCGTAGATGCTGCCACAGTGCCCTCCGTAGATGCTGCCACAGTGCCCTCCGTAGATGCTGCCACAGTGCCCTCCGTAGATGCTGCCACAGTGCCCTCCGTAGATGCTGCCACAGTGCCCTCCGTAGATGCTGCCACAGTGCCCGCCGTAGATGCTGCCACAGTGCCCGCCGTAGATGCTGCCACAGTGCCCGCCGTAGATGCTGCCACAGTGCCCTCCGTAGATGCTGCCACAGTGCCCTCCGTAGATGCTGCCACAGTGCCCTCCGTAGATGCTGCCACAGTGCCCTCCGTAGATGCTGCCACAGTGCCCTCCGTAGATGCTGCCACAGTGCCCTCCGTAGATGCTGCCACAGTGCCCTCCGTAGATGCTGCCACAGTGCCCTCCGTAGATGCTGCCACAGTGCCCTCCGTAGATGCTGCCACAGTGCCCTCCGTAGATGCTGCCACAGTGCCTTCCACAGATGCTGCCGCAGTGATGTCAGGGGCTTGCCCAGAGCTGGAGTCCCGGAGCAGAGCAGCTTCTAGCATCCTGCCTGGGATTCCAGCTCTGCTCCTGACATCACTGTCCATATATGGACAGAGATGTCAGGGGCAACCCCAGACATGGAGTCCTGGCCAGAGAGCTAGTAGGCTCTTCCTGGGACTCCAGCAGTGCTCCTGACATCACTGGGACTCCTGCTCTGGGGAAGCCCCTGACATCATTGTCGATGTATGGACAGCGATGTCAGAGGCTTCCCCAGAGTCCCGGAGCAGAGCCGATACTAGCGCTCTGCCCGGGACTCCGCTCTGGGGAAGACCCTGACACACTGTCCATATATGGACAGCGATGTCAGGGAATTCCACAGAGTCCCGAAGCAGAGCCTATACTACTGCTCTGCACGGGACTCCGGCTCTGGGGAAGCCCCAGACATCGCTGTTCATATGTGGACAGCGATGTCAAGGAATTCCAGAGTCTCGGAGCAGAGCCGATACTAGCGGCTCTGTGTCCCGCGGGCCGCAGATGACAGCTCCATTGGCCGCATGCGGCCCGCGGGCTTGAGACCCCTGCCCTAACTGTACTTTCCAAAAACTTTTGATATGTCATTACATAGAACGTCAATTATGTTTGCGGTCTTCAGCCCAAATATTGAAGCAAAATACTGATCAAAATACTGCCTTGTGAAAGTGACCTTAGAGTTTATTCTCAATTCTATAAAATCAACTTAGTGTGAGAGGTATATATTTAGTGTCAAAATGGGATGATATATTATCGTTGGAAACCAGGAAAGCCTTCATGAAAGTTTTTTTTGTTTTTTTTTAAGGTTTTTCTACTTTCCCATAATGGTATCTGATCCTATCTTTAGTGCTATACACATGGCTCTCAAAAGGATCTGTTAGGCCACGTTCAGACATAAAAGATTAGTTGTAGATTTTCATTGTGGATTTAGTTCAAAACCCCATTGACACATATTTCAATTTAAACAAACAAATTTGTCAGCGTAACTATGTATTGTCAAAGATTTTACCACAAGTAAATATAATGCATAATAGCATAATATCATGCATACCATCTCTTTCTCGTTCACTTTCAGGTCTCGATCTGGGTCCTGTATCTGACCAATCTCCTCGTAACCGGAGGCGCTTAAGTGGAGGTTGCCGTACCTTAATGATGAAAAATTCTGTAATTAATACATGCCTTTACTTTAGGCTACATTCACACGACACAACGTCAAATGGCTGCTTTCTGAACAATGGAGGTCTGTGGGTGTATTCAAATGTCTGTTTTTTTAACGGCAGGTGAATATTGTCTATTAAAAAAATAGGAGACATAATTCCAAACTGGCTGTTCATTACGGTGCCTACAAGACTGGTGACTTTATTGCTCATCATTATTGGTGGCCCTCGCTTTCTAGAGTTGTCTTGGACTTTGTTTCCTCCTGTGCTAACTGTGGCCTAAACAAGTCTTCTCATTCTAAACCTGCAAGTCTGCTCCAATCTCTGCCGGGACCTGTAGCTTCCTGGCAACACATCGCCATGGACTTTATCACTGTCCTTCTCCTTCTGCTGGATGTACTATGATCTGGGTAGTGGTAGACCGTTTTCCCAAGATGGCACATTTCGTTCCTTTAACGGGCCTTCCCTCAGCTCCTCGTCTGGCAGATCTCCTCATGCAACACATTTTTCGTCTACACGGACTACCCCTACATATTGTGTCTGACCGGGGTGTACAGTTCACGTCTAAACACTTTTAGATGTAAAGCTGGACTTTTCTTCTGCCTATCACCCACAGTCTAACGGTCAAGTGGAAAGGATCAACCAAATGCTAGAGGATTATCTCCGTCATTTTGCCTCTGTCAAACATGAGAATTGGGTACAGCTTCTGCCTTGGGCGGAATTCTCATACAACGACCATACAAGCGAGTCTACGGCTTCCACTCCATTCTTCACTGTATACAGTCAGCATCCACAAGTTCCTCTTCCTGTACCAACTATGCCTCAAGTGCTTGCAGCCAATTCGTCCTTGGGGACTTTTCTTCACATCCAGCAGCAAACCAAGTCCACGATTATTCAATTGATCGCATGAAAGCATATGCCGATAAGAAGAGAAGCGTATCTCCTCAGTTTCTCCCCAGAGTCAAGGTCTGTCTCTATTCAATGAACACTCATCTGAAGATCCTTTCCCACAAATTCACTCCCAAGTTCTTCGGCCCCTTCGATGTGTTACAATAAATAAACCCTGTGTCCTATAAGCTTCGGCTGCCTCATACTCTCAAAATCCATAACTCGTTCCATGTATCTCTCCTGAAGCCCGTGGTACTGAACCGTTACAGCAAGTTCCTTGGTTCTGCAGTTGCTCCCAGCGGTTCTTCTGACATCCTTAAGGTAATGGAAATTCTGGACTTGAAGAGGGTAGAAGGGAGGACTTTCTATTTGCTGGACTGGAAAGGGTTTGGTCCTGAGGAGAGGTCTTGGGAGCCTTAAGAGAAGATTGATGCCCCAGCTCTCATCAAGAAGTTCCACTTCTGCCTTGGACCTAAGAGGTTAAGGGGGGTACTGTTGAGCCCGTGGTCGATGACCACCAGCACGTCCTACTTACCAGCAGCCGCGACCACAGGACACCCTCTGCAATTCGGCGTCTCCCACCCCAGAGATGCCGACACACGCGACTGCAGCTCCCTACTATTTCCTGTAGGGTGCACACCCACGCTAGTTCCCGACCTTAAGGAACCAGTGCGCGCACTAGTGTAACAGTTCTCTAAACAATCTGTATGCACCCATGACTTTAAAAAGAACCCCACCCCTCCTCTCCTTGCCTGAGCGTTGTTGCGTCTGCCCATGTTAGTCACTGCAAATGGTCCCTTAGTTGTATCTTGTGTACCCATTTCCTGTGCCCTGTATCCCGCATCCAGTAATTGTGTTTGTTCCAGTATGAAGTCTAGTGCCAAGAATGTCACCTGTGCCGAGTGTCACCTGTGCCGAGTGTCTGCTACATCAAACGTCTGCTACACCAAATTACTGCTACAACTAACGTCTGCTAAGCTAAGTGTCTGCCTAATCTTCTATCCAGGCACCTTGTCCTAAGGCTTTTATTAATTGTTGTTTGGCCAGCTGCTGCTCCATTATGGCGGGGCGGCCTAGTCTCCAATATAATAGGCCCTTATATGCAATCTAAATACTATGTACAGTTATATCACTGGATAGTAGAGAGCGCTGTCTAATGATCTTTTAATACCTAGGCCTAAAACTATGACAAAGGGAAATCCACCAGGTCTAGAGGAAAGACTGTTTTACTATTATCACAGATTGTGCTTCTTTATTAAGCAGTGAGACTAAGGAACTCTCTGCCACAGAATGTTGTGATGGTTGTTTCATTAAACAAGTTCAAGAGGAACCTGGATGCCTTTCTTGAAAGATATATCACAAATTATATGTACTAGATTGCTATTAGCAATTTAGGATTATAGGTTGGGCTTGATGGCTTATGATGTAATTACAATAACATCTTAGGGAATTGGTTTATATGTAGCTACAGTATATCACAATACATATGTTAACACAAGCTTTGTTTACACATTTACAGAAAGGGGATATAGAGAGTACGAGTGTAAATGTGCCCGTACATGTTAGGTAAAACTCAGCCAAACTCGCTGATTTTTGCCGATGATCTGATGTTAATGGGGGACACCAGATACTCCCCATGACAGAAAATGCGAAAAGGGAAAGCAGAACTTAACATTTTGGATTTCAACAAGCCATAGCCTATGTTCCTACAGGTGAAAAGACATTGCCAGAGGTGTCTGGAGCAGCTTATTCCCCTTTACTGATAGTCTGGAGTAATAACTTGACCGAAATAGCATACGACCAGCAATTATTATTAGGTGTATAACCACGTTAAAGGGGTTTTCCCATTAAGGACATTTATGACATATCCACAGGATATGTCACGTCTGGGACCCGCACCTATCTACAGAACGGGGCCCCCTAAACCACGTTCAGCCGCAGTGTGTTGCAGCTGAATGAGGTGTTTTCCGATGAAAAACGTTATATGGTCGTGAGTTACGTAAACAGTGCAACTCGCTGAGCTACGCTGTTTCCGCAAGTCTCATGGAACTGCCATTCACTACTATTGGAGTTATGGAAACCGCGTAGCTCAGCGAGTTACGCTGTTTACGTAACTCACGACCATATAACGTTTTTCATGGTCGGAAAACACCTCATTCAGACGCAACACACAGCGGCTCAATGGGGTTTAGGGGGCCCCATTCTGTAGATCGGTTCAGGTCCCAGAGATGGGACCTGCATCTATCTGACATTCATGACATATCCTGTGGATATGTCATAAATGTCCTTCATGGGAGTTATTACTCCAGACTATCAGTAAAGGGGAATAAGCTGCTCCAGACCCGCATCTATCAGACATTTATGACATATCTTGTGAATGTGTCATAAATGTCTCTCGTGGGAAAACCCCTTTAATTGCTACCCCCACTGTGTTCAAAATATGTTATGAAATATGGCTAGGTATATAGTTGACTGCCCTAAATAGTGTACAAGAATTAACAAATGACCTTCTTAAGAAACCCATACTTTGCAACTAATTAAACGACTGATCTTCTAACAAAATTCTGATGGATACTCACCTCTTCTTGCTTCCGATTGGCTGATGGAAACTTGAGTTCTTTTGCTTGATCATCTTTTGGATTAAATAAATATACATAATCTGATGAATAGCTCACAAGGACCTCTTCCCCATCTTCACTATAGCACAAAGAGGTTACACGACAAGATTTGTTTGCAAGATGTGGGGGTACAAATCGTACACACATTCCCATAGTTCCACGATTTGAATAATTGCCTGTAATTGGAATAAAAAAAAAATTCTTACTACATGTTTTAGTAAAGCTCATAAATGTTCTTGTTCCTATTTTATGAGTGTTTAAACTCAAAGATGTGCCAGTAACGGTCAGCGCAGGTTATCCTCCACCTCTCTTAATTACCATTGAAAGGGTTATTTTAATCTAAGACACTTATAGCATATCTTTGGGATATGCCATAAATGTCTGATAGATGCAGGTCCAAGCTCTGGGACCTGCACCTATCTTGAGAACAGAGGTCCCCGACCCCTGTCCTGCCTGGTGAGGTGGCTGCTTGCCAACACATACAGGCAAAGTCGCTCTCCCACAAAAATCAAGCCATCATACAGCTACATCGACAGAAAAATAAAGTTATTACTCTTGGTATGAGGCAAAATAAATATTACTATTTTTCCATAAAATATGCTTATATTGTTAAAAAATATTTGGTATTACTGCAATCGTAATGACCCATAGGATAAATTTAACACATTATTTATACTGCATGACAAACAAGGATTAAAAATAAAAATGCACAAAACAATGGGAGAATTGCTGTGTTTTCTATTCCGCCACCACAAAAAAAAAAAAAAAAAAGTTGAAGGTTTTCTCATTATGATGATGTATCACATATCCACAGGATTGGTGATAAACGTCAGAACGGTGGGGGCCAAAATGCTGGGACCCCCCACCGATCTTGGGAACAGAGATCCTGGAGTGCCCTATGTGAATGGAGCGGGACTGCGCATGCTCAGCCACTGCTCCATCCACTTTCTATAGGGCTACAAGAGATAGCGTTATGCAATAAATTATCATAATGAGAATACCCCTTTGATCCATAAATTATATGCATCACAAGAGCTGGAGGAGAGCATGCGCACGCGCATGCACAGCTCTGCCACCGCCGCTACGGAACAGAAGAGGAGAAGAAGAATGTGGATTCTTGTTCTCCTCTTCTGTTCCGTAGTGGCGGCGTCAGAGCTTGTCAGATAGTGAAGGAAAGACTGTGTGATCTCGCAAGATAGATCACACAGCACAAGCCGCTCTGACACTCTCGGTAGTTGATTGGGCAGTTCAGAGCGCTAAGTATCACGCCCCCCTTGCCCTTTCCAGGAAAAGATACGCCCCATTGACAGTACAGGGGGTAATTTACATATCGGGCAAATATAACGGCACAGATTTCTAAAAAACAGAGGAGGCTAGAAACATAGTTTAAAGTGACACAAGGTCTGTGCAGCAGTGCCTATTACATGGTGCACTCAACTGCACATGTATGGGCTAGTGAAAGGTTCCCTTAAAGACTCCCTACCATATGGATCTCCATAAGAGAATCAGTATCTTCCTAGAGCTGAATTTAATGATTTAATGATCTTATAATCTTATTTATGAAAGTTAAACATATCCCAAGAACAAGTAAAGAGGACAATTGAGGACAGAGAATATATGCATATAAGTCACAGCCATGGTGAAAATACCCAATAGCTATCCTGGAAAAAGTAAATGACGTAGTTAATTGTCAACCTGAGAAACATTTACAGCTTGGGTATATGAAATAGGACGAGTCAACATAGATGCACAAGATGAGAACATAGTTCTACCACTTTATAAATCACTTGTCAGACCGCACATGTAATATTGTGTACAGTTTTGAGCACCAGTGCACAAGAAAGACCTACAGTATGAGAGTTTGAGCTGGTTCAAAGATGGACAACTCAGGAATAAATGGAATGGTTGAACTACAGTACCCATAATTATTATCAAAATTAGGGTTATTTCGTTTAGAAAAAAAGACAGTTGAGTAGTAAACTACTAACTATGTAGGAATATATCAAACTATGGTTACCCCCCCCCCCCCCCATAGGATCTATTTACATCCAGGACTGTAGCTATAACAAGGGGGCATCATCTACAGCTAGATGAAAGAAGGTTTCTACAATTAAATAGAAGGGAATTCTATACTGTAAGAGCAGTGAGACTATGGAACTCTCTGCCAGAGGATGTGGTTATGGTGAATTCACTATAAGATTTCAAAGTGGCCTGGATGCTTTTCTTGAGTGTAATAATATTACAAGTTATGTTTACTATTGTCACGTTAGGTATGTGAACTCACTGTGCCATACCGCCATGACAGTATGGCAGCTGGCCAACAGGACACAGTCTATAGTTCGTATAGTGTACCTGTGGCAGCTTAGACAGTAGAGAGCCAAGCTCGGCTAGGACTAGGCAGCAGGCTGGTGCCAGGTGTGGTGTAGCAGGACAGGCGTGGTACATAGCACCGCACGACTTCAGCTCAACACGGCACTTGACCAGGATAGCACGGGATACAGGTTACAGGTAGCAGGAATGGGGAACACTGGGAACTGGAAAACACTTAGGAAACCATTTGCATAGACATACTAGACTAATGACAACAAGGCTCAGGCAAGGCAGGAGGGGTTGGGGCCCCTCTTATAAACCAGGGGCACATGGGCTAATTTTGTACTTGAATTCAGGTGCGGGCACGGGGGTGCGCGCGCAACCTAAGGGACCCGGCCGGGAGACGCAGAAGTGAGCGCTGGCGTCTCCTGAGGAGGAAATGGGGGCCAGCACTCACAAATCCATGGCATCAGAAGTTGAGTGAACATGCCCGCGGCCATGGGCATGACAACTACATTACTGTAGATGGGTTGTTGATCCAGAGATTTATTCTGATTGCCATATTAGAGTTGGGAAAGACTGTTTCCCTAAGATGAGAAAAATTAACTTGTGCATCATGGGGGTTTTGCCTTCCTCTTGATCCACATTGTAGAATAACAGGCTGAACTGGATGGACATATGTATTTTTTCTGCCTTACAAATTAGGAAAGTAAAAAAACAACTATGCAAGATACACGCAAGACTAGATACAAGGATCAAGAAAATTGGCAACAGAGGGAGAAGGGGTACACCTTAAAGGGAACCTGTCACCAGCATTTCACCTATTAAACTAGTAATACCAGGTGGTAGTGGGTGAAAAATCATTTCTATATAACCTATAATTGTTATCTTAGTCGGCTCTGTAGCTTTAGTATTCTGTTTTTTTAGTGTTCCCACACCGTATGCTAATGAGCATAAATGAGTCATATCTTCGTTTGAAAAGAGTCAAATCTTCGTTTGAAAAGTGTCATATATTCATTCCTGAAGTCTTTCAGAGTTTACCCCGCCTCCTTACATTTGATTGACAGCTCCTCGCCTTCCCCCAGCACACAAAATCCTGCGCTTGTGCATTGATGTCCTCTTCTGGAGTTTAGGAGAGGGGATAATGGCAGCACTGAACTTTTGATAGCAGCGGCCAGTGAGGGATAAGTAAAGTTCAATAGGTGAAATTCTGGTGACAGGTTCCCTTTAAAGAGGCTCTGTCACCAGATTTTGCAGCCCCTATCTGCTATTGCAGCAGATAGGCGCTGCAATGTAGATTACAGTAACGTTTTTATTTTTAAAAAACAAGCATTTTTGGCCAAGTTATGACCATTTTCGTATTTATGCAAATGAGGCTTGCAAAAGTACAACTGGGCGTGTTGAAAAGTAAAAGTACAACTGGCCGTGTATTATGTGCGTACATCGGGGCGTGTTTACTACTATTACTAGCTGGGCGTTGTGTATAGAAGTATCATCCACTTCTCTTCAGAACGCCCAGCTTCTGGCAGTGCAGCACTGTGACGTCACTCACAGGTCCTGCATCGTGTCGGCACCAGAGGCTACAGTTGATTCTGCAGCAGCATCAGCATTAGCAGGTAAGTAGCTACATCGACTTACCTGCAAACGCCGATGCTGCTGCAGAATCATCTGTAGCCTCTGGTGCCGACACGATGCAGGACCTGTGAGTGACGTCACAGTGCTGCACTGCCAGAAGCTGGGCGTTGTGAAGAGAAGTGGATGACACTTCTATACACAACGCCCAGCTAGTAAAAGTAGTAAACACGCCCCGATGTACGCACATAATACACGCCCAGTTGTACTTTTGCAAGCCTCATTTGCATAAATACGAAAATGGTCATAACTTGGCCAAAAATGCTCGTTTTTTAAAAATAAAAACGTTACTGTAATCTACATTGCAGCGCCGATCTGCTGCAATAGCAGATAGGGGCTGCAAAATCTGGTGACAGAGCCTCTTTAACAAAAAATAAAAGGGTGGGCGGAGTATAAATCACATGTGCTGCTGAAATTAGGATGGAACACAATGTATCAGAGAACTTGAACTGTACCTAAGGTGTCCAGAATTTCAAAAAGTACTCCTGTGAACCAAATAGTTCCTTCATAATCATATTGTTCAACTCTTGCGCGCCATTGTTTTCCTGAGCATGGCAACACGGCATGTGATATTGTGCATATTTTTAGTCATGCTTTATTATCCAGCTTTATTATCCAGCTGTGCATCCAGGTCTACTGCCCATAGAGAATAGATACACAGTGAAATGGAGTTGAAGAATGAGTGAGCAATGATTTAAGGTTGGCAAGCTGTGTAGGTTTAGGGAGAGGTGGAGAAACGAGAGCCTATGAGTAAGCGTAATTGATCATCTGACTACAAGGACAGGATGATGTATCTAAGCTGGACCAGCCCACTCAAAATAGAAAATCAGGAGAATTTATTCCTGGGGAAAATGCTGAATTATCGAACAAGGTATTACTACCTTGTTCGATAATTCAGCATTTTCCTCAGGAATAAATTCTCCTGATTTTCTATTTTGAGTGGGCTGGTCCAGCCTATGGGATATGGGACACTTCCTATTAATGCAGTCCCAGAACTGTAGAATAGGAGGAACTAAAATGGGAGCACAGAGAATTGGGGTCTGTGAACAGATGATAGTCATGGGAAGGAGCATAGGGGCGTCACACAGATATTTCCCTGCTAGGAATAATTTTCAAATGTCGAAGAATGCTAAAAACAGGAACTCCGTTAGCCTTTTAGTACAATTTGCAACTAATAGGTATACCAAATATTTATATTTTTGTGATATTTATTTAATGAAAAATTTTTTGGGTCTATGCTATTTATTATGCTTTTTTTTTTCACATTATATGTATTTCATTTTATTTAACATTAGTTATTTTTTTTATATATCCAGTAGGGAATTTTAACTTTTTTGAATATTTATTTTTAATTGTAATGTATTGGAATATGTGTATATTAAAATACACTATTGCCATTGCATGTAAATTGCATTGACATCTGTAAGGGCATAGCTAAGGTATGCCCTAACAGCCAAGCTGGATTGGCAATCTGGCAGGTCTGGCAAATGTCTGATGGGTAGGTGCACAGTTGGCTGGCCGTCACCCACACGGTTGTTTATTAAAACTACGGTCTGAAGCCTATTCCCTCTGTGTGTCTGATCAAGCTCATCTGTACAAGGCTGCTGACCAGACACTCAGAGAAACCGGAAGGGGAAGAAGAGGGGTGAGGTTGGGTGCCTCTGTATATTCGGGCAAGAACAAAGAAGAAGAAGGATAGAACCCACTCACTAGTCGAGCAGTGGTTAGGTCAATGTTTGGTCTGGAATGGTTGGGGTGCACTGTCGGATTTCACAGAACTCAATAGAAAGAGAATAATGGCACTGCTGAAACACTGCTGTATCCTGAGCCAATAAGCAGCGATTGGGCCTGGCATACAGCAGCTGCTCAGCAGTGCCACTTTCACTATTACCATTTGCAGGAAACCAACATGCACCCCGGCAGCTGCAGGAAAGTTAGGCTCTGTCACAGCGCTACATGCAGCGTTACTTTCACTTTCAAATGATGGACACCCCCTAGGTCAGTCAAGTGGGTCTGTTGGGCACCAGTGATTTCCGTCATATCCCAGATCCAGAAGAGTGTTGTGGCTGCCATTATGAACTAAAGCCACAATGCAGATGTGAACAAAGACCTACCTGTAATTTAGTGTTGACCGAGGGGACATGGCTTAGTAATGTTATGGATGTGGCGTGATGTGAAGAGGGCATGTCTATGTCTCAGCAGGAGGTTCAGCCAGGGGTTATTAATAGACAAAAAAGACCTGGTAAGTGTGAGTGAATAACGTGTAGTGTGTATGGCACAGCGTGTTTGTGTGGCAGGTGTCGTTGGTGTGAGTAGCATGTGTCCTAGGTGTGAGTGGAGCATGTGCGGCATGTGTTCTAGGTGTGAGTGTGTATATGTGGTTGATGATTAAGTATGTTTTTTTTTAGTCATACCATTATTTGGTTATGGTAAAGGTATATTTTAGTATTGTATTGTCACGATCCGTGGGTATGTGGACCCACTAGGCCGCACCGGAGTAGCAGCTGGCCAAACAACAGTCCTAGTACAATAGTCCCTTTAATAGTCAAGACAGTAATGGAGGCTCGGCACAGATGAACTTGTAGACACCAGACATGGTGTATATCAGCAGGCGCGACCGGTGGCACAACACGACTCCAAAAGGTTAAGGCACAGGAACAGATATAGCACGGGATAAAGGATACAGTTAGCAGGGCATGAGAACACCGGGAACAGGATAACACTAAGGAACCATTTGCTAAGACTAACATGGGTAAATACAACAACACTCAGGCAATGAATGAAAGGGCAGAGCCCATTTTATAGTCCAGGGTGATCATGGGCTAATTACAGATTTTCCTCATATGTGTGTACTCGCCCTTTAAGGCCGGGCGCGAGCGCGTATATATATATATATATATATATATATATCTCAAGAAACCAGCAGAACTCAAATAGAGAAAAAGGAAGGAGTGGGTGCCAGCGAGCAATCCAGATCCAAGGATTGTTCCGAACAATAAACAATAAGGGTATCTGCACACGATTAACTGGTTGCCGACACAGGACGAGTATGCTCGTCCTGAGCAGCGAGCACTTCGCGCATTAGGACGAGCATACTCGTCCTGTGTGACAGCAGTCTCTGCCGTCTCTGTGTGTGCGATCGAGAGCGGGGCAACGGCTGTAATACACAGCCACGGCCCCGCTCTGACAGCGGAGAGGAGAGAAACATCTTCTCTCCGCTGTTAACCCTTTGAACGCCGCGATGACAGCTGATCGCGGCGTTCAAGGAGAGGGGACTGCACATTGATCGCGTCACAGAATATAACTGTGACGCGATCAAAGCCAACAACTCGTATGGCCAGACAGCCCAGGGTCCAGTGAAGGACCCCAGGGCTGTCTGAACATATTTCCTGTTGTTAGGGCATACTGAGGTATGCCCTAACAACTGCCTGTGTACGATCAGTAACAGGCTAATGTACTGGCATATAGATCTATGCCAGTACATTACAGTTACAAAATCAAAATCAAAATGATAAATCCCTTTATGGGATTAAAAAAAAAAGTTAAATGAATGTAAAAAAAAAATAATGGTAAATAAATAAAAAGTAATTAAAATACACAGAAACACACATTTTTTATAATAAATCAACTTTTTAAAATATAAGTCCCAAAACACAAAATAATATAGACATATTTGGTATCGCCACGACCGTAACAACCTGTACTACAAATGTATACCATTATTTATTATGATCGGTGTATGGTGTAAAAAAAAAAATATTAAAACTGCTGCACAACTGCTTTTTTTCTGCATTTTAATCTAATTAAAAATTTATAGAAGTTAAACGATAATGTATTTGTATCAAAAAATGGTACGTACATAAAGTACAACTCGTCCCGCAAAAAACAAAGTCTCATACAACTACGTCGTACAAAAAATAAAAGCGTTATGAGCGTCGGGATGCAAAGAGGGAAATTTACAAAAAATTGCTCTGTCCTCAAGGCTAAAATTGGCCGTCTCCTTAAGGGGTTAACTGGCTTTTACGTCTGAAAAGACAGACTGTTTTCAGGAGAAAACAGCTGCGTAGTTTCAGACATAAAAGCTCCTCCTCGCATTATGCGAGGCGTCTTTGACGGCGATCATTTGAGCTGTTCTTCATTGAATTCATACGTTTCAAAGAAGTGTCCTGCACTTCTTTGACGAGGCAGTCATTTTACGCGTCGTCGTTTGACAGCTGTCAAACGACGACGCGTAAATGACAGGTCGTCGGCACAGTACGTCGGCAAACCCATTCAAATGAATGGGCAGATGTTTGCCGACGTATTGGAGCCGTATTTTCAGAAGTAACACGAGGCATAATACGCCTCGTTTACGTCTGAAAATAGGTTGTGTGAACCCAGCCTAAAACTCACAGCACTCCAGGTTAAAATGTAAAAAAATGCAGTAATTTAAACAACGTTTCAATCCCACATTGGGAACTTTTTCAAGCATAGTAACACATAGTGATTGGAGGTATATATACCATGTGTCTCATTACAATATTTAACATTATAAAAATTTACATATAAATAATTTGTGTTACAGTATATAAACCAGTGCATGTAAAGCACAGTGATACATTGCATCTATCAGCATTGTCAATACAGAAGTGCAACATATATAAAAAACTAAAATGAGTCTTAATCAAAAATTCCACAGATGTGGAAGGGTTGGGACTCCGGGAGCACTCACCAATCGCAGGTCAAGTTTGTATGAATATTCAAAAGGCTAGTTTAAAGAGGCTCTGTCACCAGATTTTGCAACCCCTATCTGCTATTGCAGCAGATAGGCGCTGCAATGTAGATTACAGTAACGTTTTTATTTTTAAAAAACGAGCATTTTTGGCCAAGTTATGACCATTTTTGTAGTTATGCAAATGAGGCTTGCAAAAGTCCAAGTGGGTGTGTTTAAAAGTAAAAGTCCAAGTGGGCGTGTATTATGTGCGTACATCGGGGCGTTTTTAATACTTTTACTAGCTGGGCGCTCTGAAGAGAAGTAACATCCTCTTCTCTTCAGAACGCCCAGCTTCTGACAGTGCAGATCTGTGACGTCACTCACAGGTCCTGCCTCGTGACGGCCACATCGGCACCAGAGGCTACAGTTGATTCTGCAGCAGCATCAGCGTTTGCAGGTAAGTCGATCTTACCTGCAAACGCTGATGCTGCTGCAGAATCAACTGTAGCCTCTGGTGCCGATGTGGCCGTCACGATGCAGGACCTGTGAGTGACGTCACAGATCTGCACTGTCAGAAGCTGGGCGTTCTGAAGAGAAGAGGATGTTACTTCTCTTCAGAGCGCCCAGCTAGTGAAAGTATTAAAAACGCCCCGATGTACGCACCTAATACACGCCCACTTGGACTTTTACTTTTAAACACACCCACTTGGACTTTTGCAAGCCTCATTTGCAGAACTACAAAAATGGTCATAACTTGGCCAAAAATGCTCGTTTTTTAAAAATAAAAACGTTACTGTAATCTACATTGCAGCGCCTATCTGCTGCAATAGCAGATAGGGGTTGCAAAATCTGGTGACAGAGCCTCTTTAAACTCACAACCTGTTCATCATGCCTGTAACTACTGCGCGTGTCAGGATTGCTACATCAGCTGACTGAAATACATTTCTCTCAATGCACAAGTTCAAAGTAGCATTCTGCCTCCATAGGGTGAGACGCAATACTGAATAGCATAATGTGTTTAACCCCTTAAGGACGCAGCCTTGTTTTGGCCTTAAGGCTCAGAGCCCATTTTTCAAATCTGACATATTTCACTTTATGTGGTAATAACGTCGGGATGCTTAAACCTATCCAAGCGATTCTGAGACTGTTTTCTCGTGACACATTGGGCTTTATGTTAGTGGTAAAATTTGGACGATATATTCAATGTTTATTGGTGAAAAATTGCAAAATTTAGAGAAATTTATACAAAATAGCATTTTTCAGAATTTAAATGCATCTGCTAGTAAAACAGACGGTTATACCACCCAAAATAGTTACTAGTTCGCATTTCCCATATGTCCACTTTAGATTGGCATCGTTTTTTGAACATTCTTTTATTTTTCTTGGACGTTACAAGGCTTAGAACATAAACAGTAATTTCTCATATTTTTTAGAAAATTTTAAAAGCCTTTTTTTTAAGGTACATGTTCAGTTCCGAAGTGGCTTTGAGGGGCCTATGTATTAGAAACCCCCATAAAACACCCCATTTTGAAAACTAGACCCATCAAAGTATTCAAAACAGAATTTAGAATGTTTATTTAACCCTTTAGGCATTTCACCGAAATTAAAGCAAAGTAGAGGTGAAATTTGCAAATTTTATTTTTCTTGCTGAATTTCAATTGTATTCAATTTTTTTCTGTAACACAGAAGGATTTACCAGAGAAACACTACTAAATATGTATTGCCCAGATTCTGCAGTTTTTAGAAATGTCCCACTTGTGGCACTAGTGTGCTCGTGGACTAAAACACAAGCCACAGAAGCAAAGAAGGACCTAGTACATTTTGAAGCCTCTTTTTTATTAGAATATATTTTAGGCAGCATGCCAGGTTTGAAGAGGTGTTGAGGTGCCAAAACAGTAGGAATCCCACAAAAGTGACCCCATTTCGGAAACTACACCACTCAAGGAATTAATTTATGGTTGTTTTTACCATTTTGACCACATAGTTTTTACACAGCACATATTTGAATTGGGCTGTGAAATTAAAAAATACATTTTTTCCAATAAGATGGCATTTTTGATAAAAATTTCTTATTTTCACAGGGGACAAAATACCCCATTTTGTTGCCCAATTTCTCCTGAGTGCAGGCAATACCCCATTTGTGGCGATAAACTGCCGTTTGGGCCCATGGGTGCAGGGGTGAACCTAGCCCGTCTGCCGCCTGAGGCGAACTATAAAAAGGCGCCCCCCCCCCCACAAATCTATCAGAGTTTTCTCATTCCTAACTTTACACATCAAACACGGAATATATAATTTTTTTAAATAGGAAAACATTTGATGTTTATTTGTTAGGCCCTGTTCACACAGAATATTTTGACGAGTTTTTGGGCGCGGAAACCGCTCCGCAAAACTCGTCAGAAACCGGACGAAAATGCCTCCCGAGAAAGAAGGGACATGCCCTATCTTCGCACGTTTACGCCTCTGACCTCCTATTGACATCAATGGGAGGCAGAGACAGGGTATTTCGCTGAGTTTTTTGCCCGTAGCACTCAATGGCCGTGAGCGAAAAACGCGGTGAAAATCGCGGCAAACAACGTGCAGGAAGGACAAAATTTTCCTCAAAAACCCAAAAAACTCAGTGTGAACATAGCCTTAAAGTGCTGTTTGAAGTATGGAAAATATTTAAAGAATTATTCTTACTGCCAATCAGTGCAGTGCAAATAGTACAGTCTGCACAGCCCCATATCTCTCCTCGGCAGCCAGTCTCATTTGCGGTGAAACTCTCTGCAATTACATTCAGGCCAGTCCAGGACGGATCGCGCTTAGCGCTGTTTTGAAGCGGCACGTCCTGGGCTGGTTTCTTTGCTCTACCTGCTGTATTGTTGTGGTCTGCCTGTGCTGGCTCGATGCCAGTGGTGGATTAATATGATCTTTGGCCCTGTGCGGTCCACAAGTTATGGACCCACATCCCACGCGTAAGTATCACCTACATGTCAAAGTACATCACATGCCACTCTGCGGACTGTCTCTTAGCCTGATCATCCGCTGCCACTCACACTTCCCCACAGCCCCCACCACTGTAATGTACATAGATTGTAAGACCAACATTACCAATAATACCGCCATACTGCTACAGAATAATACCCCATACTGTTACTGAATAATACCCCCATACTGTTCCTGAATAATACTCCCATACGGTTACTGAATAATACCCTCATACTGTTACTGAATAATACCCCCATACTGTTACTGAATAATACCTCCATACTGTTACTGAATAATACCTCCATACTGTTACTGAATAATACCTCCATACTGTTACTGAATAATACCCCCATACTGTTACTGAATAATACCCCCACACCATAACCACATAGTGACTGAATAATACGCCCATACTGTTACTGAATAATACATTTATACTGTTACTGAATAATACTCCCATACGGTTACTGAATAATACCCTCATACTGTTACTGAATAATACCCCCATACTGTTACTGAATAATACCTCCATACTGTTACTGAATAATACCTCCATACTGTTACTGAATAATACCTCCATACTGTTACTGAATAATACCCCCATACTGTTACTGAATAATACCCCCACACCATAACCACATAGTGACTGAATAATACGCCCATACTGTTACTGAATAATACATTTATACTGTTACTGAATAATACTCCCATACTGTTACTGAATAATACCTCCATACTGTTACTGAATAATACCCCCATACTGTTACTGAATAATACCTCCATACTGTTACTGAATAATACATTTATACTGTTACTGAATAATACTTCCATAATGTTACTGAATAATACCCTCATACTGTTACTGAATAATACCCCCATAGGGTTACTGAATAATACCTCCATACTGTTACTGAATAATACCTCCATACTGTTACTGAATAATACATTTATACTGTTACTGAATAATACCTCCATACTGTTACTGAATAATACCTCCATACTGTTAGTGAATAATACCCCCATACGGTTACTGAATAATACATTTATACTGTTACTGAATAATACATTTATACTGTTACTGAATAATACCTCCATACTGTTACTGAATAATACCCCCATACTGTTACTGAATAATACCCCCATACTGTTACTGAATAATACATTTATACTGTTACTGAATAATACCCTCATACTGTTACTGAATAATACCCGCATACTGTTACTGAATAATACATTTATACTGTTACTGAATAATACCTCCATACTGTTACTGAATAATACCTCCATACTGTTACTGAATAATACCCCCATACTGTTACTGAATAATACATTTATACTGTTACTGAATAATACCTCCATACTGTTACTGAATACCTCCATACAGTTACTGAATAATACCCCCATACTGTTACTGAACAATACCCCCATACTGTTACTGAATAATACCTCCATACTGTTACTGAATAATACCTCCATACTGTTACTGAATAATACCTCCATACTGTTACTGAATAATACCCCCATACTGTTACTGAATAATACCTCCATACTGTTACTGAATAATACCTCCATACAGTTACTGAATAATACCTCCATACAGTTACTGAATAATACCCCCATACTGTTACTGAACAATACCCCCATACTGTTACTGAATAATACATTTATACGGTTACTGAATAATACATTTATACTGTTACTGAATAATACCCGCATACTGTTACTGAATAATACATTTATACTGTTACTGAATAATACCTCCATACTGTTACTGAATAATACCTCCATACTGTTACTGAATAATACATTTATACTGTTACTGAATAATACCTCCATACTGTTACTGAATAATACCTCCATACAGTTACTGAATAATACCCCCATACTGTTACTGAACAATACCCCCATACTGTTACTGAATAATACCTCCATACTGTTACTGAATAATACCTCCATACTGTTACTGAATAATACCTCCATACTGTTACTGAATAATACCTCCATACTGTTACTGAATAATACCCCCATACTGTTACTGAATAATACATTTATACTGTTACTGAATAATACCTCCATACTGTTACTGAATAATACCTCCATACAGTTACTGAATAATACCCCCATACTGTTACTGAACAATACCCCCATACTGTTACTGAATAATACCTCCATACTGTTACTGAATAATACCTCCATACTGTTACTGAATAATACCTCCATACTGTTACTGAATAATACCTCCATACTGTTACTGAATAATACCTCCATACTGTTACTGAATAATACCTCCATACAGTTACTGAATAATACCTCCATACTGTTACTGAATAATACCTCCATACTGTTACTGAATAATACATTTATACTGTTACTGAATAATACCTCCATACTGTTACTGAATAATACATTTATACTGTTACTGAATAATACCTCCATACGGTTACTGAATAAAACTGCCAAACCATGATCACATATTACTACAACATTGTGTCAGAAAAAACCCACCATACTGTTAGTGAATAAATCACACTATATATAGACCAATATTACCACCATATAGTGACCTTATAGAGGTAGATGCCAGTTATACACAAGATATCTGCAAACCATATAAGTGATTACAGTATAGTTATATCGAGTGACTATTGTGGCAAATTTAAGTTTTTTACACTGCTTTTTTTTGGTAGGTTCCGCTGGAGCATTTGGACTACGTCGTAGATACATTGGACTACTCCGATGATCTACTTTTAAAAAAATAAATAAAATGGTGAAAGAGGGTTGCATGGGGGAGTTTAGATTTCAATAAAAGTTTTTCTTGTGTTTTTTTTAAATACTTTATTATGGCCTTAGTAATGGCTGTTGTCTGATTGAGAGCGTCCATTACTAAGAAGGGGCTTAGTGATAGCCAGTAAAAAGGCTATCACTAACCCCTATAATTACCCCGGTTCTCATTGCCGCGAGGGGAGTACGATTCAGTACCCGACCATCTGAAGCGACGGTAAGGCAGCAGGGCGGTCACAGGCTGGTTTTACCAGGCTGGGAAGGGATAAAAAACGTGGCCCTTCCCACCCTGGGGATGCTAGGCTGCAGCTGCTTTATTGTATCTGGCTGGTTGTGAAAAATAGCGGGAACCCCACGACTTTTAAAAAAAAAAAAATAGAAAAAAAATTACGTGAGATCCCCTCCATTTTTCATAACCAGCCAGATACAATAAAGCAGCAGCAGCCTAGCATTACCAAGGTGGGAAGGGCCATGGTTTTAGGCCATTCCGAGCCTGATATTACCTGCCTGCGGCCACCCCAGTACCCGCCCTTCTCTTCAGACAGTCGGGTGCTGGATCGTACCCAGCTCTTCCCAGTACTCCTGGTGGCGGTGGGTACCGGGGTAATAATATGGGTTAGTGATAGCCTTATTACTGGCTAACACTAAGCCCCTTCTTAGTAATGGACGCTCTCAGACAGCTGCTATTACTAAGGCGGTAATGAAGTATTAAAAAACAGAGACATAAAGACATTTATTTTATTGAAATGACAACTCTTCCACACAATCCACTTTAACCATTTTATTAAAAAAAAAGAAATAAAGCTTAAATCAGCGAAGTAGTCCAATGAATCTACGACGTAGTCCAAATGGTCCAGCGGAACCTGCAAAACAAAAATTAGCAGTATGAAAAATAAAAATAAAGCTGGCTGCCCCCACAGACGTACAAACATATGAATAAATAGCTACCTTCGGAAACATATTAAAATAATTAGAAAAATTAGGCCAATAAAAAAATAAAAAATTATAACACCTTTCTTTTAAAGAGAACCTTTCACCTCCCCATACATGTACAGCTGAGTGCAGCATGTAATGGGGAGGGCCGCACAAACTCTGGGGCACTTTACATTTTTTTCGTTATTTAGATATCAGTGCTGTAATATTTGGCGCCCGATATTTAAATAACCCCCTGAACTGTCAATGGGGAGGTAATTGGCAAGGGGGCGTGTAACATCGCTGTGACACTGTCCAATCAGCTACGGTCAGCGTTACAGCAAGAGCTGGAGAGAGAGCGCGTGCGCGCAGCTCCGCCACCACTAAGGAACACAAGAGGAGAAGAAGAGTGTGAATTCTTCTTCTTCTGTTTCATGGCATCGGAGCTGTGCGTGCACGCACGCTCTCACTCTTTAGCTCTCGGCAGACAAGGACGACAAGACTGATCTCTCACCTGAGATCACAGTCTTGTACTTGCCTGCCGAGAGCTGAAGAGTGCTGTTGACATTGTCCGTAGCGGATTGTGTCCCAGCGATGTTACACGTCCCCTTGCCAATTACCGCCCCATTGGCAGTTCATGGGGTTATTTAAATATCTGGCGCCAAATATTACAGCACCGATATCGAAGTATGGAAAGAGGGTAGAAAAAAAAATGTAAAGTGCCCCAGAGTTTGTGCAGCCCTGACCATTACATGCTGCACTCAAATGCAAATCTGTGGGCAGGTGAAAGATTCTCTTTAAAGTGTAACAACTTTTTAAAAAAATGTTGACATGTCAGAAGTTTTGATCAGTGGGGGCCGAGCACTGAGACACCTCCACTAGTCGCTAAAACGAAGCAGCAGAAGTGCTCGGGTGAGTGTGTGCCGCTTCAATTCTGTTTGGCTTTCCTTGGAGCAGTGTACGGGCTCAATAGAAAGTCTAGGAGTCCGTACACCGCTCACTCGGCTGAAAGTCGATCATAAATGAAGCGGCACAGCGCTCACCCGAGCACTTCTGCTGCTTCGTTTTAGCGATCGGTGGGGGCCTCAGTGCTCGGTCCCCCACCGATGAAAACTTCGGACATGTCACTATGATATATAAAGATATCTATTACTGCGATTGGTGCAAGTTTTAATTACTTTTTATTGAAAATGATTTGCACTTTTTGAGATACAGCTGCTTTGTATCCTATATACAGAGCAGCTATATATAGCGCTGAGACCTGAATCCATTAGGTCGCCTATTACCGATCACATCTAAGTTATGAACTTAGATGTGATCGGTTACAGCTCGATCCTGCAGGACTCGCTGACCTGACGGATACAGGATACAGCGCTATATACATTATATAATATATTTATTTTAATTAGCGGGGGCAGGTTTATGGGGAAGGATTAGGGCCTGTTCACATCAGCGTTGGCTTTCCGTTCCGGGGATCCGTGGGAGGTTTCCGTCGGGTGAAACCCCTGCAACGGAAAGTCAAACTGAAACCACAGCTTCCGTTTCAGTCACCATTGAAATCAATGGTGACGGAAACATTGCTAATGGTTTCCGTTCATCACCATTCCGGCAGGTTTCAGTTTTTGTGACGGAATCAAGAGCGCAGTCGACTGCGCTAATGGTGACTGAAACGGAAGCTGTGGTTTCAGTTTGACTTTCCGTTGCGGGGTTACCTCCGACGGAACCCCAGAACGGAAAGCCAACGCTGATGTGAACAGGCCCTAAGGCTTCTTTCACACTAGCATTAATATACGTTTACCTCTCTTCCGTCAGAGGAAGAGAGGATCAATAAGTTAAACGGAAAGCAACGGCTCCATTAGAATTACCATTGCTTTCAATGGTAATTCTTTTGTATCAGTTGCTTTCCATTTGTCTCCGTTCGCTAAGTTTCCGTTTTTTTTAAAGGAAACAAAAGTGAAGTCTGCAGAACTTTTATTTCCGTTCAAAAGAACGGAAACCTAGCGAACGGAGACACACGGAAAGCAACTGATACAAAAGAATTACCATTGAAAGCAATGGTAATTCTAATGGAGCCGTTGCTTTCCATTTAACGTATTGATCCTCTCTTCCTCTGACGGAAGAGAGGTAAACGTATATTAATGCTAGTGTGAACAAAGCCCAATACAAGTAAGATATTAATAAATAAATTTAAAAAAAAAAACCCAACTGGGATTTGAACCAGCAACCTTCATGTGTAAGGCAGACAAGCTAACCACTAAACTATAGAAAGCTTCAGTCAATGCCTGTGAAACTGTAGTACTTGAGGGTTTATTGAATGACAGGCACTATTAGTCTCTCCTATCTGCTGCGTGTGGGTGGTGACTGGTCAGAGACTCACAGTCAGACTGGCTGCCGCAGCTGCTGCATGCAGTGTGCACTGTGAGACTCACCAGTCAGCCCTATTTGTAGCTTTCCCACACTAATTAAGCACAGGAAAGCTACAAAGCCAGGAGTATACTGCAGGGGGGGGGGTCGTTTTACTGACAGCAGAGGGCTCTATAGGGGGGAATCATCCCCCCACCATAGAGCCCTGACTAGTTACTATACTGGAAGGTTAGGGGGGTCTGAGCATCTGACTGCTCTAAAGTGGGGACAGAATCCCCCCTATAGAGCTCTCTGCAGTAAGTCAGACGCTCAGACCCTCCCCCACCCACACTAATCGTTCCATTATAGTGATGTGAGGGCTCTATGGGGTGGATTATTCCAGCCCCATAGAGCCCTCTGCTGTCGGTAAAATACCCCCCTGCAGTATACTCACGTCCCGGTCCCAGCAAGGCAGGCACTTACCTCGTGGTGCTGCTCGTCGCTCCTCCTGCAGACTTGCTCCTCTCTGGCTGTATGTACTGTGTACAGCGTCAGAGAGGAGGAGGAGTATTACAGATGTTCGGCGCGTCTGCATGGCCCCTCCCCCCGGTCCAGCCCCGGGCTGAAAATGCCGCCCCCCCCCCCCCGTTTGGGTAGGTGGTGCCGCCTGAGGCCGTCGGCTCACATGGCCTCATGGCAGGTTCGGCACTGCATGGGTGGCCTCAGAAGGGAAGGAGCGCTGTGTGTTCTTTGGAGTGCAGATTTTGCTGGATTGGTTTTCTGGTGCTATGTCGCATTTGCAGAGCCCCAGAGGTATCAAAGCAAAGGAAACCCACCAGAAGTGACCCCATTTTGGAAACTACACCCCTCAAGGAATTAATTGATGGGTAATGTGACCATTTAGACCCAATAGTTTCTTCATAGAACTTATTTGAATTGGGCTGGAAATGTAAAAAAATATAAATTTTTTCCAATAATATGTAGCTTTAGCTCAAAATATCTTCTTTTCACAAGAAATAAAATACCCCATTTTGTTGCACAATTTGTCTTGAGTGCGGCAAAGCCCAATTTGTGGTGATAAACTGACGTTTGGGCCCATGGGAGGGCTCAGAAGGAAAGGACCACCATTTGGCCTACTGGGGATTTTCTGGTGCGAAGTCATGTATGCAGAAGCCCCTGAGGCACCAGTACAGTTGAAACCTCTGAGAAGTGACCCCGTTTTAAAAACTACACCCCTTAAGGCATTCACCTAGAGGTGTAGTGAGCATTTTTACCGGGACATACATCCCATAAACTGTAATGTGGGTTCTCACAGGTATGGCAATACCCTACATGTGGCTGTTATCAGCTGCCTGGGCACACGGCTGGGATCAAAAGGGAAAGATGAGGGGGATAAGATGTGCGGAGTGCATCAGGGTAAGTAAAACTGGGGTAGATTAAAAATCAAGGGATGTATGATACATTTGAAAGCACTCTTTCATATGGAGCCTTAGTTTTTCGGGACACGTGTCACACTGATATATTGTGTCCTCCATTATCCCCCTCTTATAGCAGACTTTGTACCTCTTTTGACTTTTTCCTTTCTTGCCAGTTTGGGGAACTTCTCCTGGAAAGTGTTGCCCTGGTACGATGCGTGTGGCCCCACTTCCAGAAGTACTGGGTGCCCCCCTTCTTGGTCCCTAAAAATTACTTTCTTGATAACCACCTCTTGAAATTCCCGGAAAGTTCCTGTCTGGCCTGCACATAAACGTAGCACGTACACATTGTACAATGCCATCTGTATGATGTGCACGGCCAGCTTCTTATACCACACCGCATGGCGCTGTAGGGCTTCAGGACTTGATCTGACAAGTCCACCCCTCCCATGTACCTATTGTAGTCCAGGATGCAGTCTGGTTTGGGGGTCTCTGTACTGGTACCTCGTACAGGTACATGGTACTGGTGTGACATCTCTCTTGTCCTTGTACGTGCCACACAATATGTTGCTGCTAGATTGTGCCCTGCTCTCACCCCTTCTGATTGTTTGCCCTGCAGAGTCTTAGGGAGGCCACTCAGATTTCTCCTAGTAGTGCCACATGCCACAGTACTTCTGGAAGCGAGGCACTTGAAGAGTGGGACGCAGGTATAAAAATTATCCAGGTAGAGTTGGTAACCCTGGTCCAGCAGTGGGTGCACCAAATCCCACACAATTTTTGCATTAACTCCCAGTAAGGCGGGGCATTCTGGGGGCTGAGCACTGGTGTCCTTCCCTTCATACATCCTAAATTTGTAGGTATACCCTGATGCACTCTCGCACAGCTTATACATCTTCACACCATACCTTGCCCTCCTACCCGGCAGGTACTGGCGGAATTGAAGCCTCCCTTTAAAATGTACCAAGGACTCATCAATTGAAATACACGTCTCGGGGGTGTATCCTTGGGAAAACCGGGCACTGAAATGGTCTAATAGGGGTCTCCGTTTATACAAACGGTCAAAACTGGGGTCGACTTGGAGTAGGCAATGCTCATTAGGAGAAGCGAAGTATTGCCTCATTTTTTTTTTTTTTAGGTTCCAGTTCATAAGTTGCTTTGAGGAGCCTATATATTAGACACCCCCATCAAACACCCCATTTTAGAAACTAGACCCCTCAAAGTATTCACAACTACATTTAGAAAGTTTATTAACTCTTTAAGTGTTTCACAGGAATTTAGAGCAAAGTAGAGGTGAAATTTACATATTTATTTTTGTCAGAAAATCCTTTTTATTCCATTATTTTCTATAACACAAAAAGGTTTTACCAGAGAAACGCGAATTAATATTTATTGCCCAAATTCTGTAGTTTTGAGAAATATCCCACATGTGGCCCTAGTGTGGTAATGGACTGAAGCACCTGTCTCCGAAGCAAAGGAGCTCCTAGTGGATTTTGAGGCCTCTTTTTTATTAGGTACCATGTCCGGTTTGAAGAGGTCTTGTGGTGCCAAAACAGTGGAAACCCCCCAAAAGTGACCCCATTTTGGAAACTAGACCCCTTGACGAATTCATTGTAGTTTTCTTGGGGTGCATGCGACTTTTTGATCATTTTTTATTCTATTTTTAGGTGGCATGGGGACTAAAAAACAGCAATTCTACTATTGTATTTTTATTCTATTTTTTTTACAGCGTTCACTGTGCGCTATAAATGATATATTCACTTTATTCTGTGTGGCGATACGATTACGGCGATACCAGATGTTTATAGTTTTTTTTATGTCTTATGGCGTTTGCACAATAAAATACGGCCGATCATTAAAAATAGTTATCAGCATATAGAGCGGTTACATCAAATGCCTCCGTCTTCTAGACATCCACAGCATTTGAGAGATGGACTTGTAAAAACAGAAGTCCAAAGAGGTCCTAAACAAGGATTTATTATATCTAGAGAACTAGGGAATTTCCCGAGTTTAAACTGCATTAAAACAGCGGTACAAGTACAAAGGTAGAAAAACCTGATTACATACAGTAAATAATACAATAGTACCAATTGTATTAGGTCAGTTATCAATTGAAACAAACGGATATATTTCTTCACATATCAACATGCATATATATTAGAAAACAAAAAAATAACCCTAACTAACAGCCTTTCCTTAGCAGCAGAAAATATACAAGAAAGCTTGGTGAGGACCCGTCAAGACGTGTATTGGAGGAGTGGGGGATCAAGAGAGACGTCAGCAGATTTTAGGTTCAAACATCCTGGACAATATCAAGTTAAGAGCTAGTATGAGGGTTGGCTACAAGAGCTCCATACTTTCAGAAATTTGTCAGGACATCCACCTGCTTCATACGCGAGTTTAAAATGTGGTAGGGTAGAGTTAACCAATGCAATCCATGAGGATAACGTAGGAACCTTGGGATGTTCCTAGTGCAGGAGTATAGTTTTTTTTAGCATAGAATAATAGGAGCCTCATGAGAGATCTAAGGGTATGTTCACACGCAGTAGCAAAATACGTCTGAAATTACGGAGCTGTTTTCGCTTGAAAACAGCTCCTGATTATCAGAAGTTTTTTAACAATTCGCGTTTTCGCTGCGTATTTTACAGACGTTATTGGAGCTGTTTTTCAATGGAGTCACTGACATGTACTTCTTTGATGCGGGCGTCTTTTTACACGCCGTCTTTTGACAGCGACGCGTAAAATTACACCTCGTGGGAACAGAACATCATAAAACCCATTGCAAGCAATGGGCAGATGTTTGTAGGCGTAATGGAGACGTTTTTTCAGGCGTAATTCGAGGCGTAAAACGCCCAAATTACGTCTGAAAACAGTGCTTGTGAACATACCCTTAAAGCCACAGTAGCTATAATGTTTTCCACCATTAATAAAAGACAAATTCTATGGTCAAGAATACGAGGGAGTCCTAGTTTAAGCTCAAGAAATTAAAATACTTCAGCCCAGAAATTATTAATAATTGGACACTCCCAGAACATATGCAGGAAGGAGCACTCCGCTCCCTGGCAATGTGGGCAGACAGGAGTAGGTATACGTCTCATTCTAAATAATTTGGAAGGTGTGTAATATATTTGGTGGAAATTTCATTGAATAAGTCGGTCTCCTGTAGATATTAAAGGACCTGTCAGAGCAGAGAGCATTTATTTATGATCATCTACATATATATTGATCCAAGGCTCTGTCAAGCTTTTTGGAAGATACATTTAATAACTGCCTATAAATTATAGATAATAGTTTAGCAAACGCCTCCTGTGTCACTCAATCTTCCACCGGGGATGTACATAGTCTGACATTGTATACTGCAAACTGCGACCAAAGGGCATGTCTATTTAATGCAAGCTGAGGTGAGTCGGAATCTGGTGTTTGGACCTAAGTTGTGCGGAGGTAGCTACCCTATCCTCAACCACCACATTTTCCAAGGTCAATATACCCAGGGTTGCCCATTCACTAGGGTTAGGCAACATACTCAGCTGTGGTAAAAGCGGGTTATACAAGAGCAGTGTCCTAGATGACCAGGACGCCTCCTCGGACTTAAATAGCAGCTGTGATCTCTGCCAAACCTTCAGAGTCCTCTGCATTGGGACTGTAAGTGTGTATCCCGGTGCGGGCCTGTCTATAAATAGAATTTACGAAGGCTTTATAGGAACCAGGAAGCAAAGCTTCCAGCTTAGTACAAGAAATAAAATGCCTATGAGTAAACCACCACCAAACATATACAGGGTTGACTGGCAAGGAAAAGAGATAAAGATTCGGGAGGGCCAGCCCCCCCTGCTCAGTGGGTAGTTGTAGTGTGCCAAGAGCAATTCTAGGAGTACCCCTTGCCCAAATAAAAGATCTAAGATCTTTATCAATATTGGAGTACAGTCAGGGGCTTAGCTAAAGGCTCATGGGCCCAGGTGCAAAAGTTCAGTTTGGGCCCCCCTACGCATCTTCCCTTTTAGGGTATGTTCACACACAAACTCAAAAATGTCTGAAAATACGGAGCGGTTTTCAAGGGAAAACAGCTCCTGATTTTCAGACGTTTTTTAACCCACTCACGTTTGTCGCTGCGTTTTTTACGGCCGTTTTTTGAAGCTGTTTTCAATAGAGTCTATGAAAAACAGCTCCAAAAACGTCACAAGAAGTGACCTGCACTTCTTTTTAGCTGCCTTTTTTTTACGCGGCCGTTTTGAAAAACGGCCAGGCAAAAAAATGGCCCATCGTGACAGAACGCCGTTTTTTCCCATTGAAATCAATTGGCAGATGTTTGGTGACGTTCTGCTTCCGATTTTTCGGGCGTTTACGGCCCAAAAAACGTCCGAAAATAGGCCGTGTGAACATACCCTAACTTTCAGCTGCATTGCTGGGTCTCTAATGTAACCCATTAATGTAGCACTAGCCGCCAGGGAGGTTCTTACAGTTTTAAAAGATCAGTGGCACAACTCGTATGTTTTGCTTCTCCCTCAAAACAAAAATATATACATCAGAGACTAATAAAACAACTTTTATAACACGGCAGACTTACAGCGGCGCAGTTCTATGTATCATAGTATACCTAAATAATGAAGTCACCAAATAATGGTCATATACCAGCTCTACACAGTGTAAAATTAATACACTACAGTTGTATCCCGTGACTCACAGGAGACGTCTTCTCCAATTTCCCTTTTCTTCTCTATCCAAGCCAGAGCGCCATGACTTCTTCCAGCTATAACTTGTCTCTTTACACAAACTACAAATTATGCTGCTAGCCCCAATAGCCCTCTTAGAGCCCCCACCACCTTAATAGTGGCCCCATTTGTTCCCCAAACTGTACTAGTGCCCCCTTTTTTGCCCTACAAAATAATAGTGCCCCCACCTCAAAGTAATAGTGACCCACCACAAAATCATAATGCCTTTTTTGGGCCTTATATAGCAATAATACCAACTTTTTTGCCCCCACAAAAGGGATTGCTGCCCCCTATGTCCTCCTACACAGGATAAATTCCACCTGGGCAGTTGATAATTTTATTAATTGCAAGATATTTAAAATGTTTTTCCCAGAATCATAAATTATCACCTATCCACAGTATATTTGATAATTTTCTTATTGCTGGATGCGATTGTGAGACCAGGGGTCCAAAACCCTCTGATCCTCCTCACTGCACCCCTGCAGTAAAGAGGAGCTTGAATGGAGCGGCTGTTGAGCATACGCCCGCCGCTCCATTCACTGTCTATGACAATGACGTAAACAGCCGAGCGCTGTACTCGGCTATTTCTGTCATTCTCATAGACTTTGAATGGAGCAGTAGAGTTCATGCACGACCGCTGCTCCATTCAATGTCCTGCTTACAGTGAGGAGGAATGGGGGGTCCGGGACCCCAGTTCTCATGATTCGTGGGGGTCCCAGCGATAACAAAATGATCACTTATCCTACGGACAGGTGGTAATTTACGATTCTGGCAAAAAACTTAAGAAAATGCCCCTGTTACTAGATATTATCTATAACACCTGTAGGAGTAGCCTCTTTATTATCTATAGCTTCCTAATGGACACTGGCATAGCAGAGCTGTGTGCTTCACATTACAGCACAGCTCCAGACCTCCAGTAATGTGCAATCATGACCCACAGTAACCTCTAGCCCCCTTATCAGTTTCTTCCCGATAACTGGAGCTGTCCTGTAATGAATTATGACACTCAGTAACCTCTGTTATCAGTGTCCTGTCTGGCTGCTCTCACTGCTGAATCCTCCCGTTCTGTCCTTTAATTGCAGGATAGAAATAACAGAGAGAAACAGCAAAGATCAAACAGTATAGGAAAAAAAACACTAAAGAAAGACAATGTAATTACGAGTGATGCCCGTCCTGCACTCACATAGATGTGGGGGAAACGAGCTGCCATGAGACATGAGCTTCTCCTTAGACAGAATGCGGCAGTGTGTGTATCTAGACTCCTCCTCCCGTCTCCTTCAATCCAGTGCCGCAGAGCACAAGAATGGAGGGGGATTACACACGCTGATACACACGCAGCAGCACCTGCGCTGTGTAAAGATTTATCGAAGTGTGGCGAGGGGGGCCTGCGGGCCCCCCAGGCTTAGGGGCGCGGTCGCAAGTGCGACCGCTGCGACCCCTATAGCTACGCCACTGAGTACAGTGATAATGGTAATCATACTGGAGAGTCATGAAAAAAAGTACACAAATCTGAGAAGGGACTTAATTTTAAAAATATTGATTCTGCCTGTAACAGTGAGAGGGAGGTGTTTCCATCTATCAAGGTCTATCTTAAGAGATTGTACCAAAGGAGTGATATTATCTGGTATAAAGCTACAAATATTGGGCCTAATCACTATACCTAGATAAGTAATTTTATCTGTCCATTCTAGTAGGGAAGAAAGTGCAATTCCCCCAGCTGCATAGTTTATCACCATCACCAAATACTTTGACCTATTCACATGAAGTCCAGAGAAGGACACAAATAAATTGAACAGAGAGAACATTGTCTGTAGAGATTGACCCATATCATTAAGGAATAGAAGAGTGTCGTCAGCATATAGAGAGACACGCTCCTCCCTTCCACCCATCTCAAAGCCCCTTATGTCAAGAGAGGCCCTTATAGCTAGCGCAAGAGGTACAATGTCCAGTGCAAAGAGGGAAGGGGAGAGTGGGCCTAAAACCAGATTGGTCCGGATGGTTAATATGAGAAATTAGTTTTTGCAGAGGCATCGCCAAAATTTGGCCTATTATTTTAATGTCACAGTTAAGGAGTTAAATAAGCCGGTAGAAGCCACATTCCTTAGGATCTTTACGGGGCTTGGGGATCAGTACTATAAGAACCTCTCTCATAGAAGGAGGGAGGGTATCACCCCCATCAAAGGATTAAAAAAGGCTAAGCAAATGAGGGGCAAGTAATTCAACGTGTAGTTTATACAACTCTATGGGCAGACCAGCCAGTCCTGGGGTTTTCCTATTCAGAAAGAAACCAATAGCCTCTGTAATTTCCTCTATAGTCAGATTAGCCTCGAGAAAACGAACATCCTCTCTATCCAGGGTGGGGAACACAATATTATCTAAGTATGCCTCCAAGTCAGGGGGGGGTAGTCGAAACCTTAGAGGAGTCTAAATCATAGTAAAAATTAGCAAAGATGTTATTAATGGTCACTATCAGGCATTCAAGTACAAGAGGTTATTTCCAAAATAGGGTTTGGGGTGGTGTCCTTTCTAGCCAAGTAAACCAGCGAAGGACCATTTTTATCGCCATGATCAAAAACCCTCTACCGAGTATACGTTTTTTTTTCTAATGAGCTCAGGTAATAAAAGATTATATTTTCGTTGTTTTGAAGAGAAGGTAGTAAAGGCAGAGGAATCCTTAGTCCGGAGATATTCCTCCTCTGCCACAATCAACTCAACCTTCCTAAACTGTGTGATGCTGAGCTAGCCCCTTCCTATGTGAGGATATTGACCATATAACCAACCCTCTAATATACGCTTTGAAGGCATCCCATATCAGATTACTGTTTGAGGAACCTACATTTTAATTATGTTTAATTATGGATTCCTGTTTATGTATTCTTATAGATATCTATTGGACTACAGTAGTGCACTCACCGCCAGAGATAATGTCATCATATTATACCATATGTTTCTCTCTCTTATTGTAGATGTCTATTTAACATTTCACTAGTAAACATGATCAAGTGATATTTTTTCACATTGATGCGTTTTGTTAGAGACGTATAGCTCTCCAGCATTGGAGCAGACGTTGGTTACGCCTTCCTCAATTTGCCGTGATGAGTCTGGGTTAGAAAACCTTTTAGTCAATACATAGCATATAAGTTGAACATTGAGAGTAATGGTACTTGTCATATTGGTTAATATAGATATGTGTCTAATTTACTTTTGGGTAGGCTAGTGCAAGTTCTACCTTATGTTACTTGAAGGTTTGCATGTCCTACATTAAGATGACGTCTCCAGCTTCAATGATGCCGAGTCGTTAGCTAGTCGTGACGCCGATTTGCAAATCAATCTTACAGACCGACTTGGTTTTCCACGTGTGTCTGTTGACATCTTCTCGAGGTTGAGTGCCAGCTGCTTATCATATGTTACATCTAATTCCAATTAACAGTGGATTGTTTCTAGCCTACACTTTTGCATCACCTGAAATTTTGCATTTATGTATACGATTTGTACTGGATCACATGTTGATGGTATGTATTGATTACTGTCTTTTTTAAATATTTCACTATGATGTATGATATTGTCACTTGATTATATGCAATAATATAAATGAGGTGATTTATCACGGACACACGCTATTTATAGGGTGTATGTATACGCTTTCATTGCTTGATAATGCCTTCATTGAAAAGGTGAAACATCGCCTTTTGCACTAGGTAAATAAACACGTTTAATTCATACTTCTGCTGGTGTGCTGCCTCCCTTTCTTCTGGATACACTCCAGTGAACTTTGCATGGCCATGTCCTGGTAGATGCCCTGACATCCATCACCACTGAAGACATGAGCGGTGAAGAGCAATTCCCTCCTGTTATAGTTCCTTACAGAATAGGAAGATAGGGAATGATAGAAGCAAAAAAGTTAGAGTCCCTTATGTATAACCATGTTTTGGCATATCCCTCAACACCATTCACACCTGAGATCATTGGTGAGGAAAACTTCAAAGCTGTACCAAGGAGCAAGAACATGCTCCAAGTTGTAGAGCAGTTTACCCCTGTGACATGTCCTCCCCGCAAAAAAAGATATGGAATCACAGGAGTACACAAACTAGAGTCCATGACGTTCCAACCAGGCAAAGACCTTTTCCAGCTTGTCCAGGAATATTGCAGAGCCGTTGTGCACCAATCTGAGTTTGGCAGGGAACTCCATAGAATAGAATATTTGTTTCTCCCTAGGCATTTATTGGCCTCTGTAAATCGCTGACTATGTTTTTGTACTTCCAACGAATAATCTGGTAAGACTCTTATATCTTGATTGGTATGTTTCAAAGGCCCGTGTTTCCTTGCAAGCTCCATCAACTTATCTCTGTCTTTGAAACTTAGAAATTTTGCAATGAAAGTGGGTGGCAGCTCTGTAGGTGGAGGAGCTCTAGTCGGGATCCGATGCGCACGTTCCACACAGAACATAGGAAAATAGGCAGTATTCCCAAATATTGACTTAAGCCAATTTTTCCAAGAAAGCAGCAGGGCTGGCTTTCACACACCTTCAGGCAGGCCGATGAAGCGGATGTTACATATCCGCAAACTGTTCTATCATCTTGTTTCGCCTTACATGTGGACTGTTGCGCTTCTAGAGTGTCGACCCTTGATCTCAGAGGAGTCACATCTTTCAAGTCAGAGATACGCCTCTCAGACACCGTAGCTCTTTCACGTAGTGTGTGCACATCAGCTCTGAGAAGTGCAAAGTCCGTATGAAGGGCATACATTTTCATGGCGAAAGGAGAAGTGGAGGCCTCAGAAGGCTGTAGAGGCCTAGATGTAGGATTAGACTTATCCATCTTGTCCGTAATTTTAGACGGTTTGGAGGGGACCATTTTAAGAGCACCCTAGCAGGATAGTGTAAGGACAGAGAATTACCTCAGATTAGTGCACAGCCAAACATAAAGCTAAAGGATTAAAGGCGTAGGGAAGGGGGAATAGTCTTAATGCCGCTCTTCATATCCAGCTTACATCTTTGCAGTATAGGGAGGGACAGCAGGGAGGTCGGAACAAATCCAAAGCATCAGTGGCAACAAGTGCTAAAGTCACTCACCACTCACACATTGGCGGCCGCGTCCACAGGAGCTTCCCTAACTCAGAGCGTCCTATCAGTCACGTCCCTCGAGTCCAAGCCAGGTTTCAGGGCAAATAATGATGGGCTACAGTGAAGGAAATAAGTATTTGATCCCTTGCTGATTTTTTAAGTTTGCCCACTGTCAAAGTCATGAACAGTCTAGAATTTTTAGGCTAGGTTAAATTTTACCAGTGAGAGATAGATTATATTAAAAAAAAACTGAAAATCCCATAGTCAAAATTATATATATTTATTGGCATTGTGCACAGAGAAATAAATATTTGATCCCCTACCAACCATTAAGAGTTCAGCCTTCTCCAGACCAGTTACACACTCCAAATCAACTTGGTGCCTGCATTAAAGACAGCTGTCTTAAATGGTCACCTGTATAAAAGACTCCTGTCCACAGGCTCAATTAATCAGTCTGTCTCTAACCTCTACAACATGGGCAAGACCAAAGAGCTTTCTAAGGATGTCAGGGACAAGATCATAGACCTGCACAAGGCTGGAATGGGCTACAAAACCATAAGTAAGACGCTGGGTGAGAAGGAGACAACTGTTGGTGCAATAGTAAGAAAATGGAAGACATACAAAATGACTGTCAATCGACATCGATCTGGGGCTCCATGCAAAATCTCACCTCGTGGGGTATCCTTGATCCTGAGGAAGGTGAGAGCTCAGCCGAAAACTACACGGGGGGAACTTGTTAATGATCTCAAGGCAGCTGGGATCCCAGTCACCAAGAAAACCATTGGTAACACATTACGCCGTAATGGATTAAAATCCTGCAGTGCCCGTAAGGTCCCCCTGTTCAAGAAGGCACATGTACAGGCCCGTCTGAAGTTTGCAAATGAACATCTGGATGATTCTGAGAGTGATTGGGAGAAGGTGATGTGGTCAGATGAGACTAAAATTTAGCTATTTGGAATTAACTCAACTCGCCGTGTTTGGAGGAAGAGTAATGCTGCCTATGACCCAAAGAACACCGTCCCCACTGTCAAGCATAGAGGTGGAAACATTATGTTTTGGGGGTGTTTCTCTGCTAAGGGCACAGGACTACTTCACCGCATCAATGGGAGAATGGATGGAGCCATGTACCGTCAAATCCTGAGTGACAACCTCCTTCCCTCCACCAGGACATTAAAAATGGCTCGTGGCTGGGTCTTCCAGCACGACAATGACCTGAAACATACAGCCAAGGCAACAAAGGAGTGGCTCAAAAAGAAGCACATTAAGGTCATGGAGTGGCCTAGCCAGTCTCCAGACCTTAATCCCATCGAAAACTTATGGAGGGAGCTGAAGATCCAAGTTGCCAAGCGACAGCCTCGAAATCTTAATGATTTACAGATGATCTGCAAAGAGGAGTGGGCCAAAATTCCATCTAACATGTGTGCAAACCTCATCATCAACTACAAAAAACGTCTGACTGCTGTGCTTGCCAACAAGGGTTTTGCCACCAAGTATTAAGTCTTGTTTGCCAAAGGGATCAAATACTTATTTCTCTGTGCACAATGCAAATAAATATATATAATGTGATTTTCTTTTTTTTTTTTTTATATAATCTATTTCTCACTGGTAAAATTAACATAGCCTAAAAATTCTAGCTGTTCATGTCTTTGACAGTGGGCAAACTTACAAAATCAGCAAGGGATCAAATACTTATTTCCTTCACTGTATATACAAGGCCTAAACTGTCGGACAGAAGTAGCCAGCATTCGGCTTCTGTTACAAATCTAGCCAGGGTTCCGGCCCCAGACTAGGCCCGAGACTCCAGGCCGCAGAATGCAGCAATGAGAAGGGTTATCAACCTAGGAGATCGTTGTTTCTTAGAAGGAGCAGGGGTAGCTCTCCCTGTAGATGCAAGAGCATGTAGAAAGGGGGATGTAGCAGCTACCATAGCCGGCTGCTCCAACTTCCGGCAAGCCAGCCGCAACTGTAGTCTGCGGCTTCAAACCAGCCAGTAGGCAGCAAAAGTAAAATTGTTGCAAACGCCCAATACAGGGCTTAAAAATGAACAGGAGTCCCCACTGGTGTCAGATCTCCACATGGATGAGGGCTGGTACCCTGTAAATGGGAGGATTTTAGCGGATGAGAGACAAGAGAAAGGGGGCCCCAGCAAAACACGTCCGGTCAGCATTACGTCCAAGCGCTATTTGATAATTTAATAGTTACATCAAGAAATGTAATGTTCTCCTTAGAGTACACTATAGTGAAACGTGTATCATGATCTATCAGTATTTTGCATATTGTCCCAAGCACAGTTACAAAATGTAAATGTTCCCAATGTAAATACTAATAATTTTTGGCTAAAAAATGTTGATCTGTTCAATAGATGTGTATTCCAACCACCTCTTGTAGCACATCCTATTGATACTAGTCCTTCTGAATGAATTAGAATATCATCAAAAAGTTAATTTATTTCAGTAATTCAATTCAATAAGTGAAACTCATATATTACATAGACTCATTACACACAGACTGATCTATTTCCAGCATTTTTTTCTTTTAATGTTGAAGATTATGGTTAACGGTTAATGAAAGCCCAAAATGTAGTCCCTCAGAAAATGAGAATATTAAACAAGCCCAATTTCTCAAATGATTTTTAATACCGAAATGTAGGCCTACTGAAAAGATGTACAGTGTATGCACTCAATACTTGTTCACTCAATTACTGCATCAATGAGGCGTGGCATGGAGGCGATCAGCATGTGGCACGGTTGAGGTGTTATGGAAGCCCAGGATGCTTTGATAGCGGCATTCAGCTCATCTGCATTGTTGGGTCTGGTGTCTCATCTTCCTCTTGACAATTCCCCATAGATTCCCTATGGGGTTTAGGTCAGGCGAGTTTGCTGGCCAATCAATCACAGTGATACTGTGGTTATTAAACCAGGTATTGGTGCTCTTGGCAGTGTGGGCATGTGCCAAGTCCAGCTGGAAAACGTTTTGCGATTAAAGAGTAAGGAGAGAGGTCTTATACATACAAATTTAACGACAACTGAAATTACAGCCATTGATGAGTTGTTCCATAACCATGGCCTTACCATTAAACCCGCCGACAAAGGGGGTGCGACTGTGGTTATGGACACTGTAACATACATCAATAAAGCCTATAGACAACTGCATGACACAGAGGTTTACCGTGTTTTGGGTGATGATCCTAGATGGGATAATGAGAGGAGAATTAAACAGTTTGTCAGGTGCATGACTGTGGCCTCATTGATCAAGCACTAAAAAAAATTTTTATTATTGAACATCCAAACACTCCACTAGTGTATCTATTACCTAAAATTCATAAGCGTTTAGAGAATCTCCCTGGCCGCCTGATTGTGTCCAGGAGGGGTTCCTTACTAAGCAATATTTTCATCTTTATTGACAGGGCCCTAAGACAATTTGCAATCCATGCCAAATCATATATTAGGGACATAACTGACTTTTTGAACAAATTGAAACAAGTGACACCACCCCAGGGATTCTTTCTGGTATCCTTTGACGTGGTGTTATTATATACTTCTACTGATCATACAATGGGCATTAATGCAGTAAAACACATGTTGGAAAGATCAGAATACAAACCCTCTTGTTGTGAATTTATCATTTCATTGGTCTGGACTTCAAATTACTTTGTGTTTGCTGAAAAGTTTCATATCCAACAAAGGGGTACAGCAATGGGATTAAACATGGCCCCTATCTATGCCAATATTTTTTGGACCGTGATGAAGGAGATGTTCGTATGTGTGTCTGACCACTTCTCTGAAGTATTGAGGTGGTGGCCCTACAAAGACAACATCTTCCTCATATGGACAGGCACTGAATCTTCATTGAGGGCATTCCATGATTACTTAAAAATGGTAGATCTAAGGAGAACAGTTCATTTCTTGATGTAACTGTTAAATTATCAAGTGGCATTTTACAAACTGAATTATACTCAAAAGACACAGATCGTAATACGTTACTCCACTTTGAGAGTTGTCATCACAAGAATATGGCTCGTTCACTTTGATATAGCCAAATGCTAAGGTGGAAACGAATCGTTGATGATTTGGAAATTTTTGAAGGTACTTTAGATGCTATGGTGTTTAATCTCTTGGAAAGGGATTACCTGAACAGATTAAGGAGGGTACAACGAGATACACAGACTTAATGACATCCCTAGGGAAGAAATACTCAAGAAGGTTAAAACAAAGGTTCACTTTGTTTCTACCTTTAAAGACCTGAGTGGTAATGTCTCCAAAATATTGAATAAACATTGGCCGATCATTAAAAATAGTTATCAGCATATTGAGGGATTTCATCAAATGCCTCTAATGTCTTCTGGACGTCCACAGCATTTGAGAGATAGACTTGTAAAAACAGAAGTCTAGACAAAGACAAGGACACAAAAGATTTATAAGACCTAGAAAACTGGGCAATTTCCCGTGTTTAAACTGCATTAATTGACCCTTGACATGCAAAGGCAACATCTTTTTACATCCCCTTATTCATAAAGAATATAAAATTAAAAAAATTTAGACATGTGATTCAGACTGGGTAATCTATGTACTATGGTGCCCCTGTTCTTTATTGTATGTAGGAGAAACTACATGAGACTTTAAAACTCGTCTCAACAACCATAGATACATGTTCCGTAAAAAGAAACGCGATCTGCCAGTCTCCAAACATTTCTTAGACTTGGGACACACAGAAAGGGATCTCAGGTTCATGATTTTGGGCCATATTCCCCCACATAAAAGTGGCGTTGTGTGTGACGCTATCTAAAGGGAGGGGTGTATTCCGGGCATCTCAAAGCCCCGGCAGACATGAAAGTGCAGCGGTGCTTACACTGAAACAGCACTGCGCACATTAAACCCCGTTCCAGGCTGCCAACGTTTATATACGTGACAACTGCATGGCGATTTATAAGTTGGTATGTATATTACCGTATTGCTGTTGTGAAGGGGTTAAAAGAGCTTAAAAACTCAACAGCAATGAAGCAAAGAACAGATAGAATGCTGTAAATTAAAAAAAAATGATCATAGCATATGTATAGTAACATCAGAAGGATAACATCTTGACTGAACAATATATTGTAAAACAGGTGGAATAAAAAACGTGTGTTCACAATTGGGAGCAAGTGCTTATATTTTGCGGGAGGAGTTGTAGTTTTTATTGGTAGCATTTAGGGAATGTAGACACGATAACTGCTATTACGTCTGAAATTACGGCGCTGTTTTCAGGTCGAAACAGCTCCTGAATTTCTGACGTAATTGCATGTACTCGCGTTTTGCGGGGTGTCTTTTATGGACGTAATTTGGAGCTGTTCTTCATTGGAGTCAATGAAAAACGGCTCCAATTACGTCCCAAGAAGTGTCCTGCACTTCTTTTGACGAGGCTGTAATTATACGCGCCGTCTTTGACAGCGACGCGTAAAATGACAGGTCGTCGGCACAGTACATTGTAAAGCCCATTGAAAGTAAAGGGCAGAAGTTTGCCGATGTAATGGAGCCGTTTTTTCAGACTTAATGCGAGGCGTAAAACACCTCCATTACGTCTGAAAATAGGTCGTGTGAACCCAGCCTTAAAGCACCATATAATGTACTGGGAAACTGAAAAAAAAAATTGGGGTTTCGTTTTTACAGCTTTCAAAGTGCAGTACAAACGTCAACCTTTATTCTGTGGCTCAATACGCTTACGGTGATACCAAATTTTTATCGATTTTTTTATATTTTACTCTTTTTAAAGAAAAAAAACATTTTAGTTAAAAAAAAATAGTTTTGTGTAGCCACATTCTGAGAGCCATAACTTTTTTATTTTTTTGATCGATTGAATGTTGTGACAGCTTATTTTTTGCGAGACGAGCTGTAGTTTTTATCGGTACCAATTTTTGGTACATACTTTTTGAACACTTTTTATTACATTTTTTTAAAAGCGAAGTTGACCAAAAAACTGCAATTTTACATAGTTACATAGTCACATAGCTAGTACAGTCGAAAAAAGACATGTCCATCAAGTTTAACCAAGTGACGGGAAAAAGGAAAGGGATGAAACTAAAATTCTACACATTCACATAGGAGCTGATATTTTTTCGTTCTAGGAATTATCTAACCCTTTTTTAAAGCCATCTACTGTCCCTGCTGTGACCAGCTCCTGCGGTAGGCTACTCCACAGATTCAGAGTTCTCACAGTAAAGAGGGCTTGTCGCCTTTGCAGATTGAACCTTTTTTTCTCCAGATAGCGGGAGTGCCGCCTGGTCTTTTGTGGGGGATTTTACATGGAACAGGATTTCACCATATTCTTTGTATGTGCCATTCATATAATTCACAAATTAATCATGTCTCCACTTAGTCGTCTCTTTTCATAGCTAAATATGTTTAATTATTCTAATCTTTCCTCATAACTTAAATTCTCCAAGCGCCTTATTAGTTCAGTTACTCTTCTTTCTATCTTTTCCAACTCCATCCTTTCTATGAACTGGAGCCCAGAATCAAACTGCATATTCTAGATGAGGCCGCACTGATGCTTTGTAAAGTGGTAATATTATATCCCTGCGCCGCGAGTCCATGAATCTTTTAATACACGACAATATCTTGCTGGCCTTAGAAGCAGCTGACTTACATTGCAGGCTGATATTTAGTTTATGATCTACAAGTACACCCAGATCCTTCTCAACAAGTGATTCTACCAGTGGTAGCTCCCTCTGAGAAATATGATGCATGCAGATTGTTGGTATCCAGATGCATAACTTTACATTTTTCTACATTAAACCTCATTTGCCAAGTGGATGCCCAAACACTCAGTGTGTCCAAATCAGCTTGCAATTTACAAACATATTCCATAGACTGAACAATACTACATAGTTTGGTGTCATCTGCAAAAATAGAAATAGTGCTATTAATCCCATTCTCTATATCATTAATAAATAAGTTGAATAATATTGGTCCCAGCACGGAACCCTGGGGTACACCACTTATAAATGGGGACCTTTCAGAGTAGGAATCACTGACCACAACTCTCTGGATACGGTCCTTGAGCCAATTCTCAATCCAATTACAAACTATACTTTCTAAACCTATAGTCCTTAATACACCCATTAGACGTCTATGTGGTACATTGTCAAATGCCTTTGCAAAGACCAAAAACACTATATCCACAGCAGCCCCTCGGTATTGGCTTCTACTTACCTCTTCATAAAAACAAATCAGGTTGGTTTGAAAATTCTGTCCTCCATAAAACCGTGCTGGCTGTCACTTATAATACTATTTTTTGTTTGTCACATACACCTGTATATAGTCCCTCAATAGCCCCTCAAACATTTTTCCCACAATGGATGTTTAGCTTACTAGTCTATAATTACCCGGGAAAACCTAGAGCCCTTTTAGAAAATAGGAACCACATTTACACTGTGCCAGTCCTTTGGCACTATACCAGTCACTAGAGAATTGTCACGGTCTGCGGGTATGTAGACCCACTAGGCCGGACCGCCATATCGGGGCGGCAGCTGGCCAAGCAACACAGCACCCAATCAATAAAAAGACCCGCTCTAGGGTACCTGAATAGTCCAGACAGTGGCCGAGGCTTTAGCACGGATGGAGGTGGGTGCAGGTAGCAGGGCACGGGTAACAACTGAACAGGATGACACTAAGGGACCATTTGCAAGCCTGACATGTGAATACTAACAACGCTCAAGCAATGAGTAAAGGGACAGAGCCCTTCTTATAGTCTATGGAATCATGGGCTGGTTGGTAATGAGATTCCCACATGCGTGCGCTGGTCCTTTAACCCCTTAAGGACGCAGCCTAGTTTTGGCCTTAAGGCTCAGAGCCATTTTTCAAATCGGACATATTTCACTTTATGTGGTAATAACGTCGGAATACTTAAACCTATCCAAGCGATTCGGAGATTGTTTTCTCATGACATATTGGGCTTTATGTTCGTGGTAAAATTTGGTCGATATATTCAGTGTTTATTGGTGAAAAATTGCAAAATGTAGAGAAAATTTTGAAAAAATAGCATTTTTCTGAATTTAAATGCATCTGCTTGTAAAACAGACGGTTATACCACCCAAAATAGTTACTAGTTCACATTTCCCATATGTCTACTTTAGATTGGCATCATTTTATGAACATTCTTTTATTTTTCTTGGACGTTACAAGGCTTAGAACATAAATAGCAATTTCTCATATTTTTAAGAAAATTTCAAAAGCCTTTTTTTTAAGGTACCTCTTGAGTTCTGTAGTGGCTTTGAGGGGCCTATGTATTAGAAACACTGATAAAACACCCCATTTTAAAAACTAGGCCCCTCAAAGTATTCAAATCAGCATTTAGAAAGTTTTTTTTAACCCTTCAGGCATTTCACAGGAATTAAAGCAAAGTGGAGGTGAAATTTGCAAATTTCATTTTTCTTGCTGAATTTCAATATTATTCCATTTATTTTCAGTAACACAGAAGGTTTTACCAGAGAAACACTACTAAATATGTATTGTCTAGATTCTGCAATTTTTAGAAATGTCCCACATGTGGCTCTACTGCGCTCGTGGAATAAAACACCAGCCCTAGAAACAAAGAAGCACCTAGTGCATTTTGAGGCCTCTTTTTTATTAGAATATATTTTAGGCAGCATGCCAGGTTTGAAAAGGTGTTGAGGTGCCAAAACAGTAGGAATCCCCCAATAGTGACCCCATTTTGGAAACTACACCCCTCAAAGAATTCATTTATGGTTGTTGTTACCATTTTGACCGCACAGTTTTTTCACAGCACCTATTTGAATTGGGCTGTGAAATGAATAAATGTTATTTTAACCAATAAGATGTCATTTTTTAATCAAAATTTCTTATTTTCACAGGGAACAAAATACCCCATTTTGTTGCCCAATTTCTCCTGAGTGCAGCAATACCCCATTCGTGGCGATAAACTGCCGTTTGGGCCCATGGGAGGCCTCAGAAGGGAAGGAGCGCTGTGTGATTTTGCTGGTTTGGTTTTCGGGTGACGTGTCGCATTTGCAGAGCCCCAGAGGTATCAAAGCAATGGAAACCCACCAGAAGTGACCCCATTTTGGAAACTACACCCCCTCAAGGAATTCATTTATGGGTGTTGTGACCATTTTGACCCCATAGTTTTTTCACAGAACTTATTTGAATTGGGCTGGGAATTTAAAAAAAAAAAACTTTTTTTCCAATAATATGTCGTTTTAGCTCAAAAATTCTTATTTTCACAAGAAATAAAATACTCCATTTTGTTGCCCAATTTGTCTTGAGTGCGGCAATGCCCAATTTGTGGTGATAAGCTGCCGTTTGGGCCCATGGGAGGGCTCAGAAGGAAAGGACCACCATTTGGCCTACTGGGGATATTCTAGTGCGAAGACATGTATGCAGAAGCCCCTGAGGTACCAGTTCAGTTGAAACCCGCAAGAAGTGACCCCGTTTTAAAAACTACACCCTTAAGGCATTCATCTAGAGGTGTAGTGAGCATTTTGACCGGAGACCTACACCCCATAAACTGTAATGTGGGTTCTCCCGGGTATGGCAATACCCTACATGTGGCTGTTATCAGCTGCCTGGGCACACAGCAGGGCCCAGAGGGGAAAGACGAGGGGGGATAAGCTGTGCGGAGTGCATCAGGGTAAGTAAAATTGGGGTAAATTATAAACCAAGGGATGTATGATAAATTTTAAAACACTTTCATACAGAGCTCTGGTTATTCGGGACACGTGTCACATTGATATATTGTGTCATCCCTTATCGCCCTCTTATAGCAGACTTTGCACCTCTTTTGACTTTTTCCCTTCCTGCCAGTTTGGGGTACTTCTCCTGGAAAGTGTTGCCGCCCTGGTACGATGCGTGTGGCTTCGCTTCCAGAAGCACTGGGTGCCCCCCCTTCTTGGTCCCTAAAGATTAGGTTCTTGATAATCACCTCTTGAAATTCCAGGAAAGTTCCCCTCTGGCCTGCACATCGATGTAGCACGTACGCATTGTACAATGCCATCTGTATGATGTGCACGGCCAGCTTCTTATACCACACCGCATTGGCGCTGTAGGGCTTCAGGACTTGATCTGACAAGTCCATCCCTCCCATGTACCTATTGTAGTCCAGGATGCAGTCTGGTTTGGGGGTGGCCTTTCCTTCATATATCCTAAATCTGTAGGTATACCCTGATGCACTCTCGCACAGCTTATACATCTTCACGCCATACCTTGCCCTCTTACCCGGCAGGTACTCACGGAATTGAACCTTCCCATTAAAATGTACCAGGGAATCATCAATAGAAATACACTTCTCGGGGGTGTATGCTTGGGAAAACCGGGCACTGAAACGGTCTAATAGGGGTCTCCGTTTATACAAACGGTCAAAACTGGGGTCATCTCGGGGTGGGCACGGCTCATTATCAGTATAATGTAAGAAGCGAAGTATTGCCTAATTTATTTATTTTTTTAGGTTACAGTTCAGTTCTGAAGTTGCTTTGAGGGGCCCATATATTAGAAACCCCTATCAAACACCCCATTTTAGAAACTAGACCCCTCAAAGTATTCAAAACAGCATTTAGAAAGTTTATGAACCCTTTAGGTGTTTCACAGAAATTTAGAGCAAAGTAGAGGTGAAATTTAAATTATTTTTTTTATCAGAAAATCCTCTTTATACCATTTTTTTTATAACACAAAAGGATTTATCAGAGAAACGCAACTTAATACGTATTGTCCATATTTTGCCGTTTTGAGAAATATCCCACATGTGGCCCTAGTGTGGTAATGGACTGAAGCACCGGCCTCCGAAGCAAAGGAGCACCTAGTGGATTTTGAGGCCTCTTTTTTTTATTAGGCACCATGTCCGGTTTGAAGAGGTCTTGTGATGCCAAAACATTGGAAATCCCCCAAAGTGACCCCAATTTGGAAACTAGACCCCTTGAGGAATCCATTGTAGTTTTCTTGGGGTGCATGCGGCTTTTTGATCAGTTTTTATTCTATTTTTAGGTGGCGTGGTTACTAAAAAACAACAATTCTACTATTGTTTTTTTATTCTATTTTTTTTACAGCGTTTACTGTGCGCTATAAATGACATATTCACTTTATTCTGCGGGGCGATACGATTATGGCGATACCCTATGTTTATAGTTTTTTTTTATGTCTTATGGCGTTTGCACAATAAAATAAGTTTTGTAAAAAATCATTCACTTTTTGTTTTACCTTATTCTAAGCGCCAGAATTTTTTGTTTTTCAATCAATAAAGCCGCGCGAGGACTTATTTTTTGCATAACGAACTGCAGTTTTGATCAGTACCATTTTTAGGTACATGCGACTTTTTGATCTCTTTTTATTCCATTTTTTGGGAGGTGAAGTGACCAAACAATTGTGATTGTGGTATGGTTTATTATTATTTTCTTTTACGGCGTTCACCGTGCAGGATAAATAACAAAATAATTTTGTAGTTCAGGCCGTTACGGACGCGGCAAAAGCAATTATGTATAGTTTATTTGTTTGTTTATATATTTTTATTAATAATAAAGACTGATAAGGTAAAAAGGGGGATTTTTACTTTTAATACTTTTAAAACTTTTATTTTTTTATTTTTACACATCTTTTTTTTAACTTTTTTTTAACTTTATTACTTTGTCCCACTAGGGGACTTGAGGGCAGGAGGCCCTGATCGCAATTCTAATACACTGCACTACATGCGTAGTGCAGTGTATTAGAACTGTCAGCTACTCACTGACAGCAAGCATAGTGGGTCCTGACTTTGTCAGGACCCACTAGGCTTCCGTCTATGGCATAGCCGGACGCCATTGTTTGGTGTCCGTTTGCCAAAGTCACCATCGCCGGCCGCTATCGTGTAGCAGGCCGGCGATGGCAGCTTAACCCCTAAAAAGCCGCGGTCTCTATAGAACGCGCCTTTTAAGGGGTTAATCAGCAGGGACACCGCGATCGGTCCCTGCTGTAGGAGCTGCGGCAGCTGCTGTACGAGACAGCAGCTGTCACATCTCCTGTATGTGTCGGGAGGACGGCCGAAACGGACGTTACTCCCGAGACGTACTATTAGGTCATGGAGCGCGAACGATACAGCTGCCATTACCTAATAGTACGTCCAGGAGCGGGAAGGGTTAAGGCCAGGCACTAGTGTGCGCCCGGGTGAGTAAACCCGATGGTCTGCGGCCATAGACTCTACAACAATCTCTGAATATTATGACAGAAATAACTGAACTAAGTTGTTTAAGAACTCTAGGGTATAACCCATCTGGTCCCGAGGGCCTTGTGTACATTTATTTTATTTAACTATTCCCAACCGCGGGCTATGTTTTTACGGCTAGCGGTCAGGGTCCTTAAAACCCGCGCCATAGACTATTTACGGCGTGGGTTTCAACTTGCTGCCCAAGCGATCGGGCAGCTGAATGTCGGGTCTCCGGAAGTCAGTGACTGCCGGGGACCCTGAGGAGAAGATAGAAGCAGCTATCGCTGCTTCGGTCTTCTCCGATCTCTTTTTCACAGCGCTCAATGAACGCTGTGTATAGGAATAGAGGCAGTGGCCGTGCCGCTGTCTCTATTGGTCCTGGTGTTCATGTGACTGGTCACATGATCACCGGGATGCCGTTAGTGGCAGACTGCTGCTGGGTCTAACTAGACCCAGCACAGCCCTATTAGTGACAATCGTCACTATGAGAGGGCTGATTTTCCCTGTAATTGGGGCTGCTGTGCAGCCCCAGTTACAGTGGAAAAAGATGGTGTAAAAGAAAGAAAAAAAAAATATAAAGTTTCCCAAAGGTCTTTTTTGACCTTTGAGGGACAGACCATAGTAATAAAAAAATAAAAGTAAAGTGTAAAAAATGTTTTATAATAAATACACATAAAATTCATACCCCAAAAAAAAGTCCCTCCGCCTGCCAATCATTATCGTAACGCTAGCCCTGACCCAATTACCCTAATATAGACATGTAATATATTAAAACTTACGGTAGACAATGACGATCACAAATAAAAGATCTATTTTAGGGTAAAACTATGTTATTACCAAAAAAGAAAAATTTGTTCAAAAGTAAAAAAGCTTATTTTTTTAGTATTATTTTCAAACTTTAAGCCTAAAAATTCTAAAATAGCAAAAAGGATGTGTATAAAAATTATAGAAAAAGAAACCTGCATTGTCTACGGAAAAAAACATCGCAAAAATCACGTTGCTAGCCCAACAAATAAAAAAGTTATAGCCATTTAACTAACGCGTGCTAAAAATGTCTAAACGGTGTCTGGTCCTGAAGGCTCAAAGTAGAACGGTCCTGAAGGCTCAAAGTAGAACGGTCCTGAACTGGTTAACTTAGTTTGGACCATATCTATGCCAATTAACTATAATAATTGATGCATTAATAGCACCGGCACCAGCTACATCAGCTGCTCTTTCTTCTGTTGTATATACAGAGCTAAAGAACCCATTAAGTAACTCTGCCTTCTCCTGATCCCGTGACCAACTTCCCATTACCACTATTTAGGGGTCCTACACGTTCAGACCTTGGCTTTTTTGCATTTATATACTGGAAGATATTTTGGGGATTTGTTTTGATATCCTTGACCACATGCCTTTCATTTTGTATTTTTGCTGACTTTAATTACTGTTTTACAGATCTTATTAGGCTCCCTGTAATTTACAAAGGCTACAGCTGTACCCTCAGATTTTTATTTTCAAATGCCCTTTTTTTGTCAAGTATAAACGACTAAAATTAAACCCCGCGTGGCTTACACATTCTGTAAAAATGGCAATATATGACAAAAAAAGGGCATTTGAAAATAAAAATCTGAGGGTACAGCTGTAGCCTTTGTAAATTACAGGGAGCCTAATAAGATCTGTAGGAACCTATAGGAATAAATAGGAATAAATTTTGCACTATAATTATACAAAGTAGATTTTAAGATCTCCCATTTATCATTTATCCCATTATTTAACATTAGTTCTTCCCAGTCTATATCCTGAATTGCAGCCCTCATCCTGCGGAAATTGGCCTTCTTAAAATAAAGTGTTTTTGCCCTCCCGGCCTGTGTTTGTTTTTTACAGTATAGGTAAAATGTAACTATATTGTGATCACTGTTACCGAGGTTTTCATGAACATTAACATTCCCAACAAGTTCTGCATTATTAGAAAAGAGCAGATCCAACAGAGCTTCACCTCTAGTCGGGTCTTCAACAAACTGGCCGATAACATTTTCCTGCAACAGGTTGAGGAAATGTTTCCCCTTGGCAGTTGGAGCCGATCCATGACACCAATTATTATCTGGGTAATTAAAAGCTCCCATTATCACACCTCTGCAGCCTGCTCCATCTGTTTATATAGCTGACCTTCCATCTCCTCAGTTATATTGGGGGGTCTATAGATTACACCAAAAGTAATTTTTTCAGTGTTTACCTCCTTTTGTAATTCTACCCACAAGGTTCCAACCTCTTCACAATCTTCACCCTCTAATTTCTCTTTCACATTCGCCTTCATATTACTTCTCACATGCAGACATACACCACCGCCTTTCCAATTTGCCCTGTCTTTTCGAAACAATGTAAAACCCTGTCGATTTACAGCCTAGATTTTGGCGGTTTACATTTTTTATTTGTTACAGCGTTCACCGTAGAAGTTAAATATCGCTATATTGTAAAAGTTCAGAATTTTATGGAGACAGCGATACGAATTTTGTTTACTTTTCTATTTTTTACATTACTTTAGTGGAAAAATGGGAAAAGGTGGGTTTTTGAACTTCTAATAATTTTTTTTCTTCACTAATAAAAATGTAATTAAATTCTCTTTTTTTTTTTTTTACACTGTTTATTAGCCCCCCTAGGGGACTTGAACCAGCGATTCAAGTATTTAATGTACTGCAGTATATTGTCATTTTTACAGGGCGATCCTGGGGGCCTCCATAAAGGCCCCTGGGCTGCCATGAAAATCCTTAGTCACCCACCGATCTCGTTGCGGGGGGGAGGGGGTGACGAGCGGTCGGAGGGCGCCGCTCCCCCTTTTCAATGCCTCAAATGCTGTGGTCGCGATTGACCGCAGCATTTGAGTGGTTAAAACAGCCAGGAACATCGCGATCGCTGCTCCTGGCTGTTAGTCCCAAGTGTCAGCTGTAAAACACAGGCAACTACTGCAGCATCTGGATCGCGCTCAGCGCGCGAGCGCGCTCCAATCATCACCCCCCCACCCCCGTATGTAATGGCACATCCGGGTGCGTGAAGGGGTTAAGGGGTGTTGTTTCCAAAAGAGGGGTCACTACTTTGTTTTACTGTTTGACCTCAGAGCTCTGAAATTGTTGGCCAAAGCTGTAAAAAAAAACATAATAGGCCTCAAATGCGCAAGTTGCTGTTCACTTCTGAGCCCTATCGTTTGTGTAGGCAAATTGCAAATGTCTTGAGAGGTGTAGTTTCTAAAATGGGGTCACTTCTTGGGGGCTTCCACTGTACTCTGGTACCTCAGGGTTTTGCAAAGGCGACATAGCGCCCAAAAAACAAATCAGCAAAATCTGCATGCCAATTAGCGCTCCAGCCTTTCTGAGCCCTGCCTTGTGTTCGAACAGCAGTTTATGACAAATGCTGGGTACTGCTGTAATCAATAGAAATTGCTTTTAAATATTGTGGTTCTTTTTCTTCTTTATTCCTTGTTAAAATTGAAAATTTCCATGTTTTATCCGAAAAAAAATATTTTCAATTTCACAGCATAATTCCACTAAATTCAGCAAAAAAAACCTGTGTGGTCAAAATGCTCACTACACCGTGTTCCAAATTATTATGCACATTGGATTTAAGTGTCAAACATTTAATTATTACTTTTTCAATTAAACTCATGGATGGTATTGTGGCTTAGGGCTCTTTGGATCATTGTAATCCATCTCAGACACCTATGATAATTAGTTTGCTAGGTGTGCCCAATCAAAGGAAAACTACTTAAGAAGGACGTTCCACATTATTAAGCAGGCCACAGGTTTCAAGCAATATGGGAAAGAAAAAGGATCTCTCTGCTGCCGAAAAGCGTAAAATAGTGCAATACCTTGGACAAGGTATGAAAACATTGGATATTTCAAGAAAACTTAAGCGTGATCATCGTACTGTGAAAAGATTTGTGGCTGATTCAGAGCACAGACGGGTTCGTTCAGATAAAGGCATAATGAGGAAGGTTTCTGCCAGACAAATTAATAGGATTAGGAGAGCAGCTGCTAAAATGCCATTGCAAAGCAGCAAACAGGTATTTGAAGCAGCTGGTGCCTTTGAAGTCCCGCGAAACTCAAGATGTAGGATCCTCCAGAGGTTTGCAAGTGTGCATAAAGCTATTATTCGGCCACCCCTAAACAATACTCACAAGCAGAAACGGTTGCAGTGGGCTCAGAAATAAATGAAGACTAATTTTCAAACCGTGTTGTTTACTGATGAGTGCCGTGCAACCCTGGATGGTCCAGATGGATGGAGTAGTGGATGGTTGGTGAACGGCCACCATGTCCCAACAAGGCTGAGACGTCAGCAAGGAGGTGGCGGAGTCATGTTTTGGACTGGAATCATGGGGAGAGAGCTGGTAGGCCACTTTAGGGTCCCTGACGGTGTGAAAATTACCTCTGCAAAGTACGTAGAGTTTATGACAAACCACTTACTTCCGTGGTACAAAAAGAAGAACCGTGCCTTCCGTAGCAAAATTATCTTCATGCATTACAATGCACCATCTCATGCTGCAAGGAATACCTCTGTGTCATTGGCTGCTATGGGCATAAAAGGTGAGAAACTCATGGTGTGGCCCTCATGTTCCCCTGACCTCAGCCCTATTGAGAACCTTTGGAGCATCCTCAAGCAAAATATCTATGAGGGTAGGAGGCAGTTCACATGAAAACAGAAGCTCTGGGAGGTTATTCTGACATCCTGCAAAGATATTCAAGCAGAAACTGTCCAAATACTCACAAATTCAATGGATGCAAGAATTGTGAAGGTGATATCAAAGAAGGGGTCCTAGGTTAACATGTAACTTGGCCTGTTACATTTTTTTTTGATTGAAAGAGCTTTTGATTTTTGTAAATATGACCTCCTGGGGGGCGTGGCCAGCTGCTGATGTGAGAGGACGTGTGTGGCGATAGCTCCGGGCCAGCATCCTGTCTAAAATCCTCCTGACGGTGCTGTAATCCTTGAAATTAGCCAAAATTCCTTACCAGTTGCGTAGGAAGGGAAGGATATCTTCCAGGAAAAAGATGAGCCCGCCTAAAGCGATGGACGCGGCGGAAAAGCTGAAATCATATGCCCGCGTGGTGATCCAAGATGGCGCCGGCGGGAGTTCTTCTGTGCAAGCCGCAGCTGTGGCTGGGACATCCAACCATGCTCCCTCGGAACAGGACGCAGGAATCACGCTGCTAGAGGCATCGGATAAGCTGCTGACAGCCATCCTCGAGACACGGACGACTCTGACGGCTAAGATTGATGAGGTGAGAGTGGACGTGGGCCTATTGAGACAGGATTTGCAAAATGTGCGGGTTGAGAGTCACGGAGACGGAGGGCAGGATATCCACCTTGGAAGATCTTACTGCTACCATGCCGGCAGCTATTCAAGATTTGCACCGTAAAGTCGATCTGTGGCGCCAGAAAGCCGAAGATTTGGAAAATAGATCGCGCCGCAACAATCTCCGCATTGTGGGATTGCCGGAGAGGGCAGAGGGGCAGAGGCCTGGAGAATTTGTGGAAAGATAGCTGAAGGAGATGTTTCCAGCTGCCGCCTTCTCGTTAGCATATGCGGTGGAAAGGGCGCACAGGGTTCCAGCACGGTTACCAGTTCCAGGTGCTCCCCCAAGACCACTGCTTGCCCGGATGTTGAATTGCAAAGATCGGGACACGGTTCTGTTGGAAGCTCGGAAGGCCGGAGAGATTAGATTTGAAAATGCATCTGTGTCCATATATCCGGACTTTTCTCCTGATTTGCAGCGACAAAGGGCGTCATATGTCCCTATCAAGCGCCGACTCCGGGACATGCAGATTCCATATTCGATGGCCTATCCGGCTAGATAGCGGGTGGTGGATGGAGATCGAGCCATATTTTTTACGGATCCAACTGAGGCGGAAGAGTGGCTTACGAGCAAGCATAGGCGATCTCCTCGACGCTGATCGTTGTGATTGTGCAGGCTGGGAGGCCATTGTCGATATATGGAACTCATGGATACCCCATATTGTGTGTCGCACAGAAGTTCCACGGGAAAGTATCCTTATAAGATAATGATGTGATGCTGTAACATGTTATTTGCAACCTGCTATGGGGGGCCTGAGGTCCGTGGTGGCAGCTGGATGGTTTAGTCCTTATAATCTCCTCCTTATGTGTTCTGAATAAGAGAGATGGGGGACCCTTAATACAAGTCAGGCTTTAAAATGTTTTATAATAGTTGGTGGATGGGATGCTGGTCGGGGGAAACGCTATACCTATATAGATAGTGTGTGTGCGGCAGAAATACGCTAGCCGTAGACACTACCCCCTAGAGTATTGGATACAAAGGTTTGTTCCTGTTGAGCAATGTATGTTTTTGATGTTGTTATGGAGAATATTGAGTCAACTCACACTACCGCAGAAACTGGCATAAATATTGTACACCTACGAGACATAGAGGGAAATGCAGATGGGGTTGGGATAATTGTCACTCAGGAGCTTGTGGATGGGATCCTGGGCTACAGCGCTCCAACATGTGTTAACAGTACGAAATGGCAGGATTACGGTTAATGTCCTGGAATGTCCGGGGAATGGGGGCTCCTGAAAAGAGACATATGATATTTGCGGCTGTGCAGAGACAGCGTCCACATTTAACGTGTCTACAGGAAACGCACATGACACCGGATACTATGAGGAGTTTGAGTAAGCCCTGGGTGCAGTGGGTGGGACATGCCTCACACACCTCGTACTCTAGAGGGGTGGCCATCTTAGTGCATGTGGAGCTCCGTTGGAAATTTCTACAATCCAACATGGACCCAGAGGGGCGGTACATTTTTCTACATGCGGTTCTTGATGAATGTCCATATGTGATCTTGGGGGTATATAATCCTCCACCGGCTTCAATGGCAATAATCCAGGAAGCCGTCCGATTTGTGTCAGCATACCCGGGGGCCCGGGTGATAATGATGGGAGATTTCAACATGGTCATGGACTCTGGAATTGATAGATTTCAGGGGACTGGGAGTAGAGGTCCTGGAAGCCCCTCACAGTTAAGTCTCCTTGTACAGGAAATGGGATGGATTGATTTGTGGAGAGCGACACATAGAGGGATCAGAGAGTACACATGTCACACCCCACAATACAATGCACTGTCCAGAATTGATTATATATTTGGATCGCCTGCGGTTTTCCAGGAGGTAGACTCTGTGGATCATTTACCGAGGGGGATTTCGGATCACAGTCCGGTCTTACTGACATTGAAAAGGCCACAGGTAGGCAGAAGGGGTATGGGTAAAATTCACCCGTTTTGGCTTCAGCTAGTTCAACAAAATGATCGTATACCGGATCAGCTATCAATATTTATAGAAGCACATGCGCAGATGGAAAATCGGTCGCTGGTGTGGGATACCCTCAAAGCCTATTTGAGGGGATGTCTCCGATCCTCCATATCCTATGTAAAACGTGCTTCCGCCCTGCATGAAGAGGAATTAGCATATAAATGTTCACAGGCGGAAGGGGCATTTGTTCAGGATCCCACACCAGCTAACCGAAATGCTTGGCTGGACTTGGGTAGACAGTATCTACAAGACCTGAGGGATAAGACCTTGCGTAGTCTATTCTTTAGTAAACAATCTCATTTTGAATTGGGCAATCAATCGGGTAAAATTCGGGCTCATATGGTGCTCAACAGTTCAAGATCCCCCCCGGTGTTGGGTATAGTGGGGCCTGGCGATAGAATCTACACTTCCTCGAGGGATGTTCTCGAACAATTCACACAGATCTATGATCAGTTGTATGCTTCAAAAATAGATTATAGGAGGGAGGAGATGGAGAAGTATTTAGATGGAATATCGTTTCCTACGTTGTCAGCCGAGCGGGTGGCAATGCTTGATGCTCCATTTACGGTAGACGAGATCTTGGAGGGAATGGCGTCTATGGCCAAGGGGAAAGCCTCAGGGCCGGATGGTATCCCCCTTGAGGTATATCTACAGTATGGGGAGCTGCTAGCCCCCCAATTGCTGGCCCTGTTTGAGCATAGCTATCAGAGCTCTACTCTTCCGGAATCCATGTGTGACGCCACCATTATTGTACTGCTGAAACCAGGCAAAAATCCAGATGAATGTGGGTCATATAGACCGATCTCACTACTGACAGTGGATTACAACATTTTGACTAAAATGCTAGCCAATCGGTTATGTAATGTGATAAAGGAAATCATTCACCCAGACCAGTGTGGTTTTATACCCGGCAAGTCCACCTCAGAGAATATTCGACGGGTACAGGTGGTGGCGCAGATTGGATGGGAGGAGCAGCAGGACTGGGCTGTGGCATCTTTGGATGCGGCCAAGGCATTTGACTCGGTATGGCCTTATTTGCTGGCAGTGCTGCGAAGATTTGGGTTTGGGGATAGATTCATTAATTGGGTCTCCTTGCTATATAAATCTCCGAGAGCGCAGGTGTTGGTGAACGGGGTCCTGTCCCCTTCCTTTGGCCTCCATAGGGGCACGAGGCAGGGGTGCCCACTTTCGCCACTTCTTTTCGCAATGGCCATTGAACCACTGGCTCTGAACATTAGGAGGGATCACGCATATATGGGAATTAGAATAGGGGACAGAGAGGACCGGATAGGATTATATGCGGATGACATGGCGTTGTTTATGGCAAACCCCAATGCCACCCTTCCCAGGGCCATATCCCTCATTAACGCTTTTGGTAGGTATTCCGGGTTACTAATTAATTGGGCCAAATCGTATTTGATGCCTTTGAGGCAGGATAACTGTGGAAGGGACACCCAGTTCTGCGGACTGTCAGTACAACCAGAGTTCAAATATTTGGGGATTAATATTGCTAGGGATAGTTCTAGATCGTATGGGTTAAATGTAGCGCCCTTGGTTGCGTACCTAAGGGATAAAATTCAGGTGTGGAAAGGTCTGCCTCTGTCAGTGGCAGGACGCGTGAATCTATTAAAAATGATAGTACTGCCGAAGTTTTTGTATGTGTTGGAGCATGTGGATGTGTTGGTGCCTAAAAGGTTCTTTAAAATAATAAACTCGCTATTCGCGCCGTTTGTATGGGGGGGGGAGATCTAAACTCAAGCTGTCGATTCTACAGAGGTCTAAAGATGAGGCCGGAGCTGCGTTACAGGATGTTTTTCTATATTATTTGGCGGGTCAGCTCAGATACTTGACTTCTTGGGTCTCCCCCCCCCCCCTAACGACCAATGCCGAGTGTCATCTAGCCAGGGTGTTGGGCTTAAAAACCCTTTGGCCGATATTGGAGCCGCATGATTTTAGACACCGCTCCCTGTTACCCTTGCATAAGATGGCCAGACGAGTTTGGCAACAGGCTAAAGAGATCTTGGGGGTTGTGGGGGTGAACCCGCTGTGGGACAATCCAAGTTTTTCACATTTGCACGGGATGGTGGGAAAACGTTACTGGTCCTCTAGAGGGGTAGTTGCTCTGTCACAGTTACTAACGGAAGACGGGATGGTCATGACGGTGAGTGAGATTCAGGCAGCATTCAATATACCACCGGGGGATGAATTATATTGCATACAACTCCATCAGGCCCTATTAGCACAATTTCCACTGAACTCCGTGACGTATTCTAGCTGTGATTTGGTGGGGAGGTTGAACACGCCATCTACACATGGAGCCATTTTTCAAATTTATTCTTTTCTATTGGAGGCTAAAATGCGAGTGGAGCCCCTTGTGGCGGAGGATAAGTGGCGTGCACTAATTCCACAACTCACAGCGGAGGAATGGAGGGAGGCTCAGGGTTCCCATTTGCTGGTTTCACCAGCGGCAAACAATAAATTAGTGCAACTGTTCATTATCCACCAATATCATTTGACACCCATAAGACTACATCGTATGCGAAGAATGGCGTCCTCACAATGTCATAGGTGCGGAGAGACACGGACTGATTTTATTCACCTAATATGGGGTTGTCACTGGATTCTTAGCTTTTGGGAGGAGGTGGTTGCATTATTGACAGCAGTATTGGGGAGGACGATACCTTGCAGGCCGGAGGTGTGTCTGCTGGGACTGCTCAATGAGGAACAATGGTCGATATGAGAGGACTGTCCTCAGAGAAACACTTTTCATGGCAAGGAAGGCGGTGGCCATGAGATGGATGGCAGATAGGGCCCCGACAGTAGCGCAATGGCGTAAATTAGTCAATGACATACTTCCATTTGAGAAAATAGCGTATAAACACCGGGGGAAACCGGCTAAATTTGATTTGATCTGGAATGGGTAGTGCTCATCGAATCTCACTCACTGTACAGTCCAAGGGCTATCAGCTGCTCTGATTCAAGCTGGGGGCGGGAGCGGGTAAAGAGGTCGGGAGGAGGACACTTCCAGGTGCTTCGTTTTAGGCCATACAAGGAGGATAGGAGCGTTAGGGTAGAATATCGAACTGTGGGCATATTCATACTATTGGGATGTATAAGACTAAAAGTTTTGATAGAATGCTTGATTGATCTGTATTATGTATACGTGGTCTGCGAACCACGGTTTAACACCATGGGTACCTGCGAGTATCCCTTATGTATGTAATGATGTTTCTGACATATGTACTATTGAGTGTATAATGTTATCCTGATGTATGTGATGGTTTGACTCTGACAGTTACTTTTAATAAAACGAGTTTAAAAAAAACATATGACCTCCTGATGCTGCAAATTCAACTAATTACCATTTTAGTTACATAGTTACATAGTTAGTACGGCTGAAAAAAGACACATCCATCAAGTTCAACCAAGGGACGGGAAAAGGGAAGGAAAAATTTCTACACATAGGAGCTAATATTTTTTTGTTCTAGGAAATGATCTAACCCTTATTTAAAGCCATCTACTGTCCCTGCTGTGACCAGCTCCTGCGGTAGGCCATTCCATAGATTCACAGTTCTCACGGTAAAGAAGCCTTGTCGCCTCTGTAGCTTGAACCTTTTTATCTCCAAACGGAGGGAGTGCCCCCTTGTTTTTTGAGGGGGTTTTTGAGGAACAGGATTTCACCATATTTTTTGTATGTGCCATTAATATATTTATATAAGTTAATCATGTCCCCCCTTAGTCGTCTTTTTTCAAGGCTAAATAGGTTTAATTCTTTCAATCTTTCCTCATAACTTAAATTCTCCATGCCCCTAATTAGCTTTGTTGCTCTTCTTTGTATTTTTTCCAACTCCAGGGCATCCTTTCTATGAACTGGAGCCCAGAACTGAACTGCATATTCTAGATGAGGCCTCACTAATGCTTTGTAAAGTGGTAATATTACATCCCTGTCCCGCAAGTCCATGCCTCTTTTAATACACGACAATATCCTGCTGGCCTTTGAAGCAGCTGATTGACACTGCATGCTGTTATTGAGTTTATGATTTACAAGTACACCCAGATCCTTCTCAACAAGTGAATCCGCCAGTGTAGCTCCCCCTAGGACATATGATGCATGCAGGTTGTTGGTACCCAGATGCATAACTTTACATTTATCTACATTAAACTTCATCTGCCAAGTGGACGCCCAAACACTTAGTTTGTTTAAATCTGCCTGCAATTCATGAACATCTTCCATAGACTGAACTATATTACATAGCTTGGTGTCATCTGCAAAAATAAAAATAGTGCTATTAATCCCATCCTCTATATCATTAATAAATAAGTTGAATAATAGTGATCCCAGCACTGAACCCTGGGGTACACCACTTATTACCAGGGACCATTCAGAGTAGGAATCATTGACCACAACTCTCTGGATACGGTCCTTGAGCCAATTCTCAATCCAATTACAAACTATATTTTCTAAACCTATAGTCCTTAATTTACCCATTAGGCGTCTATGAGGGACAGTGTCAAATGCCTTTGCAAAGTCCAAAAACACTAAATCCACAGCGGCCCCTCTGTCTAGACTTCTGCTCACCTCTTCATTAAAACAGATTAGGTTAGTTTGACAACTTCTGTCCTTAGTAAAACCGTGCTGGCTGTCACTTATAATGCTATTTATTGTCACATAATCCTGTATATAGTCCCTCAATAGCCCTTCAAACATTTTCCCCACGATGGATGTTAAGCTCACTGGTCTATAATTACCCGGGGAAGACCTAGAGCCCTTTTTGAAAATAGGCACCACATTTGCGCTGCGCCAGTCCCTTGGCACTATACCAGTCACTAGAGATTCTCTGAATATTATGAAAAGGGGGACAGAAATAACTGAACTAAGCTCTTTAAGAATTCTAGGGTGTAACCCATCTGGTCCCGGGGCCTTGTGCACATTTATTTTATTTAATTTAGCTTGGACCATATCTACATTCATCCAATTCAGTATATCAACTGATATATTAACAGCACTGGCACCAGCTACATCAGCTGCTCTTTCTTCTGTTGTATATACAGAGCTGAAGAACCCATTTAGTAACTCTGCCTTCTCTTGATCCCCTGTGATCAACTCCCCATTACCACTATCTAGGGGTCCTACATGTTCAGACCTTGGCTTTTTAGCATTTATATACTTGAAGAATTTTTGGGGATTTGTTTTATTATCCTTGGCCACCTGCCTTTCATTTTGTATTTTTGCTAATTTTATTACATTTTTACAGATTTTATTAAGCTCTTTATATTTTACAAAGGCTGCAGATGTACCCTCAGATTTGTATTTTTTAAATTCCCTTTTTTTGTCGTGTATTGCCCCTTTCACAGAAGGTGTAAGCCATGTGGGGTTTAATTTGAGTCGTTTATACTTGTTACCTATAGGAATAAATTTTGCACTATAATAACTCAAAGTAGATTTGAAAATCTCCCATTTATCATTTGTTCCATTATTTGACATTAGTTCTTCCCAGTCTATATCCTGAATGGCAGCCCTCATCCTAGGGAAATTGGCTTTCTTAAAATTAAATGTTTTTGCCCTCCCAGCCTGCGTTTGTTCTCTTTACAACCTTTAAAATGTTTTGATCTCGGTTGTGCATAATAATTTGAAACAGTACATTTTGAGTTTTTTACTTCTAAAAAAAAAAATCTGTTATCATTAGGAGATTTGTTCAATAAAATTTGCATTATACTCCAACGGTTGATGGCTTGAAGATTATACGGACTGTCATTTGCATCAACTATTTAGGAAAATCAGCGAAAAATAACATTTGCATAATAATTTGGAATGCGGTGTATGAGAAATTAGGGTCTGTCACTTTACTGTAGTTTTTAAATCGGGGATGATTCATGCTTGTCCCCAGTGTGTGCAGTGAGAGAGGAAGGCATTCCGTCAATCCCTAGTTTTGCATTAGGGCTGTGGTTACATAATTACATAGTTAGTACTGTTGAAAAAAGACATATGTCCATGAAGTTCAACCAAGGGATTGGAAAAAGGGATGGCATGAAACAAAAAGTCTACACATAATCTAATCTTTTTTTAAAGCCATCTACTGTCCCTGCTGTGACCAGCTCCTGCGGTAGGCTATTCCATAGATTTACAGTTCTCACAGTAAAGAAGGCTTGTCGCCTCTGCAGATTGAACCTTTTTTTCTCCAGATGGAGGGAGCGCCAACTTGTTTTTTGAGGGGATTTTACATGAAACAGGTTTTGACTATATTTCTTGTATGGGCCATTCATATATTTATAGAAGTTAATCCTGTCCCCCTTAATCGTCCCTTTTGAAGGCTATATAGGTTTAATTGTTTTAATCTTTCCTCATAACTTAGATTCTCCATGCCCCTTATTAGCTTAGTTGCTTTTCTTTGTATTTTTTCCAACTCCAGGGCATCCTTTCTATAAACTGGAGCCCAGAAGTGAACTGCATATTCTAGATGAGGTGGCACTAATGTTTTGTAAAGAGGTAATATTATATGCCTGTCCCGCGAGTCCATGCCTCTTTTAATACACGGCAATATCTTGCTGGCCTTAGAAGCAGCTGATTGACATTGCATGCGGTTATTTAGTTTATGATTTACAAGTACACCCAGATCCTTCTCAACAAGTGACTCTCCCAGGGTAGCTCCCTCTAGAACATATGATGCATACAAGTTGTTGGTATCCAGATGCATAACTTTACATTTATCTACATTAAACCTGATTTGAACAAGTGGATGCCCAAACACTCCGTGTGGCCAAATCGGCTTGTAATATAAGAACATCTTCCATAGACTGAACATACTACACAGCTTGGTGTCATCTAAAAAAATAGAAACAGTGCTATTAATCCCATCTTCCATATCAAGAAGTTCAATAAAAGAGGTCACAGAACTAAACTCTGGGGTACACCACTTATAACCGGTGACCATTCAGAGTAGGAATCACTGACCACAACTCTCTGGATATGGTCCTTGAGCTAATTTTCAATCCAATTGCAAACTATACTTTCTAAATGAATAGACCTTAATTTACCCATTAGGCGTCTATGAGGGACAGCTTCAAATGCCTTTGCAAAATCCAAAAACACTATATCTACAGCGGCCCCTCTGTCTAGGCTTCTACTCACCTTTTCATAAAAACAAATCAGGTTGGTTTGACAACTTCTGCCCTTAGTAAAACTTTGCGGTTTGTCACGTATAAAACAATTTTTTGTTACATACTCCTGTATATAGTCCTCAATAGCCCCTGAATCATTTTTCATACAATGGATATAATTGGTAGAATTACCCGGGAAAGAGCCCTTTGTTCAAAATTGGCACCACATTTGCCCTGCGCCAGTCCCTTGGCACTTAACCAGTCACTAGAGAATCTCTGAATAATATGAAGAGGGAGACAGAAATAACTGAACTGTTCTTTAACCCCTTCCCACTCCTGGACGTACTATTAGGTCATGGCATGCGAGTATCATTCGCGCTCCATGACCTAATAGTACGTCTCGGGAGTAACGGCCGTTTCGGCCGTCCTCCCGACACATACAGGAGCTGTGACAGCTGCTGTCTCGTACAGCAGCTGTCACAGCTCCTACAGCGGGGACCGATCGCTGTGTCCCCACTGATTAACCCCTTAAAAGCCGCGTTCAATAGAGATCGCGGCGTTTTAGGTGTTAAGCTGCCATTGCCGGCCTGCTACACGATAGCGGCCGGCGATGGTGACTATGGCAACCGGACACCAAACAATGGCGTCCGGCTATGCCATAGACGGAAGCCTAGTGGGTCCTGACAAAGTCAGGACCCACTATGCTTGCTGTCAGTGAGTAGCTGACAGTTCTAATACACTGCACTACGCATGTAGTGCAGTGTATTTGAATAGCGATCAGGGCCTCCTGCCCTCAAGTCCCCTAATGGGACAAAGTAATAAAGTAAAAAAAAAAAGTAAAAAAAAGATGTGTAAAAATAAGAAAGTAAAACGGTGAACGCCGTAAAAGAAAATAATAATAAACCGTACCACAATCACAATTGTTTGGTCACTTCAACTCCCAAAAAATGGAAAAAAAGAGATCAAAAAGTCGCATGTACCAAAAAAATGATACTGATCGAAACTACAGTTCGTTACGCAAAAAATAAGTCCTCACACGGCTTTATTGATGGAAAAATAAAAATGTTCTGGCTCTTAGAATAAGGTAACACAAAAAGTGAATGCTTATTACAAAACGTATTTTATTGTGCAAACGCCATAAGACATAAAAAAAAACTATAAACATCTGGTATCGCCGTAATCGTATCGCCCCGCAGAATAAAGTGAATATGTCATTTATAGCGCACGGTGAACGCTGTAAAAAAAAAATAGAATAAAAATACAATAGTAGAATTGCTGTTTTTTAGTCACCACGCCACCTAAAAATAGAATAAAAGCTGATCAAAAAGCTGCATGCGCCCCAAGAAAACTACAATGAATTCCTCAAGGGGTCTAGTTTCCAAATTGGGGTCACTTTTGGGGGGTTTCCACTGTTTTGGCACCACAAGACCTCTTCAAACCGGACATGGTGCCTAATAAAAAAGAGGCATCAAAATCCACTAGGTGCTCCTTTACTTCGGAGGCCGGTGCTTCAGTCCATTACCGCACTAGGACCACATGTGGGATATTTCTCAAAACTGCAGAATCTGGGCAATACGTATTAAGTTGCGTTTCTCTGATAAAACTTTTTGTGTTATAAAAAAAATGGTATAAAGAGGATTTTCTGACAAAAAAAATGTCACCTCTACTTTGCGCTAAATTTCTGTGAAACACCTAAAGGGTTCATAAACTTTCTAAATACTGTTGTGAATACTTTGAGGGGTCTAGTTTCTAAAATGGGGTGTTTGCTAGGGGTTTCTAATATATGGGCCCCTCAAAGCAACTTCAGAACTGAACTGTAACCTAAAAAAATAAATAAATTAGGCAATACTTCGCTTCTTACATTATACTGATCATGAGCCGTGCCCACCCCGAGATGACCCCAGTTTTGACCATTTGTATAAACGGAGACCACTATTAGACCGTTTCAGTGCCCGGTTTTCCCAAGCATACACCCCCGAGAAGTGTATTTCTATTGATGAGTCCTTGGTACATTTTAAAGGGAGGCTTCAATTCCGCGAGTACCTGCCGGGTAAAAGGGCAAGGTATGGCGTGAAGATGTATAAGCTGTGCGAGAGTGCATCAGGGTATACCTACAGATTTAGGATATATGAAGGAAAGGCCACCCCCAAACCAGACTACATCCTGGACTACAATAGGTACATGGGAGGGGTGGACTTGTCAGATCAAGTCCTGAAGCCCTACAGTGCCATGCGGTGTGGTATAAGAAGCTGGCCGTGCACATCATACCGATGGCATTGTACAATGCGTACGTGCTACATCGATGTGAAGGCCAGAGGGGAACTTTCCTGGAATTTCAAGAGGTGATTATCAAGAACCTAATCTTTAGGGACCAGGAAGGGGGGGGCACCCAGTACTTCTGGAAGCGAGGCCACACGCATCGCAATACCACAAATGGGGTATTGCGGCACTCAGAACAAATTGCGCAACAGAATGGAGTATTTTATTTCTTGTGAAAATAAGAATTTTCGAGCTAAAACGACATATTAGAAAAAAAATTTTTTTTAAATTCCCAGCCCAATTAAAAGAAGTTCTGTGAAGAAACTATGGGGTCTAAATGGTCACATTACCCATAAATGAATTCCTTGAGGGGTGTAGTTTCTAAATGGGGTCATTTCTGGTTGGTTTCCATTGCTTTGATACCTCTGGGGCTCTGCAAATGCGACATGGCACCCGAAAACCAATCCAGCAAAATCTGGACTCCAAAGAACAAATAGCGCTCCTTTCCTTCTGAGCCCTCCCATGGGCCCAAACGGCCGTTTATCACCACAAATGGGGTATTGCCGCACTAAGGACAAAATGGGCAACAAAATTGGGTATTTTGTTCCTTGTGAAAATAAGAAATTTTTATCACAAATGACATTTTATTGGAAAAAATTTCATTTTTTTAATTTCACAGCCCAATTCAAATAGGTGCTGTGAAAAAACTGTGTGGTCAAAATGGTAACAACAACCATAAATGAATTCCTTGAGGGATGTAGTTTCCAAAATGGGGGTCACTATTGGGGGATTCCTACTGTTTTGGCACCTCAACACCTTTTCAAACCTGGCATGCTGCCTAAAATATATTCTAATAAAAAAAGAGGCCTCAAAATGCACTAGGTGCTTCCTTGCTTCTGGGGCTTGTGTTTTATTCCACGAGCGCAGTAGAGCCACATGTGGGACATTTCTAAAAACTGCAGAATCTGGACAATACATATTTAGTAGTGTTTCTCTGGTAAAACCTTCTGTGTTACAGAAAAAAAATGGAATAAAATTGAAATTCAGCAAGAAAAATGAAATTTGCAAATTTCACCTCCATTTTGCTTTAATTTAAATTTAAAGAGGCTCTGTCACCAGATTATCAAATCCCTATCTCCTATTGCATGTGATCGGCGCTGCAACGTAGATAACAGTAACATTTTTTATTTTTTTTGAAAAACAATCATTTTTGGCCAAGTTATGAGCAATTTTATATTTATGCAAATGGACAACTGGGAGTGTATTGTGTTTGTTACATCTGGGCGTGTTTACTTGTTTTACTAGCTGGGCGTTGTGAATAGAAGTGTATGATGCTGACAAACACTTCTATTCACAACGCCCAGCTAGTAAGGCCTCATGCACACGACCGTAAAAACTCCCGTTATTACGGGTCGTAATTACGACCCGTAATAACGGGTTCATAGACTTCTATTGGCCGCGGGTACCTTCCCGTTTTCTTACAGGAAGGTGCCCGTGCTGTTGAAAAAGATAGAACATGTCCTATTTCTGGCCGTAATAACGGCACGGACAGTCCATAGAAGTCTATGGAGCTCCCGTAATGACGGGTGGCTACATGTGTGCACCCGTCATTACGGCAGCGTTGCTAAGCGACGTCAGTAAATAGTCACTGTCCAGGGAGCTGAAAGAGTTAACTGATCGGCAGTAACTCTTTCAGCACCCTGGACAGTGACTACCGACCAGAATAAAGAGCAACCTGTAAAAAATAAAAATAGAAGACGTTCATACTTACCGAGAACTTCCTGCTTCCTCCAGTCCGGTCTCCCGGCCGTTGCCTTGGTGACGCGTCCCTCTCGACATCCAGCCCGACGTCCTGGCCGTCCCTGGATGACGTTTCAGCCCATGTGACCGCTGCAGCCAATCACAGGTCAATCACAGGCTGCAGCGGTCACATGGACTGCCGCGTCATCCAGGGATGTCGGGCTCGATGTGAAGAGAGGGACGCGTCACCAAGACAACGGCCGGGTAAGTATGAATTTCTTTAACTTTTATTACAAAGGGCTGTCCCTTCTCTCTATCCTGCACTGATAGAGAGAAGGGGCTGCCGATTAGTGCAGTGCTATTTTGCCGCCAAAAACGTGCCCGTAAATACGGGTGCAAAACGGGTCGAATACGTGTGACACCGGACCCGTATTTACGCCAGTATTTACGGGTGGGAAAAAATACGGTCGTGTGCATGAGGCCTAAAACAAGTAAACACGCCCAGATGTTACAAACACAATACACGCCAAGTTGGAAATAAGAGAAAACACACTCCCAGTTGTCCATTAGAAAGGCTCATTTGCATAAATATAAAATTGCTCATAACTTGGCCAAAAATGATTGTTTAAAAAAAACAAAAACGTTACGGTTATCTACATTGCAGCGCCGATCACATGCAATAGGATATAGGGATTTGATAATCTGGTGACAGAGCCTCTTTAATTCCTGTGAAATGCCTGAAGGGTTAAAAAACTTTCTAATTGCTGTTTTGAATACTTTGAGGGGTCTAGTTTTTCAAATGGGGTGTTTTATGGGGGTTTCTAATACATAGGCCGCTCAAAGCCACTTCAGAGCTGAACAGGTACCTTAAAAAAAAGGCTTTTGAAATTTTCTTAAAAATATGAAAAATTGCTGTTTATGTTCTAAGCCTTGTAACGTCCAAGAAAAATAAAAGAATGTTCAAAAAATGATGCCAATCTAAAGTAGACATATGGAAAATGTGAACTAGTAACTATTTTGGGTGGTATAACCGTCTGTTTTACAAGCAGATGCATTTAAATTCTGAAAAATTCTATTTTGTATAAATTTTCTCTAAATTTACCACATTTTACCACAAACATGAAGCCCAATGTGTCACGAGAAAACAATCTCAGAATCGCTTGGATAGGTTTAAGCATTCCGACGTTATTACCACATAAAGTGAAATATGTCAGATTTGAAAAATGGGCTCTGAGCCTTAAAGGAGTTGTCCGAGATATATTTTTACTTTAAATTTAAACCCACAATGCACATATTAACTATTGAATAATATACTTACCTGTGCAATCTTGCTTCTGTCCTCCGTTCTGGCAGCTCTTTTCTTCCGATCACATGTCTTCTGACGTCACTTTTTCTTCCTCCTCCACTGTCGTGTCGTATCCCGATCACATGGTCTCGCCCCAGCGAGACCTCGGATGGGATACGACACGTCACTGGTGACGTGTCGTTTCTGCGGGTGCTCATTCATGACTGCCTGCCCAGCCAATGCAGCTTTTCACTGTGAGCGCGCCTATGTGTGTTCACAGTGAAAAAAGTGAAAAGGGACGGCACCTGCGGACTAGCTCAGTCGACGAGGTACAGTGGCATCTGTACTTTTAGTTCTTACCCTATCAAAGCCTACACATAGTAGGCTTTGATAGGGGATTATACAACACGATGCAGCACACGGGTCGCATGCAGCCCTTGAGGCTGTTATCTGCGGCCCGCGGGACACCGTTGCGCCGTAGGACCGAGCAGGCCCAAGGAGGAGCTGCACTACGCTAGTATAGGCTCTGCTCCGATGTCAGGCGAGTCCCGGAGCAGAGCCTATAATAGTACACTGTTTAACAACTGGTTCCCGACCGCTGGCTGTATTTTTACGGCCAGCGGTCAGGGTCCTTAAAACCCGATCCATAGACTTTTTAAGGCTCGGGTTTTAACTTGCTGCCCGCGCTGTCGGGCAGCTGAATGTCGGGTCTCCGGCTGTCAGTCATTGCCAGGGACCCTGAGGAGAGGATAGAATAAGCTTTTGCTGCTTCTGTCTTCTCCGATGTCTTTTTACACAGCGCTTCAATGATCGCCGGCTGCCGTTAGTGGCAGACTGCTGCTGGGTCTTACTAGACCCAGCACAGCCCTATTAGTGACAATCGTCACTATGAGAGGGCTGATTTCCCCTGTAACTGGGGCTGCTGTGAAACTCGTTACAGTGGAAAAGATGGTGTAAAAGAAAGAAAAAATATATATAAAGTTCCCCAAAGGACAGACCATAGTAATAAAAAAAGAATAAAGTAAAGTGCAAAAAAAAATAAAATAATAAATACACATAAAATACCCACCCCAAAAGAAAAACGTTCCCCCTCCCACCAATCATTGTTGTAACGCTAGCGCTGACCCAATTACCCTAATGTAGACTTGTAATATATTAAAATTTACGGTAAACAATGACTATCACAAACAAAAGGTCTATTTTAGGGTAAAACTATGTTATTACCAAAAAAAAAAAATAGTTGAAACGTAAAAAAGCTTATTTTTTTACTATTATTTTCAAACTTTATGAATAAAAATTCTAAAATGGCAAAAAAGGTGTGTATAAAAACTATAAAAAAAATAAACCTCCATTGTCTACGGAAAAAACGTCGCAAAAATCACGTAGTTATCCCAACAAATAAAAAAGTTATAGCCATTTAACTAACACGTGCTAAAAATGGCTAAACGGTGTCCGGTCCTGAACTGGATAAGATCTTCTGGGGTCCTGTATCTAAGCCTACATTGTTAGGCTTAGATACAGGGTCTAACAAACAGTGTCACACATGGTACCTGTATCTAAGCCTAACACAATGTAGGCTTAGATACAGGACCCCAGATGACATTCTTTTTATTCCTGTATAAGGGTATGTTCACACGGCCTATTTACGGACGTAATTCGGGCGTATTAACCCCCGAATTACGTCCGAAATTACGGCTTGAAAGCGTTGACAAACATCTGCCCATTGAAAGCAATGGGCTGACGTTTGTCTGTTCACACGAGGCATATATTTACGCGTCGCTGTCAAAAGACGGCGCGTAAATAGATGCCCGCGCCAAAGAAGTGTCATGTCACTTCTTCAGACGTAAATGGAGCCGTTTTCCATGGACTCCATGGAAAACCAGCTCCAGTTACGTCCGTAATGGACGCGGCGTTCAAGCGCCTGCACATGCCGTTACGGCTGAAATGACGGGGCTGTTTTCTCCTGAAAACAGCCCCGTAATTTCGGCCGTTACGGACGCTGCCGTGTGAACATACCCCAAGATTAGTGTTTTGGGGCCCTGTATCGAAGCCTAACATGTGGTATTCTTAGATACATGGCCCATGTGTGACACGGTCTGCTTGGGTAATGTATCTAAGGCTACCTTGTGGTAGGCTTAGATACATGGTCTAACTGTATCACACATGAGCAGTGTATCTAAGCATCCCTCTTTTTTTTTTTTCTTAGTTATGTGTTTTTTACAGGTTGGGTCCTTGGTACTACATCAAGTTCAAGGACTACTTCAATGACATCTTTTTTATTTTTAATAAAATCGTTAACCAGTGTTGTGTGTGTTATTTTATTACAATATTTTTTCTATGTCCTTCTCATTTATTTAAAAATTTATTACTAGTGCATTATTAATGGCCACTGTCTAACAGCGTCCATTAGTAAGGCTTCATGCACACTAGCGTGTGTATTTTCTGCGCGTGAAAAACTTGTGTCAATTCCGTTCGTGTGTGTGCGCGCTAGGGCGGATTTACATGACCGCCATATACGTCCGTGCAAACCGCGTGGTTTTCACGCGCGTCGCACGGACCTATGCTAGTCTATGGGGCAGTGAGGACTGTCAGTCATTATTGCGCAGCGTGAGTCCGCTGTGTAAAACTCGCGACATGTTCTATATTTCGGCGTTTTTCGCGCATCACGCACCCATTGAAGTCAATGGGTGCGTGAAAATCAGGCGCACCCCAAGGAAGCACTTCCGTGGGACGCGCGTTATTCGCGCAACAGCAGTAAAAGAATGAATGTAAACAGAAAAGCACCACGTGCTTTTCTGTTTACAAACATCCAAACGGAATGTCAATGATGGCGGCTGCGCGAAAACCACGCAGCCGCGCACCATATGAACAGGGCACACGGAGCTGTCAAGTGCATTTTGCGCACGCAAAACGCCACGGTTTTTGAGTGCGCAAAACGCACATGCTCATGTAAATCCGCCCTTATGCATCAGTGTGCTTTTCGATTGTCATGCGTTATTCACGCACTCAAAAAGCCAGCCCATTTTTTTCTTCTTCTTTACAAAAAATTGCTGTGTAAATCACGCACCAAGCACGCGTGTGCGGTGCGAGGTTTTCACGCATGCATTGACTTCAATGTGAGTGTAGGTGCATGATAACGCACCAATAGAGGACATGCAGTATGTTTCACGCTGCGGACTCTCGCTGCACAAAAATCACGGACAGTCTGCACTGCTCCATAGACTTGCATAGGTCCGTGCCACACGCGTGAAAAACACGCGGGTTGCACGGACGTATATGGCGTTCGTGTAAATCCGCCCTTAGGTAGACCGCGCCACTATGATTCCGGTCCACAACGGATTGCTTCATGTCTCTGCCTAGGTCTATGTCCAAGCAAAGCGTGCGGGAGTGGAATCCACGACCATAGTGGGATTTCACTACTCCGATAAGTTACAATAGCGCTACGCACAATAGCGCTAGGTACAGGTGGAGGTAGGGGTAGTGTGTCATCTATGCAATAAAAATACTCCTCACAGCACAAAGTGCATGTGAGGAGGAGGAATGGTACATGAAGTACAATAACGGAGGCAGCATTAGGCTAAGTTCACACGGAGTATTTTGACGAGTTTTTTTTAAGCGGAAACAGCATTGCAAAACTCGTCAAAAACGGCCCGAAAATGCGTACCATTGATTTCAATGGGAGGCGTCGGCGTCTTTTTCCCACGAGCAGTAAAACTGCCTTGCGGGAAAAAGAAGCGACATGCTCTATCTTCGGGCAGCCTGCAATGAGCGTGCACGGAAAAAAAGTTTCCTCACAAGGAAAGATCAACAAACCAGACCTGAACTGCTTGTAAACAAACTGTGCTAAATTCAAAGAAGAAATGTGGTAAGTAGAATTTTTTTTTTCAAATAATGCTTTATTTAGGTTGTCTGTATAAGGGGTAATGTATGACACAGTTTTTGAAAAAATTTTGGTATCTCGGACAACCCCTTTAAGGCCAAAACTAGGCTGTGTCCTTAAGGGGTTAAGAACTCTTGTAACCCATTTGTTTCCAGAGCCTTGTCCACATTTATTTTATTTAACTTATCTTGGACCATATCATCCAGCCAATTCAGTATGTTAATTGATGTATTAACAACACTGGCACCGGCTATATCAGCTGCTCTTTCTTCTGTTGTATATACAAAGCTAAAGAACCCATTAAGTAACTGCCTTCTCTTGATCCCCTGTGACCAACTTCCCATTACCACTATTTAGGAGTCCTATATGTTCAGACCTTGGCTTTTTTGCATTTATATACTTGAAGAATTTTTGGGGGATTTGTTTTACGATCCTTGGCTTTACATTTTGTATTTTTGCCGCTTTTATTACTTTTTTACAGATTTTATTACTTTTTTACAGATTTTATTAAATGTTTTATAATTTACAAAGGCTAGAGCTGTTCCCTCAGATTTTTCAAATGCCCTTTTTTTTTGTTATTTATTGCCCTTTTTACAGAAGGTATAAGCAATGTGGGATTTCATTTTAGAAGCTTATATTTGTTACCTGTAGGAATACATTTTACACTATAATTATACGAAGTTGATTTTAAGATCCCACATTTATCATTTGCACCATTATTTGACATTCGCTGTTCCCAGTCTATATCCCGAATTGCAGCCCTTATCCTGGGAAAATTGGCCTTCTTAAAATTAAGTGCTTTTTCCCTCCTAGTCTGTTAGTTTTTTACAGTATAGGTAAAATATAACTATATTGTGATCACTGTTACCGAGGTTTTACAAATGGTGGCGTTCTCAACAAGCTCTGCATTGTTTGAAATGACCAGATCCAACAAAGCTTCACCTCTAGTCGGGTCTTATACAAACTGGTCCATAACATTTTCCTGCAACAGGTTGAGGAAATTTCTCCCCTTCGCAGTTGTAGCAGTACCATGACACCAATTAATAGTAGCTATGAATACTCCTTTCACCAGTGTCACGCTGTAAAGAGCCACCCTGAGCTGGTTCTGAGAAGCATGGGCTGCCATCTGCCTCTGTGGTCATCTCTGTGCTCGTCTTTGGAGCCGCTAAAGCTGCCAGATGCGAATGTTCTCCAAGGCCGTTTCTGGTCTCGTGCACCAAGCTTGTGCAGGCACGCCTAACCTAAACATCCGGAACATCCGGACAATTTAGGTGTCTGCAATCTCGCTAGGGAAAGAAGTCAGTCAGGCATTTTAACTGGGCTTTATTCTTGATCCTTGTCATAGTAGGCATCTTGGGGAAAATAGCAGAGGGAAGCAGAGTATATTGGTGTCCGTCCCAGTAGTCACACCAGCTGTCACACCCCAGAGTGATGCAGATAATGAGGTCGAAAAAAAAAGCCCTTAGAACGCTCTGCGCAGCTAGAAGTGGCATGGAGCAAGCTGAACGCTGCTCAGCTACAGCATGGCCTTCTCCTTCAGCTTCCAGTCACGGCCCCCCGGTATAGGTCAAGTAAGTGATTATACATTAATAGAACCATCAGACTTTATAGCCCATACTCCAGCCTCTCCTTTAATGAAAGAGATGTTAATTGCCTTTAAGGGTTTACTAAACTTTTATTTAACAAATCTCTTTAAAAAAACAAACTCCATTCTCAGGTGGAGGAAGTAGAGGAAAAAGTAGATCAAATAGAAACTAAAATGGGAGAGATATCAACAGCACATAATAATTTGGTGCATACCCCTAACGCTATTGAAGATTAAATCGATGCCATCAAGACCAAAATAGCAGATATGGGGGATCGTTCAAGAAATAATGTTAAATTTAGAGGTGTCGCAGAGTCAGTACCTCCAAACAAACGGAGATCTTTCCTACAAAAATTTATATCTGCAGCATTGCCCCAAACTATGCCTCCAGATCTGGAAATCAATAGGGCTCATCTTTTGCCAAAACCAAAGTCTGTACCGGACCAGAAAACGCGTGATGTCTTAGCGTGTCTGCATTTTTTCAGTACAAGAGAGAATGTCACGATAGCCTCTAGACTAATCCCAGCACTACTAGCTCCATTTACTGACATCTCTCACTTTGCGGACTTGTCCCAAACAACTATTAAATAAAGAAGGAAACATAACCCTATTACAACTTCCCCGAGAAGCCATAATATCCTGTATAAATGGGGCTTCCCCACAAAGCTGAAGGTCAGTAGGATTAAATAACGATTACTATTAGATCGATTGAAGAGGGACGAGATCTTCTGAAACAATGAAACATTGCAATTCCAGATACATTTCAGTACTTGAATAACAACAACTGTCCCAAAGTGCACAGCAAATGGTTAAAAATGCTGAAGAAAAAGCAAAAATAAGCAAAAATAAATGTTTTCTCTTCTGGCTGTCTATTCCGGCAAAATTTTGCCCCCATGATGTGGCAGGCTTCCAGTCTGCACAAATATATATATATTAATTTAATGGATTTTGTTTTGCTCTCCTTTTTTACGTCTATTTTTTTTCATACTTTGGTATATATATGCTCTGAAAATGCTTTCAGCTTCTCTAAAGGGATTAAAGCTGATCTACTGAGCCATTTAATGTGGCCAAATATACATATTAACGTACGGGTTAAAGCCTATAACTTAGGTATTTGCTATAAAATTTATAGGAAAAGAAGTTGGCATAAGATGGACCAAGCCAAAAATTACATAAGAAGGGGATATACTATACTATTATGGCCATTAAAATACTGAGCCTTGATGTTGAAGGCCTTCATCACCCCTTCAAGCGTTCCTCTCTCTGGAGGGAAATTAGAGAAGGGGATATTGATAATGCATGTATTCAGGAAACACATTTAATAACTTCAGATGCTAAAAGGTTACATCGCCCTTACTTTAACAATATTTTTCATGCACATGCAGATAAAAAATCTGGAGGGGGTTCTTATTGTTGTTAAAAAATTATATTATTTTCGAGTTGTTGGAAAGTGTCGTGGGCTCTAAGGGAAGGTTTCTTATCATGGTGTGTAAACTTAATAATCATATGTTCACTATATGTAATGTCTATGTTCCCAACAAGTTACAAATCTCTTATCTAAATACCCTTATGAAAAAGACAGTAAAGGACAGTTTTTAATGTGGTGATATAAATATTATAGAAGATCTATCTTTAAATTCTACGGCACGTGATAAGAAACCATACCCAACGTTAACGTCCAGACTATGCTCCACTGTTTATGTCTATTGCTCAAACTCACTTCCCTAACAATAAATTCAATTGGAGATTAGAAATAAGGGTCTATCACGGTACTTAATTCCTGCAGAATGTGGGGGTATTTACCATCCAGACCCGTTGATTTGTCTATTTTAGTGTTTTAAGGCGTGGTTGCACTTCCTGCTGGGTAAAGCAGGTGACACTTAGTTGAGAATTTACTTTATCCCTAATCATGTCGTCTGACTTTGTATTTTCCTGTGTAAATATAGCAGAGAAAAAGGCGTTTAACACCTTAACCCGTTAGTGACCGGCCCATAGTCTTTTTACGTCGGTCACTAACAGGCTTTATTCTGATGCAATAGACTTTTTACGTCGCGGCATCGGAATATGTAAACAGAGCAGTGAGCTGTCAAATCTCCCTGCTCTCAGCTGCCAAAGGCAGCTGAGGGCTGGGAGCGTCCCTGCTCTGCCGGGTGAGATCGATATTAGTATCGATCTCACCCGTTTAACCCCTCAGATGCGGTGCTCAATAGCGAGCACCGCATCTGAGTGGTTTTGGAGAGAGGGAGGGAGCTCCCTCTCATCCCATCGACACACGGCGATAAGATCGCAAAGTGTCTGTGTCTCCCATGGCAGCCGGGGGCCTAATAAAGGCCCCCAGGTCTGTCTGTAGTGAATGCCTGCTAGATCATGCCGCAGGCATGACCTAGCAGATGCCTGTCCGTTTTAAAACGGACAGGCAGTAATACACTGCAATACAAAAGTATTGCAGTGTATTATAATAGCGATCGGAGGATCGCATAGTGAAGTCCCCTAGTGGGACTAGTAAAAAAGTAAAAAAATAAGATGAAAAACCCACTTTTTCCCCTTAGAAACTGCTTTACTATTAAAAAACCAAAACAAAGTTAAAAAGTTACACATATTTGGTATCGCCGCGTCCATAACGACCCCGACTATAAATCGATTACATTATTTAACCCGCAACGGTGAACGCCGTAAAAAATAAAATAAAAGACGTAGGAAAAATTTAAGTTTTCTGTGAATCCTGACTTTAAAAAAATGTGATTAAAAAGTGATCAAAAAGTCGCATCTACTCCAAAATGGTACCAATAAAAACTACAAGTCTTCCCGCAAAAAAATAAGCCCTCATATAACTGCATCGGCGAAAAAATAAAAACGCTACGGCTCTTTAAATATGGAGACACAAAAACAAATAATTTTGAAAAAAAAAGTGTTTTTACTGTGTAAAAGTAGTAAAACATACAAAAACTATACAAATTTAGTATTGTTGCAATCATAACAACCCACTGAATAAACTTATTGTGTTATTCATACCACACGGTAAACGGCGTAGATTTAGGACGCAAAAAAGAGTGGCGAAATTTCAGATTTTTTTCTATCCCCCCCCCCCAAAAAAAGTTAATAAAAGTTAATCCATAAATAATATGTACCTTAAAATGGTGCTATTAAAAAATACAACTTGTCCCGCAAAAAACAAGCCCTCATACAGTTGCATCGGCGTAACAATAAAACAATTATGGCTCTTAAAACATGGCAATACTAAAAAAAATAATTTTGAAAAAAAAGTGTTTTTACGGTGTCAAAGTAGTAAAACATACAAAATCTATATAAATTGGGTATCGTCACAATTGTAATGACACACTGAATAAAGTGATTATATTATTTATATCACACAGTAAACGGCGTAAATCTAAGATGCAAAAAAGAGTGGCAAAATGTATGGGTTTTTTTCCATTACACCCCCAAAAAAGTTAATAAAAGATAATCAATAAATTATATATACCCCAAAATGGTGGTATTAAAAAACACATCTTGTCGTGCAAAAAACAAAACCTTATACAGCTATGTCGACACAAAAATAAACAAGTTATAGCTTGTGGAATGCGACAATGGAAAAACGCAAAAAAGAGCTTGGTCATTAAGGTTTAAAATATGCCAGCCATTAAAGGGTTAATAGATTGGACTTTTCCTTATCCTCCTCCACCATTACATCCAGATTATTTTTGAGAGGGCCCACACTTTCATTTTTCAGTTTCTTAATATTTATCTATTTGAAAGATATTTTGAGGTTATTTCTCCTTTCTTTCGCAATGAGTCTCTCTGTTTCAATCTTTGCTGCCTTTATTTGTCTTTTACACATTTTATTTTTTCTTTATAATTATTTAATGTCTCGTCACTACCATCCAGCTTTAGTAGTTTATCATTCATTGCCCCCCATACTGTTTTAATTAACCACATCGGTTTCATCCTGTTTCTAGCTTTCTGTTAGGAAAGGTCTGTTCCTTTAAGATCGCCTTGACTACTGGTCTAGCTTCTGGATGGTTCTGGTTTTACTTTGAGCCTCTCCTATTAATCTCTCCTTAAATTTTGTTTATCCACCATCTAATTCACTTAAGAAACCTCCTGCTCCAGTTCAGATAGAAGGAGAAATGGAGTTTGAGGTCCTGAGGATTGTGGATTCTAGAAGGATCAGGGTACTTGGTGCACTGGAGGGGGTATGGGCCAGAAGAACAAACTTGGGTTCCTGCCCATTCAGTACATGCTAGTCGTTTAGTTAAGATCTCTCATTTAAAGTATCCTTTGAAGCCTAGGCCGAGGTTTAGGAGTCCGGTGGCCCTTCGTAGAAAGGGGGTTACTGTTAGGAAGTGTCGGTTCCTTTAAGATTGCCTTGACTACTGGTCTAGCTTCTGTGCGGTTCTGGTATTACTTTGAGCCCATCTCTCTTCTCTGTATTGCTCCGTATTAGAGGTAAGGGTGGAGTATTTATACCTGGCTTCCACCACTTTGCTTGTGATTTTCAGGTCTTCAGGTGTTTTGATAAAGCTTCTGATAATACCCTATACCTCTGACTTTTGGACTTCTTGGAAACGGACCTCTGGCTGTCTGGTTATCCTGTTCAAGTTTGCCTGCATTGCACCTCTTATCCAACACTGAACACTACTAAAACAACCTGGGTTCTATACAGCAAAAACCATCCTGCCTTGCGGTCGCCTCTGGCAAAAACCATAGAGTAGCCTTAGACTCAGAGTTGTGACAAATTTGAGGTTGCAGATTCATTTGCACGCTCACTCCCGACAGTCTCCTGCAGCCTTTGGGGAATCACTCGCATAGCAATTCCTTAATATAATCACAAGACTATTTTTTCACAATGGAACCTATGCAAGCCCTTTTGGAACAGATGGACAATCTGACTCAGCTCATACAATGTCTGGCCATAAGGATTCAACAACATGAAACTGCGCAGGCCCAAGCAGTCGTTCCAGTTGCAACTTCAGTTGAACCAAAAGTGAACTCATCTGATCGTTTCTCTGGTGACTGTAAGTCTTTTGTTGATTCTCATGAGAGTTGTAATTTATATTTACTAAGACCTATCTTCTCTGGAACTGAGCAACAGGGAGTGGGTATCGTCATTTCACTTTTCGCTGAGACCTGTTGCCCCTGAACTTTTTTCTGTGGAGATCTTTGAGGCTGTAGGTATCATTTATGGAGAACCAGATATCACTGCGGTGGCTGAGGCCAATCTGTTATCTCTCAAGCAAGGACTGCGTCCTGTCGAAGATTATTGTTTGGAATTTTAGACCATGGTCCACTTTTTCACAATGAAATGATGCTGCACTCCAATATCCGTTCCGCCGAGGCCTTTCAGAAACCTTGAAAGATCTCTTAATAAATTACCCTCCGCCCTTGACGCTAAAGTATACTATGACCCTTGTTGTGTGTCTGGACCGACGACTTCGAGAGTGAAAAAATAAAAAATCTGCAATGGCCACTCCCCTTCCCTGAAATCCCTTCATCTGATGCACAAGAGCCTATGCAGCGACTTTTTCGGAAACGCAAGAGGCTGTGTTTATATTGCGGCGACGCTGGTCATACACACAAGAACTGTTCGAAATGTCCAGAACGTCCAGCTCCGGAAAACTTCAGAGCCTAGATGGTCCCCAGGGCTATCTTGCTATTAAGTGGGCATTTGAAGAGTCGCTAGACATCAAATTACTGTACTTACTGACCATAAAAATACTTTTTTAGAATCAGCCAAAAGACTCAATCCCAGACAGGCTAGGTGGGCCTTGTTCTTTACCAGGTTTGACTTTATTGTAACCTACAGACCCAGGTCTAAAAATGTCAGGGCCGAAGCATTATCTCAAAGTTTCTGTTCCTCACAGATCTCCGACATTCATCCTGAACCTGTTTTATGTAAGGGGATAGTGGTTTCTGCAATATCACCTGATTAAAGAATTAACTGAGATTGAAGAATGTCAGCAACTCGCTCTGCAAACAATTCCTGCTGGGAAGTTGCTTGTACCTCCTCAGTTTAGATTTTGTTTGCTCAATGAGTTACATGATTCTGTTTTGTGCGGTCATCCAGCGACAACTGGTACTAAAAGATTAGTCTCACGACTCTATTGGTGACCGTCTTTGTCTCGTGATGTAAATTCTTATGTCTCTGCTTGTGATGTCTGCGCTCGCGCTAAAACTCCTCAAACTCATCCTATGGGTGAACTACTACCATTGCCTATTCCACAGAAACCTTGGTCTCATCTGTCTATGGATTTTTATCACCGATTTGCCTCCCTCTGAAGGGAAAACTGTCATTTGAGTGGTGGTGGACAGTTTCAGTAAAATGTGTCATTTAATTCCATTGCCTCAACTCCCTGATTCCAAAACGTTGTCTAAATTATTTATTGATCAAATGGTTCGTCTGCATGGTATTCTGGAAAATATTGTCTCTAATAGAGGTGTACAATTTGTGGCTAACTTCTGGAGAGCTTTCTGTAAGAAACTTGGTGTACAGTTATCTTTCTCTTCTGCATTTCACCCTAAGGCTGGGTTCACACGACCATGTTACGTCCGTAATGGACGGAACATATTTCTGTCGCAAGTCCCGGAACGAACACAGTGCAGGGAGCCAGGCTCCTAGCATCATAGTTATGTACGACGCTAGGAGTCCCTGCCTCTCCGTGGAACTACTGTCCCGTACTGTAAACATGATTACAGTATGGGACAGTTGTCCTGCAGCGAGGCCGGGACTCCTAGCGTCGTACATAACTATGATGCTAGGAGCCCGGCTCCCTGCAGTGTGTTCGGTCCGGGACTTGCGGCCGAAATACGTTCCGTTTATTACGGACGTAATGTGTTCGTGTGAATCCAGCCTAAGACTAACTGAATGCTTTAATCAAACCTTGGAGCAGTATCTTAGGTGTTATATTGCAGATAACCAGGTGGAATGGGTCTCATATCTTCCATTAGCGAAATTTGCTATGAATAATCGCCATGTTTCTCTAGATACCTCGCCGTTTTTCTGTAATTATGGTTTTCATCCTCGTTTTGGTTAATTTTCCACCTCTTCTAGTGATAACCCTGAGGTACAAGTTGAATCTAATAAACTGTGCACAGTTTGGGCTCAGGTTCAATTGAACCTGAAGAACTCCCAAGTTATTCAAAACAAAAACGCTAACAAAAAACGTAGGGTGGGTCCTGTGTTTAGTGTGGATCAAAAGGTGTGGCTTTCTACAAAAATCTGCGACTGAAAGTGCCTATGCGTAAGTTTGCCCCTAGGTTTATTGGTCCATATTAAATTGTTGAAGTTATTAACCCTGTATCTTTTCGTCTGGAACTTCCTCCGCCTTTTAAAATTCATGAAATTTTTCACAAATCTCTCCTTAACATTTTTTTCCACCATCTAATTCACTCAAGAAACCTCCTCTTCCTACTCCAGTTCAGGTAGAAGGAGATATGGAGTTTGAGGTTCAGAGGATTGTGGATTCTAGAAGGGTCAGGGGTACTCTCCAGTACTTGGTGCACTGGAGGGGGTATGGGCCAAAAGAACGAACTTGGGTTCCTGCCCATTCAGTACATGCTAGTCGTTTAGGCTAGGCTAGGCTGAGGTTTATGGGTCCGGTGGCCCTTCGTAGAAAGGGGGTTACTGTTAGAAAACGTTGGTTCCTTTAAGTTCGCCTTGACTACTGGTCTAGCTTCTGGGCGGTTCTGGTTTTACTTTGAGCCTATCTCTCTTCTCTGTCTCTCTATTAGAGGTAACGGTGGAGTATTTATACCTGGCTTCTTCCACTTGTTCTTTGCTTGTGATTTTCTTGTCTTCAGGTGTTTTGATCAAGCTTCTGACAAGGGTATTGTGTACCTCTGACTTTTGGACTTCTTGGAAACTGACCGCGGCTTGTCTCTGGATAAACCCTTGTTTACTAATTTGGAATATCTGCCCCCAGCTGGTTTTGACCTCTGCTATACCTGATATCCACTTGCTTTCTGATCTGCATTTTCTGTTTACCCTCTGGCTGTCTGGTTATCCTGTTCAGGTTTGCCTGCATTGCACCTCTTATCCAACACTGAACTCTGCTACAAAAAAAGTTCTATGCAGTAAAATCCATCATGCCTTGCGGTCGGCTCTGGCGAAAAACATAGAGTAGCTTTAAACTCTGTTGCGGATTAATTTGGACGCTCACTCCCGACAGTCTCCTACAGCCTTTGGGAAATCGCCTGCATAGCAATTCCATAACACTTGCTTATTCCCATAAGGTATTCCTATTAACTGTTCTAATCCATTCCTCTATTCAACCCCCATGTTCGATTCTTAGCTCCAGCTCACTATCTACGCTGTCCTCCCCTTCTACACAGTAATTGCCCACCCCCCATTCCCTAGTTTAAACACTCCTCCAACCTTTTACCCATCTTTTCTCCCCAACACAGATGCACCCTTCCCATTTAGGTGCAGCTCATCCCTACCGTAGAGTCTGTAGTCAACAGAGAAGTCGGCCCAGTTCTCAAAGAACTTAAACCCCTCCTTCCTGCACCAATGCTTTAGCCACTTGCTCACCTCCCTAATCTCCCGTTGTGCCTCTGGTGTGGCTCGTAGTACAGGTAGTATTTCTGAAAATACTGCATTTGAGGTCCCTGCCCTGAGATTGTTGAGCAAGTCCCTGAAATCAGGTTTTAGGACCTTCCACCTACCTCTAACTTTGTCATTTGTGCCAATATGCACCAGGACCGCTGGGTCTTCACCAGCCCCTCCCAATAATATGTCAACCTGATCTGCGATATGAGGAACCCATGAGTTAGGATATAGGCTTTCCATCTACGGCTCTGGAAATAATAGGCACATTAGATCACTTGCCTTCAAGTCACACCACACATGTTTCCTCACCCAGGTAGTCTGATATGCTACTATTATTAACCCCTTGTGTCGGCTGTATGTTAAAGCCGACACTTCAGAGTAACGAGCAGGATACGGACCGCAGCATTTAAATAGTTAGAAAGAGGGGGCGACTGCCTCTGACAGCTCATCGCGCCCCCCGCAATGCAATCGTGGGGTGGTGAAGGTTGCTATGGCTGCCTGGGGGCCTAATGAAGGCCCCCAGGTCTGCCATCCATGTGCTCCTATTAAGGGCTTAATAGAAGCCTGTCAGAGTCACGATATACTGCAATACATTAGTATTGCAGTTTATAGTGCAAGCGATCTAACGATCGCTGGTTGAAGTCCCCGAGGGGGACTAATAAAAAAAAAAAAAAATATTAAAATAAAGTTGTTTCCCATTTGCCCCCTAGAGCATAGTAAAAAAAAAAAATAAAATTAACATAATAATTGGTATCGCCGCATCCGTAAAAGTCTGAACTATTACAATATATCATTATTTAACCCGCATGGTGAACGCCGTAAAGAAAAAAAAAATTGTAAACGCCAGAATCTCTATTTTTTGTTCACCTCATTTCCCACAAAAAATGAAATAAAAAGTGATCAAAAACGTTGCATGTACCCCAAAATGGTATCATTAAAAACTACAGCTTATACCGCAAAAAATAAGCCCTCATACCACTTAATCGACGGCAGAAAAAAAAAAAGTTATGGCTCTCAGAATTTGGCGACACAAAATAAATTGTATTTTTTACACTTAGGTTTTTACTTGTAAAAGTAGTAAAATATAGAAAAAACTATATATATTTGGTATTGCCGTAATCTTATTGACCCACAGAATAAAGTTAACAAGTTGTTTTAATTGCACAGTGAATTCCGTAAAAACTAAGCGAAAAAACAATGGAGGAATCGCTGTTTTTTTCATTTTCTACCCCACAAATAATTTTTCCCCCGTTTCCCAGTACATTATATGGCACAATCAATGGTGCTACGAAAAACTAAAACTACAACTCATCCCGCAAAAATCAAGCCCTCATAGGACTAGATAGACGGAAAAATAAAAAAGTTATGGCTTAAGTTATGGCTTAAGGGAGAAAAAAAATGGATGAAGCCTGTGTAGTCGGAACTCGAGACGAGTGAGAAAGAGATGGAGACAGCCTGGATATAAAATTGTTACATGCACTTTTTTAATCTGATGTTAGTGGGTATATTAAACATTGCATTTAACTTCCTGGGATCAGTCTCAAACAGATCGCACTAAGTCCGCCATGCGGCATATCAGACTACATGGGCGGTGTGACTAAAAGGCAACTGATCTAATCTGCCTGTTACTTCTGGAGCCATAGGTGAAAAGGCTATATCCTTCATCACTTTGTATTGTATGAGCCCTGGTTGAGCGCAACAGTTCCTTTCTAAAACAAGAAGGAAACAACGATGGTTCCTATTGTGATAGCAAGCAGAGAACTTTAAAACCGTATTGCAACCGCTTAGTTCAGAGTCAGATTCTGTTTCAAAGATCGAGTTTTCCTTCTACAAGCACTGAAATCACTCAGTCCGATGACCAGCATATACTGAAATATGCTGGGGGAGTTTTACTTAGACTGGCAATTCATATGCCAGTCTAAGAATGAACGCTGCTAGAATAAGATGCAATAAATGAATTAAGAGGCACAGACCTCTTAACATTTTGTCTCATCTTTGGCCGTCTTTGGCTGTCCACGCGTAAGAAAAAGAAAGAAAGGGACATCTATTCCAGTTACCAGCTCAAATAGATTTCCTCTATAATTAATGCCAGCTGACGTAAATTATAGTAAATATGTTGAGGCATGGGTGACCCTGCCTCCCTCCATTAAGCTCCACCCACTATCTTGAACAGTGCCGGAAGTCGATAGGAAAAAACTAAAAGTTGCAAAATGTTTGCACAAAAATTGCTTAATAAATTCCCCTGACCCGCTGTGTGTTTTGAATTATTGAGAATCCATAAAGAGATACAAACAGCCAAACATAGGAACATGTGAATATCTCTATTGGCTAACGTACTTCAGGGGAATAACACAATATAAGCTAGTGTGCATGAGGCAGTCATGCAGTGATAATATGCTCTATCTTAGAAATTCCTTTTTTCCAGGAATATAATTTTAAAACTATAAAATTTTAATATTTGATACCTGTTCCAAGCATTCGTCGATCATATATTCTCACAGAACTATCTGAACATCCAACTGCAAGGTAATACGGTGCTGGAGGACATACACTTATTGATGTAGCTGCACGTCGGCAATGGATTAAAATATCCTATGACCAAAATAAAAATGATAAAAAATAGTTAAAAATGATAAATGATTATGCAGATGGTCTTAAAGAGAACTTTTCACCTGCCCATACATGTGCAGCTGAATGCAGAGAGTAATAGGCAGGGCTTCACAAACACTGTCTCCCTTTAAATATATTTCTATCTTCCTCCGATATTTACATATCGGTGCAGTTATATTGGCACTCGATATGTAAATAAGCCCCTGAACTGTCAATCGGGTGTTTCTATCTAACTAAATGGCATGGGCGTGTGATCTCTTTGCTCTGACACTGTCCAATCAGCTACTGACAGTGTCAGGGCGGCTTGCGCTGTGTTCCCTCCCGCGAGAACACACACAGACTGGTGGTTCTACAGAGAGCGCTCGCTCAGTCTGTGTGTGTTCTCGCGGGAGGGAACACAGCGCAAGCCGCCCTGACACTGTCCGTAGCCGATTGGACAGTGTCAGAGCGAATAGATCATGCACCGTTGCCCTTTAGTTAGATAGAAACGACCCATTGACAATTCAGGGGCTTATTTACATATTGGGCGCCAAAAATAACGGCACCGATATGTAAATAACGGAGGAAGATAGGAAAAAATTTAAAGTGAGACAGTACCTGTGAAGCCCTGCCAATTACATGCTACACTCAGCTGCACATGTATGGGCAGGTGAAAGGTTCTCTTTAACATTTTATATATACTTTTCTGTAATTTGCCCATTCAGAGGACTCCAAAAAACTTTTGTATTTTTTTACCGGTCTCATTTCAACAGTGATCGTATACAGAAAAGCAAGTTCTGTATTTATATTTCTACACCCTAATTCTTTTATTTTGCAACTTTATCATTTGTGCCTTTTGGCAGTGATGATCTATTTGTGCTAAAAAAAGGTCACCAACCATTTTCTTTGGGTGCAGAAGCAGCAAAACTGATCTCCTTTACAGTGAATCAGTATAATATTTTCTCCACTGTAGATGACCATGAGAATTGACGTGTCATACATTCTTAGTCTACACCTCTATGGAAAATTACTATGTCTGTTCGGCTTTTTCCGGAAATAAATATATCGTTGTACGGACTCAAGAGAAAGTCTATGAGCCCGTACTCCGATACTTCGGCATTCCGGAAAAATCCGAACAGAAACGAAGCGGCTGAGCGCTCATACGAGCGCTTTTTCAGCTTCGTGTTAGTGATTGGTGGGGGTCTCACTGCTCGGACCCCCACCAATCCAAACTTCTGACATGTCACTATGACATGTCAGAAGTTCGTCAAATGTTTAGCTACACTTTAAAGTTATAATATCTGATCACTACAGACGAGAACAAAGGCTAGTGTCTAATTAAATATTTATTGTCAATCGTGGATGGGGTTCAATAACACAATTAGGTTTTTGTTTTTCACAGAAAGATCCTCGTTGTTGAATAATAGTGGATTTGGATTTTTAAATTCCACCTTAAAGCGGATTTGTCATCTGAATAAGTTGCCCTGTTTAAAGGCAGCATTTATTACGGGGACAGGTCTGCTTTACTATTAGCCCAAACAGCACTAAAAAATATTGTGCCTTCTAGCGAATAGAGCCTAACAAAGCACACAATGGACTCAGCAATTCATGAGAGGAGTTCTGTCGCCGACTCTCTCACCAGTGACTGACGGCGCCACATCTGCATGTATACACGTCAGTCACTGGTGAAGGGTCGGGAGGAGGCAGTTGGGGCGCTCCCCTCCTAAATACAGTGGACTCATAACTATAAGTGAGCGGTTTTCTTTTTTAGATTCTATTAGCCAAATGGCACAATACTTATTTTGTGCGGTTTTCCCTGATTGTACAGCAGAAATGTCCTTATAATAAGTTGTCCTTAAACAGGGCAGCATATTCAGTTAACAGATCCACTTTTATTTACTTGCTCTGAATAGGAAATCAGTACAGTGTAATAAAATGTATAAATGTATAAAACTTACATCTTTGCAGTCCTCTTTTGTACAACTAGTTTTCATTCGAATATCAAACCACCTTACGGTGCCATCTTCACCACATGATAGAAATGTATAGGGATCATTTGGCACAGTCATAATCTGTGTTACAAGCAAAAGAAAAGAATAAAAAGGAAATGCACGCTAATATATATTATCTCATATTCTGGGATGTATCTTATCTGTGTATGTTTGCATGGCTGTGGCAATCTTTTACAGTGCAGAAGGCTGTGTATAGAACACTCACATGAATATATCTGTGAAGATAGTTTACAAAGACTGTGCACAGCCCAAGAATCACACACATCAGCATCCACGGCCAGGAAAGAAGTGACCTAGAGGATAAAGCTATGTGAATCCTGCCATCTTCGTTCATTGATATGCATGGACACCTACCTGCAATGCTAGATGACAAAGTTCATTTACATCTACTGAAATAGTCGCAAAGTGAGGAAAATGTACAGATCTGAAACACAATATGCATTATGAAACTTTAGAGATTTTACTACTATTACTGTCCAAAAACTGTATTCACTATGACTCAGAATTTTATTTTATTTTTTTACCACTTCCTGCTCTACTCCAGGGGCTCTAGCCTCTTCTCTGTGGCAATGACCGAGATCAGAAAACACGGATTGCGACATCATCAGGTGGAGGGGGGGGGGCAAAGTTTGTGTCCTGGTTGTCTGCTCTGGTGATTGCGAACATTAGGGACTGAAGGTTTATGGAACAGTCCTTTGACTCTCAAAGGCCCCCAGGGCTGTCCTGAGATATTACGTGTTAAGGGTTTTTACACAGGATGATTATCGGGCAGACGAGCGTTAATATAACGCTCGTTGCCGATAATTGCCCTGTGTAAACAGGGGAGCAATCAGCAGATGAACGAGCAGACTCTCGATCATCTGCTGGTCGTATTGTTTTTAAAAAGTAAAAAGTTATCGTTGTCGGCATCACATCTCCCTGTGTAAACAGAAGACGCGCTGCCGACATGATAATAATGGATGGGGATGAGCGATCGGAATAAAGACCGCTCATCCCCATCCTTAGCTCCGTGTGACAGGAGAAAGCGAGCGCCGATCAACTTTGTCTCAATCGGTGCTCGCTACACAAGCCGAGGGCAAAACTCTATGCTAGATATACCATAAAAGTATTCCACAAGAAATTATAAGATGCAAAAACACAAGACCTCACAGCAAAATACATACAAAAAAAAATGTAAACGCTCTGGCACTCGGAATGCGGTGAGGTAAAAATGCAATGCACCCTGAAAAAGAAAATTAGGTGAGGCCTTCAAGTAGCTGTCTCATCAGAAACAACCCCTTACACATGGGAGCCGATGTGGCTATTAGCTATTCTGGTCCTTCTACTAACATTTTCATTAAAGTGGCCACTGCAGAGGAAATGTAGTATTACATGGAGGCCAACACAGTGAAACCCAGTGTCAGACTATATGCCTATTATGCCTGTGAGCAGAATTAAAGACCTTTTGCTTAAACACTGCTATTGCAGTGCTGCACTAGTTTTCTGGTAAAACTTCTAAAGGTAATTGGGAAAGGGCTCCTAATAGATGAGTTCTGTTGCTAAGAGTACTACAGAACCCAGCCAGACTACATTCGCAATGTTCTATACCTACTAAATAATGTGAAGGAGAGAGGTGTCTCCAGGAGCGATAAAGTAAAACAGTTTTCCTGGTAGTTAAGCATTGACTGGATTTTATACTTACCTGCCCCAGTATGCATATTAATAGAATAGTGCTTTGTTATTTTTTCCTTATGCCTTTGTGTCCGCAAGAGAGGCTCTCTGTTCTGGGTCATAAAGGGGGGTCCCATGCAGCTGAACCCACTTTAGTATTAATAAGAACTTTAAGAGCTTAATACAATATATGTACATTTTGTTATTCAATTGAAATCTTAAATAATGATGGCAGTTATTTTATATGAAGGACTCTTATTCTACACTTACACCCATATGATATTATTATTTATTTTTTTTACCTTCATCAAGAAAGTGTGGAAAGAACAGACATTAATTTATTACATACCTCATATGCAGTTCCATAATGGCAAGTAAACTGGCACTGTCTATTCGTCTCTGCATCTTTTTCAATATTTGTGTAGTAAATAACTCCATCTCCCGAGCATGATATAATTTGCTTATCGTTTGTAAAAGGCAGGAACTTTGCACAAAAAATATTAGCTCTGTGGCTGGAACGGATTTGCGTTAACACCTGCAATCACGACAGAAAGAAACAAAAATGCATGGAGATTATGTACCTAGCTTATTATATAGTAGTTTTTACTAAAGTTTTTCAGGTATATTCTAATATTCTCTAAGGCTAAAGTAGATATCCAAGATACAAAACATGTTTAACAGCAATATTGTATTTAACTACCAAGGAAGTTTGTAAAATTCTACCTTTCATTCTGAAATGTTGAATACTTTTGTGTCAAAAAAGACAAAAGTATAATATGTATGATACCTTTATTGGCTAACCATAAAAGTTCTATATGCAAGCTTTCAGCGCATACAGGCTCCTTCTTCAGGCGAGTTAACAAACAAAAAATCTATTTACACTATTTTTTACCTTTCAATCTGAAATCCTATTGATTTGAACAGAACGCAAGCAGGAAAAGCCACAAGATTTTTAGTAACTGAAACCTTATTTGAAAGTCCCAATATGACTAGTATGACATTTACAATGTGGGGGAAAAAATAAATCAGTTTATCAGGATGCATGGGAGAGTTCTTTAGGAAAGCTTAGTGACCTCTGCAGAGGTCATTGTGCAGGTCATGATAGGAGGAGGGGAGGTGTGTGTGTGCGTGTGCGTGTGCGTGTGCGTGTGTGTGTGTGTGTGTGTGTGTTAATCCTGCATCTAATGGTAATGAGGTGACTGCTAAGAACAGAAAGTTTCAGTCTAATGTGAGGCCTAGTAGCCAGAGTCAAAACTGCAAGATTTTAGGATCCTTTTTTAACCCTTTAATGACAAGATCACTTGGATTCCGCCCGCTTAACACCTTAAATGTCGCAGCCAATCGCGACCGCGGCATTTAAATTGTTAGAATCAGAGGGGCTCCCCCTCAAAAACCCCATCGCTCCCTACTGCGACGGGATCGGCCGGTGACGATGGTTGTCATAGCAGCCTGGGGGCCTAATGAAGGTTTGCCATCTTTGGGCTTCCAAGGAGACTGTCAGAACCACAATATACTGCAATACACTAGTATTGCAGTATATAATGCAAGCAATCCAACGATTCCTAGGGGGAATAATAGAAAGATTTTTATAATGTTCCCAAAAAAATATTAAAAGTAAAAAAAAAAAAAAACGGCGTGCGCAAAAAAACGCTGCGTTTTGTGCGCGCAAAAGTTCCGTGTGGCATCAGCATACGGTGCGTGGCTGCGTGATTTTCGCGAAGCTGTCATAATTATGACACTCTGGTTTTATGTTTACAATCATGGTGCTTTACTGTTTTCATGAATTTATTTTACTTCTGTAGCGCGCATCACGCGCGGCACCCGGAAGTGCTTCCGTGTGCCGTGCGCGATTTGCACGCACCCAATGGGTTCGTGCTGCGTGAAACACGGCCAAATATAGGACATGTCATGAGTTTTACGCAGCGCACATACGCTGCGTGAAATTCACTGACAGTCTGAACGGCCCCATTCATTAACATAGGACCGTGCGACTCGAGCGAAAATCACGCGCGTAGCACGGACGTATAACACGTTCGTGTGAATAAGGCCTAAACATAACTAGTAATGCCGCGTCCGCAAAGGTCCTAATTTTTCACAACATAGCATTGTTTAAACCGCTTGGTGAACACTGTAAAAAATATATATATATAAAACACGTAAATTGCTGTTTTTGGGTGACCTTAGTTCTCCACAAAATTGAATAAAAAGTGATCAAAAAGACGCATGTACCCGAAAATGGTATTGGTGAAAACTACAGCTTGCCCCGCAAAATATAAGCACTCACACCGCTAATTTGAAGGAAAAATCTAACAAAAAGTTATGGCTCTCAGAATATGGCGACACAAAACATTTTTTTTTTAGCAAACAATTATTTTTTTTTTTTTAAATAGTGGTAAAGCAAAACATAACATATAAATTTGGTATCGTAATAATCATATCAACCTGTAGAATAAGGTGAATATGTAGTTTTTACTGCCTGATGGATGCCGTAAAAACAAAATCCCTCAAAGAATGGCGTAATCGCTGTTTTTTGCCCATTTTACCCCACAAATAAATTTTTCCAGCTTGCCAGTAAATTATTCAGTACAATAAATGGTGCCATGAAAAACGACAAACTTGTCCCACAAAAAACAAGCCCTCATACCGTTATAATAATGATGTCAGTTCTGAATAGGAATTCAGAGCTCTGTGTACACACAATAAACCTTCTTTAGCCTAAAGAAGCAGGCGTTATTACTACCAGAGATAGAGAAAGTTACTACACGGCCGTAACATTTGGTGCTTCTGCCCAGTTCTTCAAGACGTCCAGACGGGAGCCAGGAGTGATGTTGACAAACAGTGGATTCACTCTTGGGCCCAAGCACGTGAGCACTTATTGCCTGTGACCCCACTCTATCAGGCAGTATACACTACTCCTGTCTGAGTCATCTGAATGTACCATTTTATTTAAATGATTTGCTGTCCAATCTTCATGAACAGAAGTATGTGGTATAGTCTCCCTGTGTTTTACAGACTTATCCACCAGAACGTGGGTCTAATTTAGAGACACACTATTGTAAACTCTGTGTGTGAAGTGGCGGGTAACAACTCCCGTCCGGGAAACTGGACAGCGCCCTTGCATGTCCACGTTGTGACGATTATTGCACACGTGGTCAGGAGTGAGCTAGCGAGTTAACAATGCACAAAGAAAGATAGAAGGATAAGTATGACTTGTTTTGTAAACATAAATACTTTATCTTTTCTATTGGGGTTATAAGCATTTAAACTATACTTTTGTGTTGTATTCTCATGTGAGGTGGATGTATGGACTGTTGTGTTGAAATCTCTCCCTAACAATACAGTGAATGGGTAACAGAAGGACCTTCGAAAGGTGTGTGAATATATGAGGCTAGTGAAGGGTAATTCCTGAACTGTCTGCATGCTATGAGGGACGGTAAAAGTCCCTGAATCCCATAAAAGGTCTGCTGTCTACTTTTAATGCTCTGTGTTACACACAGTAGCAGGAGTTAGGCTTTATTCACACGAACGTGGCGTTTTTGCGGACGCAAAAACGCGGAGTTTTGTGTGCGCAAAAGCCACTTAACAGCTCCGTGGGGCAGCAGCATATGATGCGCAGCTGCGTGCTTTTCACGCAGCCGCCATCATTATGACACTCCATTTGGATGTTTGTAAACAGAAAAGCACGTGGTGCTTTTCTGTTTTCATTCATCCTTTTGACAGCTGTTGCGCGAATCACGCTGTTCGCACGGAAGTGCTTCCGTGCGACATGCGTGGTTTTCACGCACCCATTGACTTCAATGGGTGCGTGATGCGCGAAAAACGCCCAAAGAACGGACATGTTGTGACTTTTTTTCAGCGGACTCACGCTGAGTAAAAATCACGGACATGTCAGCACGGCCCCATAGACGAATATAGGTCCGTATAGGACGTAATTCACGTTCGTCTGAATAAAGCCTTAGAGGGTGAAGCAGGGAATGTTTGTGTACTGAGTGATAGTTTGATTCTTTGTATCTATAAGTGTGCTTCTCTGTTGTATCTTTTTGTGCCTGTGCTTGAGCCACTAATCTTTGACAGCTATGCTATAGAAGCAAAGTGTGACGTGTAGTAGTAAAGTTAAATCCTGTGATATTGCCTGCCTATTAAAGGTGGTCTGACGAGATCCATATTGTGTCCCTGTAGTTTGAGACTTCCGTAGAGTAGAGTGAAATTTGGGGTTATGGTAAAGCCCCACCGCGGAGGACACAGTCTGTGGCACATCCAGAAGGAAGTCCTATGATCATAATGATCAAGGCACATGGTAAGAATGTATACAAAATGTGGAACAGGTGGAGAATTGGGCTTCCAGCTCTACCTGTAGAGGGTACTCTATATACTATAGTGGTGAAAACTATTCATCCATACTGTAAGAATGATGTAGAAAAGAACATGTATTATCAATTGTTGAATTTAGTGAACGCAGATATTAGAGGAGATGCTCTTACAGCAACTATAACCCCACGTGCTCCACTAATGTACTACCTAACATGATGATAAGAATGATGAATATGATGGATAATGATGATCTGCTAAACATGATAAGCAGAATGCCAAAGCCTAGAATAGGGGTAATATATCCAGCAAGTGAGTTACAGGAAGTAAAAGATTGTATTATGACTGATGATTATACGAATGTAGATGCCTGCAATGTGGTTGAGTCTAAAACTTGTTCTCAAATCAAGTTTATTTCTGTCTACTCACTGCAAGAAGCAACAGGGCCTAACAAAGAGCAGTGGCGTATGAGAAAGCCAAGAAACAGTAGTGACCAAGTTCAAAGAAGGAAAGACATCAGGTGTTACAAGTGCAATGGCCAAGGTCACATAGCTAGAAACTGTAAAAAACGCCCAGCCACATCATTCTACGTTGGTGTTCACATTTGAACCCTGCTAGTTTGCTTCCTTATGAGACAAGTTTGTCTCAGAAAGTGGAAGCGGAGGATGATGAAGGGGGTTACTTTTTTATTCTGACCCTGATCATGATGGTCTTGAATATATACAGACATTGACTCGAGCTGACATGAGAGAGGAAATCACAATGCTACTCGAAAATATACAACTACCAAAAGAAGTAGCAAATATAAAGTTCCAAGCTCACACTACAGGGTGTAGCGTCCAAGGCTGCGGACCGTCGGTTTACTCACCCCCCGGTGGCGGCAGCCATGGATCTGTGAGCGCTGGCTCACATATTCTTCCTAGGAGACGCCAGCGCTCACTTCTGCTGTGTCCCGTAGGGTGCGCGCGCATGCTCGTGCCCGGCCTTAAACAGCCAGCGTGCGCACATGGGAAATAATCATCATCAACTAGCCATGATTTCCTGGACTATAAGGGCCGTGCCCCTTTGCTCATTGCCTGAGCGTTGTTAGTATTCCCATGTCAGCCTTGCAAATGGTCCCTTAGTGTTATCCTGTTCCCGTTGTTACCCGTGCCCTGTTACCTGTATCCCGTGCTGTGTATCTTGTTCCTGAGCCTGTTAGTGTTGGAGCCATCTCCTACTGCACCAGTGTCTTCTGCCACGTCCAGTATCATCTGCCTCGTCCAGTGTCATCTGCCACGTCTGGCGAAACCTGCTGTCATCCGCCACTGTCTGGACTATTCAGGTACCCTAGTGCGGGACTTTGTATTGCTGGGGTGCTCTGTTTGGCCAGCTGCCTCCCCGCTACGGCGGTGCGATCTATTTGGTCCACATACCTACAGACCGTGACACAGGGCATGACCCAGTGACTAAGGGAAATCAATGAGCTGATGTAGCTCCGAAGCAAGCAGCCAGTAAAAATTTGACACATGAACTGATGACAGTAAAAATAGATGTCATGACAAATTTACCAGACTTTCAGAAACTTATCACTATGCAAAACAGTCAAAAGGAAAAAGGCCAGATGGGAGGAACAAGGATGCACCCAGGATACTGATGGACTCTGGTGTGATAGTGAAGGTAGGCCAGTAGCACAAAAATCATTGCTGTCGGCATTAGCAGAGTCATCGCATGGTTTAACCCATGGGTCTCAAGCACGCGGGGGTAACGATTGGGGCTGTCATCTGCGGCCCGCGGGACACAGAGCCGCTAGTATAGGCTCTGCTGCGAGACTCTGGAATTCCCTGACATCGCTGTCCACATATGAACAGCGATGTCTCGGGCTCCCCCAGAGCCGGAGTCCCGTGCAGAGCGCTAGTACAGGCTCTACTCCGGGACTCTGTGGAATTCCTTGACATCGCTGTCCATATATGGACAGTGTGTCAGGGTCTTCCCCAGAGCGGAGTCCCGTGCAGAGCGCTAGTATCGGCTCTGCTCCGGTACTCTGTGGAATTCACAGACATCGGTGTCCATGTTTGGACACACGATGTCTGGGGCTTCCCCAGAGCCGGAGTCCTGTGCAGAGCGCTAGTATCGGCTCTGCTCTAGGACTCTGTGGAATTCCCTGATATCGCTGTCCATATATGAACAGTTTGTCAGGGTCTTCCACAAAGCGGAGACTGGGCAGAGCGCTAGAATCGGCTCTGCTCCGGGACTCTGTGGAATTAACTGACATCTGTGTCCATGTTTGGACACACGATGTCTGGGGCTTCCCCAGAGCCAGAGTCCCGGGCAGAGCACTAGTATGGGCTCTGCTCTGGGGAAGCCTCTGACATCGCTGTCCATACATTGACAATTACGTCAGGGGCTTCCCCAGAGCAGGAGTCCCAGTGATGTCAGGAGCACAGCTGGAGTCCCAGGAAGAGCCTACTAGCGCTCTACCCAGGACTCCAGCTCTGGGGTTGCCCCTGACATCTCTGTACATATATGGACAGTTATGTCAGGAGCAGAGCTGGAATCCCAGGCAGGGTTCTAGAAGCTGCTCTGCTCCGGGACTCCAGCTCTGGGCAAGCCCCTGACATCACTGTGGCAGCATCTGCGGAGGGCACTGTGGCAGCATCTACGGAGGGCACTGTGGCAGCATCTACGGAGGGCACTGCGGCAGCATCTACGGAGGGCACTGCGGCAGCATCTACGGAGGGCACTGCGGCAGCATCTACGGAGGGCACTGCGGCAGCATCTACAGAGGGCACTGCGGCAGCATCTACAGAGGGCACTGCGGCAGCATCTACAGAGGGCACTGCGGCAGCATCCACAGAGGGCACTGCGGCAGCATCCACAGAGGGCACTGCGGCAGCATCCACAGAGGGCACTGCGGCAGCATCCACAGAGGGCACTGCGGCAGCATCCACAGAGGGCACTGCGGCAGCATCCACAGAGGGCACTGCGGCAGCATCCACAGAGGGCACTGCGGCAGCATCCACAGAGGGCACTGCGGCAGCATCCACAGAGGGCACTGCGGCAGCATCCACAGAGGGCACTGCGGCAGCATCCACAGAGGGCACTGCGGCAGCATCCACAGAGGGCACTGCTAACTGAGCCGCCGGACTGCATTTAGCGACAACTAAAACTGGATTGTTGAAATAAGCACGTGGAGAAATATCTCACATTTTAAACCTAGCGCTATTACTATAGTAATGTGGTATTATTATTATTATTATAGTAATGTAGTATTGTTGTAGTAGTTCAAATAACTGTATTGTATCAAATCGGAAAGTAATGCGGCCCGCCAACTTCCCATTTTTTCTATATGTGGCCCACTTACCCGGCCGAGTTTGAGACCCCTGGTTTAACCCATGGAGGCAAGACAGCAATACAAAATTTAATTTTCACTTAATTGTGCCTCCGGCATGATCTAGCAGGCATTCGCTCCAGGCAGACCTGGGGGCCTTTATTAGCCCCCCGACTGCCATTGGAGACACTGACACTCGGCGATCGTATCGAAGGGGGTCAGTGGGATGAGAGGGAGCTCCCTCCCTCTCTCCAAAACCACTCAGATGCGGTGCACGCTATTCCACACCGCATCTGAAGGGTTAAACGGGTGAGATTGATACTAATATCGATCTCACCCGGCTGAGCAGGGTTGCCCCCAGCCCTCAGCTGCCTCTAGCAGCTGAGAGAAGGGAGATTTGACGCTCCCTGCTCTGTTTACTCTATCCTGATGCAGTGCCGTAAAAAGGCATATGCATCAGAATAAAGCCCGTTAGTGGCTGCCGTTAAAAGGCGTATTGGCGGTCACTAACGGGTTAACCAGCATCAATCCGGAAACAATGACTGTGTCCTGACATTCAGGCTGGAGACTTTGAACTGGTGCGCAAGTTTTTAAGATTTATTTTTCAGAACGCAGGGAAGGTCCATATAAAGTTCTTCTGATGACACTTACCGCTATCAAAGTAAAGGACAGAGGTGCATGGATCCATGTGTCACACTGCAAATGTGTAAAATCTGCTGTTGAACTATCTAACCGAAAGAAGGAGCTGGCTGACATCCTCGACACCATTCATCCAGATCTACAACTGTGAAATTCAGCGGATTGTGGTTTGAGGTAAGAGGACATAATAAAGCCTCCTACACGACTGCCATTTAAGCCGCAGCTGTAGCAATAAGAAAATATACTGCTTTTCCATCGCGTGAAGATGACTACAATAAAATGTGTGGAGCAAAGCCAGAGAGAGGACTTTAGAATATAGAGTTGGGGGGATTTCCCATTACGACAACTGTTTGCTTGATAGATGTTGATTACATGTGTCATGTTTCGAGTACCACTATCAGCATTACTGCTAATATTCTAGATCCGCAGAAGATAAACCACGACAGGAGCGTAGCTAAAGGCTCATGGACCCCGATGCAAAAGTTCATATTGGGTCCCCCTCCTGCAAACTTCTCATGGCTGACGGCCCGCAGCTTTCAGCTGCATCGCGGGGTCTCCTAAGTGACCCAACAATGCAGCACTAGCAGCCAAGGGCGTCACTAAGGACTTAAAATGTCAGGGGAAATAGCCACAATACATATACCCCCCAAAAAAATGTGTGTGTGTGTGTATGTGTGTGTGTGTGTGTGTGTGTGTGTGTGTGTGTGTGTGTGTGTGTGTGTGTGTGTGTGTGTGTGTGTATAGGACACAGCATATCTATAGCACTACGACCCTATAAACTATGGATAGGATTAGATACAGTGGCTCAGCAGACAGTATCACACATGATTGGATTAGATACACAGCTCCGCAGACAGTATCACACATGATAGGATTAGATATAGGGTCCAGCTCACTGACATTGCGGCTCCAGCGCTGGACCCAGGAAAGGTAAGAATAATTATTATTTTGCTTTTTTATGTGTTACTAATTATTTTCATGTTTTTTTACAGGTTTGATCGTTGGACTATGTCGGATTCGAGGACTACTTCAATTACACAGTTTTTTTATTCTCAATAAAATGGTTAATGAGGGTTGTGTGTTTTTTTATTTCAATAAAATATTTTTTCTATGTCCTTGTATTTTTTTAAACTTTATTATTACCGCCTTAGTAATAGCCGCTGGCTGATTGACATACTCCATTACTAAGGCGGGGCTTAATGTTATGCCGGTGCAGAGGTTAACACTAACCCCCATTATTACCCCGGTATCCACCGCCACCAGGGGTGCCGGGAAGAGCTGGGTGCGATCCAGTATCCGACCATCTGTAGTGATGGGTGGCACCAGGGCGGCTGCAGGCTGGTATTATAAGGCTGGGGAAGGCCAAAAACAATGGCCCTCCCCACCCTGGTAATGCCAGGCTGCTGCTGCTGTGTTGTATCTGGCTGGTTATGAAAATTCATTTTTTTGAAATGACTTGGGGTCCCCCCACTTTTCATAACCAGCCAGATACAATAAAGCAGCAGCAGCCTAGCATTACCAGGGTGGGAAGGGCATCTGTTTCTGGCCTGTCCCAGCCTGATAATCCCAGCCTGCGGCCGCCCCGGTGGCCGACCATCACTACAGATGGTCAGGTACTGGATCATACCGGGCTCATCTCCCAGCACCCCTGGTGGCGGTTGGTATCGGAGTAATAATGGAGGTTAGTGTTAACCTCTGTACCGGCTAACACTAATCCCCGCCTTAGTAATGGATGCTATCACTCATCCAGCGGCCATTACTAAGGCGGTAGTAATATAGTTTTAAAAAAAAAAAACACAAAGACATAGAAAAATATTTTATTGAAATAAAAAAAAAAACACACAACCCTCATTAACCATTTTATTGATAATAAAAAAAGCCGTCATCGAAGTAGTCCTCGAATCCAACGCAGTCCAAAGAAGGAGCCTGTAAAAAAAAACACAACGAAAACCATTAGTAACACATGTGGTAGTCTTAGATACAGGGCCCATGTGTGATACGTCTGTCAAGGTAGGCTTAGATACAGGGTCCAGCAGACAGTTTCACATATGGGCCTTGTATCTAAGCTTACCATGTGGGTATGGTAAGATACTTAGATACAGGGCCCCAGCAGACATTAATGTTATACAGTATAAGATTACGGTCTGCTGGGGCCCTGTATAGAAGCCTACCGTGTGGTAGGCTTATATACAGGGCCCATCAGACAGGATCACACATGGGCTATGTATCTAAGCCTACCATGTGATTGGCTTAGATAGAGAGCCCAGCAGACAGCATCACACAATCTGTGATCCTGTCTCATGGGCCATCTAAGCCTGCTACATCGTAGGCTTAAAGGGGTTGTCCAGTCCCTAAACATTGATGGCCTATCCTCAGGATAGGCCATCAATAGCTGATTTGGTCGGGGTCCATCTCCCGGGACCCGCCAATCAGCTGTTTTGAAGGGGCCACGGCGCTCGTACTAGAGCTGCTTCCCCTTCATTTCTCTTACTCGCTCACACTGTGAATCGTTGACACAGATTCAGTGTGAGCAAGTGACCGGAATGAAGGGGAAGCAGCTGTCGTACGAGCGCTGCGGCCCCTTCAAAACAGCCGATTGGCGGGTCCCGGGAGACGGACCCCGCCAATCAACTTCAGCAGACAGGGATATTAATCTTACCCTCCTCTTCAGCCGCAGCGGATGTCCGGACTCTATCCAGGATCAGGATGCTGTGCGCGGCTGTAGCGTCCATGGCTGCGCGCCGTTGGGTTTACTCACCTCCCGACGCCCGCAGTCATGGATCCGTGAGCGCTGGTCCCCATCTCCTTCCTAGAAGACGCCAGCGCTCACTTCCGCTCCGTTCTGCTGTGTCCCGTAGGGTGTACGCGCACGCTCGTGGACGGCCTTAAAGGGCCAGCGAACGCACAAAGGAAATAGTCGTCATCATCATCAAATGCCATGATTTCATGGTCTATAAGAAGGCCTTCTGGTCCTTGCCTGAGCGTTGTTAGTTTATCCCAGTCTGTCCGGCAAATGGTCCCTTAGTGTTTCCCGTTCCAGTTGTTAGCCGTGCCCTGTTACCTGTTCCTGTGTCCCGTACTGTTCTTGTTCCTGTGCATACCAGTGTTGGAGTCGTGTCTACTGCACCTGCTGTTGTTTGCCATGTCCAGGGTCTTCTGCCATGTCCAGTGTCGTTTGCCACGTCCAGTGTCTTCTGCCACATCCAGTGTCTTCTGCCACATTGGATACTACCCGCCACGTCTTGCGCTACCTGCTGCACCGGCCTCCATCCGTGCTGAAGTCACAGCCACCGTCTGGACTAGTTCAGGTACCCAAGCGTTACTATCTACTATTGACTTTACTAAAACAAAGTAAAAAGGACACGGCGCCACATAGTGCAGTTCAGATAGTAATGTAGAAGAGCAAATTGATGAAAAAATTGCTCACCTTGTGGTTGCAAGAACTGGCAGGTATTTTGCAATGTAAAAGAAGCAGCTGCCGATCCCAAACGCAAACACCCGGAGGGGTTGCCAGAAATAATAATTGTATAAGAGCAAAAAACGGGAATATAAGGCGCTGCTTGGTTGTAAATGAACACATTGATTTATTTAGGTAAATGAAGTACAGATGCTACGCGTTTCAACGCCGGACTGGCGTCTTCATCAGGCAAATGAAACATACAGAAAACATGAGTGTATATATACAGAGATATAATTTAGCTGATTGGACCAATTCAGACGGAGCTGCAGGAGAAAAAACCGCCAAAACAAAGGCAGGTTAAAGTTCAAAGCAACAGGATGAAAGTTTACGTGCTTCAAAGTGCATAAAAAAACACAATACAACAATAAAAATGCAAGTGATACATGTAAGATCAATAAATAAACCAGTGTATTCACTGCAATTTTTTGATACAAATCTTTGAATACACTGGTTTTATGCACTTTGAAGTACGTAAACTTTCATCCTGTTGCTTTGAACTTTGACCTGCCTTTTTTGGCGGTTTTTTCTCCTGCAGCTCCATCTGAATTGGTCCAATCAGCTAAATTATAACTCTGTATATATACACTCATGTTTTCTGTATGTTTCACTTGCCTGATGAAGACGCCAGTCCGGCGTTGAAACGCGTAGCATCTGTATTTCATTTACCTAAATAAATCTATGTGTTCATTTACAACCAAGCAGCGCCTTATATTCCCGTTTTTTGCTCTTATACAATTACTATTGACTTTCATATAGACTGTGACCTGGTCAGCTGCCTCTCCGCTACGGCGGAGCGGCCTAGTGGGTCCACATAACTTGTATATTTATTTAATTGTTTTCACTAATAATAATTTACTTTTCTTTTTCCACATTTTATTAGTCCCCCTATGGGACTTGAACCAGCAATCAATTGAAAGCTGGTACAATACACTGCAATACTAATGTATTGCAGTATATTGTAATTTTTAAAGGCTCCTGTAACAGCGCGATCGCTGTTCCTGTCCGTTAGTCCCAGGTGTCAGCTGTAATACATAGCTGACACCCGCAGCGTATGGCACGGGCTCAGGGCGTGAGACCACTCCATACATCACCCCCCACACCGCGACATGCTATTAAGTCATGGTGCGCGAAGGGGTTAATGCGCAACGGATGGGGAGGATTGAAAATTAAAGTCTACCGCCAATATGCCATTTTAGTGCACTTTATGTTATGCCCAGTTTGTGCCACTGAAGACAAATACCTCATAAAATATTAACCGGGTTCTCCCGGGTATGGCGATGCCATATCTGTGGACGTAAACTGCTGTTTGGGCACACTGTAGGGCTCAGAAGGGAGGGAGTGGCATTTGGCTTTGGAGTGCAGATTTAGCTTGGTAGTTGTTCTGTTTGGCGTTTTGCTGTGGGGGCATATGTAATCTGTGCGGAGTACATCAGTGCATAATAAGAGGGTATAATAATGGGGTAAATAAATAATAATCTGCAGATATGTGACCAGCATCGCACTGATAAATGGTGCCTAACCTTCTCCGCTTTTGGAACACTGCACATTTTTCATCGCCATATTCTGAGAGCCAGAACTTTTTTATTTTTTCTTCACCGAAGCCGCCTGAGGGCCTATTTGTTGCGGGACAATCTGAACTTTTTATTGGTACCATTTTGAGGTACATGCGATTTTTTTTGATTACTTTTTATTCCATTTTTAGGCAAGCAAGGTGACCAAAAACCGTCAATTCTGACAATGGTTTTTATTATTATTTTTTTACTGTGTTCAACATAGGCTATAAATGAAATTTTACTTTATTCTGCGGGTTGGTATGATTACGGCGATACCATATGTATATCGTTTTTTTTATGCTTTGCAGCGTTTGCGCAATAAAATCACTTATTTATAAAATAATTTATTTTGTGTCGCCATATTCTGAGAGCCATAACTTTTTTATTTTTCAGTCAAATAAGCTGTGTAAGGGCTTGTTTTTTGCAGGACGGGTCGTAATTTTTATTGGTACTATTTTGGCGGGCATGCGACGTTTGATCACTTTTTATTGTATATTATGGGAGGGGTGGTGACCAATATATAGTGATTCTAGCACTGTTTTTTTTACTTTCTTTTCTTGCGGTGTTAATCGTGCGGGAAAAACAATATAATAGTTTTATAGATGAGGTAGTTACGAACGCGGTGATACGAAATATGTGTACTTTTCTAACGTGTTAATTTTTTCCCTATAATAAAAGACTTATTACAGGAAAAAAAGCATTTTTTGTTTATGTAACTTCTAACTTTTATTTTCACACTTTTTATTATCTTTTTTTTTCATTCTTTTACTTGTCCCACTAGGGGACATTTAGACTTGCAGCTCTGATCGCTGCTAAAACACATTACACTACGTACGTAGTGTAATGTATTCTGCCATTGTGACGTGACAGTCAGTCACGCCATCTTGAAGATCCAGATCAGGTATGGGGGGGGAGGTGGACGAGGGGTGTGATCAGGGGTGTAAAAGGGGGGGGGTGCTGCCCCTTATTTAGACCATTTCTCTCTTGGACTGAGAGAAGAGAGAGAACTAGCCGCCGCTGTTTTTCGTTGAATAACGGCGATCACCTGACCGGGAACCAGTCCTCGGTCTGTGCTCCGAGGCCCCAGCTACCTCCGTTGCGGAGTCCAAGGAGTTTAAGTGCCTGCCGTGGGCGCTATCTTATGCCAAAGCGCCGCAGTGAAAAGGCGGCACTCTGGCATAAGTACCCTTAATGGCCGCCGTGAAAACACGTATTAAAGGGGTTAAACCGGAGTTAAAAAGAGGAGTTAAAGAGGCTCTGTCACCACAAGTGCCCTATCTCCTACATAATGTGATCGGCACGGCAATGTAGATAACAGTGTTTTTTATTTTGAAAAACGATCATTTTTGACCAAGTTCTGAGCAATTTTAGATTTATGCTAATTACTTTCTTAATGGCCAAGTGGGCGTTTTTTAACTTTTGACCAAGTGGGCGTTGTGAAGAGAATGTTTAGGACGCTTCTCTCCATTCATGTCCATTTATACTCAGCACAACGTGATCTTGCAAGATCATGCGGTGCTGTCACATACACCCACATTAACTTTATTTAAGTGTATTGAGAGTGAATAGACATTTCCTCCAGCGAGGACGCGATGTCCATTCACACTCCAGACACTTCAGTAAAGTTTGTGTGAGACTTAATCGCTGCACAGCGTGATCTCGCACGATCACGCTATGAATGACAGCAGAGCGAGATCATGCTATCCAGCGATTAAGTTCCACACAAACTTTACCGAAGTATCGGGAGTGTGAATCGCGTCCTGGCTGGAGGTGATGTCTATTCACTCTCAAGACACTTCAGTAAAGTTAATGTGGGTGTATGTGACAGCACAGCAAGATCAGGCTGTGCGGAGTACAAATGGACATGAATAGAGAGAAGTGTATGACTCTGATTGGTCAGCGTCATACACAACGCCCACTTGGTCAAAAGTTAAAAAACGCCCACTTGGCCATTAAGAAAGTAATTAGCATAAATCTAAATTTGCTCATAACTTATAATAAATAATATAAATAAAAAACACTGTTGTTATCTACATTACAGCGCCGATCACATTATGTAGGAGATAGGGCACTTATAATGTGGTGACAGAGCCTCTTTAAAGTCCCTGTAATTACTCTTCTTTACTTTTTGAATTGTTCACTGTCTTTTTGTAACTGGGATAATGGATAGCAAGATTGGAGGTTTTCTTCAGTGCACAGTTTGCCATATGTATGCACGACTGGAGCAGGAGTTCCAAGGTGAATACCTCTGTGGCAGATGTGAGCATGTTGTTCACCTGGAATCTCACATTAGAGATCTTGAGGAGCAAAATGCAACACTGAGGGCAATAGACAATCTTGAGCAGAGCATGCTGCTCACTAAGAAAGCAGTTAATGGGGTAGACCTGGAGGGTGAAGACATGAGTCAGCAGGACCAGGCAAGTAGCTGGGTTAATGAAGTTAGGGGCAGTAGAAAGGGGTCCAAGAAAAGGAAGGCCAATCCTGTTTCTGTCATTCCAAGCAAAATTGCCAAGTTGGGTGATGATGCCAGGGTGTCTGTCTCAGAAATGGCAGCCCTCGTGGATATTGATCTCCCTAACAGCCGGGAGAACAGCCCAGCTAATAGTTAGCGGGATGGTAATGCAGGTAAGGGAAGACAATTAGTAGTTGTAGGGGATTCTATAATCAGGGAGGCGGATAGAATATGTCGCCAAGACCGCCTCAACTGAATGGTTTGCTGTCTCCCTGCCAGGGTTCGGCATGTGGTGGAACGGGTGGATAAATTACTGGGAGGGGCTGGTGATGATCCAGTTGTTGTGGTCCATGTAGGAACTAAAGACAGAATAAATGGTAGGTGGAGAAGCCTTAAGAATAATTTTAAAGAACTAGGCTACAAGCTGAAGGGAAGGACCTCCAAGGTAGTATTCTCTGGAATACTGCCTGTGCCATGTGCATCACAGTAAAGATAGCGGAAGCTCTGAGAGTTAAATGCATGGCTGAAGTCTTGGCGTAGAGGAGAAGGCTTTGGGTTCCTAGAGCATCTGGGCTGACTTTTCATTGGGGTACAAACTGTATTCTTTAGATGATTTGCACCTAAATGGAAGAGCTGTGCTGGGGGAGAGAATTCTAGCTGGGGTGGCAGAGTATTTAAACTAGGGCTAAGGAGGGAGGTCAATGTAGAAAATAAAGGGGTAATTAGTTTAGAGGGGGGTCAGACTATATTGGTGGGTGGAGAAATAGACTGTGGGGAGAGGACTAAATACCAGGATAAGGAGATCCTTTTGTTACAAAACACCAGTGAAAATAAAAATGCACAAATAATGTCAAAATATCAAATTTCTGATACCAAACGTGGCAATTTTAAATGCAAGTTAAAGTGTATGTTCACAAATGCAAAACGTCTAGCAAGCAAAATGAGGGAGCTAGACTCATTGGTATTGGAGGAACATAAAGATATACTTGGTGTTGCTGAAACATGGCTAGACTCTTCTCATGACTGGCCTGTAAATCTACAGGGTTTTACACTGCTTCGGAAAGACACGGCAAATAGGAAAGGCGGTGGTGCATGTCAGTATGTGAGAAGTGATATGAAGAGGAGTGTGAAAGACACAATAGTGAGTGAAGGTTGTGAGGAGGTTGAAACCTTGTGGGTGGAATTACAAAGGGAAGTAAACACTGAAAAAATTACTTTTGGAGTAATCTATAGAGCCCCGAATATAACAGAGGTTATATAAGGTCAGCTATATAAAGAGATGGAACAGGCAACACAGGTGGGTACTGTAGTGATAATGGGTGAGTTTAATTACCGGGATATTAATTGGTGTCATGGTTCGGCTTCAACTGCAAAGGGGAGACATTTCCTCAACCTGTTGCAGGGGAATATTATGGGCCCGTTTGTGGAAGACCCGACTAGAGGTGATGCTCTGTTGGATCTGGTCATTTCTAATAATGCAGAGCTTGTTGAGAATGTCAATGTTCGTGAAAACCTTGGTAACAGTGATCATAATATAGTTATATTTTACCTATACTGTAAAAGACAAACACAGGCTGGGAGGACAAAAATACTTAATTTTAAGAAGGCCGATTTCCCCAGGATGAGGGCTGCAATTCAGGATATAGACTGGGAAGAACTAATGTCAAATAATGGTGCAAATCATAAATGGGAGATTTTAAAATCTATTTTGGGTAAATATAGTATAAAATTTATAAAAGGGCATTTGAAAAATACAAATCTGAGGGTACAGCTGTAGTCTTTGTAAATTACAAACCTCTAAATAAAATCTGCAAAAAAATCAGCAAAAGTACAAAATGAAAGGCAGGAGGCCAAGGATTGTAAAACTAATCCCAAAAAAATTCTTCAAGTATGTAAACGCAAAAAAGCCATGGTCTGAACATGTAGGACCCCTAAATACTGGTAATCGGGAGTTGGTCACAGGGGATCAAGACAAGGCAGAGTTACTAAATGGGTTATTTAGCTCTGTATATAATACAGAAGAAAGAGCAGCTGATGCAGCCCGTGCCAGTGCTGTTAATATATCAATTAATATACTGAATTGGCAGAAAGTAGACGTGGTCCAAGCTAAGTTAAATAAAATAAATGTGCACAAGGCTCCGGGACCAGATGGGTTACACCCTAGAGTTCTTAAAGAGCTTAGTTCAGTTATTTCAGTCCCCCTCTTCATAATATTTAGAGATTCTCTAGTGACTGGTATAGTGCCAAGGGACTGGCACAGGGCAATTGTGGTGCCTATTTTCAATAAGGGCTCTAGGTCTTCCCCGGGTAATTATAGCCCGTCGTGGGGAAAATGTTTGAGGGGCTATTGAGGGACTATATACAGGAATATGTGACAAAAAAATAGTATTAAGTGACAGCCAGCATGGTTTTACTAAGGACAGAAGTTGTCAAACCAACCCGATTTGTTTTTATGAAGAGGTGAGCAGAAGCCTAGACAGAGGGGCCGTGGTGGATATTGTGTTTTTGGACTATGCAAAGGCATTTGACACTGTCCCTCATAGATGTCTAATGAGTAAATTTAGGACTATAGGTTTAAAAAGTATAGTTTGTAATTGGATTGAGAATTGGCTCAAGGACCGTATCCAGGGAGTTGTGGTCAATGATTCCTACTCAGAATGGTCCCTGGTTATAAGTGGTGTACCCCAGGGTACCGTGTTGGGACCACTATTATTCAACTTATTTATTAACCCCTTCCCGCACCTTGCCGTTAATGCACATCGAGATGAGCAGTAAGGGTATGTTCTCACGGCAGCGTCAGTTACGGCTGAAATTACGGTGCTGTTTTCAGGAGAAAACAGCACCGTAATTTCAGCCGTAATGGCATGTGCAGGCGTCTTTCGCTGCGTCCATCACGGACGTAATTGGAGCTGTTTTTCCATGGAGTCCATGGAAAACGGCTCCATTTACTTCTGAAGAAGTGACAGGCACCTCTTTGACGTGGGCGTCTTTTTTACACACCGTCGGCACAGAACATCCTAAGACCCATTCAAATGAATGGGCAGATGTTTGCCGACACTTTTGAGCCGCATTTTCGGACGTAATTCGGGGCTAAAACGGCCGAATTACGTCCGTAAATAGTGTGTGTGAACCCAGCCTAACTTTGCGCACCTCTACGTGCAGTTACGCCAGTGCTTTGACAGTTAACCGCCGCGCGGCGCTACACCGCAGTGGCGGTTAACGGTGCAGGGTGTCTGCCCTGCATTTCCTGTTGCCGATCAGCGGCCCATCGCCGCTGATTTCGGCAGTTAACCCCTTCGATGCGGCGGTCGATTGCGATCGCCACATTTAAAAAGTTTAGCGGAGATTGGCAGCCCCCACGTGAAATCACGTGGGCTGGCGATGGTACCCATGGATACCGGACACCAGACAATGGCTTCTGGGCTGCCATGTACCGTAGCCTAGGAGGACCAGCCGGAGGCTGGTCGTCGTAGGCTTCCTGTCAGAGGGACTGTCACGTCACAATGACAGTTACAATACATTACACTACGTAGGTAGTGTAACGGATTCCAGCAGCGATCAAAACTGCAAGTCTAAATGTCCCCTAGTGGGACAAGTAAAGAAAGTAAAAAAAAGAATAAAAATATTTAAAAAAAAGTGTAAAAATAAAAGTTATAAGTGACATAAACAAGACCTGTTTTTTTTCCTATAATAAGTCTTTTATTATAGAAAAAAAAATGAACACTTTTGGTATCACCGCGTTCGTAACGACCCCAACTATAAAACTATAAATATTGTTTTTCCCGCACGGTGAACACCGCAAATAAACGAAAAACAATGCCAGAATTACTATTTTTTGGTCACCAGGCCTCCCAAAATATACAATAAAAAGTGATCAAAAAGTCGCATGTACGCCAATATGGTACCAATACAAACAACAACCCGTCCCTCAAAAAACAGGCCCTTACACAGCTTTTTTGACTGGAAAAAAAAAAAGTTATGCCTCTCAGAATATGGTGACACAAAAAATAGTTTCTTTTATAAATAAGTTATTTTATTGCAGAATAAAGTAAAATGGTCATGTATAGCCTAGGGTGAACGCCGTAAAAAAATAAATAAAAAACATTGTCAGAATTGATGGTTTTTGGTCACCTTGCTTGCCGAAAAATGGAATAAAAAGTGATAAAAAAATCAAATGTACCCCAAAATGGTACCAATGAAAACTACAGATTGTGCCACAAAGAATAAGTCCTCACACAGCTCCGGTGGGTCAAAAAATAAAAAAGTTCTGGCTCCCAGAATATGGCGATGCAAAATGTGCAGTGTTCCAAAAGCGGATAAGATCGGGCGCCATTTATCAGTGCGACACTGAAAACATATCTGCGATTATTTATTTACCCCATTATTATACCCTCTTATTATGCCCCTGATGTACTCTGCCCAGCCTACATGTACGCCCACATTATAAACTGAAATACCAGCAAATCGCCAGAGCTACTACCAAGCTAAATCTGTGCTCCAAAAGCCAAGTGGCGCTCCCTCCCTTCTGAGCCCTACAGCGTGCCCAAACAACAGTTTACGTCCACCGATATGGCATCGCCATACCCGGGAGAGCCCGGTTAATATTTTATTTGTGGTATTTGTGGCACAAACTGGGCACAACATATAGTGCACTAAAATGGCACATCAGTCGAAAATTTTAATTTTCACTCTGCACCATCCGATGCGCATGAAACCTTTCACGCACCATGACTTAATAGCATGTCGTGGTGTGGGGGGTGATGTATGGAGCGCCTCACGCACTGAGCCCGCGCCGTACGCTGCGGGTGTCAGCTGTGCATTACAGCTGACACCCGGGACTAACGGACAGAAACAGCGATCGCGCTGTTACAGGAGCATGTAAAAATGACAATATACTGCAATACATTAGTATTGCAGTGTATTCTACCAGTGATCTAATGATCGCTGGTTCAAGTCTCCTATGGGAACTAATAAAATGTGTAAAAACAAAAAGTAAATAGTTACTAGTGGAAAAAATGTAATAAATATTTAAAGTTAAAAAAAAAAAACCTTTTCACATTTTTTCTCTAAAGTAATATAAAAAAATAAAAAAAAAACACAAAATTTGTATCGCTGCGTCCGTAAAAGTCCAAACTATTAAAATCTACCATTATTTAACTCGCACGGTGAACGCCGTGAAAAATAAAGAATTTAAAACGGCAAAATCGCTGTTTTTTGGTCACCTTGGCTCTACCAAAAAATGTAATAAAAAATGCTAAAAAAGTTGTATGTACTAAATAATGACCCTGAAAGGATTTAAAGGTTTTTGACCTATTGCTGGTAAGGGAAGGGCCAATTTTTAGCAATATAAAATCAGTCTATAACTACAAAATGGATGAGAGATCACCTATCGCACAACGATGTGTAAGAGGTAGACCACAATGCAGGGGCGTAACTAGGAAAGACTGGGCCCCATAGCAAACTTTTGACTGGGGCCCCCCCTCCCCTGGGTGTCACACAACCCCCCCTTGTAGATAGTGCCTTTTTTACAGCCCCCCTTGTAAATAACACCATACAGCCCCCCTGTAGATAGCGCAATACAGCCCCCCCTGTAGATAGCGCCATACAGCCCCCCATGTAGATAGCGCCATACAGCCCCCCCTGTAGAAAGCGCCATACAGCCCCCCCTGTAGAAAGCGCCATACAGCCCTCCCTGTAGAAAGCGCCATACAGCCCCCCCTGTAGAGAGTGCCATACAGCCCCCTCTGTAAATAAAGCCATACACCGCCCTGTAGATAGCGCCATACAGCCCTCCCTGTAGATAGCGCCATACAGCCCCCTCTGTAGATCGTGCCATACAGCCCCCTCTGTAGATAGCGCCACACAGCCCCCCCCTGTAGATATCTACAAAGGGGGCTGTATGGCGCTATCTACAGAGGGGGCTGTATGGCGTTATCTACAGGGGAGACTGTATGGTGTTATCTACAGGGGGAACTGTATGGCGTTATCTACAGAGGGGGCTGTATGGCGCTAACGCCATACAGCCCCCACTGTAGATAACGCCATACAATTCCCGCTGTAGATAACGCCATACAGTCTCCCCTGTAGATAACGACATACAGCCCCCCCCCCCCCTGTAGGGAACGCCATACACCCCACCCCCTGTAGGGAACGCCATACAGCCCCCCCCTGTAGGGAACGCCATACAGCCCCCCCCCTGTAGGGAACGCCATACAGCCCCCCCTGTAGGGAACGCCATACAGCCCCCCCCCTGTAGTGAACGCCATACAGCCCCCCCTTGTAGGGAACGCCATACAGCGTCCAAACCCCCAAAAAAATGCGACCTACAGTGTGTCCTACAAAAGGCATCCACAGGATAGGGGATACATGTGTGATCGCTGGCAGCGAAAAGGGAGAACGGGGGAACGAAAGTCCCCCGAAGTTCTCCATGATTAACATTGGACTATCCGAAGTCTGAGCAGCTCAATAAAAATGAAAGGAGCGCTGGTCACGCATGCGCACAAGCGCGACCATGCTCCATTCATTTCTACGGAGCTGCCGACACAGACCCCGGAAGTCCGAGGTTTGTGTTGGAGAATTTCAGGGGACTTTCGGTCCCCCGTTCTCCCCATCCCTGCCAGCGATCACACATGTATCCCCTATCCGGTGGATAGGGGATACATGTCTTTTGCTTAATGGCAGATCGGGGAGATACCTCACTGCTCTGCCGTAGTGTTCAGTGGCGTCCCGCTGTAGCAACCATAGCGGCTGCTAGCGGAGCCTCCGTCCATGGTGGGGGTCCGTGCCGGCGGGCGACACGGGCCCCCTCATGCCGCGGGCCCGTAGCAGTCGCTACGGCGGTAGTTACGCCACTGCCACCATGGTGTACACCACCTGGGTAAGTATATAGGAATGAGGATGGGAAGAGGGATTGGGACAAGTATGTGGTCAATTAATATCTGGCTGGGGATTCCACTCCTGGAGGAGCAATGATGGCAGCGTCAGCACCCGGCGGCTAAGTGGGCCCCATGAAGGGTAGTGGGCCCTGGCACTTGCCCGGGTTCGCCGAGTGTCGTCGCTGGGGCCGGATTACAGCTGACACCCTGCTGTAGCAACAGGGACGAGAGTAAGCGCCAAACTCCACCATTAACCTCTTAGATGCCAGTCAAAAGTGACCGCGGCAATTTTGTGGTTTGCAACCGCTCGCAGGGTTGTCGATGGTTGCTATGGCAGCCGGAAGCCTAGCAATGACCTTAGGTCCTGACACCGACAGCTCTAATGCATTGCACTACGAAGGTAGAGCAATGTACTACAACAGGGATCAGCAGTGCAGGCCTTCGAGTCCCCTAGTGAGACAAAAAAAAAAAAAGTTAATAAAAATGTCGTACAAAAGTACAAAAATACAATTTTCAATTAAAAAAAAAAGAAATTGCCCTTTTTCCCCATAAGAAGTTATGATAGGGAGAAAGTGAAAACATTACAAAAAATATATATTCTGTATTTCCGTGTTCGTAACGACCTGAACTATGAAACTCTTATGTTATATTTCCCACAAGGTAAAAGATGTGGAAAAGGAAAAAAGAATGCTCTTGACCTTTGGATAGTGGGAGGAAGTGGCATGAAGAAGTGCATTGGTCGCGGTTTCCTTCCTAAAAATGGCTGTAGAGACAATATTATCAACATCCTTTGATATCAAGACATCAAGAAATTCCACACATGACCCACTAAACTTCCAAGTAAGCCTGATGTTTAAATTGTTATCGTTCAGAGATGAAAGAAAAGATTCTAGGTGTTCAGTGGAGCTTTGCCAGATAAATAGAATGTCGTCTAGACCAGAGGAGTACGGCGTCATGACCAGGAGTGTGAAGGACAATCTCTCTCTCCCACAGCCCCAGGAACAAATTAGCATATGAGGGCGCACATGTTGCCCCCATTGCCGTGCCCTGGACCTGCAGAAAAAAACGATCCCTAAAAAGGTAAAAAAATTATGAGTAAGCGAGAACTGTAACAAAGTTATCACAAGTGCAATAAGGTCAGAGTCATAGTTAGTCATACTAAAAAAATATTTGGATGCACGTACCCCCTGGTCGTGACAAATAGACGTGTACAAGGACTCCACGTCACATGTAACTAGAATCATGTCATCATCCAGATGTAGGCCATCCAAACGGCGAAGGACATCGGTGGTATCTTTGATGAATGATGGTAAAGTCTCCACACATTTTTGTAGAAAAAAGTCCACAAATTTGCAAATATTTTCACAAAGGCCACCTATGCCCGACACAATTGGACGACCTGGGGGATCAATGGAGTACTTATGGATTTTGGGTAGCAGATACGTCGGTACAATCGGGAAATCTACCACCAAGCCCTCTTTGAGTTTAGGGCTAATAATAGATTCTTCCACAGCTCTTTGTAGTATATTGTCTAGTTCTCTTTTAAAGGGAACAGTGGGATCACCAGAAAGGCGATGATAACATGTGACCACTTTAAGCTGACGAAAGACCTCAAATTCATACATCTGTGCAGGCCAGATCACAACATTACCCCCCTTATCTATTTGCACAGACGCTCATTGGCGCATGCGCTGTGGGCACTGCATCCCGGAGTGCCTGATTTGTGTGTTCACGTTACTATGGTGACGTGCGTTTCAGCAATTGAGACGCATCATCACGACGTGGACATCTTGCCGCTTCCTGTTGATGCAGTGTCTGCATCATGGCTCCTGAGCGCCGCCTTGGACGTGCATTCCACAGGTGCCACCAATGAATCCCCGATTTTTAATGATGATCAGCCTCCTGACGAAGCCGGTCGCTGGCGAAACGCGCGTCGAGGCGTTCCTGTGCCATCTCTCCACGTCCCGTGCTGCCATCATGTCCACAGGTATATTCGTTTCCACACTACCTCTTTTGGCATATATCTGTTACTTTTGCCTGTTTTTGCGCCGTTGATCTGTAGCTGGCATTTGCTATGCACATTTTGCCACGGGCAGCATTTCTGTCATAGATGTAGCCTCATATACATATACTTTGTATACCCTATTGGCATTATATGATACTTGTGTGTATGTCATGTGCAGTATTGGGACGTGTTTCAGAGTTTGGTTGTCTCTTGTTTCCCTCATGGTATTTTGTCATCTGTACCTGACTGCTATTTCTCCTGATATATGATCCTTTACTTTTGTTGTATTTATTATTGTAATACCATGTATCGTTATGTAATAATAAAGATGTATATTTTTTACTATTCATGGTAGTTATCTTCATATTCTATTGGGATGTTATGTCCCTTTGCCACATAAGGGGTATTGCCATATTCGGGAGAAATTGACTAACAAATTGTGTGGAGTTTTTTCATCTATTACCCTTGTGAAAAAGAAAAATTGTAAGCTACATATATTTTGAAAAAAAATTATTATTTTCATTTTCACTACCTAATTCTAATAAAATATATGAAACAACTGTGGGCTCAAAATGCTCACTTCAGCCCTAGATAAATGCCCTGAGGGGTGTCGTTTTCAAAATAGAGCCACTTTTGGTGGGTTTCCCCTGTATTGGTACCTCCTGGGCTCTGCAAATGCGACATGTTGTCTAAAAACCTATCCAGCAAAATTGACATGCCAAATAGTGCTCCTACGCTTCTGAGCCCTGCTGTGTGCCCAAACAGCACTTTATGATCACATATGGGGCATTTCCGTACTCGGGAGAAGTTGCTTTACAAATGTTAGTGTGCTTTTTCTCCTTTAATCCTTTGTGGAAATGAAGAAAGTCTAGGTTTTATTGCAAAAAAATAATTTTCATTTTCACTGCCCAATTCAAATGAATTCAGCAAAACCCTGTGGGGTCAAAATGTTCACTACATCCCTAGATGAATTCCTTGTGGAGTGAAGTTTCCTAAATGGGGTCACTTTTGGGGGGGCTTTCCACTGTTTTGATCCCTCAGGCGCTTTGCAAATGTGACATGGCACCCAAATACCATTCCAGCAAAATTTGAGCACCAAAAGCCAAATTGCGGTCTTACCTTTCTGAGCCCTGCCATGTTTCCAAACATCAATTAATGACCACATATGGTGTCTTACTGTACTCAGGGTAATTTTTCTCCTTTATTCCTGGAATTAGGCCGTCAATAAGAAAAAAACCTGTGCTCAAACGTCATTTTATAAGAAAAAATGAAGATTGTCATTTTCACGTCCTAATTCCAATGATTTCAGCAGAAAAGCCTGTAGGGTCAAAATGCCCACTATACCCCTAGATGAATTCCTTGGGGACTGTAGTTTCCCAAATTGTGTCTTTTCGGCGTTATTTCCTATGTTTTTGCACCACAAGACCTCTTCAGACCTGACATAGTGCCTAAATCATGATCTAATAAAAACAAAGGCGCCAAAATCCACTAGGTGCTCCTTCACTACTGAGGCCTGTGTTTGAATCAACTAGCACACTAGAGCCACGTGTGGGATAATTCGAAAAACTTCAGATTCCGGGCAATAAATATTGAGTTGCGTTTCTCTTCTAAAACCTTCTGTATTTCAGAAAAAAAATGATTAAATATAAATTTGTGCAAAAATTTTTTGTCAATTTTACCTCTACTATGCTTTAATTCCTGTGAATTGCCCAAAGAGTTAAGAAACTTTCTGCTGTATTGAATACTTTGAGTGGTGCAGGTTTTCTAAACAGGGTGATTTCAGGGAAGTTGCTAATATATATGGCCCTGAAAGCCCCTTCAGAACTGAATTAGTCTATAAAAAAAATAGTTTTTTCAACATTTTCTTGAAAATGTGAGAAATTGTTACTAAAGTTATAAACTTTCTAACGTCCTAGAAAAATAGATTGACGTTCAAAAAATGATGCAAACCTAAAGTAGGTAAATGTTAACAAGTAATTAGTTTACGTGGTATTTCTATCTTACAGGCAGACATTTAAATTTAGAAAAATGAAATATTTTTGCAAATTTTCCCTAAATGTTGTTTTTAACCCTTTAACCTCTTCATGCACTGCTCCGCAACTTTACGTCCTGCAGAGGGCTTGCTTCCCGCATCAGGATGTACAGTTGTGGAGTAGTTCCCGGCGCACACTGTCCTAACGGGCAGTGTCTGGGAACCGGGAGGTCAGCTGTCCCCGACAGCAGATATTCCAGTCTTGCCGGACAGCGGACCATCCCCGCTGATTTCGGCAATTAACCCCATAAATGCGGCGACAGATTGCGTTCGCCACATTTAAGGGGCTTGAAGCACATCGGCAGCCCCCACAAAGTGATTGTAGGGGCTGCCGATGCTTGTCGTGGCAAACGGAGGCCAGACAATGACCTCCGGGTTGCCATGTACGGAAGCCTCGGAGAAGCAGCCTACGGCCGATCCTCCGTGTCTTCCTGTCAGTGTAACGGTCACGTCACAATGACAGTTAGATTACATAACACTACGTGTACTCCAGCAGCGATCAAAGCTGCAAGTCTAAATGTCCCCTAGTGGGACAAGTGAAAAAAGTAAAACAAAGTAATAAAAAGGTTTTTAAAAAAAAAGGGTAAAAATAAAAGTTACATAAACAAACACTGCTTTTTTTCCTATAATAAGCCTTTCATTATAGGAAAAAAATGAAAACGTTAAAAAAAGTACACATATTTGTTATCACCGCGTTCGTAACGACCCCAACTATAAAACGATGTTATTTTTCCCGCACGATGAACATCCCCCAAAAAAATCAATACAAAACTACACCAGAATTGCTATTTTTTTGGTCACCATCCCTCCCAAAACAGAGAATAAAAAGTGATCAAAAAGTCGCATGTACCTGAAAAATGTAATAAAAAAAAACTACAACCCGTCCCACAAAAAAACAAGCCCTTACAGCGTTTTTGATTGAAAAATAAAAAAAAAAGTTATGGCTCTCAGAATATGGTGACACGGAAAATAAATTATTTTATAAAAAAGTGATTTTATTGCGCAAACGCTGCAAAACATAAAAAAAACCCTATATACATATGTATCGCAATAATCGTACCGACCCGCAGAATAAAGTAAAACTGTCATTTATAGCACACGGTGAAAGCTGCAAAAAATAAAACTAAAAAGACATTGTCAGAATTGCTTGTTTATGGTCACACGGCTTGCAATAAAATTTAATATTAAGTGATTTAAAAAATAAATAAATAAATAAAAAAATCACATGTACCCCAAAATGGTACCAATGAAAACGACATATTGTCCCGCAACAAATAAGCCCTCACACGGCTCCGGTGGTGAAAAAATAAAAAAGTTCTGGCTCTCAGAATATGGCGATGCAAAATGTGCAGAGTGTTCCAAAATCGGATAAGATAGGGCGCTATTTTTCAGTGCGACACTGGCCACACATCTATGAATTATTATTTATTTACCGCATTATTATACCCTCTTATTATGACCTGATGTTCTCCGCACAGATTACATATGCCCCCACATTATAAACTGAAATACCAGCAAAATCCCAAACAGAACAATTGGCAAGCAAAATCTGCGCTCCAAAAGCAAAATGGCGTCCCTCCCTTCTGAGCCTTGCAGCGTGCCCAAATAGCAGTTTGCGCCAACATATATGGCATTGCCATACCCGGGAGAACCCGCTTAACGCTTTATGTGGTATTTGTCTTCAGTGGCACAAACTGGGCACAACATATTATGCATTAAAATGGCATACCAATGGAAAATTGCAATATTCACACCATCCGCTGTGCATTAACCCCTTTGCGCACTATGACTTAATAGCACGTCATGGTGCGGGGGTTGATGTATGGAGCAGGCTCACATGCTGAGCCCGCTCCATACGCTGCGGGTGTCGGCTGTGTATTACAGCTAACACCCGGGATTAAGAAATAGGAACAGGGATCGTGCAGTTACAGAAGCCTGTAAAAACAACAATATACTGCAATACATTAGTATTGCAGTATATTGTACCAGCGATGCAATGATTACTAATAAAATGTGTAGAAGAATTAAAGTTATTAGTAGTGAGAAGGAAAAAAGTTTAAAGTTAAAAAAACAAAAACTTTTCCCATTTTCATCTTCTAAAGTAATGTAAAAAAATAAACAAAATTGGTATTGCTACGTCCGTAAAAGGCCGAACTATTACAATATACCATTATTTAACTTGCACGGTGAACACCGTAAAAAACTTAAATAATTTAAACCGCCAAAATCGCTGGAGTTTTTTGTTTTTACCGCACGGCGAGTGCTGTAAAAACCAAAACCCCAAAAGATGGAATCAGATATCTTTCCTATATTCTTCTCATTTTTTTCAGTTTCCCAGTACATTTTACAATTCCTCCCGCAGGAAATAAGCCCTCACATCACTCTACTGACAGAAAAAGAAAAAAGTTATGGTTCTTGGAAGGCGGGGAGTGAAAAACGAATATAAGAAAGAAAAAAATGGATCAGTCCTGAAAGGGTTAATTCATTTCTAATGAAAAAAAATGTATGACCACATGTGGGGTATTTCCGTACCCGGGAGAAATAGCTTTACTAAAATTTGGTTGTTTTTTTCTCCTTTATCCCTTGTGAAAATGAGACAATTCAACATTTTAGTGGAAAAAAATTGATATTTATTTTCATTTTCACGGCCTAATTCTAATAAATTCTGCAAAAGACCCGTGGGGTCTAAATGCTCACTATACCCCTAGAAAAATTCCTTGAGGGGTGTTTCCAAAATGGGGTAACTTTGGGGGTTTCCACTGTTTTGATCCCTCCAGGGCGTTGCAAACGCGGCATGGCACCGAAAAACAATCCAGCAAAATCCGTGCTCCAAAATCCAAATGGCGCTCCTTCCCTTTTGAGCGCCGCCATGATTCCAATCAGCAGTTTATTACCACATATGGGGTATTGCCGTAATCACGAGAAAATGCTTTACAAATGTTGTGGTTCTTTTTTTCCTTTATTCCTTGTAAAAATGTAACATTTCTATGCTTTTTCAGAAAAAAATCTATTCTCATTTTCACTGCCTAATTCCGCTAAGTTCTGAAAAAAAACCTGTGTGGTCAAAATACTAACTATACCCCTAGATAAATTCCTTGAGAGGTGGTTTCCAAAATAGGGTCACTTTTGGGGGGTTTCCCCTGTTTTGGTCCCTCCAGCGTGTTGCAAACGCAACATGCACCGAAAACAAATCCAGCAAAATCCTTGTTCCAAAATCCAAATGGCGCTCCTTCCCTTCTGAGCCCTGCTGTGGGTCCAATCAGCAGTTTATTGCCACATATGGGATATTGCCGTTATCGGGAGACATTGCTTTACAAATGTTGGGGTGCATTTTCTTTATTATTGCTTGTAAATATTAAAAATGTCTATGTTTTTTCAGAAACAAAGTAGATTTTGATTTTTGCAGACTAATTCTAATAAATTTAGCGAAAAACCTTTGTAGTCAAAATACTAACTATACCACTAGATAAATTCCTTGAGGGGTGTAGTTTCCAAAAGGGGGTAACTTTTAGGGTGTTTCCACTGTTTTGGCACCACAAGACCTCTTCAAACCTGACAAGGTGCCTAAAATATATTCTAAAAAAAAGGAGGCCCAAAATCCACTGGATGCTCCTTTGCTTCTGAGGCTTGTGTTTCAGGCCATTACCACACTAGGGCCACATGTGGGATATTTCTAAAAACTGCAGAATCTGGGCAATAAATATTGAGTTGCATTTCTCTGGTAAAACCTTCTGGGTTACAAAAAAAAAAAAATTTTTTATTAGAAATGAATTTCGGCAAAAATAAATACATTTGTAAATTTCACCTCTACATTGCTTTAACCCCTTCCCGACATTTGACGTACATGTACGTCATGGAAAGCATTGACTTCCCGCAAAATGCCGTACATGTACGTCAAATGTTTGGCACCGGCTCAGAAACTGAGTCGGTGCCATCATCACCGGATCTCAGCTGTATCTTACAGCGGACATCCGACTGTAACGGCGGGGACCGAAATTAGCTTCGATCCCCGCCATTAACCCCTTAAGTGCAGCGCTCAAACGCGATCGCTGCACTTTAGGTGTTTGCAGCTCATCGGAGCCCCAGCAATGAAATTGCCGGGGTTCCGGTGGCTGCAATGGCAACCGGAGGCCTAATACTGGCCTCCCGGTCTGCCTAGCACCGAAGCCGATCAAGATCCGCCCGGCGGCGGAGCCTGATCAGCTTCCGTAGCTGCCGGCAAGATGGTGCCGGGTCAGGAGCTGATCCGGCGTCATCAGCGGTGGATGTCAGCTGTACTGTACAGCTGACATCCACCTGTAACGGCAGGAACCGGAGCTAGCTCCGATCCCTGCCATTAACCCCTTCAATGCAGCAATCGAAAGCGATTGCTGCATCGTAGCGGTTACTAGCAGATCGCTAGCCCTGACAGGCAATCGGGACTGGCGACTGCTGTTATGGCAACAGGAGACACAATGGTCTCCTGCTCTGCCATTACGGAAGCCTATTAGGCCCCGCCGGGAGGCGAAGCCTAATCGGCTTGCTGTCAGTGAATGACTGACAGATCTAATACATTGCACTACATAGGTAGTGCAATGTATTAGAAAAAAAAAATCTGACCGTTGGACCTTCAAGTCCCCTAGTGGGACTTGAAGAAAAGTGTAAAAAAAGTATAAAAAAAGTGTAAAAAAAAGTGCAAAAAATAAAAGTTTGAAAACAATAAAAGTTTCAAGTAATCAAATAAAACACAATCCCCCTTTTACTCTTATCAAGTCCTTTATTATTGAAAAATAATAATAAACCATATGTATTTGGTATCGCCACGACCGTAACGACCTGAGGTATCAAAATATTGTATTATTTATTGCACGCGGTGAACAGCGTAAAAAAAAACGTAAAAAACGTTACCAGAGTTTCTGTTTTTTAGTCACTTTGCCCTACAAATATTAGAATAAAAAGTGATCAAAAAGTCGCACGTATCCAAAAATGGTACCTATAAAAACTATAGCTCGTCCCGCAAAAAACAAGCCCTCATACACCTCCGTCGACAAAAAAATTAAAACGTTATGGTTCTCACAACTTTGCGACAGAAAAAAAATACATTCTTTTTACAAAAGTAATTTTATTGTGAAAAAAGTTGTAAAACATAAAAAAATGCTATAAATTAGGTATCGCCAGAATCGTACTGACCCGCAGAATAAAGTTAACATGTAGTTTATAACGCATGGGGAACGCTGTATAAAAAAAACCGAAAAAAGCTGTGCCAGAATTGCATTTTTTTGTTTACCTGGCATCCCAAAAAATAGGATAAAAGGTGATCAAAAAGTCACATGTACCCCAAAATGGTACCAATAATAACTACAGCTCATCCCGCAACAAACCAGCCCTCATACCGCTACGTCTATGAAAAATAAAATTAGTTATGGCTCCAATAAGTCAGGAAATAAAAAAATATGCAGTTGTGCCCGAGGGGAACATTTCTTCTGTTTGAAGAGGCGATTTATCAAGGACCTAAAATTAGGGAACCAGGAAAGGGAGGGCCCAAACACATCCGCTTGAAGCGAGGGTGCCCGTATTATACCAGGACAACACTTCACAGCAAAATTCCTCAAACTACAAAGGTGCAGAGTGTGGACCAAAAGGGGGATAAGAAATTACACCATTTATCAGTGCGACACTGGCCTGTGCGGAAAGGATTGCTTCACAGCGTAACACACATCTATGGATTATTAATTTTTTTTCATACCACCTGACTATGCCCCTTATATACTCCGCCCCGCTTACATGTACCCCCACATTATAAAACACCAGCAATACTCAAACAAATTTAGTACCAAGCAAAATCCGCTCTCCAAAAGCCAAATGGTGCTCCCTCGGCTCTGAACCCTACAGCGTGCCCAAACAGCAGTTTCCTTCAACATATATGGCATCGTCATACCTGGGAGAACCCTTTTAACAATTTTTGGGGTGTGTGTCTCCAGTGTCCTAAGCTTGGCATGACATAGTTGCCACTGAATGGCATATCTGGGGAAAAATATAAATTTTTAATTTGCACCATCCGCAGTGCATTTATTTATGGAAAAGACCTGTTGGGTGAAAATCCTCACTACACCTCTTAATAAATGCCTTGAGGGGTGCAGTTTCCATAATGGGGTCACTTCTCAGGGGTTTCTTTTTATTATTTCACATCTGAGCCTCTGCAGTTGTGAACCAATACTTTGTAAATCGCCAAATTAGGCCTCCACTCCGCATGGTACTCTTCACTCCTGAGCCCTGTCATATGTCCAGGCAAAAGATTAGGGCCACATGTAGGGTGTTTCTAAAACCGGGAAACACCGCATAATAATTAGAGGGCTGTCTTGTTATGGTGGCACAAGCCGGGCACCACATATTGGCATATCTATGGAAGAAAATCCCATTTTCACTCTGCAACATCGAGTGAACACTAATTTCTACAAAACACCTGCAGGGTTAAAATGCTTACTACACCCCTTGGTAAATGCATTGAGGGGTGTCGTTTCCAAAATGGGGTCACTTCTGGGGGGTTTCCACTGTTTTGGTCCCACATGTGCCCAGAAACCAATCCAGCAACATCTGCACTCCAAATGGCGGTCCTTTCCTTCTGAGCCCTGCCGTTTGCCCAAACAGCAGTTTATGACCACATATGGGGTATTGCCGTACTCGGGAGAAATTGCTTTACAAATTTTGGGTTCTTTTTTTCCTTTATTTGTTGAGAAAATGAAAAAATTTGCGCTAAAGCTACGTCTTATTGAAGAAAAAGGACTGTTTTTATTTTCACTGCCTAATTCTAATAAATTCTATGAAACGTCTGTGGGGTCAAAATGCTTACTACACCCCTAGATGAATTCCTCAAGAGGTGTAGTTTCCTAAATGGAGTCCCTTTTTGGGCGTTTTCATTGTTTTGTCCCCTCAGGGGCTTTGCAAATGTGACATGGCCTCCGCAAACCATTCCTGCTAAATGTGATCTCAAAAAGCCAAATAGTGCTGTTTCCCTTCTAAGCCCTGCCGTGTGTCCAAACAGCCGTTTATTACCACATGTGGGGTATTGTTTTACTCGGGAGAAATTGCTTTACAAATTTTGTGGTGCTTTTTCTCCTTCAGTCCTTCTGGAAATGAGAAAAAATTAGCTAAACCTAGATTTTTTGGGAAAAAATGTAGATTATTATTTTCAGGGCCTACTTCCAATATTTTCTGCAAAAAAACTGTGGGGTCAAACCGCTCACTATACCCCTAGATAATTTCCTCAATGGGTGTAGTCTCCAAAATGGGGTCACTTGTGGGGGGTTTCCACTGTTTTGTCCCCTCAGGGGCTTCGTAAATGTGACATGGCCTCCGCAAACCATTCCTGCTAAATGTGGACTCCAAAAGTCAAATGGCGCTCTTTCCCTTCTAAGCCCTGCCGTGCGTCCAAACAACCGTTTATTACCACATGTGGGGTATTGTTTTACTCGGGAGAAATTGCTTTACAAATTTTACGGTGCTTTTTCTCCTTCAGTCCTTGTGGAAATGAGAATTAGCTAAACCTACATTTTCTTTGAAAAAATTTAGATTATCATTTTCACAGCCTACTTCCAATAATTTATGCAAAAAACCTGTGGGGTCAAAACGCTCACTATACCCCTAGATAATTTCCTCAATGGGGTCACTTGTGGGGGGTTTCCACTGTTTTGTCCCCTCAGGGGCTTTGTAAATGTGACATGGCCTCTCAAACCATTCCTGCTAAATTTGAGCTCCAAAAGCCAAACGGCGCTCTTTCCCTTCTAAGCCCTGCCGTGTGTCCAAATATCCATTTATTACCACATGTGGGGTATTGTTTTACTCGGGAGAAATTGCTTTACAAATTTTGTGATGCTTTTTCTCCTTTAGTCCTTGTGGAAATGAGAAAAAAAATCGCTAAACCTACATTTTCTTTGAAGAAATGTTGATTTTAATTTTCACGGCCTACTTCCAATAATTTCTGTAAAAAACCTGTGCGGTCAAAATGCTCACTACACCCCTAGATAATTTCCTTGAGGTGTCTAGTTTCCCAGATGGGGTCACTTTTGGGGGATTTTCACTGTTTTGGCACCGCAAGAGCCCTTCAAACCTGACATGGTGCCTAAAATATATTCTAACAAAAATAAGGCCCCAAAATCCACTAGGTGCTCCTTTGCTTCTGAGGCCGGTGCTTCAGTCCAGTAGCACGCTACGGCCACATGTGGGATATTTCCTAAAACTGCAGAAACTGGGCAACAAATATTGAGTTGCATTTCTCTAGTAAAACCTTCTGTGTTATAAAAAAAATTGTATTAAAAATTTATTTCTGCAAAAAAATATGAAATTTGTAAATTTCACCTCTACTTTGCTTTAATTCCTGTGAAATGTGTAAAGGGTTAAGACATTTTCTAAATGCTGTTTTGAATACTTTGAGGGGTGAAGTTTTTAAAATGGGGTGACTTTTTGGGTGTTTCTAATATATAAGGCCCTCAAAACCACTTCACATCTGAACTGGCCCCTGTAAAAATAGCCTTTTGAAATTTTCTTGAAAATGTGAGAAATTGCTGCTAAAGTTCTAAGCCTTGTGATGTCATAGAAAAATAAAAGGATGTTCAAAAAACGATGTCAATCTAAAGTAGACATATGGGGGATGTTAATTAGCAACAATTTTGTGTGGTATAACTGCCTGTCTTACAAGCAGATACATTTAAATTGAGAAAAATGCTAATTTTTGCAATTTTTCACTATATTTTCGTGTTTTTCACAATTAAATACTGAATGTATCGACCAAATTTTACCACTATCTTAAAGTCCAATGTGTCACGAGAAAACAATCTCAGAATCGCCCGGATAGGTGAAAGCATTTCAACGTTATTACCACATAAAGTGAAACATGTCAGATTTGAAAAATGAGGCTCTGTCAGGAAGGTCAAAAGTGGCTAAAGAGGGAAGGGGTTAAAGGGGTTGTCCGAGATACCAAAATTTTTTCAAAAACTCTGTCATACATTACCCCTTATACAGACAACCTAAATAAAGCATTATTTATTTTTAAAAATTCTACTTAGCACATTTCTTCTTTGAGTTTAGCACAGCTTGTTTACATGCAGTTCAGCTCTGGTTTGTTGATCTTTCCTTGTTATGAAACTTTTTTCCCGTGCACGCTCATTGCAGGCTGCAATGAGCGTGCACGTACCCTCCAAGAGTTCACGTGAGCTGTCCTTGCTCCTCCCCGCTGACATCCTTCACTGGACTTGTCTTCTTGCTGACATTCTTGAAGGATGATGAGCAAATGTTCTCCCCCCATTATGTTTTTCACATTTATGTTTTCTTTCTCTTTTCAGGTCTATAAACCTCTTCGTGTCTCCCCTCACCCTCGTCCACCCTCACCCTCGTCCACCCTCTTCTATCTCATGTCTCTCTCCACTAAGGCCATGTTCACACACAGTTTTTTTGCAAGAGGAATATCTGCCTCAAAATTCCGTCTTGAAGTTTGCGGGAGATTTACCTCTCCCTGCACGTTGATTTTTGCGTCGTTTTTCCCGGAGTTTTTCCTGGCGTTTTTTGTGCGTATTTGTTTGCCGCTTTGTTCGGGGCGTTTTTCGCTTCGTTTATCTTGGCGTTTTTTGCTTGTTTGTTTGCGTCTTTTTTTGCGATGTTTTTTGCTGTGTTTTCCATTGCGTTTATCGTAGCCTTTTTCACGTCGTTTATCATTTCTTTTTTTGCGTCGTTGTTTGCGCCTATTTTTGCTGCGTTTTTCGTTACGTCTTTCGTGGCGTTTTCCCAGTTGATTTTCGCTGCGTTCTTTGCCTCTGTTTGCGGCGTTTCTCGCGTCTATTTCCGCGATGTTTTTCGCAGCTTTTTCCGTGGCGTTTATCGTAGCCTTTTTTGCGTCGTTTTTCGCGTCTTTTTTTGCGTTTTCTTTCCTGCGTTTTTCGTGTCGTTTCCCTGTCGTTTTTCGTGGCGTTCTTTGCCTCTTTGTTTGGGGCTTTTTTCGCGGCTTTATTTGTGATGTTTTTCGCGGCATTTATCGTAGCCTTTTCGGCGTATTTTTTTTGCGTCTTTTTTGCGGCGTTGTTTGTGGCTTTTTTTGCTGCGTTTTTTGCGTCGTTTTCCGTGGCGTTTATCGTAGCCTTTTTTGCGTCGTTTTTCGCGTCTTTTTTTGCGTTTTTTTTTCTGCGTTTTTCATTGCGTCTTTCGTGTCGTTTTCCCTGTCATTTTTCGTGGCGTTCTTTGCCTCTTTATTTGTGATGTTTTTCGCTGCATTTATCGTAGCCTTTTCTGCGTTTTTTTTTTGCGTCTGTTTTTTGCGGCATTGTTTGTGGCTTTTTTGCTGCGTTTTTTGCGTCGTTTTCCGTGGCGTTTTTCGCCCGCGGCAATTGAGCGCCGCAGGCATAAAATAACGCGAAATACGCTTTCTCTGCCTCTCATTGAAGTCAATGGGAGGTCAGAGGCGTAAACGCCCGAAGATGGAGCATGTTGCTTCTTTTTCCCGCAAGGCAGTTTTAATGCTCGATTTTAATGCTTGTTACAACAAATTGCAGCATAAATCACGCACCAAACACGCTTGTTTGGTGCATGGTTTTCACGCATGCATCTACTTGAGTGTAGGTGCATGATAACGCACCAATAGAGGACATGCAGTATGTTTCACGCAGCGGACTCTCGCTGCGTGAAAACGGCCCCATTGAAATAAATGGGTCGCGTGTGCTGTGCGTGGTTTCGACGTGGTGTGAATGGGGCCTTATGCGCGATTTACACTAGCGTGAATCAAGTCTGTGTGCTGTGCTTTGAAAAAACGCACAACACACGCAACCCATTTATTTCAATGGGGCCGTTGACACATGTGTGACTTTTCACGCAGCCAGAGTCCGCTGCGTGAAACATACTGCATGTCCTCTATTGGTGCGTTATCATGCACCTACACTCACATTGAAGTCAATGCATGCGTGAAAACCACAAACAGCACACACGTGTTTGGTGCGTGATTTACACAGCAATTTGTTGTAAAAAAGAAGAAAAAAATGGGCTGGCTTTGTGAGTGCGTGAATAACACATGACAATCGAAAAGCACACTGATGCATAAGGGCGGATTTAAACGAACGTGTGCGTTTTGCGCACACAAATACGGTGGCGTTTTGCATGCGCAAAATGCACTTGACAGCTCCGTGTCATGTTTATACGGATGCGCGGCTGCGGTTTTCGCGCAGCCGCCATCATTATGACACTCTGGATGTTTGTAGCACGTGGTGCTTTTCTGTTTACATTCATTATTTTACTGCTGTTGCGCGAATCACGCTCGTCCCATGGAAGTGCTTCCATGGGATGCGCCTGATTTTCACGCACCTATTGACTTCAATGGGTGCGTGATGCTCGAAAAACGCAGAAATATAGAACATGTCGCGAGTTTACGCAGCGGGCTCACGCTGCGTAAAATTCACGGACTGTCTGCACTGCCCCATAGACTTGCATAGGTCTGTGCGACCCGCGTGAATACCACGTGGGTTGCACGGACGTATAGCACATTCGTGTTAATCCGCCCTAACGCAACCACAGGGATGGGATTGACGCAAGTTTTTCACGCGCTGAAAATACACAAGCTAGTGTGCATGAAGCCTTACTAATGGACGCTGTTAGACAGTGGCCATTAATAATGCACTAGTAATAAATTTTTAAATAAATGAGAAGGACATAGAAAAAATATTGTAATAAAATAACACACACAACACTGGTTAACGATTTTATTAAAAATAAAAAAAGGTGTCATTGAAGTAGTCCTTGAACTTGATGTAGTACCAAGGACCCAACCTGTAAAAAACACCTAATAACTAAGAAAAAAAAAAAAAAAGAGGGATGCTTAGATACACTGCTGATGTGTGATACTGTTAGACCATGTATCTAAGCCTACCACAAGGTAGCGTTAGTAACATTACCCAAGCAGACAGTGTCACACATGGGCCATGTATCTAAGAATACCACATGTTAGGCTTAGATACAGGGCCCCAAAACACTAATCTTAGGGTATGTTCACACGGCAGCGTCCGTAACTGGCGAAATTACGGGCTGTTTTCAGGAGAAAACAGCCCTGTCGTTTCAGCCGTAACGGCATGTGCAGGCGCTTGAGCGCCGCGTCCATTACGGACGTAACTGTAGCTGGTTTTCCATGTAGTCCATGGAAAACGGCTCCATTTACGTCTGAAGAAGTGACATGACACTTCTTTGGCGCGGGTGTCTATTTACGCGCCGTCTTTTGACAGCGACACGTAAATATACGCCTCGTGTGAACAGACAAACGTCTGCCCATTGCTTTCAATGGGCAGATGTTTGCCAACGATTTCAAGCCGTAATTTCGGACGTAATTCGGGGGTTAATACGCGCGAATTACGTCCGTAAATAGGCCGTGTGAACATACCCTTATACAGGAATAAAAAGAATGTCATCTGGGGTCCTGTATCTAAGCCTACATTGTGTTAGGCTTAGATACAGGCTCCATGTGTGACACTGTTTGTTAGACCCTGTATCTAAGCCTAACAATGTAGGCTTAGATACAGGACCCCAGAAGATCTTATCCAGTTCAGGACCGCGCTATTTTGCGCCTTCAGGACCAGACACCGTTTAGCCATTTTTAGCACGTGTTAGTTAAATGGCTATAACTTTTTTATTTGTTGGGCTAACGACGTTATTTTTGCGACGTTTTTTCCGTAGACAATGCAGGTTTCTTTTTTTATCGTTTTTATACACACCTTTTTTGCTATTTTAGAATTTTGATTCATAAAGTTTGAAAATAGTAAAAAAATAAGCTTTTTTACGTTTCAGCTATTTTTTTTGGTAATAACATAGTTTTACTCTAAAATAGACCTTTTATTTGTGATAGTCATTGTCTACCGTAAATTTCTATATATTACATGTCTATATTAGGGTAATTGGGTCAGCGCTAGCGTTACAACAATGATTGACAGGGGGAACGGTATTTTTTGGGGTGGGTATTTTATGTGTATTTATTATTTAATTTTTTTTTGTACTTTACTATTTTTTTATTATTATTGTCTGTCCCTCAAAGGTCAAAAAAGACCTTTGGGGAACATTATATTTTTTTTTACACCATCTTTTCCACTGTAACTGGAGCTGCACAGCAGCCCCAGTTACAGGGGAAATCAGCCCTCTCATAGTGACGATTGTCACTAATAGGGCTGTGCTGGGTCTGATTAGACCCAGCAGCAGTCTGCCACTAACGGTACCCGGTGATCATGTGACCAGTCACATGATCACCGGGAGGAATAGAGACAGCGCCGCTGCTGCTGTCTCCATTCCTATACACAGCGTTCATTGAACGCTGTGTAAGAAGACATCGGAGAAGACAGAAGCAGCGAAAGCTGCTTCTATCTTCTCCTCCGGGTCCCCGGCAGTCACTGACAGCCGGAGACCCGACATTCCCGCAGGTGCCGTCCCTCTTCACTTTTTTCACTGTGAACACGCATAGGCGCGCTCACAGTGAAAAAAAGCTGCATAGGCTGGGCGGGCACCCGCAGAAACGACACGTCTCCAGTGACGTGTCGTGTCCCATCCGAGGTCTCGCTGGGGCGAGACCATGTGATCGGGACACGACACGACAGTGGAGGAGGAAGAAAACGTGACGTCAGAAGACAGGTGATCGGAAGAAAAGAGCTGCCAGAACGGAGAACAGAAGCAAGATTGCACAGGTAAGTATATTAGGGAATATTTAATGTGTGTATTGTGTGTTTAACTTTTAAATAAAAATTTATCTCGGACAACCCCTTTAATTCCTGTGAAACGCCTAAAGGGTTAAAACACTTTGTGAATGCTGATTTGAATAACTTAAGGGGTGCAGTTTTCAAAATGGGGTGACTTCTGGGGATTTTCAAATATATAAGGCCCTCAAATCCACTTCAGAACTGAACTGGTCCCTGAAAAAATTGCCTTTTGAAATTTTCTTTAAAATATGAGAAATTGCTGCTAAAGTTCTAAGCCTTGTAATGTCCTAGAAAAATAAAAGGCCGTTCAAAAAACAATGCAAACATAAAGTAGACATATGGGAAATGTTAACTAGTAACTATTTTGTATGGTATTACTATCTGTTTTACAAGCAGATACGTTTAAATTTAGAAAAATGCAAATTTTTTCAAAATGTTGGTGTTTTGCTGAAATAAATACCAAAATTATCGACAATTTTTTTTCACTAACATAAAGTACAACCTGTCACGAAAAAACAATCTCAGAATCACTTGGATAGGTAAAAGCATTCCAACGTTATTGCCACAAAGTAACGTCAGATTTGAAAAAATCGGCTGTGTCCTGAAGGCCTAAACAGGCTGGGTCCTGAAGAGGTTAACCCCTTAAGGACGCAGCCTTGTTTTGGCCTTAAGGCTCAGAGCCCATTTTTCCAATCTGACATATTTCACTTTATGTGGTAATAACGTCGGAATGCTTAAACCTATCCAAGCGATTCTGAAATTGTTTTCTCGTGACACATTGGGCTTTATGTTAGTGGTAAAATTTGGACGATATATTTAGTGTTTATTGGTGAAAAATTGCAAAATTTAGGGAAACTTTATAAAAAATTGCATTTTTCAGAATTTAAATGCATCTGCTTGTAAAACAGACAGTTATACCACCAAAAATAGTTACTAGTTCCCATTTCCCATATGTCTACTTTAGATTGGCATCGTTTTTTGAACATTTTTTTATTTTTCTTGGACATTACAAAGCTTAGAACATAAACAGAAATTTCTCATTTTTTTTTTTATTTTTTTTTCAAATCCTTTTTTTTTAAGGTACCTGTTCAGTTCTGAAGTGGCTTTGAGGGGCCTATGTATTAGAAACCCCGATAAAACACCCCATTTGAAAAACTAGACCCCCTCAAAGTATTCAAAACAGCATTTAGAAAGTTGTTTAACCCTTCAGGCATTTCACAGGAATTAAAGCAAAGTGGAGGTGAAATTTGCAAATTTCATTTTTCTTGCTGAATTTCAATTTTATTCAATTTTTTTTGTTTAACACGGAAGGTTTTACCAGAGAAACACTACTAAATATGTATTGTCCAGATTCTGCAGTTTTTATAAATGTCCCACATGTGGCTCTAGTGCGCTTGTGGACTAAAACACAAGCCCCAGAAGCAAAGACCATAGGGAAAATAGTGGAAAAAAAGGGAGGATCCTATGGGGCGCTGCTGCGTGGTTGTTATGGATAATGAATGATGATAGATATGGAGATATATGAATAGATATTTATTGAAACATTAAGGCTACGCGTTTCAACGCTGTACTAGCGTCTTCCTCAGGCCTGAGGAGGACGCTAGTACAGCGTTGAAACGCGTAGCCTTAATGTTTCAATAAATATCTATTCATATATCTCCATATCTATCATCATTCATTATCCATAACAACCACGCAGCAGCGCCCCATAGGATCCTCCCTTTTTTTCCACTATTTTCCATATGTTCTAACTAGCGGTAACCACCCGGTTTACCGGTTTGGATCCTGGCAGCAGCACTAGTGGATTTACCGACTACTTTTATCAAGCATTAACGTGGTGAGCATAAAAGACCACGTTTACTATTCTTTTTATCCTATTGACCTGCACCATGTGGTGCCGTGCTTTTTGCTTCCCAGAAGCAAAGAAGCACCTAGTGCATTTTGAGGCCTCTTTTTTATTAGAATATATTTTAGGCAGCATGCCAGGTTTGAAGAGGTGTTGAGGTGCCAAAACAGTAGAAATCCCCCAATAGTGACCCCATTTTTGAAACTACACCCCTCAAGGAATTCATTTATAGTTGTTGTTATCATTTTGACCACACAGTTTTTCACAGCACCTATTTTAATTGGGCTGTGAAATTAAAAAAATGAAATTTTTTCCAATAAGATGTAATTTCTGATCAAAATTTCCTATTTTCACAGGGAAAAAAATACCCCATTTTGTTGCCCAATTTGTCCTGAGTGTGGCAATACCCCATTTGTGGTTATAAACTGCCGTTTGGGCCCATGGGAGGGCTCAGAAGGCAAGGAGAGCTATGTGTTTGTTGGAGTCCAGATTTTGCTGGATTGGTTTTCGGGTGCATTTGCAGAGCCCCAGAGGTATCAAAGCAATGGAAACCCACCATAAGTGACCCCATTTTGGAAACTACACCCTTCAAACAATTCATTTGTGGGTAATGTGACTATTTAGACCCCATAGTTTCTTCACAGAACTTATTTGAATTGGGCTGGGAATTTAAAAAAAAAAAAAATTTCCAATAATATGTAGTTTTGGCTGAAAATGTCGAATTTTCACAAGAAATAAAATACCCCATTCTGTTGCCCAATTTGTCCTGAGTGCGGCAGTACCCCATTTGTGGTGATAAACTGCCGTTTGGGCCCATGGGAGGGCTCAGAAGGAAAGGACCACCATTTGGCCTACTGGGGATTTTTTGGTGCAAAGTCATGTATGCAGAAGCCCCTGAGGTACCAGTACAGTTGAAACCCCCAAGAAGTGACCCCGTTTTAAAAACTACACCCTTGAGGCATTCATCTAGAGGTGTAGTGAGCATTTTGACCGGAGACATACACCCCATAAACTGTAATGTGGGTTCTCATGGGTACGTCAATACCCTACATGTGGCTGTAATCAGCTGCCTAGGCACGCAGAAGGGCTCAGAGGGGAAAGACGAGGGGGGATAAGCTGTGCGGAGTGCATATGGGTAAGTAAAATTGGGGTAGATTAAAAATCAAGGGATGTATGATACATTTTGAAGCACTCTTTCATACGGAGCCTTAGTTTTTCGGGACACGTGTCACATTGATATATTGTGTCCTTCCTTATCCCCCTTTTATAGCAGACTTTGTACCTCTTTTGACTTTTTCCTTTCTTGCCAGTTTGGGGAACTTCTCCTGGAAAGTGTTGCCCTGGTACGATGCGTGTGGCCTCGCCTCCAGAAGTACTGGGTGCCCCCCCTTCTTGGTCCCTAAAAATTTGTTTCTTGATAACCACCTCTTGAAATTCCAGGAAAGTTCCCGCCTGGCCTGTACATCGATGTAGCACGTACGCGTTGTACAATGCCATCTGTATGAGGTGCCCGGCAAGCTTCTTATACCACACCGCATGGCGCTGTAGGGCTTCAGGGCTTGATCTGACAAGTCCAACCCTCCCATGTACCTATTGTAGTCCAGGATGCAGTCTGGTTTGGGGGTCTCTGTACTGATACATGGGTACTGGTGTGACATCTCTCTTGTCCTTGTACGTGACACACATTATGTTGCTGCTAGATTGTGCCCTGTTCTCACCCCTTCTGAGTGTTTGCCCCAGCAGAGTCTTAGGGAGGCCTCTCAGATTTCTTCTAGCAGTGCCGCATGCCGCAGTACCTCTGGAAGCGAGGCAGTTGAAGAGTGGGACGCTGCTATAAAAATTATCCAGGTAGAGGTGGTAATCCTGGTCCAGCAGTGGGTGCACCACATCCCACACAATTTTTGCATTAACTCCCAGGAAGGGGGGGGGGGCATTCTGGGGGCTGAGCACTGGTGTCCTTCCCTTCATATATCCTAAATTTGTAGGTATACCCTGATGCACTCTCGCACAGCTTATACATCTTTACGCCATACCTTGCCCTCTTACCCGGCAGGTACTGGCGGAATTGAACCCTCCCTTTAAAATCTACTAAGGACTCATCAGTAGAAATACACTTCTCGGGGGTGTATGCTTGGGAAAACCGGGCACTGAAACGGTCTAATAGGGGTTTATGTTTATACAAACGGTCAAAACTGGGGTCATCTCGGTGTGGGCACGGCTCATTAACAGTATAATGTAAGAAACGAAGTATTGCCTCATTTATTTATTTTTTTAGGTTCCAGTTCAGTTCTGAAGTTGCTTTGAGGGGCCTATATATTAGAAACCCCTATGAAACACCCCATTTTAGAAACTAGACCACTCAAAGTATTCACAACAGCATTTAGAAAGTTTATGAACCCTTTAGGTGTTTCACGGGAATTTAGAGCAAAGTGGAGGTGAAATTTACTTTTCTTTTTGTCAGAAAATCCTGTTTATACCATTTTTTTTTATAACACAAAAGGTTTTACCAGAGAAACGCAACACAATACTTATTGCCCAGATTCTGCAGTTTTGAGAAATATCCCACATGTGGCCCTAGTGCGGTAATGGACTGAAGCACCGCCTCCGAAGCAAAGGAGCACCTAGTGGATTTTGAGCCCTCCTTTTTATTAGGCACCATGTCCGGTTTGAAGAGGTCTTGTGGTGCCAAAACAGTGGAAACCCCCCAAAAGTGACCCCATTTTGGAAACTAGACCCCTTGAGGAATTCATTGCAGTTTTCTTAGGGTGCATGTGACTTTTTGATCAGTTTTTATTCTATTTTTAAGTGGCGCGGTGACTAAAAAACAGCAATTCTGCTATTGTTTTTTATTCTCTTCTTTTTACAGCATTCACCGTGCGCTATAAATGACATATTCACTTTATTCTGCGGGGCGATACGATTACAGCGATACCAGATGTTTATAGTTCTAAGAGTCATAACTTTTTATTTTTCCATCAATAAAGCCGTGCGAGGACTTATTTTTTGCGTAGCGAACTGTAGTTTCCATCAATACCATTTTTAGGTACATGCGACTTTTTGATCTCTTTTTATTCCATTTTTTGCGAGGTGAAGTGACCAAAGAATTGTGATTCTAATACGGTTTATTATTATTTTCTTTTACGGCGTTCACCGTGCGGGATAAATAACGAAATTATTTTGTAGTTCAGGTCGTTACGGACGCGTCGATACCAGTTATGTATAGTTTGTTTGTTTATATATTTTTATTAATAATAAAGGACTGATAAGGGAAAAGGGGGGATTTTTACTTTTATTACTTTTATTTTCTTATTTTCACACATCTTTTTTTTAACTTTTTTTTATCTTTATTACTTTGTCCCACTAGGGGACTTGAGGGCAGGAGGCCCTGATCGCTATTCTAATACACTGCACTACATGCGTAGTGCAGTATATTAGAACTGTCAGCTACTCACTGACAGCAAGCATAGTGGGTCCTGACTTAGTCAGGACCCACTAGGCTTCCGTCGATGGCATAGCCGGACGCCATTGTTTGGTGTCCGGTTGCCATAGTCACCATCGCCGGCCGCTATCGTGTAGCAGGCCGGCGATGGCAGCTTAACCCCTAAAAAGCCGTGTTCGCTATTGAACACGGCTTTTCAGGGGTTAATCAGCGGGGACACAGCGATCGGTCCCCGCTGTAGGAGCTGCGGCAGCTGCTGTACGAGACAGCAGCTGTCACAGCTCCTGTATGTGTTGGGAGGACGGCCGAAATGGCCGTTACTCCCGTGACGTACTATTCCGTCATGGAGCGCGAACAGGGCTGTTTCCATGACGGAATAATACGTCACTGAGCGTTAAGGGGTTAATGACCAGCCTATTTTAGACCTCAATGACCAAGCCATTTTTTAAGTTTTTCCATCGTCACATTCAAAGAGCTATAACTTTTTTATTTTTGCGTCGACATAGCTATATAAGGTCTTGTTTTTTGCGGGACAAGTTGTATTTTTAATAGCACCATATTGTGGTACATAGAATTTATTGATTAAGTTTATTAACTTTTTTTTGGGGGGGGGGGGAATAGAAAAAAAAACAGCAATTTCGGCACACTTTTTTGCGTCCTAAATTTACGCCGTTTACCGTGTGGTATAAATAACACAATAACTTTATTCAGTGGGTTGTTGCGATTGCGACAATACCAAAATTTGTATAGTTTTTATATGTTTTACTACTTTTACACAGTGAAAAAAACTTTTTTTTTTTCACAATTATTTGTTTTTGTGTCTCCATATCTAAAGAGCCATAACTTTAATTTGTTCGCCAATGCAATTGTATGAGGGCTTTTTTTTTTGGCGGGACGGCTTGTAGTTTTTATCGGTACCATTTTAGTGTAGATGCGACTTTTTAATCACTTTTTATCACATTTTTTTTTTAAGGCTGGATTCAAAGAAAACAGTAATTATTGTATGGTTTATTTTTTTTTTTTTTTACGACGTTCATCGTGCGGGTTAAATGATGTAATAAGTTTATAGTTGGGGTCGTTATGGACGCGGCGATACCAAATATGTGTAACTTTTTTACCTTATTTTTTTTATAGAATAATAAAGCAGTTTGTAAGGGGAAAAGTGGGTTTTTAATTATTTTTTTTCACTTTTTATTAAACGTTTTTTTTACTTTTTTACTAGTCCCACTAGGGGACTTTAATATGCGATCATCCGATCGATTATATAATACACTGCAATACTTCTGTATTGCAGTGTATTATGCCAGTCCGTGTAAAATGGACCTAGCAGGCATACACTACAGGCAGACCTGTGGGCCTTTATTAGGTGCCATCGGAGACAGACACTCGGCGATCTGATCGCCGGTTGTCAGTGGGATGAGAAGGAGCTCCCTCCCTCTCTCCAATACCACTCAGATGCGGCACTCACTATTGAGCACCGCATCTGAGGGCTTAAACGGGTGAGATCGATACTAATATCGATCTCACGCGGTCGAGCAGGGATGCCCCCAGCCCTCAGCTACCAATGGCAGCTGAGAGCAGGGAGATTTAACGGCTCCCTGCTCTGTATATTTATTCTGATGCAGTGCCGTAAAAAGACTATTGAATCGGAATAAAGCCCGTTAGTGGCCGCCGTAAAAACACTATGGGGCAGTCCTAACGGGTTAAAAAATAAACACTGAATGAATCTACCAAATTTTACCACTAACCTAAAGTACAATGTGTCACAAAAAAACAATCACAGAATAGTTTGGATAAAAAAAAGCATTTCAAAGTTATTACCACATAAATTAACACGTCATATTTGAAAACAAGGCTAAAAACGGCTGTATCCTTAAGTGTAATGTATTAGCGTACAGAAGTAAAAAATAAAGTTACAAATAAAGTTATCCCTTGATGGGATAAAAAAAAAAAAGTAACAAAACAAATAAATTAATTAAAAAAAAGTCCCAAATAGAGTCTTTATTTTGCATTAAATACATTTTATTGCCCCTACACTAAATAAAAACAAAAAACCTAGACATATTAGGTATCTACACGACCGTAATAATCTGAAGAATTAATCTAATGGGTTATTTAGCGTGAACGGGATAAAAAAGAAACAAAAAAAACTATTCCGAGAATCGCTTTTTCCTATATTCACGCCGTGAAAAAAAAATTTTTTACCCCCAAACTGTGGGAAAAAAAAAATTATATTTCTCTCGCATAAAACAGGTCCTCATACAGCCACATCAATGAAAAAATAAAAAAGTTATGGCTGCTGAAACGCAGAGAGGCAAAAACAGAAAAATTGAGCTTGTCATTAAGGTCTTTTCAGGCCCGGTCATTAAGGGGTTAATGGGATAAATGTATTTATACCAGAAAAATTGTGGAAATAAACACTATAGGAAAAACGTATCAGATAAGATCTTACCTTTTTATTGTAAGGGCTACAAATAACTAAAGTAGTGTCATCAGAGCCAGATAATATGTATTCACCTGTACTGTTCCAAGAAATTGTATTCACCTATTTGGAGAAAAACAAACACATAAACAGACAATTTAGATAAACCAAGTTGACAAAATACATAAATATATATAGTGTAAATGAAGAATGACTTATTAACCCCTTCCCTCTTTAGCCACTTTTGACCTTCCTGACAGAGCCTCATTTTTCAAATCTGACATGTTTCACTTTATGTGGTAATAACGTTGAAATGCTTTCACCTATCCGGGCGATTCTGAGATTGTTTTCTCGTGACACATTGGACTTTAAGATAGTGGTAAAATTTGGTCGATACATTCAGTATTTAATTGTGAAAAACACGAAAATATAGTGAAAAATTGCAAAAATTAGCATTTTTCTCAATTTAAATGTATCTGCTTGTAAGACAGGCAGTAAATACCACACAAAATTGTTGCTAATTAACATCACCCATATGTCTACTTTAGATTGGCATCGTTTTTTGAACATCCTTTTATTTTTCTATAACCTCACAAGGCTTAGAACTTTAGCAGCAATTTCTCACATTTTCAAGAAAATTTCAAAAGGCTATTTTTACAGGGGCCAGTTCAGATGTGAAGTGGTTTTGAGGGCCTTATATATTAGAAACACCCAAAAAGTCACCCCATTTTAAAAACTTCACCCCTCTAAGTATTCAAAACAGCATTTAGAAAATGTCTTAACCCTTTACACATTTCACAGGAATTAAAGCAAAGTAGAGGTGAAATTTACAAATTTCATATTTTTTTGCAGAAATAAATTTTTAATACAATTTTTTTTATAACACAGAAGGTTTTACCAGAGAAATGCAACTCAATATTTGTTGCCCAGTTTCTGCAGTTTTAGGAAATATCCCACATGTGGCCCTAGTGTGCTACTGGACTGAAGCACCGGCCTCAGAAGCAAAGGAGCACCTAGTGGATTTTGGGGCCTTATTTTTGTTAGAATATATTTTAGGCACCATGTCAGGTTTGAAGGGCTCTTGCGGTGCCAAAACAGTGAAAATCCCCCAAAAGTGACCCCATCTGGGAAACTAGACACCTCAAGGAAATTATCTAGGGGTGTAGTGAGCATTTTGACCGCACAGGTTTTTTACAGAAATTATTGGAAGTAGGCCGTGAAAATTAAAATCAACATTTCTTCAAAGAAAATGTAGGTTTAGCGATTTTTTTTCTCATTTCCACAAGGACTAAAGGAGAAAAAGCATCGCAAAATTTGTAAAGCAATTTCTCCCGAGTAAAACACTACCCCACATGTGGTAATAAATGGATATTTGGACACACGGCAGGGCTTAGAAGGGAAAGAGCGCCGTTTGGCTTTTGGAGCTCAAATTTAGCAGGAATGGTTTGAGAGGCGATGTCACATTTACAAAGCCCCTGAGGGGACAAAACAGTGGAAACCCCCCACAAGTGACCCCATTTCGGAAACTACACCCATTGAGGAAATTATCTAGGGGTATAGTGAGCGTTTTGACCCCACAGGTTTTTTGCATAAATTATTGGAAGTAGGCTGTGAAAATGATAATCTAAATTTTTTCAAAGAAAATGTAGGTTTAGCTAATTTATTCTCATTTCCACAAGGACTGAAGGAGAAAAAGCACCATAAAATTTGTAAAGCAATTTCTCCCGAGTAAAACAATACCCCACATGTGGTAATAAACGGCTGTTTGGACACACGGCAGGGCTTAGAAGGGAAACAGCACTATTTGGCTTTTTGAGATCACATTTAGCAGGAATGGTTTGCGGAGGCCATGTCACATTTGCAAAGCCCCTGAGGGGACAAAACAATGAAAACGCCCAAAAAGGGACTCCATTTAGGAAACTACACCTCTTGAGGAATTAATCTAGGGGTGTAGTAAGCATTTTGACCCCACAGACGTTTCATAGAATTTATTAGAATTAGGCAGTGAAAATAAAAACAGTCCTTTTTCTTCAATAAGACGTAGCTTTAGCGCAAATTTTTTCATTTTCTCAACAAATAAAGGAAAAAAAGAACCCAAAATTTGTAAAGCAATTTCTCCCGAGTACGGCAATACCCCATATGTGGTCATAAACTGCTGTTTGGGCAAACGGCAGGGCTCAGAAGGAAAGGACCGCCATTTGGAGTGCAGATGTTGCTGGATTGGTTTCTGGGCGCCTGTGGGCCCAAAACAGTGGAAACCCCCCAGAAGTGACCCCATTTTGGAAACGACACCCCTCAATGCATTTACCAAGGGGTGTAGTAAGCATTTTAACCCTGCAGGTGTTTTGTAGAAATTAGTGTTCACTCGATGTTGCAGAGTGAAAATGGGATTTTCTTCCATAGATATGCCAATATGTGGTGCCCGGCTTGTGCCACCATAACAAGACAGCCCTCTAATTATTATGCGGTGTTTCCCGGTTTTAGAAACACCCTACATGTGGCCCTAATCTTTTGCCTGGACATATGACAGGGCTCAGGAGTGAAGAGTACCATGCGGAGTGGAGGCCTAATTTGGCGATTTACAAAGTATTGGTTCACAACTGCAGAGGCTCAGATGTGAAATAATAAAAAGAAACCCCAGAGAAGTGACCCCATTATGGAAACTGCACCCCTCGAGGCATTTATTAAGAGGTGTAGTGAGGATTTTCACCCAACAGGTCTTTTCCATAAATGAATGCACTGCGGATGGTGCAAATTAAAAATTTATATTTTTCCCTAGATATGCCATTCAGTGGCAAATATGTCATGCTACGCTTATGACACTGGAGACACACACCCCAAAAATTGTTAAAAGGGTTCTCCCGGGTATGACGATGCCATATATGTTGAAGGAAACTGCTGTTTGGGCACGCTAGGGTTCAGAGCCGAGGGAGCACCATTTGGCTTTTGGAGAGCAGATTTTGCTTGGTACTAAATTTGTTTGAGTATTGCTGGTGTTTTATAATGTGGGGGTACATGTAAGCGGGGCGGAGTATATAAGGGGCATAGTCAGGTGGTATGAAAAAAAATTAATAATCCATAGATGTGTGTTACGCTGTGAAGCAATCCTTTCCGCACAGGCCAGTGTCGCACTGATAAATGGTGTAATTTCTTATCCCCCTTTTGGTCCACACTCTGCACCTTTGTAGTTTGAGGAATTTTGCTGGGAAGTGATGTCCTGGTATAATACGGGCACCGTCGCTTCCAGCGGATATGTTTGGGCCCTCCCTTTCCTGGTTCCCTAATTTTAGGTCCTTGATAAATCGCCTCTTCAAACAGAAGAAATGTTCCCCTCGGGCACAACTGCATATTTTTTTATTTCCTGACTTATTGGAGCCATAACTAATTTTATTTTTCATAGACGTAGCGGTATGAGGGCTGGTTTGTTGCGGGATGAGCTGTAGTTATTATTGGTACCATTTTGGGGTACATGTGACTTTTTGATCACCTTTTATCCTATTTTTTGGGATGGCAGGTAAACAAAAAAATGCAATTCTGGCACAGCTTTTTTCGTTTTTTTTATACAGCGTTCACCATGCGTTATAAACTACATGTTAACTTTATTCCTCGGGTCAGTACGATTCTGGCGATACCTAATTTATAGCATTTTTTTATGTTTTACAACTTTTTTCACAATAAAATTACTTTTGTAAAAAGAATGTATTTTTTTTCTGTCGCAAAGTTGTGAGAACCATAACGTTTTAATTTTTTTGTCGACGGAGGTGTATGAGGGCTTGTTTTTTGCGGGACGAGCTATAGTTTTTATAGGTACCATTTTTGGATACGTGCGACTTTTTGATCACTTTTTATTCTAATATTTGTAGGGCAAAGTGACTAAAAAACAGAAACTCTGGTAACGTTTTTTACGTTTTTTTTTACGCTGTTCACCGCGTGCAATAAATAATACAATATTTTGATACCTCAGGTCGTTACGGTCGTGGCGATACCAAATACATATGGTTTATTATTATTTTTCAATAATAAAGGACTTGATAAGAGTAAAAGGGGGATTGTGTTTTATTTAATTACTTGAAACTTTTATTGTTTTCAAACTTTTATTTTTTGCACTTTTTTTTTACACTTTTTTTTACACTTTTCTTCAAGTCCCACTAGGGGACTTGAAGGTCCAACGGTCAGATTTTTTTTTTTCTAATACATTGCACTACCTATGTAGTGCAATGTATTAGATCTGTCAGTCATTCACTGACAGCAAGCCGATTAGGCTTCGCCTCCCGGCGGGGCCTAATAGGCTTCCGTAATGGCAGAGCAGGAGACCATTGTGTCTCCTGTTGCCATAACAGCAGTCGCCAGTCCCGATTGCCTGTCAGGGCTGGCGATCTGCTAGTAACCGCTACGATGCAGCAATCGCTTTCGATTGCTGCATCGAAGGGGTTAATGGCAGGGATCGGAGCTAGCTCCGGTTCCTGCCGTTACAGGTGGATGTCAGCTGTACAGTACAGCTGACATCCACCGCTGATAACGCCGGATCAGCTCCTGACCCGGCGCCATCTTGCCGGCAGCTACGGAAGCCGATCAGGCTCCGCCGCCGGGCGGATCTTGACCGGCTTCGGTGCTAGGCAGACCGGGAGGCCAGTATTAGGCCTCCGGTTGCCATTGCAGCCACCGGAACCCCGGCAATTTCATTGCTGGGGCTCCGATGAGCTGCAAACACCTTAAGTGCAGCGATCGCGTTTGAGCGCTGCACTTAAGGGGTTAATGGCGGGGATCGAAGCTAATTTCGGTCCCCGCCGTTACAGTCGGATGTCAGCTGTAAGATACAGCTGAGATCCGGTGATGATGGCACCGACTCAGTTTCTGAGCCGGTGCCAAACATTTGACGTACATGTACGCCATTTTGCGGGAAGTCAATGCTTTCCATGACGTACATGTACGTCAAATGTCGGGAAGGGGTTAAAGAAAACAACATGTGGTTTGGCTGTGTTCACACTGCCGTCAGAGGCTACTTAGGCAGTCCCAGCAGATTTAGCGCGAAGATTAGTGCTGCATGCAGCGCTATTCTTTCCGTCAAAGCAACAGAAACCACAACCGAACCCATTATAAGTCAACAAACGTTATGAACGGAAGTCACAACGCAAATTTGAACATAGCCTTATCCTGAGAAATTGTGCAGTCATCTTAAATTGCAGATTACAGGTTAAAGAGGCTCTGTCACCAGATTTTGCAGCCCCTATCTGCTATTGCAGCAGATCGGCGCTGCAATGTAGATTACAGTAACGTTTTTATTTTTAAAAAACGAGCATTTTTGGCCAAGTTATGGCCATTTTTGTATTTATGCAAATGAGGCTTGCAAAAGTACAACTGGGCGTGTTGAAAAGTAAAAGTACAACTGGGCGTGTATTATATGCGTACATCGGGGCGTGTTTACTACTTTTACTAGCTGGGCGTTCTGATGAGAAGTATCATCCACTTCTCTTCACAACGCCCAGCTTCTGGCAGTGCAGATCTGTGACGTCACTCACAGGTCCTGCATCGTGTCGGCCACATCGGCACCAGAGGCTACAGTTGATTCTGCAGCAGCATCAGCGTTTGCAGGTAAGTCGATGTAGCTACTTACCTGCAAACGCCGATGCTGCTGCAGAATCAACTGTAGCCTCTGGTGCCGATGTGGCCGACACGATGCAGGACCTGTGAGTGACGTCACAGATCTGCACTGCCAGAAGCTGGGCGTTCTGAAGAGAAATGGATGATACTTCTCTTCAGAGCGCCCAGCTAGTAAAAGTATTAAAAACGCCCCGATGTACGCACATAATACACGCCCACTTGGACTTTTAAACACACCCACTTGGACTTTTGCAAGCCTCATTTGCATAACTACAAAAATGGTCATAACTTGGCCAAAAATGCTTGTTTTTTAAAAATAAAAACGTTACTGTAATCTACATTGCAGCGCCTATCTGCTGCAATAGCAGATAGGGGTTGCAAAATCTGGTGACAGAGCCTCTTTAAGTGCAAAGGGAATCGGACAACCCGTTCATGTTGGACTATCGGAGTTAGGGACAAGGCTGATGACCTTATGCAGAAATGTATTTTAACAACGTGCTGTGTAATTAAAATACCCTATTAAAAGGAAAACTAAACCTAAAAATGAATGATTAACTGGTTGCCGACACAGGACGAGTATGCTCGTCCTGAGCGGCGAGCACTTCGCGCATTAGGACGAGCATACTCGTCCTGTGTGACAGCCGTCTCTGCCGTCTCTGTGTGTGCGATCGAGAGCGGGGCAACGGCTGTAATACACAGCCACGGCCCCGCTCTGACAGCGGAGAGGAGAGAAACATCTTCTCTCCGCTGTTAACCCTTTGAACGCCGCGATGACAGCTGATCGCGGCGTTCAAAGAGAGGGGACTGCACATTGATCGCGTCACAGAATATAACTGTGACGCGATCAAAGCCCACAACTCGTATGGCCAGACAGCCCAGGGTCCAGTGAAGGACCCCAGGGCTGTCTGAACATATTTCCTGTTGTTAGGGCATACTGAGGTATGTCCTAACAACTGCCTGTGTACGATCAGTAACAGGCTAATGTACTGGCATATAGATCTATGCCAGTACATTGCAGTTACAAAATAAAAATCAAAATAATAAATCCCTTTATGGGATTAACAAAAAAAGTTAAATGATTGTAAAAAAAAAATAATGGTAAATAAATAAATAAAAAGTAAATAAAATACACAGAAACACACATTTTTTATAATAAATAAACTTTTTAAAATATAAGTCCAAAAACATGAAATAATATAGACATATTTGGTATCGCCACGACCGTAACAACGTGTACAACAAATGTATACCATTATTTATGATGATCGGTGTATGGTGTAAAAAAATAAATATTAAAACTGCTGCGCAACTGCTTTTTTTCTGCATTTTAATCTAATTAAAAATTTATAGAAATTAAACGATAATGTATTTGTACCAAAAAATGGTACGTACATAAAGTACAACTCGTCCCGCAAAAAACAAAGTCTCATACAACTACGTCGTACAAAAAATAAAAGCGTTATGAGCGTCGGGATGCAAAGAGGGAAATGTAAAAAAAATTGCTCTGTCCTCAAGGCTAAAATTGGCCGTGTCCTTAAGGGGTTAAAGTAAGAAGGAGATAAACTTTCAAAACACTGTTTGCCATTCTGCAGGATCTTCTGAATGCTCCCGAGACAAACATTCTAGAAAAAGTCCTGCAGATGACATAGGTGTTAATTTCCTGATGATCTGTTCCATTTTCAGCTGGTAAATGGCTGAGGGGTGGGGCTTATCAAAGGGGTCTGGGGGATTAACAATCTCTGTGTCCTACAGCAGACAGACCGACATAGGATTATGAGGAGATGGAGGGGATAATGGATAATCTCCTGGAACACAAAAAATAATTCTTTATATATTTCTCAGTATTAATTGCAATAAGAGACAAAATAGATTCATAAAGAAAAAGAGAAGTCTAAAGGGAGGAATTGCTGGTATATTTGGTTTTATTTGTATTTTGCGTGTTTAGGAATTGTGATTGATTTTAATGGGCACTGTGTAATGCTTCATTTATCCTGTGGTGGCATTGCAGTGAAATGGACTATTCGAGGTCCCAGCAGCAGTATGCTCTCTGATTAGGATAATGTCAGGGGACCCTTCTAACAAAAAGGGATTGGCCAAAGTGGAAAACCTCTTTAAACCCTGCAGTGTAAAATGCAGGACATTGAGACAGGTGTCTGATGGACAGCTATCTTTCAACATCGCCTGCCCTTTTCCCTGTGGAAGCTTCCAGGGATATTATAATAACTGTGGAATCACACATCGCTTTGTGAATATACTGCTCTGCAAAAGTTTATCGGCCCTGCATTTGCCCCATTTTGTCCTCAGATGGGGCAGCATCATCGTAGAGACAGGTTTCTTTTAAATTAGTTTGCCTTTTAGTGGCTTCTTTACACTTTTTTTTTTTTTCGTATTTAGGGTATGTGCACACGATAGAAGGCTTTTACGGCTGAAATGACAGACTGTTTTCAGGAGAAAACAGCTGCCTCGTTTCAGCCGTAATTCCTCCTCCTTGCATTTTGCGAGGCTTGTCTGACAGCCGTAAATTTTGAGCTGTGCTTCATTGAGTTCAATGAAGTACGGCTCAAATTACGTCTGAAAGAAGTGTCCTGCACTTCTTTTGCCGAGGCTGTATTTTTACGCGTCGTCGTTTGACAGCTGTCAAACGACGACGCGTAAATGACAGGTTGTCTGCACAGTACGTCGGCAAACCCATTCAAATGAATGGGCAGATGTTTGCCGATGTATTGTAGCCCTATTTTCAGACGTAAAACGAGGCATAATACGCCTCGTTTATGTCTGAAAATAGGTCGTGTGAACCCAGCCTTAAAGTTTTATTAGATTACACTCACCAGCTCTCATTGATATTGGTGGACTGAGTAGCTTGTGAAATAAGTTGAGTTAATAAATCGGAGTGTGCTGCTGTGTGTGATTCAGTGAATGGATTGAGTGCTTGCAAATAGACGTTAGACAGGTTTTTTTTTTGTGTGCAGCTTGTGTTCTAACTACTGACACAATTTAAAACCCTTTTTTTCTTTTCTGCTGCGCACCTAATTAAGTTGAGGGGTTAATTGCTCTCAGGTGCTTTAAATTAACCCGCTGAGCTCATTCTGAGCTTGGCCTTATGGAGCTTGATAGACAAAGTGGCTTGTGTAATAAGTGAAGTTAATAAACCGGAATTGAAAGGAGGAGTTTAAGTCAGCTATATAAATAGATGGAGCGGGCTGCACAGACGGGTACTGTAGTGATAATGGGAGATTTTAATTACCGGGATATTAATTGGCGTCATGATTCGGCTACAGCTGCGAAGGGGAGAAATGTCCTCAACCTGTTGCAGGAAATTTGTATGGCCCAGTGTGTGGAAGACCAAACTAGAGGTGACGCTCTATTGGATCTGGTCATTTCAAACAATGCAATGGGAAAGGCAATGTTTGTGAAAACCTCGGAAACAGTGACCACAATACAGTTGCATTTTACCTATAATGTAAAAAACAAACAGGCTGGGAGGACAAAAATACTTAATTTTAAGAAGGCCAATTTCCCCAGGATGAGGGCTGCAATTCAAAATATAGACTGGGAAGAACTAATGTCAAATAACGGTACAAATGATAAATGGGAGATCTTAAAATCCACTTTGCATAATTATAGTGCAAAATTTATTCCTATATGTAACAAGTATAAATGACTAAAATTAAACCCCACATGGCTTACACCTTCTGTAAAAAAAAAAAAAAAGGCCAAAATAGGACTAAAAAGGGCATTTGAAAAATACAAATCTGAGGGTACAGCTCTAGACTTTGTACATTACAAATAGCTTAATAAAATCTGCCAAAAACTTAAAATCTGCAAAAATGAAAAATGAAAGTCAGGTGGCGAAAGATAGCAAAACAAATCCCCAAAAATTCTTCAAGTATATAATTGCAAAAAAGCCAAGGTCTGAACATGTAGGACTCCTAAATAGTCGTAATGGGGAGTTGGTCAAAGGGGATGAAGAGAAGGCCGAGTTACTAAATGGGTTATTTAGCTCTGTATATACAAACAGAAGAAAGAGCAGCTGATGTAGCTGGTGCTGATGCTGTTAATACCGTGTTTCCCCGATAGTAAGACACCCCCGATTGTAAGACGTATCGGGGGTTTCAGGGGGGTCGGCTAATATAAGCCGTACCCCGAAAGTAAGACATATGTCTTACTTTCGGGGAAACACGGGGGTATTGCCGCCTCCTGCCCACTTCCGCGCCGCCCCCTCTCCATATGTCACCGCGCCGTCCCCTGCACTTGCTCCTGCTGCAACTGCCGGAATCGAAGCGCGCGCCGATTCCGGCAGTTTAACCCATTAAATACCGCTGTCAATAGCGACAGCGGCATTTAATGTGTTTGACAGAGGGGGGAGCTCCCTCTGTCACCCGATCGGCGCCCCCGCAAACAAATCGCGGGTCGCCGTCGGGTTTCCATGACAGCCGGGGGTCTAACAAAGACCCCCAGGTCTGCCTTCAGCATCTGCCTGTTAGGCGATGCCGGAGGCATGACCTAATAGGTTGCCTGTCAGTTTTACACTGACAGGCAATAATGCTTCGGTATACTAAGTATACCAAAGCATTATATATGCGATCGGCACATCGCATAGTGAAGTCCCCTGGTGGGACTAAAAAAAAAAAATGTAAAACAGTTAAATAAAGTTTGTGAAAAAAAAAAAAATAAAAATTCGACAATTTTTTTACAATATAAGACATACCCCGAAAGTAAGACATAGTCGGGCTTTTGGGGATAAAAAGAAAGTAAGACACTGTCTTACTTTCGGGGAAACACGGTATATCAGTTGATATACTGAATTGGCAGAAAGTAGACGTGGTCCAAGCGAAGTTAAATTAAATAAATGTGCACAAGGCTCCGGGACCAGATGGGTTACAACAAAAGATTTCTTAAAGAACTTAGTTCAGTTATTTCTGTTCCGATCATCATAATATTCAGATTCTCTAGTGACTGGTATAGTGTCAAGGGACTGGCACAGGGCAAATGTGGTGCACATTTTTTTCATTTTCCCCGGGTCATTATAGACCAGTAAGCTTAACATCCATCATGGGAAAAATGTTTGAGTGACTATTGAGGGAATATAGACAGGAGTATGTGACAAAAAATTGTATTATAAGTGACAGCCAGCACGGATTTACTAAGGACAGAAAATGTCAAACCTACCTGTTTTGTTCAGGTTGATTTGTTCAGAACTGACGAATCTGTCAGTTCTGCTGAACTGATCGCTCACCTAAGAGCAGGTAATAAGTGTCTCTGACACACAGCATCAACCTAATATCGATTACATCTAAGTTATGAAAATAATTGTAACTAAGTCCTGAAGCAGCAGGTATGATAGTACATAAATGGTAAAGTGCAGACAAATCTATTTTACAATGTAAACGAAAACATATCAGTATAATAAATTGAGTGGGTATAAGGGGCCTGAGAATGGAACATACAGTAGTACAACAGCATGACCAATAACAAGAAGAAAATAGGTGGGAGGTGGGGGCCAGCATTAGAGATGAGCGAACCGGGACAACCGAACCCGGTTTCGGTCCGTACTTCGGGAAAAGTTCGGTTCGCAGCAAATCCGAACTTCACCGGGTTCGGCCGAACCCGTTTTGACCGAACCCAACTACATTTTGGTGCCTGCCACATGTTAGAAGTAAAATGGAGGATTTCACCTGACATCAGGCTACCCCATGATGCCTTGCAAACGGCTCTCCCAGCCAATCGGGAGACAGCATAGGGGCGGGCTCAAGCCTGCAATAAAAGTCTATGCACGGAGCTCAGCGGCCATTTTAGAGACAGGAGCTGTAGGGATAGCATCTCTGTGCAGTAAGGGAAAGCTTTAGGAATCTAAAAAGGCAGGAATCCAGCAATCGAAGGGGCTCATTCACTACTCACTACTCAGCCAGTGTGTGAATACGCTTTTATAAGGGGCTCATCCCCGTTGCATCCAACTTGCATAACAGGCAGGCTTTGTAGTACTACAACGCCCAGCACTCCCTGAGTGCATTGCCTCGTGGCTGATAGAAATTCTCATTCATTGCCATTTGCCAAGCCAGTGTCAGTGTGTGAATACGCTTTTAGAAGGGGCTCATCCACGGCCGTTAACATAACAAACAAATAACAATCCAACTTGCAATACAGGCAGCCTTTGTAGTAGACGTAGTACTGCAACGCCCAGCATTCCCTGAGTGCACCGCGGCGTGGCTGATAGAAATTCTCATTCATTGCCATTTCCCAAGCCAGTGTGTGAATACGCTTTTAGAAGGGGCTCATCCCCCGGCTTTTGATTCAACTTGCTGCACTCCAGCAGTGAAATGTCTGGTAAAAAAAAAGATTGTGAAAGGACGGGGTAGAGGAAAAAACACCCATGCCGTGTCCTCTTCCAGTCCAAATGTTGGATCTGTTGGTGCCAGACCCAGTACCAGCATTTGTGGCACAAGACATGTGCCCAGTTCCACTAGTAGCAGCAGCCATGTGCCTGCTGGTAGTAGTAGCAGTATCAGCAAGCCAGACTTGTCCATCTCCTCCGGTGGGCGGGTTACTTTAGACAATACGGCCATTGTGGACTGGTTGGCTGGCTCGCGGTCATCTCAGCAGGAAGACTCTGACGATCTGGCTTCAAGCCAGGTTTCGTTGGATTCCAGATCCTCTACAGTTCCTTGGCACAGTGACAGTAGTAATATGGGTATTTCTAGCGTTTCCATTCCATCATCTAGGTCTTCACTCCCCCTTCCTAGCGGGAAGCCATCTTTCCTGAGAGTCCTAAGAGACATCTCCCGGGTGCGAAGGAAGAAACTGAACAACATAGTGATGATGATTTGTTTTCCGCGAGTCAGCCAACGGAGTGTGTTGCGGCGGTGGTGGAGGTGTCCGAGACGCATAGCTGTGGTAGTGGGGGTGTTGGTGGTGGTAGCCGTGGTGGCAGACGCAGTAATGAGGGGGGGCATGGAGCCCGCCATGATGTCACATCACATTCACAACACAGTGACAGAAGGGGCGGGGATGATGAGGAGGGCTATGATGATGATGTTGTTTTAGACAGGACGTGGGAACCAGGTGACGAGGTGATGACGGCGTCAGAGGAGGAGGGTAGTAGTGCCGGCACTGGCAGTGATAAACAGCCAAGCCGAGGTAGGGGCAGAAGTCAATCTGCAAAACGTTGCAGCGGTAGGGTTAGCTCAGGAGCCGGTGACACTGATGCTGGTGTAGGCTCCCGAAAAAAGCCTGCCAGACAAGGGGCAAGCTCGGGTGGTGGTGATGGACGTGGTACTACCTCTTTGCGGTACTCTGCCGTGTGGCAATTTTTCTGTACCTTCCCGGAGGACGAAAACATGGCACAGTGCCGTATCTGCAAGCAGAAAGTAAGGCATGGGCAGGGCAGCAATGTAGGAACTACCGCTCTACGTAAACACATGGAGCGGCATCACAAGGCCATGTGGGACAATCGACATGCCCCACCATCATCATGTACATCTAATGAAGAACCCTCTGCCGCTGCTGCTGCTGCTGCTCCGAGTCCCTGTCATCTAAGTAGTAGCCAGGCCTTATCCACCATGTCGTTGTCATCATCATCATAACGGTCATCTAGTTATCCATTACGGAATCGTTATCCAATAAGCAACAATATATACCCAGTCATCCACTTGTCGTGCGGCTTAATTCACACCTGGCTAAGTTGTTGGTGGTGCAGTCGCTGCCGTACCACCTGGTCGACTCCGCCGGCTTCAAGCAATTGATGGCGTGCGCTCAGCCTAGGTGGCGAATACCTAGCAGACATTACTTCTCCAAAACAGCTGTCCCTGCCTTGCACAAGCACGTGGAGGAAAAGGTGTGCCAGTCCTTGCAATTATCCGTGTGCAGCAGGGTACATGCCACCGTCGACACGTGGAGCAGCAACTATGGGCAGGGACAGGACATGTCTTTCACGGCCCACTGGGTCAATATTTTGCAGTCCGATGCACCACCGCAGCAATGCCAGGCATTACCACCTCCACGCTTGTATCTTTCTGGTTCAACTCCGGACACCAGGCGTCTACCATCCTCCTCCTCCTAGCCCTTCTCAATGGAAGTCTTCCCGTCCCCGACAGGACACAGCGTATCTTCCACTCCTCCTCCCTCCTCTTTTCATAGGTGCAAGGTGAAGCGCCACAACGCTGTCTAACATTTGCTGAGCTTGGGCGAGAAAAGCCACACAGGGCAGGAGCTGCTGCTGTGCATCAAGGAGGAAATCGCACGCTGGCTGTCTCCTCTGAAACTCACACTGGGCAATGTTGTCTCTGATAACGGGAAGAACGTTGTGGCTGCACTGCGTCTAGGTCACCTGACACACGCTCCTTGCATGGCACATGTGATCAATCTGGTCATAACACGCTTCTTAAAGTCATATGTTGGTTTGAAGGGTGTGCTGGCCATGTCCAGGAGGGTTTGCGTTCGCTTTAGACGTTCGTATGCATTTAAGCACGCCCTCCTGGACTTGCAGCGTCAAAACAATCTCCCAGAACACAGACTGATTTGCGACGTTCCAACACGCTGGAATTCCACCCTGCACATGTTGGACCGTCTGAACGAACAGCGGAAAGCCGTGAATGATTTCCTGATGCAGCAGACGGGCAGCGTTTGGAGCCAGTGTAATTTCGAGCTCAGGCACTGGCAGCTGGTTAGAGACGCATGTCGCGTTTTGAGGCCCTTTGAAGAGGCCACACGATTTGTGAGCCGTGACGCTAGCGGAATGAACGATGTTATGCCGCTGATATTCATTATGGAGCAAACGCTCACAGCGATGATTCAGCAAAGGATGGAGGAAGGATCACATCTGGCTATGGATGTTGAGGAGGAGGAGGAGGATGAGGATGAGGAAACAGGACCTGAAGAGGAGCTGGATTTGGAGATGGAATCACAGGAAGGGATAGGGGACGAGGCAGCCGCACAACATGACAGTGATGACGAGTCTGACGACGACCTTGATGATGGACAACCATGGCAGTATGGGGCGGAGATGGAACCAACCGGCCCTCTGAAACGCCGGGCAAGATGGCGAGCGGTTTGCTTCGTTACTTGCGCGCTGACTGTCGTATTGTTAGCATGAAGCAAAGAGATGAGTACTGGATAGCCACACTTTTAGACCCTCGGTCTAAAGCCAGAATGGGGGAGTTTTTTGCGCCTTCCGAGAGAGAGGCAAAATTGGCATATTATCGAGAGAAGCTATGCAGCCAGCTTGTCACGGCTTTCAAACGGCAAACACCTGCTGCAAGCATGTCTGACCGGGGGGCCACTCTCCGCTCCACACTATCTCATCGTTCCACCGCCTCTGGCAGAGCTACCTCTGCAATAGGCGGCAGCGGCAGCAGCAGCCAATTCAGTTTGGAAAATATGACGACAACATTTTTACATCCAATACCCCGACCTGACACACATCGTAGTCACCAATGGGATGTTCACCATCACCAGGTGCAGCACCTAAACAACCAGGTTCACTCGTACCTGGACTGTGCCCTTTCTCCGTCAGAAATGCTGATCCCAGACCCCATGGACTTCTGGGTCAGCAGATTGGATCATTAGCAAGAACTGGCCCAGTTTGCCATGGGTGTACCGTCTTGTCCACCCTCCAGTGTAGCGTCAGAGAGGGTATTCAGCGCAGCAGGGGGCTTCGTCACCCCTAAGCGAACAAGATTGTCCGCCAACAGCTTGGAAAATCTCACGTTTCTGAAAATGAATCAAGCGTGGATCGGTGAGGATTTTAAAACCCCTGTGCCTGATGCCACTGATTAGATCTGACATTGCTGCTGCTGCTGCTGCCACTGCCGCCTGCTACTGCCGCCTGCTACTACGGGATTCTGTCCTGTCCACTCTTTTTTTAATGTGCCGCTGTTGGTGCTGCTAATACTTCTACCACCAATCCACCCCCAGTGCTGTCTGCTACAAGCAGGCCTGCCCCACCACAGGGCTTTGTCCTGTGACTGTCCAGTCTCTTTTAATGTGCTGCTACTACTACTACTACCACGCTTGCTGTCCGTTGGCTACCTCTACTACCACCAATACACCTCCACTGCCGTCTGCTACAAGCAGGCCTAAGGCTTGCCCCACCACAGGGCTTTGTCCTGTGACTGTCCAGTCTCTTTTAATGTGCTGCTACTACTACTACTACCACAACCCTTGCTGTCCGTTGGCTACCTCTACTACCACCAATACACCTCCACTGCCGTCTGCTACAGGCCTGGAGGGATTGTGAAAAGCCATTGCTTGTTGCTTTTACATCCATGTATGGATGAACCCCGGCAGGCATCTGCCACCATAAAGGGTACATTTTTTGAGGGCTTGTCAAAAGCCATTGCTTCTTCTTTTACCACCTTATATGTATGAACCCTGGCAGGCATCTGCCGCCAAAAATGGTTAATTTTTGTACCTTTTTTAACAATGCATTAAGCATACAACATGCACAAGTGCAGTGGTTTCTGTTAGTTATCACCGTGTCCCATCCGTTTTCCTATAGTCATACATGTTGGCGTAACTTTGACACTAACTTTGCCTTAAAGACAGCTCAAAAGTACTTGGATACACTCATGGGTGACCTAAGAGTGTTATACAGGGCTTCTAGGGCTTTTAAACAGTTATAAACGATTTTTAGGGGCTTTCTTGTATTACAGGTTCGGTCAGAACTAGTTCGGTCCGAATCGAACTTTTTCATGAAATTCGGCGAACCAGCTGAACCGAACTTTTCATAAGTTCGCTCATCTCTAGCCAGCATGACGAAACAGAGCAAAATAAAGGAAGAGATCATGGAATGTTATAAAACCGGTGGTAGATCACATCTAAAATTTGTATGTGGGGCAGGCTATAAAGGTGATCTAGTTCTTGCCATGTAGTATTGCGGACCTTGGATGTTGACTTTGTTTAGTCACCAGTTCTCCTAGTCATTGCAGACGACTGTGACTGTGAACCAGTCTGTAACTTAAGTGGGTGGGTGCTATGCCATAATCTTTTGATCACAGAACTGGCAGCTAAAAGGACAAAGTGTAAAATACTCTTTTAAAGAGCTTGGATCAAGATTGGTAACTTAGATAACAGAAGGAACGAGGGCTCATTAGAAACTGACACACCCCTGATTGTGGGGGTCAGATCCAGTACTTTTGTCCAAAAAGCATGAATAGAGGACAGTTTTCCAAGCCACAAGACATTTTACGTATTCCATTCAGATAGGTCAAGTACAAACAATCCAAATTTAGTGATTAAGGGATAAGATGATTAACTTGTATAAATATATGAAAGGCCCATACAAAAAATATGGTGAAAACCTGTTCCATGTAAAATTCCCCAAAAGACGAGGGGGCACTCCCTCAGTCCGGAGAAAAAAAAGGTTTAATCTGCAGAGGTGACAAGCCTTTTTTACTGTGAGAACTGTGAATCTGTGGAATAGCCGACCGCAGGAGCTGGTCACAGTAGGAACAGTAGATGGCTTTAAAAAAGGCTTAGATCATTTCCTAGAACAGAAAAATATCAAATCTTACGTCAATGTATAGAACTCGTTTGACTTTTTGATCCAGTTGGATTGGGTCATTTTTATATTTATTTACAGTTTTATTTATTTTTTAAAACCTTTCTCTGGATCAATAGGGGTAAAACAACATTCTATCATTTCTCCCATCCCTTTCTCCAAAGCCTTTGTTAAACTTGATAGACATATTAAAAAAAAATAGCAGTTCAACATCTCCCGGAAGCCGCGACCGCGGGACTCTGGAAGCTTGTCGGCGTCTCCCTCCTAGGAGACGCCAACTCACGCAGCTGCATCCTTCGACTACTATTGTGCACCAACTAAATGTTCAATAACCTATCCCCTTACTTCCTGCCCCTCAACTCCTTGCCTGAGCGTTGGTGTTGTATTCCCATGTTTGTCTTGCAAATGGTCCCTTAGTTGTTGCTCTGCTCCCAGTGTTCCCATATCCTGCTACCTTTATCCTGTATCCCGTAGCTGTGCTTGTTCCTGAGCTGCGAGTCGTGTTGTCATCTGCCACACCAAGCATCACCTCTGCCACGTGTCTGCTACTCCGAGCATCTGCCTGAACATCCTCCCTGGTACCCTTAACCCAGAGACGGTTAATGACTGTAGTTTGGCAAGCTGCTACTCCGCAACGGAGAAGCGGCCCAGTGGGTCCACATACCACACAGGCATGACAATCATTAACCTGATAAATCAATCTTTTTGACAGAAGTGATATTTCTACGTAGAAAAATAATTTACTTGTAAGTGTAGTAGAGTAATAGAAAACAAACCAGAGCCAACAATTAGGACATGCATGCCGCTCATTCTGAGGTATTAAATCATTAATTGAAAGGGGCTTGTTCAAAATAATAGCAGTGAGGAGTTAAATTGGTGTCATTCTGTGGAATAACAAAAGTGTACATTTTGGCCCTTATTTAAAGGTAGGGGGGGTGGCAAATATTTCACATGTTGGTTATAGTGCATTTCCTTCTGAAATACTGGGGAAAATAAGTAGTTGCAGACATTGTTCTGATGAAAAACATACTTTGATTAAAAAGTTGATTGGAGAGGGAAAAACATATAGAGAAGTGCAGCAAAGTTATAGGCTGTTCAGTTAAATGATCTCAAATGCCTTGAAGTGGAAACCAAAATCTGAAAGACGCGGAAGGTAGCGGGGAACTACTGTTCGAATGGATCGAAGAATAGCCAAAATGGCAAATCTCAGCCAGTGATCACCTCAAGAAAGATCAAAGAAGATCTGAAGTTACCAGTGAGTACTGCTACAATCAGAAGACAATTAAGTGGAGCCATGTTATCAAACAGTACTCCCCGCAAAGTCCCGTTGTTGAAAAAAGACATGTCCTAAATAGGTTAAAAATTGACAAGGAACACATTGACTGGCTCAAAGAGAAATGGTGCAACATTTTGTGGACTGATGAAAGCAAAATTGTTCTTTTTGGATCTTGTGGCCACAGACAGTATGTCCCCCGAGCACTAAATTCAAGCCACAGTACACTGTGAAGAGAGTAAAGCATGGTGCTGCAAAAATCATGATATGATGGTGCTGTGCCTATTTATCGCATACAAGAGATGAGATGGATCAGTTGGAATATATAAAAATACTTAAAGGAATAGTGTCACCAAAATTTTTTTTTTCATGTCAGTTTTATGTTAGTGTTTTATTAAAAACGTTTTTATTTATTTGTGTGTTACTTTTTTCTATTTTTTCACTTTTTCTTCCCTATGGGGGCTGCCATTTTTTGTTCCATTTCTGTCTGTGTCGATTAACGACACATACAGACATGGAATACGGCAGCCACAGTCCCATAGGGACTGCGAACGGCTCCCGTCCCATTGACTTCCGTGTACGGCGTCTGTGTGGGAACTGCGCATGCGCCGCTCCCACACAGTCCAATTCTAAATTGGCGCCGTCCGGCGCCATTTTCCTGTGGACCGGAAGTCGCGGCCGGACAGTAATATTACTACTTCCGGTCGCGGCTTCCGGATTTGTGCACTTGGACCAGCGGCAGCAAACGGAGCGGACGGGCCGGAGGGAGCCGCGGCGGCAGGAGCAGGTAAGAGATTTCAATGTATGTTCGTGTTTGTGTGTGTTTACTACTGTATGTAAACCTACTACGCTGTGTGTTAGCTCAAAAAATGGCGACACACAGTGTAGGAGGTTACACCGTTCAAACCCCTCGTTTATCCAGGCACTAGCCAGGATAAAGGAGGGGGGGATGCTGAGAGCTCACTAGAGCGAGAGCTTTTAACCCAATGTTGCAATGCTGCAATTTTGGGAAATAGCTCCATCTAGTGACCAAAAATGGGTAGTATTATAAATTAGAAATAATTTATAATATTTCCTGACTCGTGAAAAAAATAAAAAAAATTTGAACAATGTTTAATCACCCACACACTAAATGTTTAATAAAAAAAAAACAAACATGTTTTTCGGGCAACACCATGCCTTTAAGATCATGTTGCCCTAAGCCGAAGAAGAAATGCCCTTGAAATGGGTGTCTCAACACGACAATGACCCAAAACACAACAGTATTCGAACATCTTGGTTACAGACAAACAGGATTGAGGTAATAGAGTGGCCAGCTCAATCCCCTGAGCTCAATCCCATAGAGAACTTGTGGGGTGACATAAAAAAAATGCGGTTTATGAGGCAAAACCAAAAAATGCAGAACTGTGGAATGTAGTCCAATCTTCCTGGACTGGAATACCTGTTCAGAAGTGCCAGAAGATGGTTGACTCCAAGCAACACAGATATCAAGCAGTTCTAAGAAACAGTGGTTATGCCACTAAATATTAGTTCAGTAAAGTGAAATCTGAAACATTTTTTCAGTTTATACATTACATTTTTGGGGTTTTTAAAGAAAAATGCTGGCACTATTTTTTTGAACAGTCTAATATTGCTTTTTTTTTACTTTTTGTAAAGGATTAACACAAACTGGATACATTTTGTTAGTGTAGTAATTCCAGTGCATTTGTATTTAGGCAAATACAAGTTATAATGATTTGGCGTTTTATTTGCTTTTTAAACTCACTTCTAGTTTTTTTTTAACACTACTCTAACTCCGAGACATGCATTGGGTCAGAATGGATATGCACTCCAAGGTATTTAAATTGTTTAGGCCTCATGAACACTTCAGTTTTTTCCTTCAGGGTGCTATCCGTTTTTGTCACTGATAGCACCCTGAACCCATTAATTTCAATGGGGCCATGCACACCTCAGTTTTTTTGACTGTCCGTTGCTCCTTTCCGATCCAAAGTAGTGCATGTCCTACTTTGGTCCGGGATTCCGTGACCGTGAGGCCCATGCAAGTCAATGGGGCCGTCAAAAAAACTGAAGGCACACGGAAGGCATCCGTGTGCCGTCCGTGTGTGACGGAGCCGTTCCCTAGCAACCGCCGGGCGGGCAGAAAAACATTAGAAAAATATTACACTAATCGGAAGCCACTTGTCTATATCAATAACTGATAGAGAAAAGAGGCTGCTGATTAAAAATAAAATAAAAAGCCTTTCATACATACCCGGTCGTTGTCTTGGTGACGAGTCCCTCTTCTTCCTCCAGTCCGACCTTCTTTTGTGACGTGGCAGCCTGTGATTGGCTGCCGAGGCAGCCTGTGATTGGCTGCAGCGGCCGCCTGTGATTGGCTGTCGAGGCCGCGGCAGCCTGTGATTGGCTGCTGCGGCGACATGGATTGAACGTCATCGCTGGAGGCCGGACAGGAGGAATGTAAGTATGAACTTATTTTTTTAAATTTTTTTTTATTACATTAAAATTGTATTTTCCGCGCGCCGAGCATGGTACTGTCACCCTGGACAGTACCATGCTCGGCGCACGGAAACGGAAACATGGAGTGCACACGGAAACCACACGGCCGCTAAAACTGGTTTACGGACCCGTCAAAAGCGGCCGTGAAAACGGTGACGTAAGTGTGCACGAGGCCTTAGTATGTCAAGTGAATGAGAATCTAGAGTAAAACAAAGACAATCGCTTTTAGAGAAGTTTATTTTGTAGTTGCGGAGTACGCTAGAGTCAAGAATAATTTCCATGAGAGAAGGAAGGAAAGTGTGTCATTGAGTGACGAGTAACTCATTAGTGAATGCAGACCTTTGAAAATATAAGTTGCTAATCTAAACACCCCCGAACGACAGCACAGCTTCGAAAAGCTTGCAAAAGATGCTCTATTACAAGAACATAAAGCAAAGGCAAAAGGGGAAAACCCTTTCTCGTGCCATTGCCTATACTAAAGGGGGCAGAGATATAATGGTTTACGTATTGGAGCATGGGATGTGAATTTAGTGTGAGGAACTGCACGAGCATTACGAGACCCAAGCCTAGCTTTGTCAGGACTCCTAGAAGCCCCAGCCTACCTTGTCAAGAGGCGTCTAAAAATAGCAGCATGCATGTCGTTTGGTTCTAACATAATGGATAAAAGAGAAGGTCTAAAGTATATTATCACGAGCTTCTCTGAAAAGGACAAATCCAGGTAGACTAAGGGCCCATTCACACGAGCGTGAATAACATCCGTGTGCTGCGGATGGAAATCATGCGCAGCACACGGACCCATTGATTTCAATGGGGCCGTTCACACATGCGTGAGTTTTCACGCAGGGAGAGTCCACTGCGTGGAACTCACTGCATGTCCTATATTGGTACGTTTTCATGCACCTACGCGCCCATTGAAGTCAATGGGTGCGTAAAAACCACGCACCACACACGGATGCACATCCGTGTGTAATGCGTGATTTGCGCATCAATTCGCACTGGCTCCCTTGCCCTGATTGTTTCAGAAGCGCCCGGGCTCAGCGACTCAGCAGCTGCCTTTCCACCCGGGTTTCTTCTCTCAGTGGCGTCGCTACTGCTGTATAGCAGCGGCGACACCTGGCATGAGGGCACCGCTGCGGGGGGCTGAGGCTGATGGTCACTTTACTTGAGGGGGCTTATGGTCTCTTTACGGTGGGGTTATTATTCGGTGAGTGGGGGGCTGATGGTCATTACTGTATGTGGGGGGCTGATGGTCATTACTGTATGTGGGGGGCTGATTGTCATTATACTGTGAGTGGGGGGCTGATGGTCATTTTACTGCGAGTAGGGGGCTCATGGTCTTCAAGTGGTTTCCTCCTCTGATCTCCAATTGAAATTAATAGGAGGCAGAAAATACCTGCGGTACTCGTTTGGAGTGCTTTTTTGCCTGCGTCTTTTGCATTAGCTTCAACGGCTTAAAAAAAAACCAAAACCCGGCAAATAATGCTGTCAATTCAAAATCTACCTCAGATTTTTTTTTCTGCCTTACAAAAACACGCTGTGTGAGCATACACTATGAGTGTAGTACTCGTTTTTAGCGGTTTCTGTCTTTCTCTAAATAATTTTTGGTAGGGGTGCCCTGAGGAAATTTTTGTTTTTCCAGGGGTGCCTCGAGTCCGAAAAGGTTGGTAGACTCTGTACTATGCGAAAGGATCACACCGAGCTACGCAAGGATCCCGTCGTGGAGAAGCTCAGTTCATCGTGGGAACGGGGCCCAGGTGAGTAAAAATTTTTTTGTTTGAGGGCACAGTCTACAAGGGGGAGGTGGGGGGCTGTATAGCAATGTCTACATGGGTGAGGTGGGGGATGTATGGCACGGTCTACAAGGAGAAGGTGGGGGATTAAGGCACTGTCTACAGGGAGGCTGTATGGCACAATCTACAGTGGGGAACTGTGTGGGGCAACCCGGGGAGGGGGGCATTATACTGTGTGGAGGCCATTAAGCGGACACTATACTCTGTAGGGGCACCACAGGGGGCAATGTAGTGTGTGTTGCACTTAGGGGGCATAATACTGTGTGGGCACAATTAGGGGACAAACTACTGTCCATGAAGGGGTTATAATACATTATATTATTAAATATTATTATACTGTATGGGGGCACTAAAGGGGCATTATACGGAGTGGGGGCACTATATAGGGCATTATACTGTGGGGGGGGCATTATACTGTTTTTTTATGGGGCATTTTTTTTATGATGGGGTGGGGCGCCGAAAGATAATTTTGCATGGGGCGCCATCTATCCTAAGGTCGACCCTGGTCGTGTGTCTCATTTGTTATTGTATATTTTCTTAGGTGTACTATTCTTGTGAATACACTTATAACTTTTTATGGCAAGTCTTGGCACATCTTCTCTTTTTTGGTAAGTTGTTTTATTTGTTTTAGAATAGCATTCTTGTTGCTGGGGGTGGGGCGAGTCTATAGCTGGCCCAGAGATGTGGGTCTTTACCCTCTTTAGGGATAACCGTTATATGGGCATGTAGGGAAAACGGAGGAAAGGAAATTCAGTCAGATATGGAGTTACAGGTTGTGAGAAAATGTGAAGCTGATTTTTTTAAACTGATTTTATAGTTGTATAATTTTACTTACACAGCCCTCATGTACATTCAGAGTTGTTTCCAGTTTAAGTCTTTGAATAAACTCTTTTCTCCCTATTTAAAAGAAAAAAAGCGTGAAGGGATTTTAATTCATAATGAAGCTTTAGCAGCACAACATATATAGGGAGAAAGCTTAATTAAAATGCAGGTGAGTCAGCACTTACCTTACTCAAATTCTTACCTTGTTCTACTTCTACATGCAACATTCAATGCGGAAAAGGCAGGCAAAATGTAATTGTGATCAGGCAACAGCCCAGTTGCTTTCCTCAAAGTTTAGCGTGAAGGCGGGAATAAGTCCCCAAGCTAAGCATGTTATTTACTATTAGCGGAGGCAAGTCATTTTTCTTCCAGAAAATTGCATCCTACAGGTGGACTCTCTGTATGACACATCTCTGCATTGTATAAAAATGTATTATCATTTAATGATCTTTTTGTTCATTTTACACTGTCCAAATTATTCGGGTATACTCATTAGGGTAACCTAGTGGTAGCCATTTCAAACTACATTGTTAGGAATTTTTTTTAACCAGGGACACAAAGTTCAGATTAATTTCCTAGATAAACATCAAACCAGGAACGGTCCTTAGTGGTGGTATCGAAGACCAAGCATACTAATATGAAAAAAGAATATTTAACTTATTGGTTGCTTCTAATTACCATATTACTTTTCCTTTCATCTCACTAATGCTTTCTATTCATCAAAAAAAAAATATATAAAACTGTCGCAGGAACAAGAATTGCTATAATCTTATGAGGCTGTCCACAGCGGACTAGACCAGACTGCATTTCATGAGCACTGGGCAGCAACCACTTTTTTGCATCACAACAGCTCACTTTCAAGGAATTTGTGATTTTATTTTCAGGATAGATTCAGGCAGTACTTTATGCTCACTTGGGCATTACCCCAACAAAGTATTATTGTTTAAAAGCTGCTATGTAAACCTTTGATGTACATTTTTTTTATATATATATATATATATATATATATATATATATATATATATTATATATACACACACACACACACACACACACATATATATAAATATATATATATATGTATAAAACTATAAAATAATATCATTGTATACAACTTTTAAATATTTTTTTTTTAAGTTTGAGGTACAGCTTCTATGCACCCTATACAATACATAGAAGCTGTATCTTGTCAAAGCCAAATCCGTCAGGTTTGCAGGAGTGACTGCTTGGCTGAGTGCGGGTCCTGCCTGTTTCTGACACACAGGAACCAGCTGTTAGCGATCACATCTAGGTTCATGAACTCAAACGGGTCAGCTTCCCCTTTATTCCGGACTTGTAGTGGCGGTTCACAGTATTATAGCCTTCTCCCATTCATCTATGAGCAGTGACAGGAATGAAGGGAAAGCAGCATTCGCATGAGCACCGCAAACCCTTCAAAACAGCTGATCGGTAGGGGTGCCGAGGGTTGAAATCCCCATCAATCAGATATTGATATCCTATACTTGGATTAACCCCCTTAAAGCATACCTAAACTTTCAGATTACTTTTTTTTTTAGAATAAGCTGCTATATGTGTGTACATGAGGAATAAGACCATTCCTGACCATTATATGATTTGTACTCTGCATATTTTAGCAGTTTTCCACCCTGCAGGCTTTTACAATTCTCAATTTTCCCTTAGCTAGTGGGCAGGGCCTAACTGCTACAAGGTCTTCTATACACTGCACACAGGAGAATTCAACTCTCTTATCGCTATATAATCTTAAATGGCGAGTGGGGGCTCATTTGAAAGCTCTTTTCAATACAAAAACAATGCTTTTTTTCGCTGTGATATTTAACGTTAAAGTTATCATCTTCATTATCGGCTACAGCCGGGTGTTAGCATTGCCCAAAATGTAGCGCGCGGGTGAAATCCTAAATGTGTGTGGACGCGTGTGCGTGTGAGCTAGGGATTGTAACATCAAGGGGACTTTAAATTACGTATTATTACAATCGGCCTCGGCGATACAAAATGGACCTGGTCTACGATTGTAACATGAGTTCATGTGTACACATTTCGGTAGTCGCTTGTGAATTTCAGGGAGCGCTAATTCAGAGAGTAATTTTCTTTTTTGTACATTTCTATTGTCATATCACAAAACGCATTTGACCGAAACGGAAAGGATCACTTTATTGATGATGAGAGGGTATGGCGAAGAAAAAATAAGATCCTATCGAGAAGCAGCAGCTTTATTCAATGCCACTTATCCTATCCGTGATCCAATTTCATTGTCAACTGTTAAAAGAACGGTTCATCGTTTCGAAATAACCAATTCAATTAAAGACAAACCAAGATCCGGAAGACCCAAACATGCTAGTAATGATGAAAAAGCTTTAGATGTTCTGCTCACTGTACATGATAATCTTCATACATCTGTCTCGAGTGGAGCACAACAAGCCCGATTGTAATAATACGTAATTTAAAGTCACCTTGATGTGACATTCCCAAGCTCACACACATGCGCACACACACACATTTAGGATTTTACCTGCACGGTACATCTTGGGTAATGCCAACACCGGCGGTAGCCGATAATAAAGATGATAACTTTAATGTTAAATATCTCAGCGAAAAAAAAATCCTACCTAAAAATCATTTGCAGCATCGTTTTTGTATTGAAAATAGCTTTCAAATGAGCCCCCACTCAACCCCCCGTGCCATTTAAAAAATTTCTGCCCCCAAGGGGGTGGGGGTATTTTTTTGGGGCGTTAACTGGTAGATTTTATGACCCCATTAAATCCCACCAAATTTCAACCCTCTACCTCGAGCCGTTCAAAAATTATGAGGGTGTTCCGGAACTTTTGGTGGGCACTGTATAAAAACAGCAGCAACATGGAGGACATCATACAGCAGTAAAAGAGGCATTTTCTCGAATAAGATATATTACAAAGTTCCTTATATTCGCTTGTACTATTGACTTATGCAATGTTTATTCAAAGTGCAGTGCCTATTTAAAGGGGTTGTCTCATGACTACAACCTGTCCATATGCTCAAGACCTCCTCTCTATATGCCAGAGCATACCCGGGACACATTCATGCTATTCATTTCAAAGGCCACAATGCAACATTCCTCCTTCAGCGGAAAATATAGCATCTTCACCCAGCGATTCACCAAGTCTTCTCCAATCAGAGACTCGCTACTAGGCCATTCAATATCGTCCCCAGTGCTGCTGTGGCCCAGTCACAAGCATCATCGGGCAAGGGCAGAATCTGCCATAGTATTTGGCAGCAAGAAACTTCTTGCTAAATTTTTATCTATTAGGAGAAGACCACAGGGATGACTGTAATCCCATGTGGACCCCTCCTCATGACCCGGCTTCTCTCATTAGATAGTTATTAGATTCTGTGGACATCAGAGAGACCTGATGACAATTATCTAATAGTCAGGTCCAGTGTAAGTTATACAAGCATTTTATGGCATTAGAGAGGGGAGTCTTACCAATTTTTTTTCCCAGTAGCCTCAACCTGTGTAGATGCAAGTAATGCTAGTGTTGCAAAATATTACATACACGGCATACTTTTTATTCACCAAAACAATTCATGTGGATGTACTATATTCCACAGAAGTCTACTGATTGTGAGTACTAAACATTATAACTTACCCAAATAGTTCATACGCACAGCAGATGGTTCATTCAATCCAAGAGTAAGTTTTCTTACATCCCACAGTAGGTTATCATAACAACGGGACATTGTCCAAGTAGTGCTTCACAAATTCTTAAAACTGAAAAAGAAACAAAATTACAAATGGACACAATGGCACTATTTATGATATTAAAATATTGAACAATGCAAACAAAAACACACCTAAAAAAAAATCAGCTGTATAGGACTGCAAAATATACAAACACAGACACCAATTTAATATATGATTAATAGGAGCTTTGAAGAAAATTATTTTGGCTTGGTATAGCTTTCTTGGATATAGAACCATCCACTCTCACTGCTCAATTTAGTGCCGGGACTTCTAAACTTTAAGCGGAAGCCCTGAAACATATAAATGGAGATGCACGTAAAGGCCGAGAAATGTCTGGTATTTCGTGTAACACGCAGCTTTTGCGGCAGATTAAATCTTGCAGTAAAAAGGATTATTTTCTTGGTGAAAATCTGCAACAGAATGGCATGCTGCACATTTGAAAATATACAACATGCCCTCAAATCAGCGTGGATTTTTTTTATCGCTACAAGCGGTTAGGGTTCTGAACACCCTATCCACATGTATTGTACTGGAAACTGCTGCAGTCTTTCGGGGTGACAATTCCACTGATCTCACTCTAATGGAAGAAATAAGTTTGTGTTTTTTTTCTATTTTTTCCCAATAAGTAGCTTTCACTTCCAACTTTGACATTTAGAAGGTGAGAATGAACCATGTGGATTAACCACTTCAAGACCAAAACCATCAGATGAATTATTGTCCACAGCAAAATTACATTTTGGAATGCCACATTCTAAGGGTCAATATTTTTTTTATATTTTGGCCAAATTATTTTTTGAAGAACAGAGGGGGCTTTACCAAATACCAAAACACAATAAGAATCTTTTCATTTTTGAAAAGTTTTAAGGGGAAATAGGAAAAAATATGGGTAAAAAAAATGCAAATTTCCTTATTAGTTGAAACAGACAATTTTATTTCACAAAACTAATCCCTGCTCTCTCCCATAAAAAAAAACTATGCCAAATACGTGTACTTTGACAAAATTACATCATAAACTCAATACCTGAGAACACTCTTCTGTTGTTTTTTTATAGAGCGCCACCTTATATTAGGTGGTATGTGGGTTTTTGTAAAAGGGCGCAAAGCACCTGTGTGCAGAAATTCTAACTCCTTGCTGCTGCAGCCACTTTTGACCTGACAGCGCCTCGTATTTCAAATCTGACATCAGCATTTAGAAAAAAAAATTAACCCTTTAAGTGTTTCACAGGAATTAAAGCAAAGTAGAGTGGAGATTTACAAATGTAATTTTTTTTGCAGAAATTTATTTTTAATCCACTTTTTTCTGCAACACAAAAGGTTTTAAAAGAGAAGCGCAATTCAATATTTATTGCCCAGTTTCTGCAGTGTTTAGACATATCCCACATGTGGCCCTATTGTGCTACTGGATTGAAACACAGGTCTCAGAAATGAAGGAGCACCTTGTACATTTTGGGCCCTTTTTTTTTTTTTTTAAACTCGGTTTATTGTAGTTTTACATACAAAATCCATTCATGGAAACATAACATTAACAGTCCTGCATATAACGAATTCTCATGGTAATCAGCAATATCACATAATACATAGAAATGAGTCGCAATAGACCCCTTAATACCAATGCACGCAGGCAGGTAAGAGACCCACGTATAAGTGATCGCACAGAAATTCAAGGTCCATTCTCATTGCGTGTCCTTGCTCAAGGAAAACAAGTGAGTTAGAGAATATCAAGCCAAATGACTCTCATTCCCCCAATACACTGTGTGGTAAGGAAGCTCTAAGGTCGCCCACGCTGAAAGAGGCAAGAGGTGAAGAACACCACCCTCCCCAAATCTTCAGAAACTTATGTTGACATCCTCTATGCTTATACACCACATTTTCATATGGGAGAATAGAGTTAACTAGTCTTTTCCATTGAGAGACATCTGGGGAGGTGTCCCCCATCCAAACGGATGGCTATCGCTTTCCTAGCTAAGAACAGGGCTTCTCGTAGGAAGGCTCCCTCATAATGTGTCCAGACCCCTGTGTCCAGCAGCCCCAATAAACAGAGTCCGGGTTCACACGGAACCGAACGATTCATAATTGCGGATAGCAGTTGTGTTACCTCATTCCAAAAATTTGCTATGTCTGGGCACAGCCACATCATGTGATCGAAACCGGCCTGGTCTTGAGAACAGCGAAGGCATTGTGTGCTGGATGCCCGTCCCATACGAAATAGCCTGATAGGGGTTATATAGCATCTGTGTATGATGTACAGTTGCGTCATTTTATCATTAGCTGCAGGCGAGACCACGAGATGCGACCCCACAGCCTCCCCCCAATCCTCTGCGGATAATGTAGGGATAAGACCCCTCGATCAGACCTCTACCGACAACTCAGCGTGAGCGACCCTCTGAGACAAAAGGTAAGTATATAGGACCGATATCATCCCCCTAGGTCCCCGAGTTCTCAGAATTCCTATAAGCGGCAGTGAAGAAATAGACCTCTGATCCTCCCTGAACTGGGAATGCAAAGCGTGCTTAATCTGGACACTTCTAAATGTATCTCCATCCAGTACCCGGAAGGTATCCTGTATCTCTCTGGCAGATAACCTATGTCCCTCATCATCAATCAGGTTTTGCACCTCTGTTACTCCCAGGTCTATCCAAAAAGCGGAGTCCTGCAAACCCCAGAAATGAGACATATCCGGGTGAGACCAAAGAGGCATTTCGGCAACTATGTGTGAACAATTCAAGACTGTCTTGGCATGGGACCAAACCTGCCTAGCTAGTTTAAGTATTGACAAGGAGTGCCTAAGGCTATAACTGTGCGGCTCAAGTATTGGCCACAAAGAAGGTACCCGGAGGAAGTGAGGTAGATGGAGTTCCGCATAAGGCATTTGATCCGTTGCCACCCATGATTTAATATACCTTAGCTGCCCTGCCAAATAGTAAAGGAACATATCAGGTAAAGCGGCCCCAGCCTTATCTTTGGGTCTTTGGAGCGTGCGAAGTTTAAGCTTAGGACGGCTCGCCCCCCACACAAAGGAGGAAAATAAGGAACCCGCCAGGGTAAAGAAACGTTTGGGGACCAGGGAATCTGCATGCTCCAGTAAATATAACATCTTGGGCAACACTATCATCTTAATTAAATTAATTCTACCCGCAACCGATATAGGGAGCGCCTTCCAAATCGCAAATTTATCTTTCAGGTACGTTAGCAAAAAGGTATATATTAAGGTCATATGAATTTGCACTATCCCTGACTATAAGGACCCCCAGGTATTTAAAACATGAGACCACCTGTAAGCCCTGGATACACGCGCCCCACCCACAGTTATCCGGTCTAAGAGGCATAAGAAAAGATTTGCTCCAATTGATATATAGGCCCAAGAACCGACCAAACTCTTCCAGAAGTATCATTGCTCTAGGCAAGGAGGCATTAGGATTAGCCATATAAAGTATCATGTCGTCAGCGTAAAGACCAATACGATCCTCACGCGGTCCTATGCGGATGCCCTGAAAAGCCGCGTCCTGACGGATGCGGATAGCCAGGGGTTCGATAGCCACCGCGAACAGAAGAGGGGACAAGGGGCACCCCTGCCTTGTGCCTCTATGGAGGCTGAAGGAGGGGGACAGAATCCCATTAACCACCACCGATGCTCTAGGAACTTTATACAAGATTTAAATCCATTTGATGAAGCCCTCACCAAATCCAAATCTGCGGAGGACCTCAAACAGAAAAGGCCACTCGACCGAATCGAAAACCTTGGCCGCATCCAATGAGGCCAATGCCCAATCCTGTTGTTCCCACCAACCTATTTGAGTTCTGCGTATATTATCCGATGTGGATTCGCCCGGGATGAAACCGGTTTGATCCGGATGTATAATATCTGTGATAACTCCACTGAGTCTATTAGCTAATAATTTAGTTCGAATTTTATAGTCGGCATTGAGTAAGGATATCGGGCGATACAATCCACACTCCTCTGGGCATTTTCCCGGTTTCAAAATGACAACTATGGCAGCATCTTTTAATGAGTCAGGTAGCTCACCCCTCTGAAAAGCGGCCTCGAAAATAGATCACAGCTGGGGAGATAAAACATCCGCATACTGAAGATACACCTCTAGGGGTAGGCTGTCCAGACCCGAATCCTTTCCTTTGGTCATAGAAGACAAGCAGTCCACAACCTGGTGGGGGCTGGTGATGATCCAGCTGTCGTGGTCCATGTGGGTACCAACGACAGAATAAATGGTAGGTGGAGGAGCCTTAAGAATAATTTGAAAGAACTAGGCCACAAGCTGAAGGGAAGGACCTCCAAGGTTGTATTCTCAGGAATACTGCCTGTGCCATGCGCATCACAGGAAAGACAGCGGGAGCTCAGGGAGTTAAATGCATGGCTTAAGTCTTGGTGTAGAGGAGAAGGCTTTGGGTTCCTAGAGCACTGGGCTGACTTTTCATTGGGGTACAAACTGTACTCTGCAGATGATTTGCACCTAAATGGAAGGGGGTCCGCTGTGCTGGGGGAGAGAATTCTAGCTGGGGTGGCGGAGTATTTAAACTAGGGCTGAGGATGGAGGTCAATGTAGAAAAAAAAAGGGGTAGCCAGGTTAGAGAGGGGTCAGACTATATTGGTGCGGGGAGAAACAGAATGTGGGGAGAGGACTAGGCAACAAGATAAGGAGATCCTTTCGTTACAGTACAGCAGTGTAAAAAAAAATGCCCAAATAATGTCAAATCACATTTCTGATAAAAGTGAAAAACTGACAGGCAAGTTAAAGTGTATGTTCACAAATGCCAGAAGTCTAGCAAGCAAAATGGGGGAGCTGGAGGCCTTGATACTTGAAGAAAATATAGATATAGTTGGTGTTGCTGAAACATGGCTGGACTCTTCACATGACTGGGCTATAAATCTACAGGGTTTTACACTGTTTCGGAAAGACAGGACAAATAGGAAAGGCGGTGGTGTATGTCTGTATGTGAGAAATGATATGAAGGCGAGTGTGAAAGAGACAATAGTGGGTGAAGATTGTGAGGAGGTTGAAACCTTGTGGGTGGAACTAGAAAGGGAAAAAATTACTTTTGGTGTAATCTATAGACCCCCCAATATAACTGAGGAGATGGAAGGTCAGCTATATAAACAGATGGAGCGGGCTGCACAGGCGGGTACTGTAGTGATAATGGGAGATTTTAATTTCCGGGATATTAATTGGTGTCATGGTTCAGCTTCAACTGCAAAGGGGAGACATTTCCTCAACCTGTTGCAGGAAAATTTTATGGGCCAGTTTGTGGAAGACCCGACTAGAGGAGAAGCTCTGTTTGATCTGGTCATTTCTAATAATGCAGATCTTGTTGGGAATGTCAATGTTCGTGAAAACCTCGGTAACAGTGATCACAATATAGTTACATTTTACCTATACTGTAAAAAACAAACGCAGGCTGGGAGGGCAAAAACATTTAATTTTAAGAAAGCCAATTTCCCCAGGGTGAGGGCTGCAATTCAGGATATAGACTGGGAAGAACTAATGTCAAATAATGGGACAAATGATAAATGGGAGATTTTCAAATCTACTTTTGGTTATTATAGTGCAAAATTTATTCCTATAGGTAACAAGTATAAACGACTCAAATTAAACCCCACATGGCTTACACCTTCTGTGAAAGGGCCAATACATGATAAAAAAAGGGCATTTAAAAAATACAAATCTGAGGGTACAGCTGTAGCCGTTGTAAAATATAAAGAGCTTAATAAAATCTGTAAAAATGTAATAAAATTAGCAAAAATACAAAATGAAAGGCAGGTGGCCAAGGATAGTAAAACAAATCCCAAAAAATTCTTCAAGTATATAAATGCTGATTCTCAGGCAGAAGATAGAGCAATAATATTTGTGACCTTGTAATGCGACATAGGCGACCTGTTTTGTTTTGTTTGATCTATCTATATAAATGTTCCCTTTCATATATGGAAAACAGCATGTAATAATCCTGTAATTCACTAATTGATTGACAAATGACTAGTAGAGTATTGCCATAAAGATAACGGTCTTTAATGCTTATATTATATACTGTACACATACTGTCATCATGGATGTTGTCATATCATATCCAATTGCTGTGATACTCTGTATGTGATATTTTGAATAAACGAATTTAAAAAAAAAGTATATAAATGCTAAAAAGCCAAGGTCTGAACATGTAGGACCCCTAGATAGTGGTAATGGGGAGTTGATCACAGGGGATCAAGAGAAGGCAGAGTTACTAAATGGGTTCTTCAGCTCTGTATATACAACAGAAGAAAGAGCAGCTGATGTAGCCGGTGCCAGTGCTGTTGATATACTGAATTGGATGAATGTTGATATGGTCCAAGCTAAATTAAATAAAATAAATGTGCACAAGGCTCCGGGGCCAGATGGGTTACACCCTAGAATGCTTAAAGAGCTTAGTTCAGTTATTTCTGTCCCCCTTTTCATAATATTCAGAGAATCTCTAGTGACTGGTATAGTGCCAAGGGACTGGCGCAGGGCAAATGTGGTGCCTATTTTCAAAAAGGGCTCTAGGTCTTCCCCGGGTAATTATAGACCAGTAAGCTTAACATCCATCGTGGGGAAAATGTTTGAGGGGCTATTGAGGGACTATATACAGGATTATGTGACAAAAAAATTGTATTATAAAAGTGACAGCCAGCACGGTTTTATGGAGGACAGAAGTTGTCAAACTAACCTAATCTGTTTTTATGAAGAGGTAAGCAGAAGCCTAGACAGAGGGGCCACTGTGGATTTAGTGTTTTTGGACTTTGCAAAGGCATTTGACACTGTCCCCCATAGACGTCTAATGGGTAAATTAAGGACTATAGGTTTAGAAAATATAGTTTGTAATTGGATTGAGAATTGGCTCAAGGACCGTATCCAGAGAGTTGTGGTCAATGATTCCTACTCTGAATGGTCCCCGGTAATAAGTGCTGGGACCACTATTATTCAACTTATTTATTAATGATATAGAGGATGGGATTAATAGCACTATTTCTATTTTTGCAGATGACACCAAGCTATGTAATATAGTTCAGTCTATGGAAGATGTTCATGAATTGCAAGCGTATTTAAAGAGGCTCTGTCACCAGATTTTGCAACCCCTATCTGCTATTGCAGCAGATAGGTGCTGCAATGTAGATTACAGTAACGTTTTTATTTTTAAAAAACAAGCATTTTTGGCCAAGTTATGACCATTTTTGTAGTTATGCAAATGAGGCTTGCAAAAGTCCAAGTGGGTGTGTTTAAAAGTAAAAGTCCAAGTGGGCGTGTATTATGTGCGTACATCGGGGCGTTTTTAATACTTTTACTAGCTGGGCGTTCTGATGAGAAGTATCATCCACTTCTCTTCAGAACGCCCAGCTTCTGGCAGATCACGCTGTGACGTCACTCACAGGTCCTGCATCGTGTCAGACGAGCGAGGACACATCGGCACCAGAGGCTACAGTTGATTCTGCAGCAGCATCAGCGTTTGCAGGTAAGTAGCTACATTGACTTACCTGCTAACGCCGATGCTGCTGCAGAATCAACTGAAGCCTCTGGTGCCGATGTGTCCGACACGATGCAGGACCTGTGAGTGACGTTACAGATCTGCACTGCCAGAAGCTGGGCGTTCTGAAGAGAAGTGGATGATACTTCTCATCAGAGCGCCCAGCTATTAAAATTATTAAAAACGCCCCGATGTACGCACATAATACACGCCCACTTGGACTTTTACTTTTAAACACACCCACTTGGACTTTTGCAAGCCTCATTTGCATAACTACAAAAATGGTCATAACTTGGCCAAAAATGCTTGTTTTTTAAAAATAAAAACGTTACTGTAATCTACATTGCAGCGCCGATCTGCTGCAATAGCAGATAGGGGTTGCAAAATCTGGTGACAGAGCCTCTTTAAACAAACTAAGTGTTTGGGCATCCACTTGGCAGATGAAGTTTAATGTAGATAAATGTAAAGTTATGCATCTGGGTACGAACAACCTACATGAATCATATGTCCTAGGTTGAGCTACACTGGGGGAGTCACTTGTTGAGAAGGATCTGGGTGTACTTGTAAATCATAAACTCAATAACAGCATGCAATGTAAATCAGCTGCTTCAAAGGCCAGCAGGATATTGTCGTGTATTAAAAGAGGCATGGACTCGCGGGACAGGGATGTAATATTACCACTTTACAAAGCATTAGTGAGGCCTCATCTAGAATATGCAGTTCAGTTCTGGGCTCCAGTTCATAGAAAGGATGCCCTGGAGTTGGAAAAAATACAAAGAAGAGCAACGAAGCTAATTAGGGGCATGGAGAATTTAAGTTATGAGGAAAGATTAAAAGAATTAAACCTATTTAGTCTTGAAAAAAGACGACTAAGGGGGGACATGATCAACTTATATAAATATATTAATCGCACATACAAAAAATATGGTGAAATCCTGTTCCATGTAAAAACCCCTCAAAAAACAAGGGGGCACTCCCTCCGTCTGGAGAAAAAAAGGTTCAAGCTGCAGAGGCAACAAGCCTTCTTTACCGTGAGAACTGTGAATCTATGGAATAGCCTACCGCAGGAGCTGGTCACAGCAGGGACAGTAGATGGCTTTAAAAAAGGGTTAGATAATTTCCTAGAACAAAAAAGTATTAGCTCCTATGTATAGAAATTTTTCCTTCCCTTTTCCCGTCCCTTGGTTGAACTTGATGGACATGTGTCTTTTTTCAGCCGTACTAACTATGTAACCTCCTGCACCGAAAATGGGGCCTCTAACTTTATTCTATTCTCCTCTGATAAAACAGGAAAGCTTGCCCCAGCCAAATAGGTGTCTAAGTCCTCCATGGAGTACTGTGCCTTTGATGTGTAAAGCTCCCTATAAAAATCTTCAAATCGGTTTAGTATGTCTAACGGCATGGTAGCAGTGCCCTGGGTAGGATGGGATATGTGCAGCACTGGGGGAGACATGGCATTCTGCTTCGCTATGTGTGCCAGCAGCTTACTTGACTGATTACCGTGTTCAAAAAATGATTGTTTGGAAAAAAATATCCTTCTAGCTGCCTTTTCCCTAACAAGGAGCAAATATTGTCTACCCGCAGCTAGCCACTCTTCTCTATTAACCTGGGAAGGGTCCCTTACAAATTTATCCTCCAATTCCCTGCAGTTCTGTGCTAGATCCACTTCTTGTCTAGCGGAGGAGCGCTTAACAAAGAGATGGAAGATCGTAAACAACCTCTCAGATATGCTTTTAACCCCTTAATGACCAGCCTATTTTGGACCTTAATGACCAAGCTATTTTTTACGTTTTTCAATCGTCGCATTCCAAGAGCTATAACGTTTTTATTTTTGTGTCGACATAGCTGTATAAGGTCTTGTTTTTTGCGGGACAAGTTGTACTTTATAATAGCACCATTTTTAGGTACATATTATTTATTGATTAACTTTTATTAACTTTTTTTTGGGGGGGGGGGGGGAATAGAAAAAAAAAAATCAGAAATTTCGCCACTCTTTTTTGCGTCCTAAATCTACGCCATTTACCGTGTGGTATAAATAACACAATAACTTTATTCAGCGGGTTGTTACGATTGCAACGATACCAAAATTTGTATAGTTTTTGTATGTTTTACTACTTTTACACAGTAAAAACGCATTTTTTTCTAAATTATTTGTTTTTGTGTCTCCATATTTGAAGAGCCGTAACGTTTTTATTTTTTCGCCGATGCGGTTGTATGAGGGCTTTTTTTTTGCGGGACGACTTGTAGTTTTTATTGGTACCATTTTGGAGTAGATGCAACTTTTTGATCACTTTTTATCACATTTTTTTAAAGTCAGTATTCACAGAAAACAGCAATTTTTCCATAGTTTTTTATTAATTTTTTTTACGGCGTTCACCGTGCGGGTTAAATAATGTAATAGATTTATAGTCGGGGTCGTTACGGACGCGGCGATACCAAGTATGTGTAACTTTTTAACTTTATTTTGTTTTTTTAATAGTAAAGCATTTTGTAAGGGGAAAAGCTGGGTTTTTCATTTTTTTTCACATTTTTTTTTTAAATTAACTTTATTAAACTTTTTTCCACTTTTTTACTAGTCCCACTAGGGGACTATAATATGCGATTCTCCGATCGCATTTATAATACACTGCAATACTTTTGTATTGCAGTGTATTACTGCCTGTCCGTTTAACACGGACAGGCATCTGCTAGGTCATGCCTGCGGCATGACCTAGCAGGCATTCGCTACAGGCAGACCTGGGAGCCTTTATTAGACCCCCGGCTGCCATTAGAGACACAGACACTCGGCGATTGTATCGACGGGTGTCGGTGGGGGAGAGAGGGAGCTCCCTCCCTCTCTCCAAAACCACTCAGATGCGGTGCTCGCTATTGAGCAATGCATCTGAGGGGTTAAACGGGTGAGATCGATACTAATATCGATCTCACACGGCAGAGCAGGGACGCTCCCAGCCCTCAGCTGCCTCTAGCAGCTGAGAGCAGGGAGATTTGACAGCTCCCTGCTCTGTAAACTTATTCCAATGCCGCGACGTAAAAAGTCTATGGCATCGGAATAAGGCCCGTTAGTGACCGACGTAGAAACACGATGGGCCGGTCACTAACGGGTTAATGTATCCCATAGCAATGCTCCATTCTGTTCCTGAGAATTAACCTCTAAGAATAAATCTAATTGGTCAGGTATTCTATCACTGCCCTGAAACAGTTGCAACCAGAAGGGATATATCTTGAGAGGACCCTGCATGCCCTCCGACTGCTGATTCAGTTGTAAAAGAATCGGGCTATGATCCGATACCCCCCTAGGAAGATGCTCAACGGATGCCATATTGGAATAAATTGCCAGAGACCCAAACACATAGTCAATACGTGACAATGCGTTAAACTGGGGGGTATGACACGTATACTCTCTTAGTCCCGGGTGGCTCACCCTCCACAAATCCAACCACCCTATCTCCTCCATCAGGGAGGCTAGCTGTGTGGGACCCTCGGGGTCCCGGGGCACGTTCCTGGCATTAAACCAGTCCATAGAAGGGTCTATCGTGAGATTAAGATCCCCCATTAATATAACCCGTGTAACCTGATGGGTAGAAGCAAAAGAGATGGCCTCGCTGAGTATGTCTATTGAACCCTGCGGTGGGTTATACATGCCCCAAATAACAAAAGGGATAGAATTCACATTAGCATGTACGAACACATATCTGCCGTCAGCGTCTATTCGTGTGTGTAAGGCCTCCCATCTGAGAGTTCTATGGATCAACGACACTCCCCGTGACGCTGAGGATCTAGTGGCATGGCGCCCCCATTGAATCCAGGATTTACTCAACATGTTCACCTTATCTGCCATAAGATGCGTTTCCTGAAGGAATATAATGTGAGGCATGTGCCTTCTCAGCACAGAAAAAAATCATGTTTCTCTTTCCTGGTGTTCCCATCCCCTCACATTCCACGACAGGGTTTTAAGTGTCGCCATATTGCATACAATGCCATATACCTAGGAGTGGGTCACAGGACTCGCAGCCCCCTCCTACCATGATCAGTGTGCACTGGTGAGGCCTATATTCCATGTCATCATTAAGCAGGCAAACAGAAAAGTACAGAACCTTTAAACAATAACGGTGAACAGCTAAGCTCAACAGGAGCTGTAGATGCATACATGGCATAAGACTGAAAAGGGGGTTGTTTCCACTGTTAAGGGTAGTGACACAGTGAAATCAAGTTAGACAGTAATACCTTTCAGTGGCTTCACCCCTTGGCAAGCTGTATCTCAGCTATAGAAGATTCCATGTTCCCTTACACATAGCATGCAGGAAGGGGAGGGCATTTTATACACTTACGAGAATCATATCACAGATACACATTTAGCCCTTCAAAATGGATGCCCCACTTCTCCAGAACCCCCTCCCCCCCCCCTTTTTCCTTTCAGGGTTTAGAAAGCACCCCTACTCCTCACATCGTGAATACATAAATTATCAGTATCCAAAGTGATGCATTAACCAGTAACAAATTCAGGGGAACACTTCATGAAATTCACTGTATGATCTTGTAAACTCACAGTCCCCAGCATACACAAAATGGATTCCAAATCAGCGGCGAGGAGAGCGTCCCAGTCTAGTGAGCCAGCCATCGGCCGCCTCCGGGGTAGCAAAAAACACAGATCTCTCTCCATCCACCACTCTCAGGCACGCAGGATATGCCATAGAATATGGTATTTGGCACTCACGAAGTCGCCTCTTGACGTGCGCATATGAGGCCCTCTGGCGTTGTAACCCCGGGGAAAAATCCGGGAAGATGGATACCGACGTATTCTCAAACCTGATCTCTCCTTTACGTCGGGCGGCTTGCAGCACCATGTCGCGGTCTTTGCAGTTTAGCATCCTCACCAGCAAAGGCCGAGGGTTCGCTCCAGGCGGTGGTGGTTTAGCCGACACCCTATGCGCCCTTTCAACAGCAAAGGCCAACGAGAATATGGTGTCCGGGAATAGGTCTTTCAAACATTTTTCAACAAATTCATCCGGCCGAGGTCCTTCCGCCCTTTCAGGAAGGCCGATAATCCTCAGATTGTTTCTTCTCAGCCGGTTTTCAAGATCGTCTGCCTTCTGGCGCCACAACGGCACTTTCCCCGTGAGGTCAATTAGCGTGCGCGGCATGGCTGCCGTAACATCCTCCAGGTCTGAAACCCGCGTCTCAACCTGAGTAACCCGGTCTCTCAGATTATGGAGGTCCTGCCGCATCAGGCCGACATCCACCTTCACCTCCTCCACTTTAGTGGTAACCGAGGTGCGCATCTCCAGGATCGCAGCCAGGAGTGTCTCTGACACCTGCTTCAGTGTCAATTCGGGAGCCGCAGCCTCCTCTGCAGTGGTGAGTATAGCAGGCTGCCCAGCCTGAACATGTGCCGACGAGGAAGTCTCACCCCGGGCGCCATCTTGTCCCGAGTTCCTGGAGAATTCTCTAAGTTTTTCCACCAGGAATCTTTGAGGGGCCCATAATGTGCCGAGTGGGTTTCCTACCCTTCTTCCTCAACAGGTAAGGCATTTTGGCTGAAATACTTTCTCCACAGGATGAATTACAGGGATCAGCGCACGGAGCTAAGGTTCAGTGCGACCGCTCACATCCGTGCCTGGCCAGAATTCTGGGCCCTCCTTTTTATTAGAATATATTTTAGGTATCATGTCAGGTTTGAAGAAGTCTTGTGTTACCAAACCAGTGGAATCCCATCCCCCAAAGTAACCCCATTTGGAAAACTACACTCCTCAAGGAATTTATCTAGGGGTATAGTGAGCATTTTGACCCCACAGGTTTTTGCTGAATTTATTGGAATTAGGCCGTGAAAATGAAAATCAACATTTGGTCTGAAAAAACATAGACATTTTACATTTTTCCAAGGGATATAGGAGAAAAAGCATCCTAATATTTACATTCCTCAATATTGAAATTGCAACACCAAAAAGGAAAAGTTTTGTAATCGAGGAACTCACAGGATCAATAAACAGGTTAATGATATGCAAATGATAAAAAAACAAAATATTCAAAACATCTTGATTTATTCAGTATAGAGTAAGAGCGCACGCGCAGAATTCCACTCACATGCTGTCAATGAGGATATGAATGTTTGTGTGTGGAATGTTATTGTCACGAAGCGGGTTAGTGGACCCACTAGGCCGTACCGCCGTAGCGGGAAGGCAGCTGGATAAACCGCAGGAAACCCCAGAAATACAATGTCCCGCACAAGGGTACCTGAATAGTCCAGATGGTGACCGCAGCTCTGGCACAGATGAGATGGGTGCAGCGGATGGTGCCAAACGTGGCGGATGACACAGGAGCCGCAAGTTGCGCCAGACGTGGTGGATTCCTCCTGATGTGGCAGATGACACAGGACGTGGCAGATTAAACAGGACGTGGCACGACTTGATACTTAGGCAAAGCACGGAAACAGGAACGGGGAACAAGGCACGGGTAACAACAGGAACGGGAAACACTAAGGGACCATTTGCAAGACAGACTGGGAAAACTAACAACGCTCAGGCAAGGATTAGAAGGCCAGGGGCCTTCTTATAGACCAGGAAATCGTGGCAGTTGATGGTGATGACGATTTCCTTCTTGCGCGCACTGGCCCTTTAAGGCCGGGGCGCGAGCGTACCCTACTGGACACAGCCGAACGAAGCTGTAGTGAGCGCTGGCGTCTCCTAGGAAGGAGACGGGGACCAGCGCTCACAGATCCATGGCTGCGGGCATCGGGAGGTGAGTGAACCTGACGGCCCGCGGCCATGGACGCTACAGTTATGCCACGCTGAATGCACTTGGGCACGCAAATCATCAAGATTGGCTGCTGGCAGGTACCTTTGCAATTGTCCGGCGACGCTACAGGCCATGGTAGCACGTTTAGGCCATAGAGGGTGCTCACAGTAGCACGTGCAACATGCGTCCTGGCGTGGTCTTGTTGAAAAAAAGGCTTCTGGGACACTTTGGAGAAATAGCCATATTACTGCTTCCACAACCAAATCAATGTAACGCCAAGCTGTTAGCGTACCTGAAATGAAGACTAGAGGGGTCCGGCTGATGTACATTATGCCACCCCACACCATAATCCCGGGAGAAGGACAGGTATGCCGTTCCTATGTGAAGGCCTCTTCATGGCGTTGCCCACGTGGTCTCCAGATCAATCTACGGCTATTATTTCACCCAAGACAAGAGCGAGACTTATCGCTGAAGAGGATAGACCTCCATTCCAGCCTCCATTGCCGCCTTGCTGTGCACCATGATAGCCTTTGAGAGCGGTGGCGTGTGGTCAATGAAACACCTGTAGCTGGACATCTGTCTCATAGCCCTATGTCGTGCAAACGCCTTCCAAAGGTTTGTGTCTGCACTGGTTGCCGCCCTAGGCTCGGGATGGGACGTCCAATTTCACTTGCAGTACAGAATGGATTCTTCCAATCAGACGATCCGTCCGTGCAGAGGTTAGCCTCTGCGTACCTTTTGCAGTCATTCCTGTTCGTTGTTGTTCTCCAAACCCCCAGGACACGCAACGTTGAACAGTGCTGACATCTTGGCCTAGGCATGTAGAAATCTGCTAGAGTGATAAACCAAGCTCTCTCAGTTCGAGGATTCTGTCCCTCGCAGTTTGCGACAAGTGCAATAACCGTCACGTCGGTGAGCAAGAGGCATCACACAATCATCCCACACCACTTGATCCGATATTTGAGGTTTCATGTGGCTAAAATACTTTGCTGAAAGCAAATGGCTTGTATGCCCCTCCCATGTGTAACAGATTGGAGCTGGGTGCTTGAAAATGTGATAATTTGCAGATCTTAGCGACACCTGCTACTTCTTTAATTTGCATAACCATGTTGAGGAGTGTATAAAGCATTTTCTCCTGAGTACAGAAATACCTCATATGTGGTAATAAACTGCTATTTGGTCACGGTAGGGCTCAGAAGGTGGGGAGCACTATTTAGCTTTTGGATTGCGGATTTTACTGGATTGGTTTCTGGGCACCATGTCGCATTTGCAAAATCCCTGTGGCACCAGAACAGTGGAAACCCACCAAAAGTGATCTCATTTTGGAGACAACACTAGGCATTCACCTAAGGGTTTAGTGAGCATGTTAACTCCACAGCTGTTTTCCAGAAATTAGTGTGCAGTGGATGTTGCAGACTGAAAATGGAAATTTTTCCACAAATATGCCATTTCAGTGTCCAATATGATGTGCCCAGCTTTTGCCACCATGAAAAGACAGATCTCCAATTAATATGCTAGGTTACCCGATTTTAGAACGCCCCTCATGTGGCCCTAATCTTTTGCCCGGAATTAAGACGGGGCTCAGGAGTAAAAGAGCACCATGCGGATTTGAGGCCTAATTTGGCGAATTACACAGCATTGGTTCACAATTGAACAATAGATGTGAAATAATAAAAGAAGTCCCAGAGAAGTGATCCCATTTTGGAAACTACAGCCCTTAATGCATTTATCAAGGGGTGTAGTGAGCATTTTGACCCCACAGGTGTTTTCCAGAACTGAATGAGCTGCGGATGGTGCACAGTGAAAATTGCAATTTTACCGCAGATATGCCACTTCATGTTTGGTTTTTGGTAGTAGTTTTGTTTGGAGTATTGCTTGTATTTCAGTTTAAAGTGTGCGGGCATAGGTAAGCTGGGTAAAGTATATCATAGACATAGCGGTACGAGTGCTGTTTTTGTGGGACGATTTGTAGTTTTTAATGGTACCATTTTGGCGAACATGTGACTTTTTTAGCACATTTTTTGGGAGTCAAAGTGATGTTACAGATTCGGCGATACCAATCATATAGGTTTTTTGTTTTTTTTTCCAATAATAAAAAAGGACTTGATATGGGAAATTGTACCATTTTTTTTTTTAGTCCCACTAGATTTGAAAGTCCAACTGCCTGATTGCTATTCTAATACATTGAACTACCTATGTAGTGCAAAGAATTAGAACGGTCAGTCTAAGGGCCTGTTCACATCACCGTTCGCTTTCCGATCCGGGGTTCCGTCGGAGGTTTACGTCGGGTGAACCCCGCAACGGAAAGTGAAAGTGAAACCACAGCTTTCGTTTCAGTCACCATTGATATCAATGGTGACGGAAACATTGCTAATGGTTTCCGTTCGTCACCATTCCGGCAGGTTTCCGGTTTTCCGACGGAATCAATAGCGCAGTCGACTCCGCTATTGATTCCGTCATTGAAACGTAAACCTGCCGGAATGGTGACGAACGGAAACCATTAGTGATGTAAACTGAAACGGAAGATGTGGTTTCACTTTCACTTTCCGTTGCGGGGTTCGAACGGTGATGTGAACAGGTCCTAACACTGACAGCAAGCCTATTAGGCCCCCGAAATACGCTTCCTTACTTAGCAGATCAGGAGGCCATTGTTAGGCCTCCCGTTGCCATAGCAGTTATCGGCACCCCTGTGATTGCATCACAGGGATTCCAATCAGCTATAAACCACGAAGAAGCTTCGGTCGCTTTGACCATGGCATGTAAGGGGTTGATGGGGGGATTGCAGCTTCTGAGCCCGCGCCATCTTCTTGTCTGGTAACTCTATGACATATTGCAGAGACACATTGCCGCTTATCACGTAGTTACGACAAATGTCCGGAAGGGGCTAATTGAACGTGTAAGAGTAGATAGGGTGGGATTAGCGAGACAAAAACAAATCATAGGTAATAATTTGTGTGGATTTTATATAATAAACACCAATTAGCCATAAAAGTAACAAAATCTGTACTCCAAAGAACACACAGCGCTCCTTCCCTTCTGAGGCCTCCCATGGGCCCAAACGGAAGTTTATCACCACAAATGGGGTATTGCCGCACTAAGGACAAATTGGGCAACAAAATGGGGTATTTTGTTCCCTGTGAAAATAAGAAATTTTGATCACAAATGACATCTTATTGGAAAAAATGACATTTTTTTCATTTCACAGCCCAATTCAAATAGGTGCTGTGAAAAAACTGTGCGGTCAAAATTGTAACAAAAACCATATTTTAATTCCTTGAGGGGTGTAGTTTCCAAAATGGGGTCACTATTGGGGGATTCCTACTGTTTTGGCACCTCAACACCTTTTCAAACCTGGCATGCTGCCTAAAATATATTCTAATAAAAAAAAGAGGCCTCAAAATGCACTAGGTGCTTGCTTGCTTCTAGGGCTTGTGTTTTATTCCACGAGCGTACTAGAGACACATGTGGGACATTTCTAAAAACTGCAGAATCTGGACAATACATACTTAGTAGTGTTTCTCTGGTAAAACCTTCTGTGTTGCAGAAAAAAATTGAACAAAATTGAAATTCAGCAAGAAAAATGAAATTTGCAAATTTCACCTCCACTTTGCTTTAATTCCTGTGAAATGCCTGAAGGCTTAAAAAACTTTCTACTAGCTGTTTTGAATACTTTGAGGGGTCTAGTTTTTAAAATGGGGTGTTTTATCAGGGTTTCTAATACATAGGCCCCTCAAAGCCACTACAGAACTGAAGAGGTACCTTAAAAAAAAAGGCTTTTGAAATTTTCTTAAAAATATGAGAAAATGCTGTTTATGTTCTAAGCCTTGTAACGGCCAGGAAAAATAAAAGAATGTTCAAAAAACGATGCCAGTCTAAAGTAGACATATGGGAAATGTGAACTAGTAACTATTTTGGGTGGTATAACCGTCTGTTTTACAAGCAGATGCATTTAAATTCTGAAAAATTGTATTTTTTCACAATTTTCTCTAAATTTTGCAATGTTTCACCAATAAACACTGAATATATCGACCAAATTTTACCACGAACATGAAGCCCAATGTGTCATGAGAAAATCTCAGAATCGCTTGGTTAGGTTTAAGCATTCCGACGTTATTACCACATAAAGTGAAATATGTCAGATTTGAAAAATGGGCTCTGAGCCTTAAGGCCCAAACTAGGCTGCGTCCTTAAGGGGTTAAAGTGTGTCGACATTGAGGGGGTCAATGCAATTCCTAAGTACTAATGTGGTCTTCGCGCAAACGCAATTCGTAGTTTATTTGTATAAATTTGGCCATATGGCGGGGAACAGAGATATTAGCCGCTTCCCTGCTTTTGGGCATGACTGTACGTCCAAATTCAAAGTGCCTTCCCGCACACGGGCGTACAGTCACGCCCTGTAGATATAGCCGGCACAGGAGCTGTGCGCATTTCATCTTCAGCGGCTTTCAACTGTCATACACAGCTGACATCCTGTTGTAATGGCAGTTACCGCCGATCGCAGCCATTTAACCCCTTCAATGCGGCTGTCAATGGCGTCCGCCGCATTGAAGTGGTTGACAGGGAGGGAGCTCCCTCTGTACCCCCCTGCAATGGATTGTTGGTGGCGATGGTTACTATGGCAACCAGGAAGCCGTTTGTAGGCTTCCTGGTTGCCCAGGTACGGTAGCCTATTACGTCCTGCCCGAGGCATGACGTAATAGGCGAACTGTCAAATGAAGAATGACAGTTACGATACACTGCACTACATAAGTAATGCAGTGTATTGTACCGGGGATCATAAGACCAGATCTTCAAGTCCCCAGTTACGTGTAAAAAAAAAAACTGTTAAAAAAGTTTCAAAAAAATGTGAAAGAAAAATAAAATAAATAAAAGTTTTAACTAATAAAAACAACAATCGCCCTCTTTCCCTGATCAACTCCTTTATTATTAGAAAAAAAATGAACATGAAAAAAAACTATACATAATAAGTATCGCCGCGTTCGGAAGGGCCTGATCTATAAAAATATCATTATTTTTACTGCACGGTGAACACCGTAAAAAAAAACAAAAAAAAAAACAATGACAGCATTTTTTTTTTTGGTCATCTTGTCTCAAAAAAATTTTTGTAAAAAATTTATCAAAAAGTTGCAAGTAACGCAAAATGATACCAACAGAAACTACAATTCGTCACGCATAAAACAAGCCCTCCCGCAGCAATATCAACTAAAAAAAAACAAAAAGTTTTTTTTAGAAGAGCGTATTTTTATTGTGGGAACGTAGTGAAACGTAAAAAAACAATATAAATTTGGCGTCGCTGTAATCGTATCGACCCACAGAATGAAGTGAACATGTTGTTTATACTGCACGGTGAACACTGTAAAAAAAAACAAAAAAAAAAACACGTGCTAGAATGGCTGTTTCTTGGTTTCCTCATCTCTCAAAATATGGAATAAATAGTCACCAAAAAAAATAAAAATAATCGCATGTACCCCAAATGGAACAAATAAAAATTACAGCTCGTTCCACAAAAAACAAGCCCTCACACAGCTCCGTCAACGGAAAAATAACACGTTATGACTCTCAAAACGCAATGATGCAAAATGATGCAAAATGATGCTAAATGATGGCCCAGACTAATTTTTTAGGTCCAGTAGAATTTCACTAAATACCCCACATCATTTGCTGGCCCCCACAGGTGGACCCTGTAGATGCAGCGGAGATGAGGGAACTTTGGGAACTTTAGGGCCTTGTGCTGCTTATAGGGCTAGTGAAGAAGTCAAAGATTAGGCAATACTGGAGCGCAGATATTTTGTACAATACCCAAAAACCCGGCCTGTGCATAAAGGATTGGTTCAAAGCGCACCACACCAATCCATGGATTATTCATTCACCCATTACATATCCTATTATGCCCTGATGCACTCCGCCTAGCTTACATATACCCTGATGTTCTCCGCCAAGTTTACATATACCCTGATGTACTCCGCCCAGCTTACATATGCCCAGGGGCGTAACTAGGAAAGACTGGGCCCCATAGCAAACTTTTGACTGGGGCCCCCCCTCCCCTGGGTGTCACACAACCCCCCCCCCTTGTAGATAGTGCCTTTTTTACAGCCCCCCCATGTAGATAACGCCACACAGTCCCCCCTGTAGGTAACGCTATACAGCCCCCCCCTGTAGATAACGCCTTACAGCCCCCCCCCCCTGTAGACTGTGTGGCGTTCTCCACAGGGGGGACTGTGTGGCGTTCTCCACAGGGGGGGGCTGTGTGGCGTTCTCCACAGGGGGGGGCTGTGTGGCGTTCTCCCCCCTGCAGGGAACGCCATACAGCGCCTCCCCCCTCTGCAGGGAACGCCATACAGCGCCCCCCACCTGCAGGGAACGCCATACAGCGCCTCCCCCCCTGCAGGGAACGCCATACAGCGCCTCCCCCCCCTGCAGGGAACGCCATACAGCGCCCCCCCCCCCTGCAGGGAACGCCATACAGCGCCTCCCCCTGCAGGGAACGCCATACAGCGCCTCCCCCTGCAGGGAACGCCATACAGCGCCTCCCCCTGCAGGGAACGCCATACAGCGCCTCCCCCTGCAGGGAACGCCATACAGCGCCTCCCCCTGCAGGGAACGCCATACAGCGCCTCCCCCTGCAGGGAACGCCATACAGCGCCTCCCCCTGCAGGGAACGCCATACAGAGCCCCCCCCTGCAGGGAACGCCATACAGCGCCCCCCCCTGCAGGGAACGCCATACAGCGCCCCCCCCAGGGAACGGGGAACGCGATACAGCCCCCCCCCCAGGGAACGCGATACAGCGCCCACCCCCCCTGCAGGGAACGCCATACATCGCCTACCCCCCCTGCAGGAAACGCCATACAGCGCCCACCCCCCCTGCAGGATAGGGGATACATGTGTGATCACTGGCATTGATAGGGAGAACGGGGGACTGAAAGTCCACTGAAGTTCTCCATGACTAACCTCTGACTTCCGGCGTCTGCGCAGCTCAATAAAAATGAAAGGAGCGCTGGTCACGCATGCGCACAAGCGCGACCGGCACTCCATTCATTTCTACGGAGCTGCCGACACAGACCCCGGAAGTCCGAGGTTTGTGATGGAGAACTTCAGGGGACTTTCAGTCCCCCGTTCTCCCTATCGCTGCCAGCGATCACACATGTATCCCCTGTCCTGTGGATACATGTCTTTTGTTTAATGGCAGAGCGGGGAGATACCTCCCTGCTCTGCCGTACAGTTCAGTGGCGTCCCGCTGTAGCAGCCAGAGCGGCTGCTAGCGGAGCCTGCGGCCATGGTGGGGGCCCGTGCCGGCGGGCGACACGGGCCCCCTCGTGCCGCGGGCCCCGTAGCAGTCGCTACGGCGGTAGTTACGCCACTGCATATGCCCCCACATTATAAGCTGAAATACCACTAAAACACCAAGCAAAATCTGCGCTTCAAAAGCCAAACGATGGTCCAACTGAGCCTGGCAGTGTGCACAAACGGCAATTTATGACCACATGTGGGGTATTACTGTATTCTGGAGAACCCGCTTAACAATTTATGGGATGTGTGTCTACGGTGGTACAAGCTGGGCAAAAACACATTGGGCACTGAAATGGCATATCCGTGGAAAACGGCAATTTTCAATCTGCAACATCTATTGTTTACTCATTTTTGCAAAACACTTGTGAGGTCAAAATGCTCATTACATCCTTAGATAAATTCTTTGAGGGATCTAGTTTCCAAAATGGGGTAATTTTTCGGGGGTACCACGGTACTGGTACTATAGCTCAATGCAACATGGTGTCAAAAAACGAATCTTGTAAAATCTCCACTCCAAATACTAAATGGCGCTCCTTCCCTTTTAGAGCCCTGCTGTGTGTCCAAATAGCAGTTTATGACCACATGTGGGGTATTTCCCTACTCTGAAGAAGTTGCTTTACAAATGTTACGGTGCTTTTTCTCCTTTATTCGTTGAGAAAATGAAACATTTTGAACTAATGCTACGTCTTATTGGAAAATAATGTAATTTTTCATTTTCACTGCCCATTTCTAATAAAATCTATGAGACACCTGTGGGGTCAAAATGCTCACTAACACCCTAGATGAATTCCTCAATGGGTGTAGTTTGCCAAATGGAGTCACTTTTGGGTAGTTTCCACTGTACTGGTAATTCAGCAAAATCTGCTCTCCAAAAGCAAAATGGCGCTCCTTCCCTTCTGAGCCCTGATGTGTATTCATACAGTGGTTTATTAGCACATATAGGGTATTTCCGTACTCTGGAGAAGTTGCTTTACAAATGTTGGGGAGCTTTTCCTCATTTGTTTGTTGAAAAAATAAAAAAAATCTGGAGGTAAAACTACATCTTATTGGAAAATAATGTAATTTTTAATTTTCATTGCCCAATTCTAATGAAATCTATGAAACACCTGGGCAGTCAAAATGTTCACTACACCCCTAGTTGAATTCCCCTAGGGGTGTAGTTTCCCAAATGGAGTCACTTTTGGGGGGGATTCATTTGTTTTTGCACCACAAGACCTCTTCTAACCTGACATGGTGCCTGAAATCTAATTTAAAGAGGCTCTGTCACCAGATTTTGCAACCCCTATCTGCTATTGCAGCAGATAGGCGCTGCAATGTAGATTACAGTAACGTTTTTATTTTTAAAAAACGAGCATTTTTGGCCAAGTTATGACCATTTTCGTATTTATGCAAATGAGGCTTGCAAAAGTACAACTGGGCGTGTTGAAAAGTAAAAGTACAACTGGGCGTGTATTATGTGCGTACATCGGGGCGTGTTTACTACTTTTACTAGCTGGGCGTTGTGTATAGAAGTATCATCCACTTCTCTTCACAACGCCCAGCTTCTGCCAGTGCAGACACAGCCGTGTTCTCGAGAGATCACGCTGTGTCGTCACTCACAGGTCCTGCATCGTGTCAGACGAGCGAGGACACATCGACACCAGAGGCTACAGATGATTCTGCAGCAGCATCGGCGTTTGCAGGTAAGTCGATGTAACTACTTACCTGCAAACGCTGATGCTGCTGCAGAATCAACTGTAGCCTCTGGTGCCGATACGATGCAGGACCTGTGAGTGACGTCACAGATCTGCACTGCCAGAAGCTGGGCGTTCTGAAGAGAAGTGGATGATACTTCTCATCAGAAAGCCCAGCTAGTAAAAGTAGTAAACACGCCCCGATGTACGCACATAATACACGCCCAGTTGTACTTTTACTTTTCAACACGCCCAGTTGTACTTTTGCAAGCCTCATTTGCATAAATACGAAAATGGTCATAACTTGGCCAAAAATGCTCGTTTTTTAAAAATAAAAACGTTACTCTTATCTACATTGCAGCGCCGATCTGCTGCAAAAGCAGATAGGGGTTGCAAAATCTGGTGACAGAGCATCTTTAAGAAAAGGAAGGCCGAAAAATCCACTAGGTGCTCCTTTGCTACTGGGGCCTTTGTTTCAGGCACGTAGCACACTAGGGCCACATGTGGGATATTTCTAAAAACTGCAGAATCTGGGCAATAAATATTCAGTTGTGTTTCTTTGGTAAAAACCTTCAGTATTACAGGAAAAATTGATCAAAATGGAATTTCTGCAAAAAAATAAATAAATTCCCTTCAGCCTAATGCACACAAACTTATTTTTGTGCTCCCGTAATACGGGTCCTTGGTCACACGTATTCGACCCGTATTGCACCAGTATTTACGGACCCGTGCCCGTAAATACGGGTCCGGTGTCACCCGTATTCCACCCGTATTTACGGGCACGTTTTCACTGCAAAATTACACTGCAGTAATCGGCAGCCCTTCTCTCTATCAGTGCAGGATAGAGAGAAGGGACAGCCCTTTCCGCAGAAAAAGTAATTCATACTTACCCGGCCGTTGTCTTGGTGACGCGTCTCTCTCTTGACATCCATTCCGACCTCCCTGGATGACACGGCAGTCCATGTGACCGCTTCAGCCTGTGATTGGCTGCAGCGGTCACATGGGCTGAAACGTCATCCCAGGAGGCCGGACTGGAGGAAGAAGCAGGGAGTTCTGGGTAAGTATGAACGTCTTTTTTTTTTTTTACAGGTTGATCTATATTGTGATTGGAAGTCACTGTCCAGGGTGCTGAAACAGTTACTGTCGATCGTTTAACTCTTTCAGCCCCCTGGACAGTGACTATTTACTGACGTCGCCTAGCAACGCTCCCGTAATTACGGGTGTACACACGTAGCCACCCGTAATTACGGGAGCCCCATAGACTTCTATGGGCCTGCCCGTGCCGTAATTACGGCCTGAAATAGGACATGTTCTATATTTTTCAACGGCACGGGCACCTTCCGGTAAGCATACGGGGAGGTACCTGTGGCCAATAGAAGTCCATGGGCCCGTAAAAACGTGCCGTAATTACGGGCGTTTTTACGTTCGTGTGCATGGGTTCTTCCACTTTGCTTTAATTCCTGTGAAACGCATAAAGGGTTAAAACACTTTCTAAATGCTGTTTTGAATACTTTAAGGGGTGCAGTTTTTAAAATGGGGTGATTTGTGGGTGTTCCTAATATATAAGGCCCTCAAAGCTACTTCAGATCTGAACAGTTCCCTAAACTTTTTAACATTTTCTTTAAAATTTGAGAAATTGCTGCTAAACTTATAAGCCTTGTAACGTCCTAGAAAAATAAAAGGATGTTCAACAAAAATGATGCAAACACAAAGTAGGACGTATGGGAAAGGTTAACTAGTAACTATTTTGTGTGGTATAACTATCTGACTTACAAGTAGATACATTTACATTTCGAAAACAGCAAATTTTTCTGCATTGTCTGTGTTTTTTTACAAACACTGAATATATCAACCAAATTTTACCACTAACAAAGTACAATGTGTCGCGAGAAAACACTCAGAATCGCTTGGATAAATAAAAGAATTCCAAAGTTATTGGGTCGGAGAATTAGGCCCAAACTAGGCTGCATCATTAAGTGGTTAATGGCCAGAATAGGCGGGCCATTAACCCCTTCCCGACATTTGATGTATCCATACGTCATAGCCGGGTAGAGGGAAATATGGAGAAGGCTCACGGGCTGAGCCCGCTCCATACAATGCGTGTGTCGGTTGTATGTTACCGCCGAAACTTCACAGTAACGAGCGGGATCGCGCATGAGCGCCATACTGCTCATTTAACCCATTAAGTACAGCGGTCAGTGACCGCGGAATTTAAAATCGTTAGAAAGAGGGGGCAACCCACTCTAGCAGCTCATCGCGCCCCCTGCAATGCAATCGCAGGGTGGCGATGGTTGCTATGGCAGCCTAGGGCCCTAACGAAGGTCCCCAGGTCTGCCATCTTTGCGCTCCTATTAAGCCCTGCCTCTGGCAGGGCTTAATAGAAGCCTGACAGAAAGACGATATACTGCAATACATTATGACCCCATTAAATCCAACCAAATTTCAACCCCCTACCTCGAGCCATTCAAAAGTTATGAGGGTGTTCCGGAACTTTTGGTGGGCACTGTAAATAAATACTGCTATGAAGTGAAAACGTTTCCAATAGATCAGCTGCCTGGACAGCTGCTTTCTCACTCTCGCCCCCCACAAACATGGGTCTGAGAAGAGACAAACAGGGGGAAGTGACAGTTCTGTTTATCAACAAATCTTTGTGTTATTGCAGGGATTTGTGGAGGTCATATGATCAGTATCTTAATCCATTGACTCTGGGCCAGTGTCCCTGTAACAGGAGAGCTGTCAACAACAGATCTGTTAGGGTATGTTCACACGCAGTGTTTTCAGGCGTAATTCGGGCGTTTTACGCCTCGAATTACGCCTGATAAAACGGCTCCATTATGCCTACAAACATCTGCCCATTGCTTTCAATGGGTTTTACGGTGTTCTGTTCCCACGAGGTGTAATTTTATATCGCTGTCAAAATACGGCGCGTAAAAAGACGCCCACGAAAAAGAAGTGCATGTCACTTCTTGGGACTTTTTTGGAGCCATTTTGCATTGACTCCATTGAAAAACAAATCCAATAACGTCCGTAAAAAAACACTACGAAAAACGCGAGTTGCTACAAAAACGTCTGGAAATCAGGAGCTGTTTTCGCCTTTGTATTTTCAGATGTTTTTGGTCACTGCGTGTGAACATACCCTAATAGAGCAAGATGTGCGATTCAGCATTAACCCTCTCTAAAGTGCTGCCACATTCTACCATTGTAAAATCTTGTTGCATTTCCCACCTGTGAACCACCACCAGAATAACCAAACTGCATATATTTGACATCCGCCTTCTCAACGGAGACCCAAAAACATGTCTGCGGAGCCAGACCCAGATTTTGAACAACACAAATTATCTGTACACTATCAATTTTGGGCTCCTCTGCCATTAGATAAAGAGCGGGAACAGAAGAATACTCATTTTCTTGAGGTGACCTGATTTGGTGCATGAGTGGATACTGAAGGGATTCTTTTTTATACCATACTTGTATCCACATAGCAGCTATGGCATTGTATCTATATGGATCTGTGGAAGTAAATACACATAGTGCTGGCTGAATTACAGCAGCTCCCCCACATTGTTTCCTCTGCTCCCCCACATTGTTTCCTCGGCTCCATCTAACCTTATAGAACCATTTCCACAAAGTTTATTGTTTTGAAAACTTCGGTGGCGTGGGCTGGTGCAGGACTATACAAACATATCAATAAGAAAACTGCAGTCTACGCCAGGGGCTGGCAGACCACTCACCAAGTATTGCAGCGCAATGTGCCAGTCACCTTCCATATCCTAACACTACATCAATCATCTTTACCGATTTCTAGCTGCATAAAAGACCTAGTTCATTCACCATTCCTTACCCTAACAAACAGCCTGTGTTATTCTGAGAACGCCTCGTCCTGTCAGACGGCTCCAAGAGCTTTTTCACCCGGGGAAAGACTCAGCAGCGACAAACTTCCTCGGCCGAGCGGACCCTCAATGCAGGTACCCGAGAGGACATATGACAAGCAGGACGCCGGCCATCAATACCAGTGCGTGCCAAGTAATGACCGGGGTACAGAAATAGAACAGTGCCTAGGATGGAAATGGAAGCGCTCGGCTCAATACGTCACTGTGACCTGAAAGGTGGGCGGAGACTAGAGCACAGGAGAAATGCTGAGCTGTTTACTCATGACTGACTCCACTGCATAGGAAGACGTCCTGTTCTTGCTTTTCAGGCTACATTCACATGACCGTGGAAAAAAAGATGGCCATTAAAAACTGATCAACTGTCAGTTTTTCATGGCCATTTTGCATCACTGTGTCTCAAATTTTTCATCCATTTCTGTTTTTAATGGCCGTTTGTGATCCGTTTTTCATGGCCATTAAAAAAAAAGGAAGGATTTCATTGGTCAGGTTTTTTTTGTCCCAGCCCCCTTAAAACACCACAGTGCCCATGTAGATAGTGCCACAGTGCCCACTGTAGATAATGCCCACATAGGGCCACTGCCCACATAGTACCACAGTGACCACTGTTGATAGTGCCACAGTGCCCACATATAAAGTGACAGTGCTTACATAGTACCACAATGCCCATTATAGATAGTGCCACAGTGCCCATATAGTACAACAGTGCCCACATATAAAGTGATATAGTGCCCACATATAAACTGCCTGTGCGACCACATAATGCCACAGTGCCCGATGTAGATAGTGCCACATTGCCCACATAGTACCACAGTAACCACATATAAAGTATGCCCACAAATAAAGTGCCAGTGCCCATATAGTGCCACAGTGCCCATTGTAGATAGTGCCACATCGCCCACATAGTATCACAGTGCCCACATATAAAGTGGCATAGTGCCCACATATAAAGTGCCATTGCCCACATATTTCTACAGTGCCCATTATATATAGTGCCACAGAGCCCACATAGTGCCACAGTGTCCCCTGTAGATAGTGCCACAGTGCTCATGTGGATAGTGCCACACCCCCCATATAGCACCACTCCCCCTGTAGATAGCATCCCTCCTTTAGTTTGCACGCCCCCTGTAGATAGAACTCTCCCCCCCCCCTGTAGATAGCGCCACTGTATCTCTCTGTAGGAGCGGAATCCCTCTGGATGGGGATTCCTCACAGACGGAGCCCCTGACGTATATGGACAGTGATGTCAGGAGAGCGAAATCCCCTGCCAGAGCAGGCTGGGGATTCCGCTCAAAGACGGAGCCCCTACCGTCTCTGTCCATATATGGACAGTAACTTCAGAAGAGCGGAATCCCCTGCCAGAGCGGACCGGGGATTCCGCTTCAGGGGTAACCCCTTGACGTCACTATCCAGAGCGAGGTCTGGCCGCCGGGGATTCCGCTCCTACATGAAGCTACAGTGGCGCTATCTATGGGGGATGGGGGGGTTGCTATCTTCAGGCAGTGGGAAGCTATTTACATGGAGGGGTGCTATCTACAAGACTAAAGTCCCCGGCCTCTGGCCGGGAATTCTATTGTTGAAAGCCCAAAATCACTGTCCTTATATGGACAGTAATATCAAGGGCTTCCCCAGGCTCAGCGCTCAAAGTAGCGCTGTGTGCGGGGATTCCTCGGCCAGGATCAGTTTTTACCGGCCGTTACAAGGATTATTTCCTAAAAAATGGCCTGTAAAAACTGATCCATTGACTACTATGAAAGCCGTCCGACCATGAAAACGGCCAAAAATAGGACATGTCATGTTAAAAAAACGGCCACGTGAATACACCCATAGAACTTCATTGTTCTGAAAACGCTGTTTTGTCGGCCGTTAGAAAAATGACCGTCAATTTTTCACTGTCGTGTGACTGCAGCCTTACTTGCATGAAGACTAGTTATTTGCATTGAAGTAGACCCTGTGTTTTTTTTTTTGTTCAAGATGCTTTCCCACCTTTCCAACTACTAATCCTAGTTCAACTTCTGCAGTTTGCCCAAGATTGAAACGTATTACTTATCCACAGGATAGGTGATAAGTATCTGATCGTTCGGGGTACGACCGCTGGGACCCCCAGTCATCACGAGAACAGGGGACCCTCTGTCCGCTCAGTTTAACGCTATGGGACTGCTGGAGAACCCTGTTCGGTGGGAGTCCCAGTGGACGGACCCCCACCGATCAAATACTTATCACCTATTTTCTGGATAGGTGGTAAGTTCCAATCTGGGACAAACCCTGGTAATAGCCTAGGTTTACCGGACAAAAGCTGGTGCTCATATATAAAAACTGTAAGAGGCATGATCGGTGGCTTGCAGTCAGTTGCTTCTTAGTACTGTATAAGGCTTAAAGGCACACGACCAGGGGCGTAGCTAAATGCTCATGGACCCCGGTGCAAAAGTCCTTCACGGGCGCGCCCCCGCCAACTTCTCTTCATGGCCGACGGGCTCACAGCTTTCAACTGCAACGGGGCGTAGCTAAGGTCCTGAAACGTCTGGGGCAATAGCCTCACTACATATTTTCCCTACCTAAAAAATGTGTGTGCGTCTATGTATGTATGTGTGTGTATAATATATATATATATATATATATATATAGTGTACAGCTGCCGTCATCGCAACCTCCACTGCAAACATTTTTATAAAACGTATGTGCGTGTATGTGTGTGTATAATATATATATATACAGTGAAGGAAATAAGTATTTGATCCCTTGCTGATTTTGTAAGTTTGCCCACTGTCAAAGACATGAACAGTCTAGAATTTTTAGGCTAGGTTAATTTTACCAGTGAGAGATAGATTATATAAAAAAAAAACTGAAAATCACATAGTCAAAACTATATATATTTATTTGCATTGTACACAGAGAAATAAGTATTTGATCCCCTACCAACCATTAAGAGTTCAGCCTCCTCCAGACCAGTTACACGCTCCAAATCAACTTGGTGCCCGCATTAACCCCTTAATGACCGGGCCATTTTGCACGTTAATGACCAAGGATTATTTTTTGTTTTTTCACGGTCGCAATCCAAGAGTCGTAACTTTTTTTTTATTCCGTCGACATAGCCGTATAAGGGCTTGTTTTTTGCGGGACGAGTTGTATTTTGTAATTGTACCATTTTTAGATGCTAATAACATATTGATTAACTTTTATTAACTTTATTTTAGGAGAGAGTTGAAAATAAGCAGCTATTCCAGCATTGATTTTCACGTTATAAATTTACGCCGTTTATTATGCAGCAGAAATAACATGTTAACTTTATTCTATGGGTCGGCACGATTACGGGGATACCAAATATGTAAAGGTTTTATATGTTTTTTCTACGTTTGCACAATAAAAAGTCTTTTAGAAAAAAATTACTTGTTTTTGCATCGCCGCATTCCAAGAGCCGTCATTTTTTTATTTTTCCGTCGATGTGGCCGTATGTGGGCTTGATTTTTGCGGGACAATGTGTAGTTTTCATTAGTACTATTTTGGGGTACATAGGACTTATAGATTAACTTTTATTTTATTTTTTATGGGGGGAATGGGAGAAAAGAGAGAATTTTGACGTTGTTTCTTGCGATTTCTTTGGACGCCGTTCATCCGGCGGTTTAATTAATGTGTTCATTTTATTGGTCAAGTTGTTACGATCGCGGTGATACCATATATGTGTATGTGTGATTTTGTTTTGACCGTTTTACTAAATAAAACCACTTTTTGGGCCAAAAAAGTAGTTTTATTTGACTTTGACTGTAATTTTTATTGATTTTTTTTCACAAACTTTATTGAACTGTTTTACATTATTTTTTTTTCCCACCAGGGGACTTCACTATGTGATGTGCTGATCGCATATATAATGCTTTGGTATACTTAGTATACCAAAGCATTATTGCCTGTCAGTGTAAAACTGACAGGCAACCTATTAGGTCATGCCTCCGGCATCGCCTAACAGGCAGATGCTGAAGACAGACCTGGGGGTCTTTGTTAGACCCCCGGCTGTCATGGAAAACCGACGGCGACCCGCGATTTGTTTGCGGGGGCGCCGATCGGGTGACAGAGGGAGCTCCCTCCCTCTGTCAAACACATTAGATGCCGCTGTCACTATTGACAGCGGCATTTAATGGGTTAAACTGTCGGAATCGGAGCGCGCTTCGATTCCGGCAGTTGCAGCAGGAGCCAGGCTGTGTATAACAGCCGTGCTCCTGCCGCTGATCGCGTGGGTAAACTGTCAGTACCTGCGCGATCACAGGACGGATATATCCGTCCTCCTGCACGAACTGGCAGCTGCTGAGGACGGATATATCCGTCCTTCGGCGTTAAGGAGTTAAAGACAGCTGTCTTAAATGGTCACCTGTATAAAAGACTTCTGTCCACAGACTCAATTAATCAGTCTGACTCTAACCTCTACAACATGGGCAAGACCAAAGAGCTTTTTTAAGGATGTCAGGGACAAGATCATAGACCTGCACAAGGCTGGAATGGGCTACAAAACCATAAATAAGACGCTGGGTGAGAAGGAGACAACTGTTGGTGCAATAGTAAGAAAATGGAAGACATACAAAATGACTGTCAATCGACATCGTTCTGGGGCTCCATGCAAAATCTCACCTCGTGGGGTATCCTTGATCCTGAGGAAGGTGAGAGCTCAGCCGAAAACTACACGGGGGGAACTTGTTAATGATCTCAAGGCAGCTGGGACCACAGTCACCAAGAAAACCATTGGTAACACATTACGCCGTAATGGATTAAAATCCTGCAGTGCCCGCTAGGTCCCCCTGCTCAAGAAGGCACATGTACAGGCCCGTCTGAAGTTTGCAAATGAACATCTGGATGATTCTGAGAGTGATTGGGAGAAGGTGCTGTGGTCAGATGAGACTAAAATTGAGCTCTTTGGCATTAACTCTACTCGCCGTGTTTGGAGGAAGAGAAATGCTGTGTTAGGGATCTGCCAGGTACTTCATCTAGCTATACTCCTGGGATTAATCAATCCACACCTGAGGCCAGACCTGTTCGACTGACACCATCTCCCACCAACCAGGGTGGCAGGCTCAGGAGTGGGAGAGCCTATCGCGGCCTGGTCTCTCGGAGTTAGCTCCGCCCCCTGCCCTTTATTACCTGCCCTGTGCTCTCCCTCAGTGCTTGTAATTCTTTTGGATTCCTGGCCCCACTGCTGCTTGCTCCAGCCTGCTTCTGCCGTGCTTCTGCCTTGCTGCAGTTCTGCTTGACCTGCTTTGCTTGCCCTGGCTTGCTCCTGTCTCCGTGCCCGCTCGGGTGTACCCACTTCGTCCTGGTCCTGACTGTTCGTTCGCCGCCCCGTTTCCTCGTGGCGTTCCGTGGCTACTGCCCCTTCCCTTGCGTGTTCCCTGTTTGTCTTCCAGTGCACTTAGCCAGCGTAGGGACCGCCGCCCAGTTGTACCTCGTCGCCTAGGGCGGGTCGTTGCAAGTAGGCAGGGACAGGGCGGTGGGTAGATTAGGGCTCACTTTCCCTTCACCTCCTTCCTGCCATTACATAATTACAAGCCCTTACCTAGTCTACCCTTTCTCCTACGCTGACGCTATCATGGACCCCCTTGAGACCCTGACCCAGCAGATGCAGGGCCTCTCCCTACAGGTCCAGGCCCTGGCCCAAAGGGTCAATCAGGGTGACGCTGCTTTAGTAGTACCCCTCACCTCACCTCTAGAACCCGACCTCAAGTTACCTGACCGGTTTTCAGGGGACCGTAAGACGTTTCTCTCCTTCCGGGAGAGTTGCAGACTGTATTTCCGCCTAAAGCCCCACTCCTCAGGTTCCGAGAACCAGCGGGTGGGTATCATCATATCCCGACTCCAGGAAGGGCCCCAAGAGTGGGCCTTCTCCTTGGCTCCTGACGCCCCTGAACTTTCCTCTGTTGATCGTTTTTTCTCTGCCCTCGGACTCATTTACGACGAGACTGACAGGACTGCTTTAGCCGAGAGTCAGCTGGTGACCTTACGTCAGGGTAGGAGACCGGTTGAGGAATACTGTTCTGATTTTAGGAAGTGGTGCGTAGCTTCTCAGTGGAACGATCCGGCCCTAAGGTGCCAGTTTAGGTTAGGATTATCTGACGCCCTGAAGGATCTGCTGGTTAGCTACCCCTCGCCTGACTCCCTTGACCAGGTTATGGCCCTAGCAGTACGACTTGACCGACGTCTCAGGGAACGTCAGCTAGAACGCTTCAGTGTGCTCCCCTCTGACTTTTCTGCGATTCCCCCCGAGGTCCCGTCTCCTCGCCCCTCCACGGAGGACTCGGAGGTACCTATGCAACTCGGGGCCTCCATGTCCCCTCGACAACGTAGGGAGTTTCGCAGAATGAATGGTCTCTGCTTCTACTGTGGGGACGACAAGCATCTACTGAACACCTGTCCCAGGCGCAAGAATAAGAAGCCGGAAAACTTCCGCGCCTAAGTGATCATCGGGGAGGTCACTTGGGCGCACAGGTATTTCCCGTTAATGTGAAACGCAATAAAATTTTGCTTCCCTTTCAGGTCTCGTTTGCTGGCCGGTCTGCCACGGGCAGTGCTTTCGTGGATTCTGGCTCATCTGCTAATATCATGTCTGTGGAATTTGCTATGTCTCTAAAGATGCCTTGTATTGATTTACCTTATCCTATCCCTGTAGTAGGAATCGACTCAACCCCCCTTGCTAATGGTTATTTTACTCAGCATACTCCTGTTTTTGAACTCCTGGTTGGCTCCATGCATTTGGAGCAGTGCTCTGTACTGGTGATGCAGGGATTATCGTCTGATCTGGTTTTAGGCCTTCCCTGGTTGCAGTTGCATAATCCCACATTTGATTGGAATACTGGGGATCTCACCAAATGGGGTAATGAATGTCTTATCTCATGTTTTTCCGTTAACTCTATTTCTCCCCGGGAGGAGGTAAACACGCTTCCTGAGTTTGTTCAGGACTTCGCCGATGTGTTTTCTAAGGAGGCCTCCGAGGTGTTGCCCCCCCATAGAGATTACGATTGCGCTATCGATTTGGTGCCTGGTGCCAAGCTTCCTAAGGGTAGGATATTTAATCTTTCATGTCCTGAACGTGAAGCGATGAGGGTATATATCCAAGAATGCCTGGCCAAGGGTTTCATTCGCCCCTCGACTTCTCCTGTAGGTGCTGGCTTCTTCTTCGTGGGGAAGAAGGATGGTGGTCTTAGGCCGTGCATTGATTATCGTAACCTGAATAAGGTCACCGTAAGGAACCAGTACCCACTTCCTTTGATTCCGGATCTTTTTAATCAGGTTCAGGGAGCCCAGTGGTTTTCTAAGTTCGATCTTCGGGGGGCATATAACCTTATCCGCATCAAAGAGGGGGATGAGTGGAAAACTGCGTTCAACACACCCGAGGGTCATTTCGAATACCTGGTCATGCCCTTTGGGTTGTGTAATGCCCCTGCTGTCTTTCAGAATTTTATTAATGAAATCCTGAGAGAGTACCTGGGTAATTTTCTTGTTGTGTACCTTGATGACATACTGGTGTTTTCCAAGGACTGGTCCTCCCACGTGGAGCATGTCAGGAAGGTGCTCCAGGTCCTTCGGGAGAATAATCTGTTTGCTAAGACTGAAAAATGTGTCTTTGGGGTACAGGAGATACCATTTTTAGGGCAAATCCTCACTCCTCATGAATTCCGCATGGACCCTGCCAAGGTTCAAGCTGTGGCGGAATGGGTCCAACCTGCCTCCCTTAAGGCGTTACAGTGTTTTTTAGGGTTCGCCAACTATTACAGGAGATTTATTGCCAACTTCTCGGTCGTCGCTAAGCCTCTTACGGACCTCACCCGCAAGGGTGCCGATGTCCTCCATTGGCCCCCTGAGGCCGTCCAAGCCTTTGAGACTCTCAAGAAGTGCTTTATCTCGGCCCCCGTGCTGATTCAGCCCAACCAAGAGGAGCCATTTATTGTGGAGGTTGACGCTTCCGAGGTGGGAGTGGGGGCCGTCTTGTCCCAGGGTACCAGCTCCCTCACCCATCTCCGCCCCTGTGCTTACTTCTCTAGGAAGTTTTCGCCCACGGAGAGTAACTATGATATTGGCAACCGCGAACTTCTAGCCATTAAATGGGCTTTTGAGGAGTGGCGGCACTTCCTGGAGGGGGCCAGACACCAGGTAACGGTCCTTACGGATCACAAGAATCTGGTTTTCCTAGAATCGGCACGGAGGCTTAATCCTAGACAAGCTCGGTGGGCACTATTCTTTACCAGATTTAATTTCTTGGTTACCTATAGGGCTGGGTCGAAGAATATTAAGGCTGACGCCCTGTCACGTAGTTTCATGGCCAATCCTCCTTCCGAGAAGGATCCCGCTTGTATTTTACCCCCTGGTATAATTGTCTCTGCCACGGATTCTGATTTAGCTTCTGATATCGCGGCTGATCAGGGTGCAGCTCCCGGGAACGTCCCTGGGGACAAACTGTTTGTTCCCCTGCAATACCGGCTGAGGGTACTCAGGGAAAACCATGACTCCGCTCTATCTGGTCATCCTGGCATCTTGGGCACCAAACACCTCATTACCAGAAACTATTGGTGGCCTGGGTTGCCTAAAGATGTTAGGGCTTACGTCGCCGCTTGTGAGGTTTGCGCTAGGTCCAAAACCCCTAGGTCCCGACCTGCGGGCCTACTACGTTCCTTGCCCATTCCCCAGAGACCTTGGACCCATATCTCCATGGATTTTATCACCGATTTGCCTCCATCTCAGGGCAAGTCGGTGGTGTGGGTGGTAGTCGACCGCTTCAGCAAGATGTGCCACTTTGTGCCCCTTAAGAAGCTACCTAACGCCAAGACGTTAGCTTCTTTGTTTGTGAAACACATCCTGCGTCTCCATGGGGCCCCAGTCAATATCGTTTCTGACAGAGGGGTACAATTTGTTTCCTTATTTTGGAGAGCTTTTTGTAAAAAGTTGGAGATTGATCTGTCCTTCTCCTCCGCCTTCCATCCCGAAACTAATGGCCAAACGGAAAGGACCAACCAATCCCTGGAACAATATTTAAGGTGTTTCATCTCTGACTGTCAATTCGATTGGGTCTCATTCCTTCCCCTTGCTGAATTTTCCCTGAATAACCGGGTCAGTAACTCGTCAGGGGTCTCCCCGTTTTTCTGTAATTTCGGGTTTAACCCAAGGTTCTCCTCCGTCTCCCCTGGTTGTTCCAATAATCCTGAGGTAGAGGAGGTTCATCGGGAACTGTGCACTGTCTGGGCCCAGGTTCAGAAGAACCTAGAGGCGTCCCAGAGCGCACAAAAGATTCAGGCGGATAGTAGACGTTCTGCTAACCCCCAGTTTGTCGTCGGGGATTTGGTCTGGTTGTCGTCCAGGAACTTGCGCCTTAAGGTCCCGTCCAGGAAGTTTGCTCCCCGATTCATTGGACCTTATAAGATCATTGAAGTCCTCAACCCTGTATCCTTCCGTCTGGAGCTCCCCCCATCCTTTCGCATACATGACGTCTTCCATGCCTCCCTCCTTAAACGCTGCTCCCCGTCCTGGTCCCCCTCGAGGATACCTCCTGTTCCCGTTCTCACCCCTGAGGGGGTGGAATTCGAGGTGGCCAAGATTATGGACAGTAGGATGGTCCAGGGCTCCCTCCAGTACCTGGTCCATTGGAAAGGATACGGGCCGGAGGAGAGGACTTGGGTACCTGCCCGTGATGTTCACGCTGGGGTATTGATCAGGAGGTTCCACCTCCTCTTCCCCACTAAACCGGGTCCCCTTAGTAAGGGTCCGGTGGCCCCTCATAAAAGGGGGAGTACTGTTAGGGATCTGCCAGGTACTTCATCTAGCTATACTCCTGGGATTAATCAATCCACACCTGAGGCCAGACCTGTTCGACTGACACCATCTCCCACCAACCAGGGTGGCAGGCTCAGGAGTGGGAGAGCCTATCGCGGCCTGGTCTCTCGGAGTTAGCTCCGCCCCCTGCCCTTTATTACCTGCCCTGTGCTCTCCCTCAGTGCTTGTAATTCTTTTGGATTCCTGGCCCCACTGCTGCTTGCTCCAGCCTGCTTCTGCCGTGCTTCTGCCTTGCTGCAGTTCTGCTTGACCTGCTTTGCTTGCCCTGGCTTGCTCCTGTCTCCGTGCCCGCTCGGGTGTACCCACTTCGTCCTGGTCCTGACTGTTCGTTCGCCGCCCCGTTTCCTCGTGGCGTTCCGTGGCTACTGCCCCTTCCCTTGCGTGTTCCCTGTTTGTCTTCCAGTGCACTTAGCCAGCGTAGGGACCGCCGCCCAGTTGTACCTCGTCGCCTAGGGCGGGTCGTTGCAAGTAGGCAGGGACAGGGCGGTGGGTAGATTAGGGCTCACTTTCCCTTCACCTCCTTCCTGCCATTACATGCTGCCTATGCCCCAAAGAACACCGTCCCCACTGTCAAGCATGGAGGTGGAAACATTATGTTTTGGGGGTGTTTCTCTGCAAAGGGCACAGGACTACTTCACCGCATCAATGGGAGAATGTATGGAGCCATGTACCGTCAAATCCTGAGTGACAACCTCCTTCCCTCCACCAGGACATTAAAAATGGCTCGTGGCTGGGTCTTCCATCACGACAATGACCCGAAACATACAGCCAAGGCAACAAAGGAGTGGCTCAAAAAGAAGCACATTAAGGTCATGGAGTGGCCTAGCCAGTCTCCAGACCTTAATCCCATCAAAAACTTATGGAGGGAGCTGAAGATCCGAGTTGCCAAGCGACAGCCTCGAAATCTTAATGATTTACAGATGATCTGCAAAGAGGAGTGGGCCAAAATTCCATCTAACATGTGTGAAAACCTCATCATCAACTACAAAAAAACGTCTGACTGCTGTGCTTGCCAACAAGGGTTTTGCCACCAAGTATTAAGTCTTGTTTGCCAAAGGGATCAAATACTTATTTCTCTGTGCACAATGCAAATAAATATATATAATTTTGACTATGTGATTTTCAGGTTTTTTTTTCATATAATCTATCTCTCACTGGTAAAATTAACCTAGCCTAAAAATTCTAGACTGTTCATGTCTTTGACAGTGGGCAAACTTACAAAATCAGCAAGGGATCAAATACTTATTTCCTTCACTGTATGCGCTGCGCACAACCTCATGACGCTGAATGGTGTCAAGACCTGCGCTTGCCCCAGAGCTGAAGTGGAGGGTAAGTATAAGATTATTGTCTGTTGGGGTCATGTATCTAAGCCTACCATGTGGTAGGCTTAGATACAGGGCCCAGCAGACAGTATCACATATGGTGTGATACTGTCTGCTGGGCCCCGTATCCAGGCCCGTATTTGCCACTAGTGCTCTGCCCAGGGACTCCAGCACTGCTCCTGTCCATATATGGACAGTTATGTCGGGAGCTCCCCGAGGTATTAGTTCAATGCATACCTGTGAGGGATGCCATACAGTTGCATCCATCCCCCATAGGCTCCCAGGTCTGCTTCACATCTGCGTTGGAGGCTCCGTTAGAGGCCTCCATCGCAGATTCCACTGAAAATACCGGAAACAATAGCGCATCATGCTGCGCTATTGTTTCGGGTAAAACAACAGACACCCCAACGAAACCCATTAAAGTCAATTGGTTCCATTGAGTGTCGGTTGTCTTTTGACTTCCAGCATTTACATTGTTCTCCTCCTCTGACAGAGCAGAAAACAAAATGCCGGACGCAGATGTGAACAGGGCCTTACTGGTTACTAGCGATCATTCACCTTCTTTTTAAAGTAGGTGAATGACCGCCAATAACTCCTATTGCACTGACTCCTTTGTATCTGAAAGAGTCCCCGCTGTAGGTTTCTTTTAGTTGGGTACAGGCCCGAGATGCGCCAAAATTCTGGCGCATCTCGGGTGATCGTGCGCTTCTTAAAAGCCTCAGTAAACAAAGCAGTAACAGCTCTGAGCTGTCATTGGTTAGTTTACATCACATGGTGCCCGGTACCTCAGTTCATTGTCCTACTTCTAAAAGTAGGCCAATGACCCAGTATTAAGTCTTGTTTGCCAAAGGGATCAAATACTTATTTCTCTGTGCACAATGCAAATAAATATATATAATTTTGACAATGTGATTTTCTGTTGTTTTTTTTTATATAATCTATCTCTCACTGGTAAAATTAACCTAGCCTAAAAATTATAGACTGTTCATGTCTTTGACAGTGGGCAAACTTACAAAATCAGCAAGGGATCAAATACTTATTTCCTCCACTGTATATATATTGTTACAGCTGCCTCCTGCAGGTCCTTCTCTCCCTGTCGACGTCTCCCTCCCCGGAGACGCCCGCACACGCGTCCGCTCTGTCCCGCAGTCGTCACTAGAGGACGCGCGCCTTCAAGGGCCAGTGTGCACATATGTAATTAATTAATTATGCTCTGGTCACCTTGAACTATAAAAAGGGACTGCCCTTTCGATCCTTGCCTGAGCGTTGTTTGTAATTCCCATGTTAGTCTTGCAAATAGTCCTTTAATGTTACCCTGCAACCAGTGTTCTCGTGCCCTGCTACCTGTATCCCCTGCTGTGTTATTATGCCTGAGCCTGTTTACTGATTGGAGTCGTGTCCTGCTGCTCCTGCTGTCATTCGCCACGTCTGGCGCAACCTGCTGCAACTGCTGTCATCCGCCATGTCTGGCGCAACCTGCTGCACCTGCTGTCATCCGCCATGTCTGGCGCAACCTGCTGCACCTGCTGTCATCCGCCACGTCTGGGGCAACCTGCTACACCTGCTGTCATCTGCCACATCTGGTGCAACCTGCCACATCCACCTCCATCCGTGCTAAAGCCCCTGCCAATTGTCTGAACTATCTCAGGTACTTTCGTGCTACGTACTTCTTGTATAGACTTGGGCATTGACTGTGACTTGACCAGCTGCCTCTCCGCTACGGCGGAGCAGCCTAGTGGGTGCACATACCCCTAGATCGTGACATATAAGCATATCTTTAGATAAGACAGCATATTTATAGCACTACGATCCTATAGCTATGGATAGGATTAGATACACGGCTCAGCAGACTTTATCACATATGATAGGCTTAGATACAGGGCCCAGCTCGTTCACATTGCGGCTCCAGCGCTGGACCCAGGAAAGGTAAATATAATAATTGTTTTGCTTTTTTATGTGTTACTAATTTTGTTTTGTGTTTTTTTACAAGTTTGATTGTTGGACTACGTTGGATTCGAGGACTACTTCGATGATGGCGGTTTTTACTCTCAATAAAATGGTTAACGAGGATTGTGTGTTTTTTTGTTATTTCAATAAAATAATTTTTGGTCTTTAACTTTATTACTACCGCCTTAGTAATGGCCGCTGGCTGATTGACAATGTCCTTTACTAAGGTGGGGCTTAATGTTAGCCGGTGAAGAGGCTTACACTAATCCCCATTACGAAAGTCCAGAAACAGTGGCCCTCTTACCCTGTTAATGCTAGCCTGCTGCTGATATGTTGTATCTGGCTAGTTATGAAAAATGGGGTGGACCTCACATCATTTATTCCAATTGTTTATTCTTTTTTTTTTTTTAAATGATGTGGGGTCAACCTCATTTTTTATAACCAGCCAGATACAACATAGCAGCCGCAGGTTGGCATTACCAAGGTGGGAAGGGCCACGATTTCTGCCCTTTCCCAGCCTAATAATACCAGCCTGCGATCGCCCCAGTGCCTGACAATCACTACAGATGGTCGGGTACTGGATTGTACCTGGCTCACCCTGGTGGCGGTGGGTACCAGGGTAATAATGGGGTTTAGTGTTAGCCTTTTCACCGGCTAACATTAAGCACCGCCTTAGTAATGGACTCGATCAATCAGTTAGCGGCCATTACAAAGGCGATAGTAATAAATTAAAAAAACAAAAAAAATAGAAAAAATATTTTATGGACATAAAACAACCCGCACACGACTCTTGTTAACAATTTTATTGAAAAAAAAAACATCATCGAAGTAGTCCCCGAATCCGATGTAGTCCAACAACCGAACCTGTAAAAAAACACAAACACAAAAAAACCATTAGTAACATGCAAAACAGTTATTATACTTACCTTTCTTGGGTCCGTGACAGTTAATGAAGCAGTGACAGCTCTAAGCTCTCATTGGTTAGTTTACATCACATGGTCCCAGGTTATCCCCGGGTCATTGGCCTACTTTTAGAAGTAGGACAATGAACTGAGGTACCGGGCACCATGTGATGTAAACTAACCAATGACAGCTCAGAGCTGTTACTGCTTTGTTTACTGAGGCTTTTAAGAAGCGCACGATCACCCGAGATGCGCCAGAATTTTGGCGCATCTCGGGCCTGTACCCAACTAAAAGAAACCTACAGCGGGGACTTTTTCAGATACAAAGGAGTCAGTGCAATAGGAGTTATTGGCGGTCATTCACCTACTTTAAAATGAAGGTGAATGATCGCTAGTAACCAGGTAAGGCCCTGTTCACATCTGCGTCCGGCATTTTGTTTTCTGCTCTGTCAGAGGAGGAGAACAATGTAAATGCTGGAAGTCAAAAGACAACCGACGCTCAATGGAACCAATTGACTTTAATGGGTTTCGTTGGGGTGTCTGTTTTACCCGAAACAAAAGCGCAGCATGATGCGCTATTGTTTCCGGTATTTTCAGTGGAATCTGCGATTGAGGCCTCTAACGGAGCCTCCAACGCAGATGTGAAGCAGACCTGGGAGCCTATGGGGGACGGATGCAACTGTATGGCATCCCTCACAGGTATGCATTGAACTAATACCTCGGGGAGCTCCCGACATAACTGTCCATATATGGACAGGAGCAGTGCTGTAGTCCCTGGGCAGAGCACTAGTGGCAAATACGGGCCTGGATACGGGGCCCAGCAGACAGTATCACACCATATGTGATACTGTCTGCTGGGCCCTGTATCTAAGCCTACCACATGGTAGGCTTAGATACATGACTCCAACAGACAATAATATTATACTTACCCTCCACTTCAGCTCTGGCGCAAGGTCTTGACACCATTCAGCGTCATGAGGTTGTGCGCAGCGCATACAGTGAAGGAAATAAGTATTTGATCCCTTGCTGATTTTGTAAGTTTGCCCACTGTCAAAGACATGAACAGTCTAGAATTTTTAGGCAAGTTTAATTTTACCAGTGAGAGATAGATTATATGAAAAAAAAATATGAAAATCACATAGTCAAAATTAGATATATTTATTTGAATTGTGCATAGAGAAATAAGTATTTGATCCCTTTGGCAAACAAAACTTTATACTTGGTGGCAAAACCCTTGTTGGCAAGCACAGCAGTCAGACGTTTTTTGTAGTTGATGATGAGGTTTGCACACATGTTAGATGGAATTTTGGCCCACTCCTCTTTGCAGATCATCTGTAAATCATTAAGATTTCGAGGCTGTCGTTTGGCAACTCGGATCTTCAGCTCCCTCCATAAGTTTTCGATGGGTTTAAGGTCTGGAGACTGGCTAGGCCACTCCATGACTTTAATGTGCTTCTTTTTGAGCCACTCCTTTGTTGCCTTGGCTGTATGTTTCGGGTCATTGTCGTGCTGGAAGACCTAGCCATGAGCCATTTTTAATGTCCTGGTGGAGGGAAGGAGGTTGTCACTCAGGATTTGACGGTACATGGCTCCAGCTATTCTCCCATTGATGCTGTGAAGTAGTCCTGTGCCCTTAGCAGAGAAACACCCCCAAAACATAATGTTTCCACCTCCATGCTTGACAGTGGGGATGGTGTTCTTTGGGTCATAGGCAGCATTTCTCTTCCTCCAAACACGGCGAGTTGAGTTAATGCCAAAGAGCTCAATTTTAGTCTCATCTGACCACAGCACCTTCTCCCAATCACTCTCAGAATCATCCAGATGTTCATTTGCAAACTTCAGACGGGCCTGTACATGTGCCTTCTTGAGAAGGGGGACCTTGCAGGCACTGCAGGATTTTAATCCATTACGGCGTAATGTGTTACCAATGGTTTTCTTGGTGACTGTGGTCCCAGCTGCCTTGAGATCATTAACAAGTTCCCCCCGTGTAGTTTTCGGCTGAGCTCTCACCTTCCTCAGGATCAAGGATACCCCACGAGGTGAGATTTTGCATGGAGCCCCAGATCGATGTCGATTGATAGTCATTTTGTATATCTTCCATTTTCTTACTATTGCACCAACAGTTGTCTCCTTCTCACCCAGCGTCTTACTTATGGTTTTGTAGCCCATTCCAGCCTTGTGCAGGTCTATGATCTTGTCCCTGACATCCTTAGAAAGCTCTTTGGTCTTGCCCATGTTGTAGAGGTTAGAGTCAGACTGATTAATTGAGTCTGAGGACAGGAGTCTTTTATACAGGTGACCATGTAAGACAGCTGTCTTTAATGCAGGCACCAAGTTGATTTGGAGCGTGTAACTGGTCTGGAGGAGGCTGAACTCTTAATGGTTGGTAGGGGATCAAATACTTATTTCTCTGTGCACAATGCAAATAAATATATATAATTTTGACTATGTGATTTTCTTTATTTTTTGTTATATAATCTATCTCTCACTGGTAAAATTAACCTAGCCTAAAAATTCTAGACTGTTCATGACTTTGACAGTGGGCAAACTTACAAAATCAGCAAGGGATCAAATACTTATTTCCTCCACTGTATAGCACTGTGACACTGAAAGACGTCCAGAGCACCGCTGCGCTCAGGAACGAGGAGGGTAAGTATACTGTTACTATAATAACAGGGGCCCGTGTAGTTTATTACATAGGCCCCAGTTACTATAGTAACTTTGTATAGATGGGGTGTGTGGGGACCGAGGGCCCCCTGGCTTCGGGGCCCATTCTCAATTGCGACCCCTATAGCTATACCACTGTCCATATGGTAATATCACAAGTGGCAAGAAAACACAGGTATGATGAGTGCTACAGGAGAAAGCCAGTAGTTTGTGGATTCATTTAAATAATTACGTTATTGTTAAACGGGTTATCCGGGGACCAAAAATTGCATTGCAATCATATATTTATGTGAAACGAAGTAACTTACTAATATACTTTAAAGTGTAGCTAAACGTTTGACAAACTTCTGACATGTCATAGTGAGATGTCAGAAGTTTGAATTGGTGGGGATCCGAGCACTAAGACCCCCACCAATCGCTAGAATGAAGCAGCTGAAGCCCTCGTGTGAGATCTCAGCCGCTTCGTGTCTGTTCAGCTTTTTCCGGAAAGCCGATATATCGGAGTACGGGCTCATAGACTTTCTATTGAGTCCGTACACGATATATTTATTTCCGGAAAAAGCTGAACAGACACAAAGCGGCTGAGCGCTCACATGAGCGCTTCAGTTACTTCGTTCTAGCAATTCTTAGGGGTCTCAGTGCTCGGACCCCCACCAATTCAATCTTCTGACATATCACTATGATATGTCAGAAGTTTGTCAAACGTTTAGCTACACTTTAATTTAAAATTCTTTACTAAATGCTGCAGCTCAAACCTCGTGAATCATTCCCGGAAGTGCTGGAGCTTTTCTAATAATCATGACTCATCGACACGGCCCCTGACACCTTCTGATGAAGAGGTGGGGGGGCATGTGCAGGGGGAGTCAATTGCGGCCAGGGAACAGGGGACCGGCGGCACAGCACATCAGCTGTGCAGAGCAGACTGTCAGAGATAGTGATGGGCAGGTGCTGGAGTCACTCTCCCTGACAGTCTGCTCCTCTGTGCTGCTGTGCACTGTCCCACCTGTCTACACCTCCAGCAGCTGCTTGATAACGGCAAGACTGCAACTAGGGGTTGAAGGACCTGTAGTGACATCACAGTCACGTGATCAAGGTCCTGGGGGCTGTACCAGAGCACAAGCACCGCAGAGGAAGAGGCTCTGGTAAGTGTGGTGTGTATGTAGTGTATATAGTGTGTATAATGTAAGTCTATATAGTGTGTGCTGTGTGTATACTGTATATCGTTTATGTCTATATAGTGTGTGCTGTGTATATAGTGTATGTCTATATAGTGTGTGCTGTGTGTATAGTGTTTATAGTGTAAATCTATGTAGTGTTTATAGTGTATGTCTATATAGTGTATATAGTGTATGTCTATATAGTGTGTGCTGTATGTATATTGTTTATAGCGTAAGTCTATATAGTGTGTATAGTGTATATAGTGTATGTCTATATAGTGTGTGCTGTGTGTATAGTGTTTATAGTGTAAGTCTATATAGTGTGTGTGTATAGCATATATAGTGTATGTCTATATAGTATGTGCTGTGTGTATAGTGTAAGTCTATATAGTGTGTGGTGTAAGTCTATATAGTGTGTAGTGTGTGTATAGTGTAAGTCTATATAGTGTGTAGTGTGTGTATAGTGTTTATAGTGTATGTCTATATCGTGTATGCTGTATGTATAGAGCCCTCAGTAGTTATTATACTACAAGCGTCAGACTTTGGTTTAGCGATCGGTGGGGGTCTCCGTGATCGGACCCCCATCGATCGAAACTTCTGACATATCACTATGACACGCCAAATGTTTTTTAAAAGTTTAGTTACATCTTGGGGACTGAATTTATTGGTCTGAGTTAATGTATGGGCCTGGGGACCTAATTTGCTTAAGAGTTTGGTCTGGGGTATAAAACAATTTAGGGTGTTTAGTTTCTGAATATTTGTGTTACTATAAATACTGAAAATGGCTGCAGAATCGAGGGGAAAAGATTTATCATCAGGAGAAGTAGCCATAGCAGCCTGTTTCAGATGGAGAAGAGAAAAAAAGAGAACGACTCCCATCAAGAAGAAATCACTTGTGAGCCATTGGATTTATAGATCTGTCCCCTCTCCTGACATGTCTGTTTTAGGAAATTCTTGTATTCTGTAAAAAGTCTGTGTACCCGGGACGAATAGACAAATGCGTGTTACCATTCCAATTGTCAAGAGGATGTGTGATACACAGTGTAATACTGTCAGCGATGGTTGGAGACTGTCAGTATGTAGGGACACAGCCCTTTCACAAGGTTAATCGTAACACTCATTTGTCAATGCTCACACAGAAAGGTGGTGTTTAATATAGACATGACGTGGCAGGGCGGTGGTGGAGAAGGGGGGCCCAAGCTTGTGGAACAGCCCAGGGCCTATGGTTTACATAATCCGCCATTGACTGTCACGGTCCATATATGGACAATGACTTCGGCAGCAGTACTGGAATCCCCGAGCAGAGCATCAGCTGATGCTTTGCGACATCATTGTCCATATATGGACAGTGACGTCGGCGGAAGTGCTGCAGTCCCCAGGCAGAGCATCAGCTTATGCTCTGCTCGGGAACTCCGGTGATAGGATACCGCTGAATTGACCAAATATGGACGACGGGAGCAGTGTTGGGGTCCCGAGAAAAGCTCTAGTGGATGCTCTGCTCGGGACTCAAGCAATAGGCACCGTGACAGCCACTTGCGGTCATGTTCATGAACAGCGCATGAAGCAAGCCCTCAGTCACGTGGGGCCGTGTCGGAACGCCATTATTAGAAAAGTTCCAGCACTTCCAGGAACAATTCACGAGGTTTGAACTGCAGTATTTAGTACAGAATTTTAAATTAAAGTATATTAGTAAGTTACTTAGTTTCTCATTTATATATTATTGCAATGCAATTTTTGTTCCCCGAATAAACCCTTTAAATACTAAGGCCTAGTTCACACAGAGTTTTTTGCAGGCAGAATAATCTGCGTCAAAATTCCTTCAGGAATTTTGAGGCAGATTTTGACCTGCTGGCAGAACACTTGCCGTGTATTTTGTCCGCGGGCAAAAACTGCCGCGAAAAACGCTTTCTCTGCCTCCCATTGATGTCAATGGGACTTCAGAGTGACGGAAACACCTAAAGAAAGGACACAACGCTTTTTTTTTTCCGCGAGTGTTTTTTTCTGCTCATGGGAAAAAAACGCCTCCGCTTCTCATTGAAATCCATGGGAGACAATTTCAGCCTTTTTTTTTTTTTTCTTTATCAAAGATTTTTATTTTGAAAATATAAAAAAACATAACAGCATACACATGGTTTCATAAATTTGCAAAATTCACACGCAGTGCAATATAACTACTTCAATATCGCATAAAATATACAAAGACATAGAAACAACAGTAGGAGGTAGCCTCCTAATCAGTAAGCAAAAACTAAATAAGAATGCAATGAGAATAACAGTACCATAAATGCAGCAAAGATAGTGCATTATTTAGGGAAGCCAGTCCCCACAGTTGGATAAGAATTGTCGCATATAAGTGCACATTATACTTTAGACTAACACAGACACAAGACAACAAGGGGAAACACATACAGACCTAGCACGCAAAATGTAGGCTTATATAGGTGTTCAGAAGAGGCCATCCAGCCAGAGAGGTAGATCATTACCACCCCGGAATCCAGACCACACTGCCCAAGTGCGGACAAAGAGCTCAGATTTAGCCTGATCAGCAGACATCAACTCCTCCATCCTCATAATTCCGTTCACCTCCGTTACCCATTCCTTCAAGGAAGGTACAGTGCTGGACTTCCAATGACGAGGAATCACTGTTCTTGCTGCGGTCAAAAAATGCCGAAAGACACTCTTTTTGAGGTGTGGGAGTGATCCAGGAACCATGGAAAGTAAGCCAATGGAGGCCGAAGTCTGAACCTCAGTATGAAAAAGTTTGTTACCAAGATCAAAAATTTTTCACCAAAAGGGACGAAGCTTGGGACAATCCCACCAAATATGCAGCATGGTTCCAGGAGCCTCCCCACACCTCCAGCACTCATCAGATACATTAGGGAATATCCTATGCCTCAAAGAAGGACAGCGGTACCATCTGGTGAGAATCTTATAATTTTTTTCCTGGGCGAAGCACGAGGTCGGTAGCTTATGCGCCAGGAAGAAAGATGTGCCCCACTCCTCAGCAGAGTGTCGAGTCCCCAATTCCTCATCCCATGCGGTAGTGAATGTCAGCTGAGAGTAATCGTATTTAGGTAGGAGGATCCCGTGTAAATAGGACAACACATGAGAGGGGGCAGTAGTCAACAACAAATAGTGCTCCAGAGGAGTCTTATCCTGCAGCAATACAAGACGGTCGCCCATGGAAGAAAGATAGGAGCGCAACTGAAAATAGGACCACCAAACCGGACGTCCCCCCGGGCAGGCCTCAGAGACAACAGTCTGTGACAAGATTGTACCCTCAGTTGTAAGAGTCTTAGCCAAAAAACCACCGTCCTGTCTCTCCCAACAGAGGAATGTGTCCACACCCACCGCCGGAGGGAAGGAAGGATCATCAAAAAGAGGAGTTAGAGGACCTGGACGGTGAACAACGTCCATCGTAGCAATGATCCGCTCCCAGACTACAAGAAACTGACGTGTGAGGGAAGGCAGAGAAGATGAAGGTCGCTGGAGAGCAGACAACCAAGGCAGAAACGACAGTGCTAGGGGAGACATAGCCTTCTCAATGCGCACCCATTGCTTACCCGCACCTGAGCGGAACCAGTCTACCAATCGCATGAAGACCGCAGCTTGGTGGTAGCGTTTAAAATCCGGCAAGCCTGCCCCCCCCTCCACTTTCGGCCGACTAAGGACAGCAAAACGAACACGAGGCTTAGAGGAGCCCCAAACAAATTTAGTTATGGCCCTATGTAAGGTTTGGAAGAAGCTCGTTGGAATTATGATAGGGACGGTTTGGAATATGTATAGGAATTTGGGCAGAATGTCCATTTTAACCGCGTTAATGCGCCCGAACCACGATATGCGGTTCCCACCATATGACATTAAATCCTTCAAGGTGCGCTGCAGAATGGGTGTGTAATTCAAAGCGAACAAATCCGACTGTTGTGTGGGAATATGCACCCCCAAATATTTTAGAGATTTAGATTGCCATTTGAACGGGAAAACATGAGCGAGATGGATGGCTAGAGCAGTATCGAGAGATATATTCAATGCCTCCGATTTAGAATAGTTGACTTTAAAATTACTCAAATGACCAAATCGCTCAAATTCCCCGGTCAAAGATGGCAAGGAAACCATGGGAGTCGTAATGTACACAAGGAGATCATCGGCATACAATGCCAGTTTGTGATGTTCCGCGCCAACACAGACGCCATTAACATTAGGGTTGCTCCGCAGTGCCACGGCCAGGTGTTCCATGACCAAAACATAGAGTAAAGGTGAGAGTGGGCACCCCTGTCTCGTGCCATTAGTAATAGACAAAGAGTCAGATAACAAACCATTAACTCGAACCCGGGCCGTAGGCCCATGATATAATGCCATAATCCTATCCACCATAGTGGCGCCAAGGCCAACCTGTGTCAGGACACTGCGGAGAAACACCCAATGTACCCTGTCTAAAGCTTTTTCAGCATCGACCGAGAGTAAACACATCGGTATCTTATGGGATTGGCAGTATGATGTTAAAAGGAGGGTCTTGTTAGTGTTGTCCCGCGCTTCCCTACCACGTACAAACCCCACCTGGTCATCTGTGACCAGATCATGTAAGAAAGGCGAGAGTCGAGAGGCCAGCAACTTCGCGAAAATCTTAACGTCTACATTTATCAATGATATTGGTCGGAAATTTGCGCACGACGTCGGATCCTTGCCCGGTTTTGGTAAAAGGGTAATATGAGCCTCAAGGGACTGAGGTGCAAAGGGACACGAGGAAGACACGGAATTAAAAACTTTCGTCAAGAACGGAGCCAATTGATCCTTAAATGTCTTGTAGAATTTATTATTAAAGCCATCGGGTCCCGGACTTTTGCCCAAGGGGGAGTCTCCAATAGCACGCTCCACTTCCGTTTCCAAAAAATCTTCCTCAAGTCCCAAGGCCTCCCCGTCCCCCAATGACGGCAACGCAGTGTCGTGCACATAACGGTCTATTTTATCCCGCAACGCATCCGCCTGCATATCCTGAAAATGCCCTTTAAGATTATATAATGCCGAGTAATACTGTCTGAAGCAATCAGTGATGCCCGCCAGATCATGAACCTCAACACCCGAGGGAGAAGTAATTTTAGGGATATACGACGCCTGGGTGCGAGGATGTAGTATCCGTGCCAGAGACCTGCCACATTTGTCTGAAAATTCGTACGAATGTTTTCGCATCTGGTCCCTGAATCGAGCGTGTGATTGGTCTATCAGAGAACGCAAGGATTCTCTCGCTGTAGTAAGTTCCGCAAATATCTGTGAGGAAAGAACACGCTTATGACGGGATTCAAGGTCCCGTATCTGAGTAAGGAGCCGCGCAATAGCTACCCCTTTTTCCCGCTTCAAACGTGCCCCATGTTGGATCAGGACTCCCCTTACTACACACTTTAGCGCCTCCCACTGTAATGGTAATGGGGTGGTGTCATGTGTATGTACCTCAAAAAAGCAGGTTAGCGAGTCCTTAAGAGCTGACACACACACTGAGTCACGCAATAAATTATCGTTACGTTTCCAAGATTGGAAATTGGGTACCGAACTAGGAAACGTGAGTGTCAGAAATACAGGGGCATGATCCGACCAAACCATTGGGCCCACCTCAGAGGTAGGATGCCAGGTAAGCAAATGGTGGCTAATAAGAAAGGCGTCCAGCCTACTGTACATATTGTGTAGCGGGGAGAAGTAAGTATATTCTCTTACCTGAGGATGCAGAATCCTCCACACGTCAATCAGTTGCATGGAATGCATCACAGTTTTCAAGGTTCCCAAGTGGGACTTCGGAACCGCAGACCTGCCTGAGGAGGTGTCAAGCCTGGAATCGAACGTCAGGTTAAAATCACCGCCCACAATCAAAACTCCCTCCGTGAACTCCTCCAATTTCCGCAAATAACCGCAGCACACTCGCGCCTGATCCTGATTGGGGAGGTACACTTTAGCCAAGGTGAACAGTTTATTCCGAATGGACAGTTTAAGAAACACATACCGACCGCCCGGGTCAACCAGGACGTCTACCAGTTTATGAGAGAGTGACTTGTGAATACATATACTAGCGCCCTTGGACTTGGATTCCGGGTTGGCACTGTGGAACCAGACTGGATAATAACGATTTGTGAACTGTGGAGTGTGGCCCACCTGAAAATGAGTCTCCTGTAAAAACAGGATATCTACACGCTCTTTGTGCATGTTGTACAATATCTGTGAGCGTTTTTCCGGGACATTAAGCCCTCTAGCAATAAAGGTACAGACTTTCAACTGTGCCATCTCCAACGCACGTAGGTCTAGCAAGTCAAGAAATGTGCTACAACAATGAAGAGAAGGACAAGACAGACAAGGAAGGGAGACACGACAACAAGGACAAACAAGCTGGTGAAACAAGCACCCACTCCTTGATCTAATCAAGGAGAAACAATCCAATATACACCGGATATAACCAGTGAGTCCCTAAGAGGAGAAGTGTCAGGACAAGGTCTAGCCAGCGCCCCGCACCCCCCAACCCAGCAAATTTTATATAGCAAAGAACGATATAACAGAAAAGAAAGGAAAACCAAGGCACTTAGTATGATACCCAAAATAATTAAATAAGAGTATACATTGCTAGTAGGGACCTAAAGAAACCCCAGCAGAGAACACCCCTTAATACATTCATTGTCAGCATAAATGTACAGACAGGTTAGCAATAAATAAAAATAATAAAAATAAACATTAACGATTGTGGCGTATTAACAGCAATCAACCGACATCAGTAGCCACCAGGTCTCCAACAGCAATCACCTAGAACATAATGCAGACCCACACAGCAATGACCACATGAAACTCCGAATATAATTGCCTCAGCTGATAAACACAATAACCATTGCAATTAGGCTCTGACAGCAGGCTGCAATTAGGAGACATTAAAAGGGCATCACATCGGCTCCGCAGGACGACCATCATGACGCCTCATAGGAGAAGCAGGAGAACGACCTCGCCTGCGTGATCGTGGATGCAGCAGCGGGATGGGAACATAAGGCCAATCAGGAAGAGAGACTCTAGGCAAACGGAGAGCAGCGCAGAAGTCCGGAACATCCCCCGGGTCACGAACACTGAGCAGTGCCCCGTCCCTGCGAACCTGCAACTGAAAGGGGTGACCCCAGGAATAGGAGATCTCATGTTCTCTCAAGACATCCAGCAAAGGACGTAAGCACCCGGCGCTTGTCCAGAGTCATCCTGGACAAATCAGACAGCAGCTGGATCTTGACTCCCTGTAATAAAACCTCGCCTTTATCTCGTGCCTTCCTCATGATCTGCTCCTTAAGAGAAAATAAATGGACACGGCATAGCACATCTCTAGGCCTATCAGGATCCGGGTTACGCGGGCCTAGAGTCCTGTGAGCTCTATCCAGCTCCAGAGGATCATCAGCAGGGCGCCCTAGTAATGAATTAAACAGAGACTGTAGAGCAGGAATGAGTTGACCCGGAGAGATATCCTCAGGGATGCCCCGAAGCCGAATATTATTACGGCGATTGCGATTCTCATGATCCTCAGCAAGGTTAAATAATGCGTGAATCTGAGGAGAGTGTTGATCCAATCGGTCGGCGTGAGAAACTTGTTGCTGTGTAATAACGGAAACATCGCTTTCCATCCGCTGTACTTGATCGGACAATTGAGATAGATTGGTAGTAAGAGATTGTATCTCTGATTTATATGTCGTCTCAAGACGGTTTACATAACGTTCCATGTCCTGTTTAGTGGGCAATGCTGATAACTGTTGTCTCAAGCCCTGTAAATCATCCCCTAGGACAGCAGAACCACCTATATGAGAGGAGGGATGAACAGCCATATCTCTGGGAGAGGTAGAAGGCAGCATTGCAGGCCCCAGCACATGAGGGGAGGATAAGGGAGAAACCTGGCCGCCATGACAGGCACCACGTGGCGAGCAGTCCCGCGCAGGCAGCGCCATCACAGCCCCAGAAGAGCTCGGCTCCATCCCATTCAGCAGGGAGGGAAACTGCCCCTGAGAACCCGATATCGAGGGGAAAGTACTAGCGGTACCTGATGCAGCAGCGCCGGCCGCAGATGATAGCCCCTCTGGAAGCGAAGTCCCGGCGCCATCTCGTCTCCCCTCCAGCGGCGCCATCTTAGATGATGTTCCAGCAGCAGCGTCGGTCAGAAATCGCTGGATGGAGCCGGCTGAAGACATCTGCCGTGTACAGTAAGGAGTCCCCGTGGAGGCCTTGGATTTCCTGACTATCAGGTTGATAAAATGTTGCTTTTTAATATGCTTATGATCGGGTTAGGGAAGTGCAGGAACGGAGCTCTCAAGCAGCACGTCTGGTAAGCGCCATGTCCATGCCACGCCCCCCAATTTCAGACTTTTTTGGCGTGGTTTCCACGTCAAAGACAGCGCGAAAAGACTGTGTTTCCTTGCTACTTGTGATATCAGCATATTCAGTATTCACAGTGTGGTCAAATTGCATTTTTTTACATGGTTTTCACAAAATCGCAGCACATGATGTGATTTGACCGCACTGTGTGAATTAAGTCTACTGTTTTTATGTGTCTTGTACTAATTTTTTTTAAAAACTTCTGTATTGTGATATAAATGGTGCGGATTTGCTGCAAGTTTCATAATCGCGTCACAACTGCGTAATTTTTTCCGCGATTACGAATATCGCGGCCAGGGTAGCCAACCTGCTGTCAATTTAAAGACAGTCCACAAAAATGCGTGTTTTTTTCTGCCGTTCATAGCATCCGACAGAAAAAAAACACCGTCCAGGATTTTTCTGCAGTCTCCCGGAAGTTTGCACTGTACATGTGCCAAAATGTACATGCACAGTGAAAAGGAACAGTAGGCTGCGGCCTGGCATATTTTCAGATTCTGCGGAGTGAGGTCGGTGCCGGGAGTGGACCAATACATTCAACTGACATGAGGTCAGGTGACTAGACTGGTCCAGTCCTGTGCCGTCACTGAGCCCAGTCAAAAGTGATCTTCCGCGGCGACCGCTTCGCTTCTTCGCTTCAAGACCACCTCCTCCTCCTGACAGTGAGTGGTGTCAGGCAGAGCGGATAGTGGTAGCGATGGGCTGCCGTTCTCCGCACTAAGTACAAGGGAAGGGGGGAGAAGGCTGTGCGGCGCTACATACAAGGGATAAGGAGGCGCTTTCTACAAAGGGGGGGGTGTGGTGCTATCTACAAGGGGGGACTGGCGCTATCTACAAGGGGGTGTGTGTGGCTATCTGCAATGGGGGCTGTGTGTGGCTATCTGCAAGGGGGGGCTGTGTGTGGCTATCTACAAGGGGGACTGTGTGTGGCGCTATCTAAAAGGGGGGAGCTGTGTGTGACTATCTACAAGGGGGGCTGTGGGCGCTATCTACAAGGGGGAGTGTGTGTGGCGCTATCTACAAGGGGAAGCTGTGTGTGGCTATCTACAAGGGGGAGCTGTGTGTGGTGCGATCTACAAGGGGGAGCTGTGTGGCTATCTACAGGTATGGGCTGTGTGGCTATCTACAAGGGGGGCTGTGTGGCTATCTACAAAGGGGAGCTGTGTGGAGCTATCTACAAGGGAGAGCTGTGGCTATATACAAGGATGGGCTGTGTGGCTATCTACAAGGGGGACTGTGTGGCTATCTACAAAGGGGAGCTGTGTGGCGCTATCTACAAGGTGGAGCTGTGTGGTTATCTACAAGGTGGGGCTGTGTGGCTATCTACAAGGGGCTGTGTGGCTATCTACAAGGATGGGCTGTGTGGCTATCTACAAGGGGGAGCTGTGCATCTATCTACAAGGATGGGCTGTGTGGCTATCTACAAGGAGGCTGTGTGTGGTGTTATCTGCAGGGGACACGGTTACTGATGGGGCACATTTACACTTTTATTGTGTCAACAATGAGGGGTCATTATTACCATCTGGATCACTGGATTACGAGTTTGTTTAGAGAATGGGGTATAGGTGAGGAGGTTGCTGGAAAAACGAAAAACCAACATGTCTATGTCAAATTCTGCAGAGACTAGTCATGGCTGGAATAAGTCGTCAAAGTGGTCTCGGCCGGATTGAGAAAAAAAGAGAAAGTGAACGAATCTAATAAGAGAAAACAGCAGGGGGAAAGCTACAAGCGGAGCTGTGATTGGTGAGTCACTCCTAGCACACTGCACAGTGCACAGGCAACGATTTTGTAATGTGTCCGTAAAAATGTTGGTCTGTCCGTGAATTTTAGCTCAGTTGTCCAGAAATTTCTGAAGTGGAGGTTGGCAACCCTGATCGCAGCAAAAACGCATGCTAAATGTAAAAAGTTAACAAACCCTGCAGGAGTTGGGTTCAGGAGAGACCTGTAATGAGACCATGGAGGGAGAGGGGGGGTTGAAGAAGCACTCACCAACCTGTTGTTCTGTACAAGGACCAGAGAGGTGGGCGGGCCTTCTCTTCTGCAGAGCTGCTGCTGCTGTAGTGTGGTAGAAGGACCTGATCAGTGGGCGGGCCACTGTTCCTTAACCCCTTAAGGACACACCATTTTTTGGCCTTAAGGACACAGCCCATTTTTTTCAAATCTGATGCGTCACTTGTGGTAATAACTTTGGAATGCTTTTATGTATCCGATCGATTCTGAGACTGTTTTCTCGTGACACATTGTACTTTATGTTAGTGGTCAAATTTGGTCGATATATTTAGTGTTTATTTGTGGAAAACACCAAAATTCTGAGAAAATTTGCAAAATATAGCATTTTGGAAATGTAAAAGTATTTGCTTGTAAGACAGATAGTAAAACCACACAAAATAGTTACTAGTTAACATTTATCATATCTCTACTTTATGTTGGCATTGTTTATTAAAAGTCCTTTTATTTTTCTAGTATGTTACAAGGCTTATAAGTTTAGCAGCAATTTCTCTCATTTTCAAGAAAATTTCAAAAGGCTATTTTTTCAGAGACCAGTTCAGATCTGAAGTGGTTTTGAGGGCCTTATATATTAGAAAGTACCCAAAAATCACCCAATTTAACTGCACCCATCAAAGTATTCAAAACAGCATTCAGAAAGTTTCTTAACCCCTTATGCGTTTCACAGAAAATAAAGCAAGTAGAGGTGAAATTTACAATTTTTTTTTTTGCCAAAATTCATGTGTAATACATGTTTTTCTGTAATACAGAAGGTTTTACCAGAGAAAGGCAACTCAATATTTATTGCCCAAATTCTGCAGTTTTTAGAAATATCCCACATGTGGTCCTAGTGTCCTAATGGACTAAAGCAAAGGCCTCAGAAGCAAAGGAGCACCTAGTGGATTTTGGGACTTCCTTTTTTTTTTAGAATATATTTTAGGCACCATGTCAGGTTTGAAGAGGTCTTGTGGTGCCAAAACAGTGTAAACCCCCAAAAGTGACCCCATTTTGGAAATTATACCCCTCAAGAAATTTATCTAGGGTATAGTTAGCATTTTGACCCAACTGTTTTTTTGCTAAACTTATTGGAATTAGTCTGTAAAAGTTAAAATCTACTTTTAATTTTTACAATGAATAAAGGAGAAAAAGCACCCCAACGTTTGTAAATAAATTTCTCCCGATTACGGCAATACCCCATATGTGGTAATAAACTGCTGTATGAACGCACGGCAGGGCTCAGAAGGGAAGGAGCGCCATTTGTATTTTGGAGCGCAGATTTTGCTGGAATGGTTTTCAGTGCCATGTCGTGTTTGTAACGCCCTGGAGGGACCAAAACAGTGGAAACCCCAAAAAAGTTACTCCATTTTGGAAACTACACCTGTCAAGAAATGTATCTTGGGGTATAGTGAGCATTTTGACACCACAGGTTTTTTGCAGAACTTATTGGAATTAGGCAGTGAAATTACATTTTTCTAATAAAATGTAGTTTTGGCTCCGAGTTTTTCATTTTTACAATAGATAAAGGAGAAAAAGCACCCCAACATTTTTTTTTTTAACAAATGTTTTTATTGTGATTTTCACCATAAACAACTCTTTTACAATGAAACAGAAACATCAAAGCGACAAGGACATTGTGATAATAACAATGAACGATGCTATAGCAGAAAATACAGCTGATCCTGTACACAAAAATCAAAAGTATAGAGGCGTCAGTTGCTAGGTAAGGAACAATGCCCCTATCAGTACAGTAAATCATATAAGAAAGAAAATAATAAATTAACAGCAAATGAAAAATCAAACAGCACTTTTCTCAAGTGCAAGCAGAAGTTCCTAGGAGGACCTTAGAGCCAGCCATGCTCCCCACATTCCCCAAAACACCGCCACCCAGCAAATATTGTATACCCTATTCCCTTTTGGTAGATACAGGCATAAATGCCCCAGAGGGCATTAATGGGAAACCTGTGGTCCCACCTAACAGGTTCCAAACACGTAGTTCCGGGTTTCACATATATTGTTATTATGACATCGGTGGTGATCCCATTCAGAGGCGTAGCTAGGTTCTCCAGCAACCGGGGCAAAGATTCAGTTTGGCGCTCCCCGCCCACACCTCTTTCCCGACATCTCCTTCCCCCTCGCCGTGTTTGTCTTCTCTACCAATCAATGACCTGTCATTTCTTTTCCACATTTCTTTTTATGTAACGCGAGCATAAAAACATTTGTACATTTTACAAGCAATATAGTTCTATACACAACACCAGAACCAAGCTCAGTACATAAATACAGCCCCAGAACCAAGCTCAGTACATATATACAGCACCAGCACAAATACAGCTCAATTTAGTGCAACCCCTGCTGTACAGGTTTGTACGGCGTAAAACTACAGCTCCCAGCATGGTCCGAACAATGGTAATGATATGCTGGGAGTTGCTGTTTCACAAAAAAATAAATCCTATCATAATCATACCACCCATCATCTCGCTGCAGATCATACAGTGACTACATTACTGATTAGAGGCAGAATAAACATTTACATTAAGGAACTCACCGGTGACGTCTCAGATTCTAGTTCTTTTTCTCCATCTGGTCCAGACCTCTATGATGATTTCTCACGGTCACAGACCATTTCTGCAGTTTGCCGCTCAGATGTCTTCAGCTTCTCACTTTTCCAACATTTCTACACCTATAAACAAAGATAAAGTTATCATTATACCACACACTACGCCCCTAAATATAATAGCGCCATACACTGCACCTCTAATTATAATAGCACCATACACTGTGTCCCACACACACACACACACTGTGCCCCCTGTAGATAGTGTCTGCCATAGAGCCCGCTGTAGATAGTGCCCCCATATAGCCCACCCCTGTATATAGTGTCCCACAAATAACTCCCCCTATAGTGCTCTACAGATAGCCCCCTGTAGATATAGCCCAGCCCTGTATATAGTGCTCCACGTATAGCCCAACCCTGTATATAGCCCCCTGTAGATATAGCCCACCCCTGTATATAGTGCTCTACAGATAGCCCACCCCTGTATATAGCCCCCCTGTAGATATAGCCCACCCCTGTATATAGGCCCCTGTAAATATAGCCTACACCTGTATATAGTTCTCCACAGATAGCCCAACCCTGTATGTAGCCCCCTGTAGATATAGCCCACCCCTGTATATAGTGCTCCACATATAGTCCACCCCTGTATATAGTGCTCCACATATAGTCCACCCCTGTATATAGTGTTTCACAGATAGCCCACCCCTGTATATAGCCCCCCTGTACATATAGTCCACCCCTGTATATAGTGCTCCGCTAGATAGTCCACCCCTGTATATAGTGCTCCACGTATGGCCATACCCTGTATATAGCCCCCTGTAGATATAGCCCACCCCTGTATATAGTGCTCCACAGATAGCCCACCCCTGTATATAGTGTCCCACAAATAACTCCCCCTATAGTGCTCTACAGATAGCCCCCTGTAGATATAGCCCAGCCCTGTATATAGTGCTCAACGTATAGCCCAACCCTGTATATAGCCCCCTGTAGATATAGCCCACCCCTGTATATCGTGCTCCACAGATAGCCCACCCCTGTATATAGCCCCCCTGTAGATATAGCCCACCCCTGTATATCGTGCTCCACAGATAGCCCCCCCTGTATATAGCCCCCCTGTAGATATAGCCCACCCCTGTATATAGTGCTCCACATATAGTCCACACCTGTATATAGTGCTCCACATATAGTGCACCCCTGTATATAGCCCCCCTGTATATATAGGCCACCCATGCATATAGTGCTCCATAGATCGCCCACCCCTGTATATAGCCTCCCTGTAGATATAGCCCACCCCTGTATATAGTATCCCACAAACAGCTCCCCCTATTGTGCTACACAGAAAGCCCACCACTGTTTATAGCCCCCCTGTAGATATAGCCCACCCCTGTATATAGTGCTCCACATATAGTCCACCCCTGTATATAGTGTTTCACAGATAGCCCACCCCTGTATATAGCACCCCTGTACATGTAGTCCACCCCTGTATATAGTGCTCCACTAGATAGTCCAACCCTGTATATATAGTGCTCCACAGATAGCCCACCTCTCTATATACTATATACAGGGGTGGACTATCTGTGGAGCACTATATACAGGGGTGGACTATATGTACAGGGGGGTTATGTACAGGGATGGGCTTTCTGTGGAGCACTATAGGGAGAGCTATTTGTGGGATACTATATACAGGGGTGGGCTATATCTACAGGGGGACTATATACAGGGGTGGGCTATATCTACAGGGGGGCTATATACAGGGGTGGGCGATCTATGGAGCACTATATACAGGGGTGGGCTATACCTACAGGAGGGCTATATACTATATAGCCCCCCTGTAGATATAGCCCACCCCTGTATATAGTGCTCCATAGATCACCCACCCCTGTATATAGCCCCCCTGTAGCTATAGCCCATCCCTGTATATGGTGCTCCATAGATAGCCCATCCCAGTATATAGCCCCCCCTGTAGATAGACACCCCCGTGTGTAGCTAAAGCCCCCCCCTGTAGATAAAGTCCCTCCCGTAGATAAAGTCCCCCTTATAGATAAAGCCCCCCCCCCCGTGTAGACAAAGTCCCCCCTCCGTAGATAAAGTCCCCCTTGTAAATAAAGCCCCCCCCCCCGTAGATAAAGTCCCCCTTGTAGATAAAGCCCCCCCCCCCCCCCGGTAGATACAGCCACACACTTTTTTGTGCCATTATGCTTAAAGGCAATGTCTTTACACATCCCACTACGGGGAAAACATATAACATTAGATCATACTATACCTGTAGGAGTGATTTCGTTATATATGTGCTACAGTGCCCGTGTAACCTTATCTATGTGGGGGAAACCACAACAGAGTTGTTAGGGATCTGCCAGGTACTACGTCTAGGTATACTCCTGGGATTAATCAATCCACACCTGAGGCCAGACCTGTTCGACTGACACCATCTCCCACCAACCAGGGTGGCAGGCTCAGGAGTGGGAGAGCCTATCGCGGCCTGGTCAGTCGGAGTTAGCTCCGCCCCCTGTCCTTTATTACCTGCCGTGTTCTCCTCCTCAGTGCTTGTAATTCTTCTGGATTCCTGGCCCCACTGCTGCTTGCTCCAGCCTGCTTCTGCCGTGCTTCTGCCTTGCTGCAGTTCCGCTTAACCTGCTTTGCTTTGCCTCTGGCTTGCTTCCTCCTCCGTGCTCACTTGGGTATACTCCACTTCATCCTGGTCCGGACTACTCATTCACCGCTCCGTTTCCTCGCGGCGTTCCGTGGGCTACTGCCCCTTCCCTTGCGTGTTCCCTGTTTGTTCTCCCGTGCACTTAGACAGCGTAGGGACCGCCGCCCAGTTGTACCCCGTCGCCTAGGGCGGGTCGTTGCAAGTAGGCAGGGACAGGGCGGTGGGTAGATTAGGGCTCACTTTCCCTTCACCTCCTTCCTGCCATTACATAATTACAAGCCCATACCTAGTCTACCATTTCTCCTACGCTGACGCTATCATGGACCCCCTTGAGACCCTGACCCAGCAGATGCAGGGCCTCTCCCTACAGGTCCAGGCCCTGGCCCAGAGGGTCAACCAGGGTGACGCTGCCTTAGTAGTTCCCCTCACCTCACCTCTAGAACCCGACCTCAAGTTACCTGACCGGTTCTCAGGGGACCGTAAGACGTTTCTCTCCTTCCGGGAGAGTTGCAGACTGTATTTCCGCCTAAAACCCCACTCCTCAGGTTCCGAGAACCAGCGGGTGGGTATCATCATATCCCGACTCCAGGAAGGGCCCCAAGAGTGGGCCTTCTCCTTGGCTCCTGACGCCCCTGAACTTTCCTCTGTTGATCGTTTTTTCTCTGCCCTCGGACTCATTTACGACGAGACTGACAGGACTGCTTTAGCCGAGAGTCAGCTGGTGACCTTACGTCAGGGTAGGAGACCGGTGGAGGAATACTGTTCTGATTTTAGAAAGTGGTGCGTAGCTTCTCGGTGGAACGATCCGGCCCTAAGGTGCCAGTTTAGGTTAGGATTACCTGACGCCCTGAAGGATCTGCTGGTTAGCTACCCCTCTTCTGACTCCCTTGACCAGGTTATGGCCCTAGCAGTACGACTTGACCGACGTCTCAGGGAACGTCAGCTTGAACGCTTCAATGTGCTCCCCTCTGACTTTTCTGCGATCCCCCCCCGAGGTCCCGTCTCCTCGCCCCTTCACGGAGGACTCGGAGGTACCTATGCAACTCGGGGCCTCCATGTCCCCTCGACAACGTAGGGAGTTTCGCAGAATGAATGGTCTCTGCTTCTACTGTGGGGACGACAAGCATCTACTGAACACCTGTCCCAGGCGCAAGAATAAAAAGCCGGAAAACGTCCGCGCCTAAGTGATCATCGGGGAGGTCACTTGGGCGCACAGGTATTTCCCGTTAATGTGAAACGCAATAAAATTTTGCTTCCCTTTCAGGTCTCGTTTGCTGGCCGGTCTACCACGGGCAGTGCTTTCGTGGATTCTGGCTCATCTGCTAATATCATGTCTGTGGAATTTGCTATGTCTCTAAAGATGCCTTTTATTGATTTACCTTATCCTGTCCCGGTAGTGGGTATCGACTCAACTCCCCTTGCTAATGGTTATTTTACTCAGCATACTCCTGTTTTTGAACTCCTGGTTGGCTCCATGCATTTGGAGCAGTGCTCTGTACTGGTGATGCAGGGATTATCGTCTGATCTGGTATTAGGTCTTCCCTGGTTGCAGTTGCATAATCCCACGTTTGATTGGAATACTGGGGATCTCACCAAATGGGGTAGTGAATGTCTTATGTCATGTCTTTCTGTTAACTCTATTTCTCCCCGGGAGGAGGTAAACACGCTTCCTGAGTTTGTTCAGGACTTCGCCGATGTGTTTTCTAAGGAGGCCTCCGAGGTGTTGCCCCCCCATAGAGATTACGATTGCGCCATCGATTTGGTGCCTGGTGCCAAGCTTCCACGGGTAGGATATTTAATCTTTCATGTCCTGAACGTGAAGCTATGAGGGTGTATATCCAAGAATGCTTGGCCAAGGGTTTCATTCGCCCCTCGACTTCTCCTGTAGGTGCTGGCTTCTTCTTCGTGGGGAAGAAGGATAGTGGTCTTAGGCCGTGAATTGATTATCGTAACCTGAATAAGGTCACCGTAAGGAACCAGTACCCACTTCCTTTGATTCCGGATCTTTTTAATCAGGTTCAGGGAGCCCAATGGTTTTCTAAGTTCGATCTACGGGGGGCATATAACCTTATCCGCATCAAAGAGGGGGATGAGTGGAAAACTGCGTTCAACACACCCGAGGGTCATTTCGAATACCTGGTCATGCCCTTTGGGTTGTGTAATGCCCCTGCTGTCTTCCAGAATTTTATTAATGAAATCCTGAGAGATTACCTGGGTAATTTTCTTGTTGTGTACCTTGATAACATACTGGTGTTTTCCAAGGACTGGTCCTCCCACGTGGAGCATGTCAGGAAGGTGCTCCAGGTCCTTCGGGAGAATAATCTGTTTGCTAAGACTGAAAAATTTGTCTTTGGGGTACAGGAGATACCATTTTTAGGGCAAATCCTCACTCCTCATGAATTCCGCATGGACCCTGCCAAGGTTCAGGCTGTGGCGGAATGGGTCCAACCTGCCTCCCTTAAGGCGTTACAGTGTTTTTTAGGGTTCGCCAACTATTACAGGAGATTTATTGCCAACTTCTCGGTCGTCGCTAAGCCTCTTACGGACCTTACTCGCAAGGGTGCTGATGTCCTCCATTGGCCCCCTGAGGCCGTCCAGGCCTTTGAGACCCTCAAGAAGTGCTTTATCTCGGCCCCCGTGCTGATTCAGCCCAACCAAGAGGAGACATTTATTGTGGAGGTTGACGCATCCGAGGTGGGAGTGGGGGCCGTCTTGTCCCAGGGTACCAGCTCCCTCACCCATCTCCGCCCCTGTGCTTACTTCTCTAGGAAGTTTTCACACACGGATAGTAACTATGATATTGGCAACCGCGAACTTCTAGCCATTAAATGGGCTTTTGAAGTGTGGCGGCACTTCCTGGAGGGGGCCAGACACCAGGTAACGGTCCTTACGGATCACAAGAATCTGGTTTTCCTAGAATCGGCCCGGAGGCTTAATCCTAGACAAGCTCGGTGGGCACTATTCTTTACCAGATTTAATTTCTTGGTTACCTATAGGGCTGGGTCCAAGAATATTAAGGCTGATGCCCTGTCACGTAGTTTCCTGGCCAATCCTCCTTCCGAGAAGGATCCTGCTTGTATTTTACCCCCTGGTATAATCGTTTCTGCCACGGATTCTGATTTAGCTTCTGATATCGCGGCTGATCAGGGTGCAGCTCCCGGGAACGTCCCTGGGGACAAACTGTTTGTTCCCCTGCAATACCGGCTAAGGGTACTCAGGGAAAACCATGACTCTGCTCTATCTGGTCATCCTGGCATCTTGGGCACCAAACACCTCATTACCAGAAACTATTGGTGGCCTGGGTTGCCTAAAGACGTTAGGGCTTACGTCGCCGCTTGTGAGGTTTGCGCTAGGTCCAAAACCCCTAGGTCCCGACCTGCGGGCCTACTACGTTCCTTGCCCATTCCCCAGAGACCTTGGACCCATATCTCCATGGATTTTATCACCGATTTGCCTCCATCTCAGGGCAAGTCGGTGGTGTGGGTGGTAGTAGACCGCTTCAGCAAGATGTGCCACTTTGTGCCCCTTAAGAAGCTACCTAACACCAAGACGTTAGCTTCTTTGTTTGTGAAACACATCCTGCGTCTCCATGGGGCCCCAGTCAATATCGTTTCTGACAGGGGGGTACAATTTGTTTCCTTATTTTGGAGAGCTTTTTGTAAAAAGTTGGAGATTGATCTGTCCTTCTCCTCCGCCTTCCATCCCGAAACTAATGGCCAAACGGAAAGGACTAACCAATCCCTGGAACAATATTTAAGGTGTTTCATCTCTGACTGTCAATTCGATTGGGTCTCATTCCTTCCCCTTGCTGAATTTTCCCTGAATAACCGGGTCAGTAACTCGTCAGGGGTCTCCCCGTTTTTCTGTAATTTCGGGTTTAACCCAAGGTTCTCCTCCGTTTCCCCTGGTTGTTCCAATAATCCTGAGGTAGAGGATGTTCATCGGGAACTGTGCACTGTCTGGGCCCAGGTTCAGAAGAACCTAGAGGCGTCCCAGAGCGCACAAAAGATTCAGGCGGATAGTAGACGTTCTGCTAACCCCCGGTTTGTCGTCGGGGATTTGGTCTGGTTGTCGTCCAGGAACTTGCGCCTTAAGGTCCCGTCCAGGAAGTTTGCTCCCCGATTTATTGGACCTTATAAGATCATTGAAGTCCTCAACCCTGTATCCTTCCGTCTGGAGCTGCCCCCATCCTTTCGCATACATGACGTCTTCCATGCCTCCCTCCTTAAACGCTGCTCCCCGTCCTGGTCCCCCTCAAGGAAACCTCCTGTTCCCGTTCTCACCCCTGAGGGGGTGGAATTCGAGGTGGCCAAGATTATGGACAGTAGGATGGTCCAGGGCTCCCTCCAGTACCTGGTCCATTGGAGAGGATACGGGCCGGAGGAGAGGACTTGGGTACCTGCCCGTGATGTTCACGCTGGGGTATTGATCAGGAGGTTCCACCTTCTCTTCCCTACTAAACCGGGTCCTCTTAGTAAGGGTCCGGTGGCCCCTCATAAAAGGGGGAGTACTGTTAGGGATCTGCCAGGTACTACGTCTAGGTATACTCCTGGGATTAATCAATCCACACCTGAGGCCAGACCTGTTCGACTGACACCATCTCCCACCAACCAGGGTGGCAGGCTCAGAAGTGGGAGAGCCTATCGCGGCCTGGTCAGTCGGAGTTAGCTCCGCCCCCTGTCCTTTATTACCTGCCGTGTTCTCCTCCTCAGTGCTTGTAATTCTTCTGGATTCCTGGCCCCACTGCTGCTTGCTCCAGCCTGCTTCTGCCGTGCTTCTGCCTTGCTGCAGTTCCGCTTAACCTGCTTTGCTTTGCCTCTGGCTTGCTTCCTCCTCCGTGCTCACTTGGGTATACTCCACTTCATCCTGGTCCGGACTACTCATTCACCGCTCCGTTTCCTCGCGGCGTTCCATGGGCTACTGCCCCTTCCCTTGCGTGTTCCCTGTTTGTTCTCCCATGCACTTAGACAGCGTAGGGACCGCCGCCCAGTTGTACCCCGTCGCCTAGGGCGGGTCGTTGCAAGTAGGCAGGGACAGGACGGTGGGTAGATTAGGGCTCACTTTCCCTTCACCTCCTTCCTGCCATTACAAGAGTGTAGATTAAGGTTAAATAATCATAAATCCAGTATACGCACTGGAAAAGTCGAATTCCCTATACCACGACACTTCGTGGAGATGGGACATACTGTACGTCAACTCAGGTTTACCATACTTGACAGGGTCCCTCTTTTGAAACGGGGGGGGGGGGGAATAGGGAATTGATCCTTAAAAAACGAGAAGTCTTCTGGATTAATAAATTGAATTCACTACATCCAGGTGGGCTTAATGTTGACTACCCTCTAAATATATTTAAATGATCTCAGTTGTCATATTTTGGATTTTTATCTGTCATACATATATGGTCTTCTTTTGTTTTAAACCTTACCGCTCCTTAAGGTATTGTCCCTTTTGCCCTGTGGTATTAGTTCAGGATTCATCCGACGTTCTTGAAAGGTCCGTGGTGTTTGGAGTGGAGAACAATAACTATATTGTAACAGATGTATATTTCTTAACTTATTTTATCTTCTTTCTCTTGGTAGAACGATGTCTGATTTATGATTTACATGGACACTCACCAACTGAACCCAGAAGGACTGAATCCTCGTGGACAATAATTTTTCTGTCTTTATGATTGCTATCCAATAAAATATTGAAACATTGACGTATTTTTGTTTTTTTCGTGTATTCTATAAGGTTGCGTTGACTGGGTACAACTTCAATAAATTTAAATGTACTTAAATAATTTTTATCTCAGCTGGGATAATTTGGGATCCCTTGGCCCGTTTGAGTCGGTGATGTGTGTTCCGCACACATGGGTTGCTTTGTCTTTTTATGGTACAGGTTCTGCTGTTTAGCTAGAGATCCCGGAATGATCTCCACCTGTTGATATACCTGTTTGTTGATTACATATCAGCATATTGGTTGAGTGAGGATTGAGACTTCAGTCTCCCCGCAGGTTTATTTGTGGGGGAATTTTTTGTCTATAGGGACGCAATGCTTTTAATGCAGCTTTTGACCTCTGGGATCTAATACGGATCTTAACATGTACATGTATTCCGTTGGCGGAGCACACTACCCCTGATTCAGATACTGTCCTGACATGACGTAATCCATATAGATTAATGTATACTGGCATTTTGCCCTTAATAAAGATGGTGGTACACGGCACATTTTACCTAGAAATGAATGCACGGCCTGAATGGCCTTTCACAGCTGCTGTGTTTAATTTTGACACCATGTTGTTGTACTTTGTCATGGCAACCTTGGAACACGATGATAGCCAGCTAGGATGTGGGCATGTGCTGTCCGGCGTGTGAAACGCCCAGATTCAAGTAATTAGCACATTCAGTCCATGAGGTTTGCATTCAACTCAGTGTGGTGAGTGTCAGCTGTTTTTATGTTTTATTATTTAATCACTAATGACACCTAATCTACAGCACATACGTGTTTACATGGATATGGTAGATAGTACATATTTGTAATTTTTATTATTATATGTCCAGATGAGACTCTTAAATCACATGTTTTTTGTACATGGTCACATTGTTACATTGTGCAATTTTTATATGTTTTGTATAAATTGCTATTAATTACAACCCTTGTTTTTTGAACTGTGTTCTCTGTATTTATACTCGTGTGATATTATCACTTGAAAATGCTTCCATTGAGGAAGTGAAACGTTGCAGTTGTTGGGTGAATAAACTTTTTTCGTGAGTGCTGCTTCCATGCTCTTGTCTTTTTGTTAGCCCCCCCCTGTAGATATAGCCCACCCCTGTATATAGTTCTCCACATATAGCCCACCCCTGTATATAGTGCTACACATATAGTCCACCCCTGTATATAGCCCCCTGTAGATATAGCCCATCCATGTATATAGTGCTCCATAGATCGCCCACCCCTGTATATAGCCCCGCTGTAGATATAGCCCACCCCTGTATATAGTGCTCCATAGATCGCCCACCCCTGTATATAGCCCCCCTGTAGATATAGCCCACCCCTGTATATAGTCCCCCTGTAGATATAGCCCACCCCTGTATATGGTGCTCCATAGATAGCCCACCCCAGTTTATAGGCCTCCCTGTAGATAGACACCCCCCCCCGTAGATAAAGCCCCCCGCCGTGTAGATAAAGCCCCCCCGTAGATAAAGTCCCCCTTGTAGATCAAGCCCCCCCCGTGTAGACAAAGTCCCCCCTCCGTAGATAAAGTCCCCCTTGTAGATAAAGCCCCCCGTAGATAAAGGCCCCCTCCGTGTAGACAAAGTCCCCCGTCCGTAGATAAAGTCCCCCGTGTAGATAAAGCCCCCCCGGTAGATACAGCCACACACTTTTTTATTACAATTTAAAAAAAAAAAACTATTCAAACTCACCTTAATCCCATTCCCACACCAGCCGGCAGCAATGGAGACCTGCTCTCTTCTGTGCAGGTCTCCTGAGGGTTGAACGAAGCGTCTATGAAAGGCGCTGATTGGCTGGGCTGGATGACTTTCCCTGTCAATCAGCGCCTTTCATCGACGGAAGCTTCACTGGTACAAAAGGTACCAGTCGCTTCACTGGTACAAAAGCACTGAATAGCCGGACACGGAACGTGCCCGGTCATTCATTGCTTCTAATTGTACCATCCATGTGTGTAAAATAGATTTTACACCCGCTGCCGCTATCAAATGCAATAATTTACCTGCTCCCCATGTATAGTTATAACATCCTTTGTCCAGATATCCAAAAATAGCCCACAAGGCATCATTAGGAACAAAGTTAGTCAGGTGTGTTAAAGTAAAAGTTCTTATTCTATCCTAAAATTGTTGTATCACAGGGCATATCCACAAGCAGTGATATAGATTTGCGTCAGCCTTGCCATATTCAAGACAATTAGAGTTAGTATATATACCCATCAGATAACCCCTTGAAGGAGTAAGGTATGCTCTGTGACATATCTTTATTCTCATTTCCAAATACCTGGCAGATGGTAAATATTTATAGGCTTGCTCTAACGCTAACAGTATATTCCCATAAATTAGAGTGGAGTCATCTAATACCCATTTGGAGAGGGAAACTTCAGTTTCCGCATAATCTATAAGTGTGTGTAGAGATTGATAGTTACGAGATATCACTCCCCTAATACTCAGGAGTTTGTTGAATTTTGCATGTACAGCGGGGTTCCAATACCTGTCAGTCAGTTTATGTAGCAGAGTGTTAATATAACTTCTGAAAATACATCAAGTGAGGGAACGGTACATCCGGATATTTTTGCAGAAGTTCTGTTCTCGTGTACATCCTCTTTTCCGAAACATGCAGCAGACAACATATATTCTTGATACCTGCCCTAAACCAGTTACCAAATATCGCATGGGACCCACCATCCTGAAAGCCAGGATTCTGGACTAAGGTCAGATAAGGGGAGATCAGCGTAGAAACTCCTAATATGTGTCTGATTTTATTCCAACCCTTCCATGTAGATAGCAAGAGAGGGTTATCTTTTATTTCTTCAGACAGCATATGATGCTGTAAATGAAGCATGGTGGGCAGTGCACAGTCCGGGAGAAGTTTTTGTTCTAATCCTGTATCTTAAAAGTGTGATGTAGTATTTATTCAATCCCTTATTACCCGAAGTAAGGACGCTCAATTGTATATTCGGATGTTAGGGAAAGCTATCCCTCCATTGACTTTGGGTTGTTGAACAATTTGCATGCAATCCTCGGTCCCCCCCCCCCCCACCCCAGATAAAAGTACGATATAAGAAATTGATGCGTTTTTCATCCCCAGGAGTGAGATAAATTGGGAGTGTATGAAATAAATATAAAAGTCTGGGTAATTCTGTCATTTTTAGTAAGTATGCTCTCCCCAGGTATGAAAGGGCCAAGGATCCCCAAACTTTCAGTGTAACCTCCAACTTTTGTATATATGGGCGGATATTAAGTTTATATAGATCCAATGGATTTTTCGTTATCTGTACACCCAAGTATTTCAGCGAGTTAGTTTGCCATCGAAAAGGGTATGCAGAAGACCACAAAGGTTTTGACGGTCCGTTAAGCAAAAGTGTCTCAGTTTTATTGATGTTGAGCGTATAACCCGAAAGGTGTCCAAATGTAGTCAGGTCCCCCGTTATCTGAGGTAGGGCTTGTTTTGGGTCGGAAATCATCAACAGTATGTCAACCGCAAATGCTACAATTTTGAGTTCGGCCCCGTCTTTTTTATGCCCTGAAAAGCTGGGGAGGTTTGTAAATGTCTCAACAAAGGATCTATTGACAAATTGAAAAGTAGGGGTGAGAGTGGACATCCCTGACGTGCCCCCCGGAACATATCTAAATGTCCATTAACCGTAATTGTGGTCCTAGTGTCAGTTTGTAAGAGCGCTATGTAGTTCAGAAAGGTAGCACCGAATTTGCGCTGCATTAGGGCTTCAGTCAGGAAAGACCACGCCATCTTATCGAACGCTTTCTCTGCGTCTAAACTCATAAGCATAGTTACCGGGCTCTGTGGGCTCCGAGCCATCACCGTGACATTTTTTAAGCATTGCCTTCCCTGAGCGAAGCCTGTCTGTGCCGGACTGAGTATATGTGGTAGAATAAGCTGTAATCTATTGGCTAGGATTTTAGACAAAAATGTATAATCAGTGTTTAGCAATGATATGGGTCTGTATGACTGAGGGTTTACCGGATCTTTTGGGGGATTTGGAAAGAGAATAGTCCTGGAGTCCGTGAAATAATGTGATAAAGCCGACTGTGTGTAAGCGGAGTTATAAAGGTTAGTTAAGGTCGGAATTATTTCGGGAGACAGTATTTTATCAAATTCAGCCAAAAAGCCATCTGTTCCTAGTGTTTTACCATTCATAGAGGCCCGGACCACGCCACGGACTTCCTCCTCTTCTATAACAGAGTCTAGCATATTTTGCTGTTCCTCTGTTAAGGTGGGCACTTGTAAAGTATTGAGGAAAGATTTGATTGTTACGGGGTCCGCTGGGGCAGCACGGAACAGATCTTCAAAATAATCATGGAATATATCCGCTATTTTGTCCAGGTCCAAGGTCAAGGATCACGTAGTGTCAGGATTGGTTTGTAAGGTTTTTTTTCCTTTGCCATATTGGCTTGTAAGGAACCTACCCTGTTTCCCCATCTTTAGAATCTGTTCTGTGTGTGTTTTACCTGCCATTGTGCATTCGTTTGTACAAAAGTGTCTAGAAGGTGTTTAGCTGTTAAAGAGGCTCTGTCACCACATTATTAGTGCCCTATCTCCTACATAAGGAGATCGGTGCTATAATGTAGGTGACAGCAGTGCTTTTTATTTAAAAAAAAAAATCTATTTTCACCACTTTATTAGCGATTTTAGATTTATGCTAATGAGTTTCTCAATGGACAACGGTGTGTGTTTTACTATTGACCAAGTGGGCGTTGTACAGAGGAGTGTATGACGATGTCCAATCAGCGTCATACACTTCTCTCCATTCATTTAGGCAGCGCATAGGGATCCTTTTAGATCAGTATGTGCTGTCTTATACTAACACATTCGACGGGATGTCTATTCACAATCCCTGCACTTCGTTACTGTTTCTGTGGTAGTTACAGCAGAGCAAGCGTAATCCCGTGAGATTACGCTGTAAATGACAGGTTACAGCGAGATTACACTTGCTCTGCTGTGTTTGGCTGCATTGTAGAGAGGTTCAAGTTGGGCAATAGTTTGTTCCGTCCCTTGTACCTGAGTTTCCAATTCCCCTATCCTCTGCGCATTGTTAGTAATTTGAGATAGCGTGGAATTTATTGAGGTATGGAGCACTTCGAGATGTTTGTGAAACAATGGGATCAATAGTTGCGATACCTTATCAGCCACCCAGGCTGCTTGAAGATCATCCTGTTAGAAGGTCCCGAAGGACTAGAACTAGGCGATAAGTTTGGTGGAGTAATGTTTTGGAAGTGGCCTTGTCGTGTTTGGCCTGCAGCTTTTGTTTATTCATTTTTAGTGGCGTGGTGACTTCCGTTCCCGATCGTTGATCAGCTCGCAGCTGTCTACCAGACGATGTTGTAGTAAGAAATTTGTCCATAGCAAGGTCCAAACGGACCGTTTCAAATGCAAGGGAGAGGCGAAGCTAGAAATACAAAATAGGTTACATCAAGAGAGCACAGTCCCCATATACACACTTCTATCGCCTCATTTGAGAAATAGGTGTCCTCTATTTGTGAGCATCCAGTTAGGGAATATAACGGAGGAGGGCGGATTTCCCAACATCTGGGTCGCAAAAGGGAGCGCAACGATCCAATCGGCAGTTCTTACCAGAGGTAGCACAGTATCCTGTGCATATAATAGTATTCTCAATATAAACAGTGAAGGTATGTCAGTCCGCACATAAAAATATAGGGCACTTTAATCATACCTCCCAACTTTCAAGCATCACAAAGAGGGCCAATTTTTTTCTTTTAAGCCACGCCTCTAATCCCATCCAATCCCCGCCTATACACAGCCGATTCAGCTCACGCAGTATCATGCTCCCATAGTGCCTCCCACACAGTATCATGCTCCTATAGTGCCTCCTACACAGTATAATACCAAATAGCTGTCCCTACACTGTATAATGCCCTATAGCTGCCACCATACAATATAATGACTCATAGATGTACCCATACAGTATAAAGCCAACACAGATGCACCCATACAGTATAAAGCCAACACAGATGGCCCCATACAGTATAAAGCCAACACAGATGGCCCCATACAGTATAAAGCCAACACAGATGGCCCCATACAGTATAAAGCCAACACAGATGGCCCCATACAGTATAAAGAAAACACAGATGCACCCATACAGTATAAAGCCCACACATATTCTCCCACTTATATAAGGGCAGCTGCTCCATACAGTATAATGCCCCCTAGCTGCCCTTATACAGTATAATACTGCCAAAGCTGCCCCTAGTGCCAGTGCCCATATATAAAGTGCCAGTGCCCTCTCGATAGTGCCACAGTGCCCATGTAGATAGTGCCCCTATATAGTGCCACTGTTCCCATATTGATAGTGCCACCCCCCTGTCGATAGTGCTCCCCCCACCCTGTAGTCAGCGCCATTGAGACTCCCTCTAGAAGCGGAATACCCAGCCAGAGCATAGGCCGGGGATTCTGCTCCTAGTGGAAAGTCCTGATTTTACTGTCCATATATGGATGGTGACGTCAGTGGATACTCCTTGAGCAAATCCCCGTTGCCGACTCTGGCCGGGGATTCCGCTCCAGGAGGAGCCACTGACGTCAATGTCCAGATCATTGGCAACGGGGATTCTGCTCAAGGAGTAGCCACTAATTCTGAAGCAGGAAACTATCAGCTCCCTGCTTCAGAATTAGTTCAGAGCGGAGGGAGCTCCTCCGTTCGCCGAAGACTCCCCGGCATCGTTACCAACCTCCACTTCAGAAATATTCTGGACAACTGAGCTAAAAATCATGGACAGACTAACATTTTTATGGAAACATTACAAAATCAAGAGTAAGGCCCCATATACACGACCGCAGATTTCATCCGGAATTACGGACCCATTCATTTCTATGGCCGTAGAAACCTTCTGTAAAAAAATAGGACATCCTATTTTTTATTTTATGAGCCATGAAGTTGAATTAAAAAACGATTAAAGTAAGGCTTCTGTGACACTAGCGTTTCTATACGTTTACCCCTCTTCCATCAGAGGAAGAGAGGATCGATACATTAAACAAAAAAGCAACGGTTCCGTTAGAATTACCATTGCTTTCAATGGTAATTCTTTTGTATCAGTTGCTTTCCATTTTGTCTTCGTTCGCTAGGTTTCCGTTTTTTTTAAACGAAAACAAAAGTGCAGTCTGCAGAACTTTTATTTCCATTCAAAAGAACGGAAACCTAGCAAACGGGGACAAACGGAAAGCAACTGATACAAAAGAAATACTATTACATTCAATGGTAATTCTAATGGAACCGTTGCTTTCTGTGTAACGTATCGATCCTCTCTTCCTCTGACGGAAGAGAGATAAATGTATATTAATGCTAGTGTGAACTTAGCCTAATACAATTAAGATATTAATAATATATATAAAAAAAAATTAAAACACACACCCTGCTTGGCTTTGAACCAGCAACCTTCCATATATAAGGCAGACAAGCTGACCACTTCACTATAGAAGCTGTCATATCCAATGCCTGCCAAACAGTAGTAGTTGAGGGTCCATTCAATAATGAAAGGCACTATCTCAGTCTATCCTGCCGGCAACATCTGTCTGTCTGCTGCGTGTGGGTGGTGACTGGTCAGAGATTCACAGACTGGCTGCTGCCGCATGCAGTGTGCACTGGGAGTGACTGTGAGACTCACCAGTCACAGCCCCGCTTGTAGCTTTCCCACGATAATTAAGCACAGGAAAGCTACAAGCGCGGCTGTGACTAGTGAGTCGGACACTCAATCCACCCGCACCCCCCTGCCTGGTCTCTGGACATGAGGTCAGGACCAGGTGACTCACACGTTACTGGTCCCGGCACCGACCCAATGACGGTCTGTGTGTCTGTGACTGAGGTCACCCCAGTCAGAGACAGTTGGCAACCCTGCTCCCCGGACACAACACTACTTTAAGCGCTGTGCTCGGGGAAGCCATTGACAGTACTGTCCATATATGGACAGTGACGTCAGTAGCTAATCCTTGAGCGGAATCACCATTGCCCATACCTCCCAACTTTCAAGTATAACAAAGAGGGACAATTTTTTTTCTTTTAAGCCACACCTCTAATCCCACCCAATCCCTGCCCATACACACCCGATTCAGCTCACACAGTATCACTCTCCCAAATAGCTGCCCCTACACAGTATAATGCCCTAGCTGCCACCATACAGTATAATGCCCCATAGATGCACCGATACAGTATAAAGCCAACACAGATGGCCCCATACAGTATAAAGCCCACACATATTCTCCCATTCAGTATAATGCCCATACAGATGCTCCCATGCAGTATAATGCCCAAACAAATTTACCCATACAGCATAACGCAACCATAGCTTCCCCCATACAGCATAATGCCCCCATAGATGCCCCCATAGATGCCCCCATACAGTATAATTCCCCCTTAGTTGCCCCTAGTTCCAGTGCCCTTGAAGATAGTGACACAGTGCCCATGTAGGTAGTGCCACAGTATATTGCCCTCTTGCTGCCACCATACAGTATAATGCCCCCATACAGTATAAGGCCAACACAAATGCCCCCATACAGTATAATGCCCACATAGATTCTCACATGTTGTATAATGCCCACACAGAGGCCCACATGCAGTATAATGCCCAAACAAATTCTCCCATACAACATAATGCCCCATAGCTACACTATGCAGCATAATGCCCCCATAGCTGCCCCATACAGTAAAATGCCCATACAGATGCCACCATACAGTATAATGCCCCATAACTGCCCCATACAGTATAAAGCCCCATAGATGCCCCATACAGATTAACCCCTTCCCGCTCCTGGAGCGTACTATTAGGTCATGGCAGCTGTATCGTTCGCGCTCCATGACCTAATAGTACGTCCTGCAATTAGAACAGCGGTACTCGCGCCTGGTGCGTTCATGCGCTGTGATAGCTGCTGTTTCTGACAGCAGGCTATCACGGCATAATGGGCCGGGACCATTTACTATGGTCCCGCGTCGCCGATCTCCGCTATTAGCTAGTCAGTGAGTAACTAGCCACTAGCAGCGATCGGTCTCATTCAGCACAGCAGTGCTCGAGCCCGGCGTTCCTGAGCTGTGATAGCTGCTGTTTCTGACAGCACGCTATCACAGCATAATGTGCCGGGACCATTTACTATGGTCCCGCCTCGCCGATCGCCGCTATTGGCTACTCAGTGAGTAACTAGCTAATATCAGCGATCGATCTCATTGAGCACAGCGATGCGCGCGCTCGGCGCGTTCATGAGCTGTGATAGCTGCTGTTTCTGACAGCAGGCTATCACAGCATAATGGGCCGGGACCATTTACTATGGTCCCGCCTCGCCGATCGCCGCTATTGGCTAGTCAGTGAGTAACTAGCCAATAGCAGCGATCGGTCTCTTCACTTCCTCTCCCTGACCTCACATCCTGCTGCAACCGCCCTGAACGCCCTGTTGGAGTTAGCGAGGCGTTGAGAGCGGTTGTGAGCAGAAAGTCAGAAGAGAAAAGAAGTTAAAATAGTGAAAAAAAGTTTCTAAAGTTTTTTTGCTTCCCACCACCCCATTCACTACCCACTCCTGTTCCCTTCCTCTTTGAGTTCCACCCACGTTTTTTGGTCAGTGATCTCCTATCACTGACCACTTTTCAGTCTTCAGGACCAAATTTCTTGGTCCCTGGGGATTTTTTTTTCATTTTTTTCTATATAAAACATATAAAACAAAAAAAAAATCTAAAAAGAAAAAAAGAAACAAAAAAAAATAGTTAGTTTAGCCAATTTTGACAATTTAACTGGTTAGTTTAGTATTAGGGTTAGTTAGTGTCAGGGAACCGTCAAAAAGCGTAGTTAGGTATAGTGTCAGGGAATTTAGCGTCAGGAATCGGTCACCGTAGATAGGCTTAGCGTTAGGGATCCATCACCGTAGTTAGGTTTAGTATCAGGGAAGCTCGGAATAATCTAGATAGGTTTAGCGTCAGGGACCCGTCACCGTAGTTAGGTTTAGTGTCAGGGAAGCTTGGAATAATCTAGATAGGTTTAGTGTCAGGGAATCGTCGCCGTAGTTAGGTTTAGCGTTAGGGAAGTCCACATAAAATTTAGTTAGGTTTAGTGTTAGGAACCCTCGCCCTAGTTAGCTTTAGTGTCAGGGAAGTCCACTTGCTCTCTAAAAACAAAACACGCATTTGTGCTAGTTGTGCTATCCTATTGCTCCCAGTTAGGGATTTATTTTTTTGCTGTATATAAATTTTGTCTTAGCACAACAAGCATGTCCCAACGGACATTTACTGCTGAAGAGGCGTATGCATTTCTGGCCTCCGACACAGACTCGTCAGATGGTGATACACAATTTTTTTTGTCTATCTCCTCATCCAGCGATGAAGAGGAGGGACCCCCTAGGAGACGCCCCAGGACCACCATTATAGTAGAAATCCCTGAGAGAAGTGACCCCACAACAAGTGATACCCCTGAGCGAAGTGACCCCATTTGGACGCCCACACCAGACCATTATGAACCCCAAATCCCTGAGTACACGGGCAGCCCAGGGATCAAATTTAACACGGCAGGGTTCAGTGAGATGGACTTTTTCAAGTTCTTCTTCACTGATGACTTTATAGAGCTAATGGTCTCCCAGACTAATTTATATGCCCAACAGTATATCACCAAGAACCCCAACTCAATGTATGCCCAATCCCAGAGGTGGACTCCTGTAGACGCAGCAGAGTTGGGCAAGTTCTGGGGACTGCTCTTGAACATGGGGCTTCTGAAAAAGCCATCCATTAGCACCTACTGGAGCACGGACATCTTATACCACACCCCGATGTACCGTATGGCCATGTCCAGGATGCGTGATGAGGCAATACTTTGCTTCCTACATTATGCTGATAATGAGCAGTGCCCACCCCGAGATGACCCCAGTTTTGACCGTTTATATAAACTGAGACCCTTATTAGACCATATCAGTGCCCGGTTTGCCCAAGCATACACCCCCGAGAAGTGTATTTCTATTGATGAGTCCCTGGTACATTTTAAAGGGAGGCTTCAATTCCGCCAGTACCTGCCAAGTAAGAGGGCAAGGTATGGCGTGAAGTTGTATAAGCTGTGCGAGAGTGCATCAGGGTATACTTATAAATTCAGGATATATGAAGGGAAGGACAGCAGTATTCAGCCCCCAGAATGCCCCCCCTTACTGGGAATTAACGCAAAAATTGTGTGGGATTTGGTGCACCCACTGCTGGACCAGGGTTACCACCTCTACCTGGATAATTTTTATACCAGCGTCCCACTCTTCAAGTGCTTCGCTTCCAGAAGTACTGCGGCATGCGGCACTGCTAGAAAAAATCTTAGAGGCCTCCCTAAAACACTACTTGGGCAAACACTCAGAAGGGGTGAGAGCAGGGCACATTCCAGCAGCAACATATTGTGTGTCAAGTACAAGGACAAGAGAGATGTCCTTGTATTGACAACAATACATGGCCACACCAGTACCCATGTACGAGGTACCAGTACAGAGACCCCCAAACCAGATTGCATCCTGGACTACAATAGGTACATGGGAGGGGTGGACTTGTCAGTTCAAGTCCTGAAGCCCTACAGCGCTATGCGGAAATCGAGGGTGTGGTATAAGAAGCTGGCCGTGCACATCATACAGATGGCATTGTACAATGCGTACGTGCTACGTCGATGTGCAGGCCAGAGGGAAACTTTCCTGGAATTTCAAGAGGTGGTTATAAAGAACCTAATTTTTTGCGACCAGGAAGGATGGGCACCCAGTACTTCTGGAAGCGAGGCCACACGCATCGTACCAGGGCAACACTTTCCAGGAGAAGTTCCCCAAGCCGGTGGAAAGGGAAAGAGTCAAAAGAGGTGCAGAGTCTGCTATAAGAGGGGGATAAGGAAGGACACAATATACCAATGCGACACGTGTCCCGAAAAACCAGGGCTCTGTATAAAAGATTGTTTTCAAATTTACCATACATCCCTTGATTTGTAATTTACCCTGATGCACTCCGCACAGCTTATCCCCCTCATCTTTCCCTTTTGAGCCCTGCCATGTGCCCAAGCAGCAAATAACAGCCACATGTAGGGTATTGCCGTACCCGGGAGAACCCACGTTACAATTTATGGGGTGTATGTCTCCGGTGGCACATGCTGGGCACAATATATCGGACACTGAAATGGCATATATGTATAGGAAATTGCAAATCTCACTTTGCACCATCTGCTGCGCATTACCTTTTACACAATAACTGTGGGGTCAAAATCCTCACTACACCTCTAGATGAATGCCTTAAGGGGTGTAGTTCTTAAAATGGGTTCACTTCTCGGGGGTTTCAACTGTATTGGTACCTCAGGGGTTCTGCCTACATGACTTAGCACCAGAAAAGCTCCAGTAGGCTAAATGGTGGTCCTTCCCTTCTGAGCCCTGCCGTGTGCCCAGGCAGCTAATAACAGCCACATGTAGGGTATTGCCGTACCTGGGAGAACACACATTACAAATTATGGGGTGTATGTCTCCAGGTGGCACATGCTGGGCACAATATATAGGACACTGAAATGGCATATATATATATAGGAAATTGCAAATTTCACTCTGCACCATCTGCTGCGCATTATCTTTTACACAGTAACTGTGGGGACAAAATGCTCACTACACCTCTAGATGAATGTCTTAAGGGGTGTAGTTTTTAAAATGGGTTCACTTCTCGGGGGTTTCAACTGTACTGGTACCTCAGGGGTTTTTGCATACATGACTTAGCACCAGAAAAGCTCCAGTAGGCCAAATGGTGGTCCTTTCCTTCTGAGTCCTGCTATGGGCCCAAACATCAGTTTATCACCACGAATGGGGTATTGCCGCACTAAGGACAAATTGGGCAACAAAATGGGGTATTTTGTTCCCTGTGAAAATAAGAAATTTTGATAAAAAATTATATCTTATTGGAAAAAATTTCATTTTTTTAATTTCACAGACCAATTCAAATAGGTGCTGTGAAAAAACTGTGTGCTCAAAATGATAACAACAACCATAAATGAATTCCTTGAGGGGTCTAGTTTCCAAAATGGGGTCACTTCTGGTGGGTTTCCATTGCTTTGATACCTCTGAGGCTCTGCAAATGCGACATGGCACCCGAAAACCAATCCAGCAAAATCTGGACTCCAACAAACACATAGCGCTCCTTTCCTTCTGAGTCCTCCCATGGGCCCAAACGGCAGTTTATCACCACAAATGGGGTATTGCCGCACTAAGGACAAATTGGGCAACAAAATGGGGTGTTTTATTCCTTGTGAAAATAAGAAATTTTGATAAAAAATTACATCTTAATGGAAAAAATATAATTTTTTTAATTTCACAGCCCAATTCAAATAGGTGCTGTGAAAAAACGGTGTGGTCAAAATGCTAACAACAACCATAAATGAATTCCTTGAGGGGTCTAGTTTCCAAAATGGGGTCACTTCTGGTGGGTTTCCATTGCTTTGATACCTCTGGGGCTCTGCACAACGAACACATAGCGCTCCTTTCCTTCTGAGTCCTCCCATGGGCCCAAACAGAAGTTTATCACCACAAATGGGGTATTGCCGCACTAAGGACAAATTGGGCAACAAAATTGGGTATTTTGTTCCCTGTGAAAATAAGAAATTTTGATAAAAAATTATATCTTATTGGAAAAAATGTAATTTTTTTAATTTCACAGACCAATTCAAATAGGTGCTGTGAAAAAACTGTGTGCTCAAAATGATAACAACAACCATAAATAAATTCCTTGAGGGGTCTAGTTTCCAAAATGGGGTCACTTCTGGTGGGTTTCCATTGCTTTGATACCTCTGAGGCTCTGCAAATGCGACATGGCACCCGAAAACCAATCCAGCAAAATCTGGACTCCAACAAACACATAGCGCTCCTTTCCTTCTGAGTCCTCCCATGGGCCCAAACGGCAGTTTATCACCACAAATGGGGTATTGCCGCACTAAGGACAAATTGGGCAACAAAATGGGGTGTTTTATTCCTTGTCAAAATAAGAAATTTTGATCAAAAATTACATCTTAATGGAAAAAATATAATTTTTTTAATTTCACAGCCCAATTCAAATAGGTGCTGTGAAAAAACGGTGTGGTCAAAATGATAACAACAACCATAAATGAATTCCTTGAGGGGTCTAGTTTCCAAAATGGGGTCACTTCTGGTGTGTTTCCATTGCTTTGATACCTCTGGGGCTCTGCAAATACGACATGGAACCCGAAAACCAATCAAGCAAAATCTGGACTCCAACGAACACATAGCGCTCCTTTCCTTCTGAGTCCTCCCATGGGCCCAAACAGAAGTTTATCACCACAAATGGGGTATTGCCGCACTAAGGACAAATTGGGCAACAAAATTGGGTATTTTGTTCCCTGTGAAAATAAGAAATTTTGATAAAAAATTATATCTTATTGGAAAAAATTTTATTTTTTTAATTTCACAGACCAATTCAAATAGGTGCTGTGAAAAAACTGTGTGCTCAAAATGATAACAACAACCATAAATGAATTCCTTGAGGGGTCTAGTTTCCAAAATGGGGTCACTTCTGGTGGGTTTCCATTGCTTTGATACCTCTGAGGCTCTGCAAATGCGACATGGCACCCGAAAACCAATCCAGCAAAATCTGGACTCCAACAAACACATAGCGCTCCTTTCCTTCTGAGTCCTCCCATGGGCCCAAACGGCAGTTTATCACCACAAATGGGGTATTGCCGCACTAAGGACAAATTGGGCAACAAAATGGGGTGTTTTATTCCTTGTGAAAATAAGAAATTTTGATCAAAAATTACATCTTAATGGAAAAAATATAATTTTTTTAATTTCACAGCCCAATTCAAATAGGTGCTGTGAAAAAATGGTGTGGTCAAAATGATAACAACAACCATAAATGAATTCCTTGAGGGGTCTAGTTTCCAAAATGGGGTCACTTCTGGTGGGTTTCCATTGCTTTGATACCTCTGGGGCTCTGCAAATACGACATGGAACCCGAAAACCAATCAAGCAAAATCTGGACTCCAACGAACACATAGCGCTCCTTTCCTTCTGAGTCCTCCCATGGGCCCAAACAGAAGTTTATCACCACAAATAGGGTATTGCCGCACTAAGGACAAATTGGGCAACAAAATGGGGTGTTTTATTCTTTGTGAAAATAAGAAATTTTGATCAAAAATTACATCTTAATGGAAAAAATATAATTTTTTTAATTTCACAGCCCAATTCAAATAGGTGCTGTGAAAAAACGGTGTGGTCAAAATGATAACAACAACCATAAATGAATTCCTTGAGGGGTCTAGTTTCCAAAATGGGGTCACTTCTGGTGGGTTTCCATTGCTTTGATACCTCAACACCTCTTTAAACCTGGCATGCTGCCTAAAATATATTCTAATAAAAAAGAGGCCTCAAAATGCACTAGGTGCTTCTTTGCTACTAGGGCTTGTGTTTTAGTCCACGAGCGCACTAGAGCCACATGTGGGACATTTAAAAAAACTGCAGAATCTGGACAACACATATTTAGTAGTATTTCTCTGGTAAAACCTTCTGTGTTACAGAAAAAAATGGAATAATATTGAAATTCAGCAAGAAAAATTAAATTTGCAAATTTCACCTCCACTTTGCTTTAATTCCTGTGAAACGCCTGAAGGGTTAAAAAACTTTCTAAATGCTGTTTTGAATACTTTGAGGGGTCTAGTTTTTAAAATGGGGTGTTTTATGGGGGTTTCTAATACATAGGCCCCTCAAAGCCACTTTAGAACTGAACAGGTACCTTAAAAAAAAAGCTTTTGAAATTTTCTTAAAAATATGAGAAATTGCTGTTTATGTTCTAAGCCTTGTAACGTCTAAGAAAAATAAAATAATATTAAAAAAATGATGCCAATCTAAAGTAGACATATGGTAAATGTGAACTAGTAACTATTTTGGGTGGTATAACCGTCTGTTTTACAAGCAGATGCATTTAAATTCTGAAAAATTCTATTTTTTCAAAATTTTCTCTACATTTTGCAATTTTTCACCAATAAACACTGAATATATCAACCAAATTTTACCACGAACATGAAGCCCAATGTGTCACGAGAAAACAATCTTAGAATTGCTTGGATAGGTTTAAGCATTCCGACGTTATTACCATATAAAGTGAAATATGTCAGATTTGAAAAATGGGCTCTGAGCCTTAAAGAGGCTCTGTCACCAGATTTTGCAAGCCCGATCTGCTATTGCAGCAGATCGGCGCTGCAATGTAGATTACAGTAACGTTTTTATTTTTAAAAAACGAGCATTTTTGGCCAAGTTATGACCATTTTCGTATTTATGCAAATGAGGCTTGCAAAAGTACAACTGGGCGTGTTGAAAAGTAAAAGTACAACTGGGCGTGTATTATGTGCGTACATCGGGGCGTGTTTACTACTTTTACTAGCTGGGCGTTCTGATGAGAAGTATCATCCACTTCTCTTCACAATGCACAGCTTCTGGCAGTGCAGATCTGTGACGTCACTCACAGGTCCTGCATCGTGTCGGCACCAGAGGCTACAGTTGATTCTGCAGCAGCATCAGCATTTGCAGGTAAGTAGCTACATCGACTTATCTGCAAACGCCGATGCTGCTGCAGAATCATCTGTAGCCTCTGGTGCCGACACGATGCAGGACCTGGAAGTGACGTCACAGCGTGATCTCTGGAGAACACGGCTGTGTCTGCACTGCCAGAAGCTGGGCGTTGTGAAGAGAAGTGGATGATACTTCTATACACAACGCCCAGCTAGTAAAAGTAGTAAACACGCCCCGATGTACGCACATAATACACGCCCAGTTGTACTTTTACTTTTCAACACGCCCAGTTGTACTTTTGCAAACCTCATTTGCAGAAATACGAAAATGGTCATAACTTGGCCAAAAATGCTCGTTTTTTAAAAATAAAAACGTTACTGTAATCTACATTGCAGCGCCTATCTGCTGCAATAGCAGATCGGGCTTGCAAAATCTGGTGACAGAGCCTCTTTAAGGCCAAAACTAGGCAGCGTCCTTAAGGGGTTAAAACCCCTCTACAGAATAATGCCTCAATAGCCTCCCCATACAGTATAATGACCCTATAGCTGCTTCAGAGGCGTAGCTAGGTTCTCCAGCACCCGGGGCAAAGATTCAGTTTGGCGCCCCCCCCCCCAACCTCTTTCCCGACATCTCCTTCCCCCTCGTCGGATTTTTTTTCTCTACCAATCGACGTGTAATTTTTTTCCCACATTTCTTTTTATGTAACGCGAGCATAAAAACATTTATACATTTTACAAGCAATATGGTTCTATACACAACACCAGAACCAAGCTCAGTACATAAATACAGCCCCAGAACCAAGCTCAGTACATATATACAGCACCAGCACAAATACAGCTCAATTTAGTGCAACCCCTGCCGTATAGGTGTGTACGGCGTAAAACTACAGCTCCCAGCATGGCCCGAACAATGGTGATAAGATGCTGTTTCACAAAAAATAAATCCTATCATAATTACACCACCCATCATCTCGCTGCAGATTATTCAGTGACTACAGTGCTGATTAGAGGCAGAATAAACATTTACATTAAGTGACTCACCGGTGACGTCTCATATTCTAGTTCTATTTCTCCATCCAATCCAGACCTCTATGATGACTTCTCACGGTCACAGACCATTTCTGCAGTTTGCCGCTCACATGTCTTCAGCTTCTCACTTTTCCAACATTTCTGCACCTATAAATAAATATAAAGTTATCATTATACCACACACTATGCCCCTAAATATAATAGCACCATACACTGCACCTCTAATTATAATAGCACCATACACCGTGTCCCACACACACACACACACACACACACACACACACTGTGCCCCCTGTAGATAGTGCCTGCCATAGAGCCCCCTGTAGATAGTGCCCCCATATAGCCCACTCCTGTATATAGTGTCCCACAAATAACTCCCCCTATAGTACTCTACAGATACCCAACCCCTGTATATAGCCCCCTGTAGATATAGCCCAGCCCTGTATATAGTGCTCCACGTATAGCCCAACCCTGTATATAGCCCCCTGTAGATATAGCCCACCCCTGTATATAGTGCTCTACAGATAGCCCACCCCTGTATATAGCACCCCTGTAGATATAGCCCACCCCTGTATATAGCCCCCTGTAAATATAGCGTACACCTGTATATAGTTCTCCACAGATAGCCAAACCCTGTATGTAGCCCACTGTAGATATAGCCCACCCCTGTATATAGTGCTCCACATATAGTCCACCCCTGTATATAGTGCTCCACATATAGTCCACCCCTGTATATAGTGTTTCACAGATAGCCCACCCCTGTATATAGCCCCCCTGTACATATAGTCCACCCCTGTATATAGTGCTCCACTAGATAGTCCACTCCTGTATATAGTGCTCCACAGATAGCCCACCCCTGTATATACTATAAACAGGGGTGGGCTATCTGTGGAGCACTATATACAGCAGTGGACTATATGTACAGGGGGGCTATATACAGGGGTGGGCTTTCTGTGTAGCACTATAGGGGGAGCTATTTGTGGGATACTATATACAGGGGTGGGCTATATCTACAGAGGGGACTATATCTACAGGGGTGGGCTATATCTACAGGGGGTGGGCTATATCTACAGGGGTGGGCTATATCTACAGGGGGACTATATCTACAGGGGGAATATATCTACAGGGGGGCTATATCTACAGGGGGGCTATATCTACAGGGGGCTATATCCAGGGGTGGGCTATATCCAGGGGTGGGCTATATCCAGGGGTGGGCTATATCTACAGGGGGCTATATCCAGGGGGGCTATATACAGGGGTGGGCTTTCTGTGTAGCACTATAGGGGGAGCTATTTGTGGGATACTATATACAGGGGTGGGCTATATCTACATGGGGACTATATACAGGGGTGGGCTATATCTTCAGGGGGGCTATATCTACAGGGGGACTATATCTACAGGGGGACTATATCTACAGGGGGGCTATATCTACAGGGGGGCTATATCCAGGGGTGGGCTATATCCAGGGGTGGACTATATCCAGGGGTGGGCTATATCTACTGGGGGGGCTATATCTACAGGGGGGGCTATATCTACAGGGGGACTATATCTACAGGGGGACTATATCTACAGTGGGGCTATATCCAGGGGTGGGCTATATCCAGGGGTGGGCTATATACAGGGGTGGGCTATATCTACAGGGGGACTATATACAGGGGTGGGCTATCTACTGGGAGACTATATCTACAGGGGGGCTATATCTACAGGGGGGCTATATCTACAGAGGGGCTATATCTACGGGGGGCTATATCTACAGGGGGGCTATATTCAGGGGTGGGCTATGTCCAGGGGTGGGCTATATCCAGGGGTGGGCTATATCTACAGGGGGACTATATCTACAGGGGGACTATATCTACTGGGGGACTATATATACAGGGGTGGACTATATCTACAGGGGTGGGCTATATCTACAGGGGTGGGCTATATCTACAGGGGTGGGCCATATACAGGGTTGGGCTATATCTACAGGGGGCTATATACTATATAGCCCCCCTGTAGCTATAGCCAACCCCTGTATATGGTGCTCCATAGATAGCCCACCCAGTATATAGCCCCCCCTGTAGATAGACACCCCACCCATAGATAAAGCCCCCCGCGTGTAGATAAAGCCCCCCCGTAGATAAAGCCCCCCCCCCCGTGTAGATAAAGTCCCCCCTCCGTAGATAAAGCCCCCCCATGTAGATAAATTCCCCCCATAGACAAAGTCCCCCTTGTAGATAAAGGCCCCCCCGTGTAGACAAAGTCCCCCCGTAGATAAAGCCCCCCTTGTAGATACAGCCACACTTTTATTACAATTAAAAAAAACAAAAAAATATTTAAACTCACTTTAATGCCACTCCCACGCCGTCCGGCAGCCATGGAGACCTGCTCTCTTCTGCGCAGGTCTCCTGGGGGTTGAACGCAGCGTCTATGAAAGGCGCTGATTGGCTGGGCAGGATGACTTTCCCTGTCACTCAGCGCCTTTCATCGACGGAAGCTTCACTGGTACAAAAGGTACCAGTTGCTTCACTCGTGGAAAGGCACTGAATGGCCTTTCATTGCTTCTAATTGTACCTGTGTCCTATAGACACAGGTACAATTATAGTGCAGGAGGAGGTGGCGCTGGCGCCCCCCTCTAAGCTGCGCCCGGGGCACATGCCCCGCCTGCCCCCCCTAGCTACGCCCCTGGCCGCTTCATACAGTATAATGCCCCCCTAGCTGCCCTTATACAGTATAATACCCCCCAAAGCTGCCCCTAGTGAGAGTGCCCATATATAAAGTGCCAGTGCCCTCTCGATAGTGCCACAGTGCTCATGTAGATATTGCCGCTATATAGTGTTACAGTTTTCAGGTTGATAGTGCCACCCCCCTGTAGATAGTGCTACCCCCACCCTGTACACAGCGCCATTGAGACTCCCTCTAGAAGCGCAATACCCAGCCAGAGCATAGGCCGGGGATTCCGCTCCTAGAGGGAAGCCCTGATGTTACTGTCCATATATGGACAGTGACGTCAGTGGATACTCCTTGAGCGAATCCCCGTTGCCGACTCTGGCCGGGGATTCCGCTCCAGGAGGAGCCACTGATGTCAATGTCTAGATCATCGGCAACAGGGATTCCGCTGAAGGAGTAGCCACTAATTCTGAAGCAGGAAACTATCAGCTCCCTGCTTCAGAATTAGTTCAGAACGGAGAAAGCTCCTCCGCTCGCCGAAGACTCCCCGACATTGTTGCCAACTCCACTTCAGAAATTTCTGGACAACTGAGCTAAAAATCACGGACAGACCAAAAGTTTTACGGACACATTACAAAATCAAGAGTAAGGCCCCATGCACACGACCGTAGATTTCGTCCGTAATTACGGACCCATTCATTTCTATGGCCGTAGAAACCTTCAGTAAAAAATAGGACATGTCCTATTTTTTTATTTTATGGGCCATGGTCCTATACTTTATAATGGGAGCACGGATTGCAAATGCGGATGACTGTCCGTAGACGTCTGTGGCCGGCCGTGCCCGTAATCACAGATTGTGATTACGGGCACGGTCGTGTGCATGGGGCCTCAGTGATAATAAAGAGCATAACTAACACCTTTTATAAGTGATCACACAAGTGGGATAGAAAAAAGAAGAGTACGGGAACAACTGAAGTTGAATTAAAAAACGATTAAAGTAAGGGCCTGTTCACATCACCGTTCGCTTCCCGTTCCGGGGTCCATCGGAGGTTCCCGTCGGGTGAACCCCGCAACGGAAAGTCAAACTGAAATAACAGCTTACGTTTCAGTCGACTGCGCTATTGATTCCGTCGGAAAAATGGAAACCTGCCGGAATGGTGACGAACGGTAACCATTAGCAATGTTTCCGTCACCATTGATATCAATGGTGCCTGAAACGGAAGCTGTGGTTTCATTTTGACTTTCCGTTGCGGGGTTCACCCGACGGAAACCTCAGACAGAACCCCGAAACGGAAAGCCAACGCTTATGTGAACAGGCCATAAGGCTTCTTTCACACTAGCATTAATATACGTTTACCTGTCTTCCGTCAGAGGAAGAGAGGACCGATACGTTAAACGGAAAGCAGCGGTTCCATTAGAATTACCATTGCTTTCAATGGTAATTCTTTTGTATCAGTTGCTTTCCGTTTGTCTCCATTCGCTAAGTTTCCATTTTTTTAAAGAAAACAAAAGTGCAGTCTGCAGAACTTTTATTTCCGTTTAAAAGAACGGAAACCTAGCGAACGGAGACAAACGGAAAGCAACTGATACAAAAGAATTACCATTGAAAGCAATGGTAATTCTAATGGAGCTGTTGCTTTCCGTTTAACGTATCGATCCTCTCTTCCGCTGACGGAAGAGAGGTAAACGTAGATTAATTAGTGTGAACAAAGCCTAATACAACTAACATATTAATAATATTTTTAAAAAAAGGACCTTCTGGGCTTTGAACCAGGAACCTCCCACATGCAAGGCAGACAAGCTGCCACTACACTATAGAAGCTATCATATCACTACCTGCAAAACAGTAGTAGTTGAGGGATTATTCAAGAACGACAGGCACTATCTTAGTTCATCCTGCCGGCAATGTCTGTTTGTCTGCTGCGTGTTGGTGGTGTCTGGTCAGAGACTCACATTCAGACTAGCTGCCGCTGCTGCCGCGTGCATTGTGCACTGGGAGTGACTGTGAGAATCACCAGTCACAGCCCCGCTTGTAGCTTTCCCACGCTAATTAAGCACAGGAAAGCTACAAGCGGGGCTGTGACTGGTGAGTCGGACTCTCAATCCACCCGCAAAGTAGCACTGTGCCCGGGGAGCCCTCTGCGAGCGCAGGAGCTCCCTCTGCTCCTCCGCTATGAACCAATTCTGAAGCAGGGAGCTGATGGTTCCCTGCTTCAGAATTATTTTGGACTGTCCCGCTGAATCCGGGACGGTTGGGAGGTATTTTTCAATGTTGAGAGGGTCCAGGTTACATGGATGTGATGCAACTCACAAATCAGCCACTAGATGGCGTCCGACACTGTGCTGTGTCTGCAGTACACGGTAAGTTGTAACTAAGGATTTCCAGCTCACACGCAGGGAACAATTATTTTTTTTTTGCAGGAGGGTTGGGAGGTATGCCGTTGCCGACTATGGCCGGGGATTCCGCTCATAAATGGACAGTACCGTCAAGGGCTTCCCCGAGCACAGCGCTTAAAGGAACAGTGTCATCACAAATTATTTTTTTATATGTTAAAGATGTTAGTGCTTTATTAAAAACGTTTATATTCATTTGTGTGTTTGTGTTTTACTTTTTCTTATTTTTACACTTTTTCTTCCCTATGGGGGCTGCCATTTTTTGTTCCATTTCTGTGTGTGCCGATTAACGACACATACAGACATGGAATACGGCAGCCACAGTCCCATAGGGACTGCGAACGGCTCCCGTCCCATTGACTGCAGTGTACGGCGTCTGTGTGGGAACTGCGCATGCGCCGCTCCCACACAGTCCTATTCGAAATTGGCGCCGTCCGGCGCCATTTTCCTGTGGACCGGAAGTCGCGGCCGGACAGTAATATTACTACTTCCGGTCGCGGCTTCCGGATTTGTGCACTTGCACCAGCGGCAGCAAACGGAGCGGACGGGCCGGAGGGAGCCGCGGCGGCAGGAGCAGGTAAGAGATTTCAATGTATGTTCGTGTTTGTGTGTGTTTACTACTGTATGTAAACCTACTACACTGTGTGTTAGCTCAAAAAATGGCGACACACAGCGTAGGAGGTTACACCGTTCAAACCCCTCGTTTATCCCGGCACTAGCCAGGATAAAAGAGGGGGGGATGCTGAGAGCTCACTAGAGCGAGGGCTTTTAACCCAATGTTGCAATGCTGCAATTTTGGGAACAGCTCCATCTAGTGACCAAAAATGGGTAGTATTATAAATTAGAAATAATTTATAATATTACCTGGACTCGTGGAAAAAAATAAAAAAAATTTAAACAGTGTTTAATCACCCACACACTAAATGTTTAATTTTTAAAAAAAAAACATGTTTTTCTGGCAACACATTCCCTTTAAAGTAGCACTGTGCTCGGGGAGCCCTCAGCGAGCGGAGGAGCTCCCTCTGCTCCTCCGCTATGAACTAATTCTGAAGCAGGGAGCTGATGGTTCCCTGCTTCAGAATTAGTTTGACAGTGGGACATACCCCCGTCTGCCCGGGACAGCGCTACACCGCCCAGAATCCGGGACTGTGCCACTGAATCCGGGACGGTTGGGAGGTATGCTTCAATGTTGAGAGGTTCCAGGTTACATGGATGTGATGCAACTCACAAATCAGCCACTAGATGGCGTCCGACACTGTGCTGTGTCTGCAGTACACGGTAAATTGTAATGAAGGATTTCCAGCTCACACGCAGGGAACAATTTTTTTTTTTTTGCAGGAGCGTCTATTTCCTTAAACTGCACAGACAAGGTAACTGCTATAAGAGCAAACCACATCCATATGATGTCATGCAATAAGGCAAACAGGGTAGCAGTGCAAAGTACTTATCTGTATCCAGGCAATGATTCAGTGTCCGTTACCAGTGAGGTGTCTCTCACTGTCTGCAGGCAATATCCAGCCCAGTCGGTCCTGTGGAAGTCTGTGAGCTCTCGTCTGCGGGCAAGCACTGCAGATCCTCCTATTATACTGAGGGGGGCCGTGCTGCAAGGGATCCCCACCTCTCACCGCTCTATCTCCGGCGGTCTTCTGCTTCACCTCCCCTCTAGATGGCGGGTGGCCGCTCCGCCGCCTCTCAGAGCGGTCTCACGCCCACCTGTTGGGCCGACTTCGGCGGTCGATATGGCGCTCCCGCGGCAGAGTAAAGCTGTCACCGGGATATCGTGTCGTCTCAGGTCACAAAAACCTGGGATGCCCGGACCGGAGACCAGAATCTTCAGCTGGGTGCAGGAGCTGAGTTAAAACGCGGCCATCCTGGATGTCCCGCCCACCGGAAGTCCGCACGCCAACATTTATAAAGCAAACTCTTCTGAGCACAGCAATACCCCACATGTGGCAATAAACTGCTGTTTGGAGACAGAGCAGGGCTCAGAAGGGAAAGAGCACCATTTGACTTTTGGAGTTCAAGATTTGCTGGATAAGTTTGTGGCGCCATGTCACATTTGCAAAGCCGCTGAGACGCCAAAACCATGCAAGCCCCGCAAAAGTGACCCCATTTGGGAAACTATACCCCTCAAGGAATTTATCTAGCGGTAGAGTGAGCATTTTGACCCCACTGTTGTTTTTGCTGAATTTATTGGAATTAGGCAGTGAAAATTAAAATCTACATTTTTTTCTACTAAAATTCAGAATTTTTTTGATTTTCACAAGGAATAAAGGAGAAAAGGCACCCCAACACTTGTAAAGAAATTTCTCCCGAGTACGGCAATACCCCATATGTGGTCATAAACTGCTGTTTGGACACACCGCAGGGCTCAGAATGGCAGGAGTTCTACTTGGCATGCAGATTTTGCTTGATTGTTTTTTGAGCGCCATGTGGCATTTGCAGAGCCCCTGAGGTACCAGTACATTAGAAAACCTGAGAAAGGACTCTATTTTGGAAAGTATACCCCTCAGGGCATTCATCTAGGGGCGCAGTGAGCATTTTGACCCCACAGGTTTGATTTTTTTTTAAATTAGAAATGAACGCTCAGTGGATGGTGCAAAGTGAAAATTGCAATTTTCCACTAATATGCCATTTTAGTGCCCCTTATGTTGTGCCCAGTTCGTGCCACTGAAGATAAAACCTCAAATTGTTAAGCGTGTTCTCCCGGGTATGGCAATGCCATATATGTGAATGTAAACTGCTGTTTGGGCACGCTGTAGGGTTCAGAAGGGAGGGAGCACCATTTGGTTTTTGGGGCGTAGATTTTGCTTAGTGGTAGTTCTGTTTGGGGTTTTGGTGATATTTCAGTTTATAATGTGGGACATATATAAGCTGTGCGGAGAACATCAGGGCATAATAAGAGGGTATAATAATGCGCTAAATAAATAATAATTCATAGGTGTGTGGCCAGTGTCGCACTGATAAATGGTGCCCAATCTATCGCCATATTCTGAGAGCCAGAACTTTTTTATTTTTATCTCTACCGGGACTGTGTGAGGGCTTATTTGTTGCGGGACAATCAGAAGTTTTCATTGGTACCATTTTGGGGTACATGCGATTTTTTTTATCATGTTTAGTTTAATTTTTTGGCAAGCGAGGTGACTAAAAACCAGCAATTCTGGCAATGATTTTTATTCTTTTTTTTTTACGGCGTTCACCGTGGGCTATAAATAACAATTTTACTTTATTCTGCGGGTCGATATGATTACGGCGATACCATACGTATATAGTTTTTTTTATGTTTTGCAGCGTCTGCACAATAAAATCACTTTTGTTTCAAATAATTTATTTATTGTATCACTATGAGAGCCATAACTTTTTATTTTATCGTCAAAAAGGTGTGGGAGGGCTTTTTTTTTTTTTTTGCGGGACGGGCTGTAGTTCTTAATGGTATAATTTTGGGGTACGTGCAACTTTTAGATCACTTTTTTTATTTTGTTTTGGTAGGGGTAGTGACCAAAAAACAGCGATTCTGGAATTGTTTTTTATTATATTTTTTTACGGCATTCACAGTGCGGGTAAAATGGCATGTTATTTTTATAGTTTGGGTCGTTACGGACTCTGTGATACCACATATGTGTACTTTTTTGTTAAAGTTTTCAGTTATTCCCTATAATAAAAGACTTATTATGGGAAAAAAGGCGGTTATTTTTTAACTTGAAACTTTTATTTTTTTATACTTTTTTACAACATTTTTATTAACTTTTTTGAATGTCTTTTTGTCCCACTAGGGGACTTGAAGCATGAAGATCTGATCGCTATTCTAATACACTGCAATACCTACATAGTGCAATGTATTAGAGTTGTCAGCTATTCACTGACAGCAAGCCTATTAGGCTCCGCCTCCCGGCGAGGCCTAATAGGCTGCCATACTAGGAGGCCATTGTTAGGCCTCTGGTTGCCATAGCAACCATCGGCATCCCCGCGGGTGCCGATCGTTGCCATTAATAAACATCGGGTGCGATCTAACCACCTAGATGCAGCAATCGCTTTTGATCGCTTCATCTGAGGGGTTAACCGGCCGGAGCCGAGCCTAGCTTCGGTCCTGGCCGTTAGACCAGGATGTCAGCTGTGACAAACAGCTGACATCCGCGGCTATGGCTACAATCAGAGGTGCCGACAGACTAGAAACCACATAGATGCAGCGATCGCTTTTCGCTGCATCTAAGGGTTTAATCGGCTGTATCGGAGGCTTTGTTCCGGTCTTGGCCATTACAACGGGGTGTCAGCTGTAATATACAGCCAACACCTGGCGGAGATGGCGCTGGCTGAGCTTCTGAGCCAGCTCCATCACATACACGTTCTCAAGGAGCTGTGATTGGTCCCCTGCCGTATTATTGTGCCGATCAACTGTCATAAACAGTTGATGGAACAGTTCTGTCACCTTATCCTTTGACAGGGTGACAGTTGTTAGCCAGAACGCACTGGTATGTCTCGGTGCCTTAAAGCACTGCAATACAGAACGTACCGGTGCGTTAAGGGGTTAAAGGCAAGTCAGGTCACATGGGCATGATGTCATTAAAGGTACTTAAGCCCACAAGGCTTTAACCCCTTAAGTACTCAGCCTAGTTTGGGCCTTAAAGAGGCTCTGTCACCACATTATAAGTGGCCTATATTGTACATGATGTGATCGGCGCTGTAATGTAGATTACAGCAGTGTGTTTTATTTAGAAAATCTATCATTTTTAACGGAGTTATGACCTATATTAGCTTTATGCTAATGCGTTTCTCAATGGACAACTGGGCGTGTTTTACTTTTTGACCAAGTGGGCATTGTACAGAGGAGTGTATGATGCTGACCAATCAGCATCATACACTTATCTCCATTCATTTACACTGCTGATAGCGATATACACTACCGTTCAAAAGTTTAGGGTCACTTAGAAATTTCCTTATTTTTGAAAGAAAAGCACAGTTTTTTTCAATGAAGATAACATTAAATGAATCAGAAATACACTCTATACATTGTTAATGGGCTAAATTACTATTCTAGCTGCAAACGTCTGGTTTTCAATACAATATCTACATAGGTGTATAGAGGCCCATTTCCAGCAACCATCATTCCAGTGTTCTAATGGTAAATTGTGTTTGCTAACTGTGTTAGAAGGCTAATGGATGATTAGAAAACACTTGAAAACCCTTGTGCAATTATGTTAGCACCGCTGTAAACAGTTTTGCTGTTTAGAGGAGCTATGAAACTGACCTTCCTTTGAGCTAGTTGAGAATCTGGAGCATTACATTTGTGGGTTCGATTAAACTGAATGAAGGCTATTCAATGGGAGAAATTGCCAAGAAACTGAAGATTTCCTACAAAGGTGTGTACTACTCCCTTCAGAGGACAGCACACACAGGCTCTAACCAGAGTAGAAAGAGAAGTGGGGAGCCCCGCTGCACAGCTGAGCAACAAGACAAGTACATTAGAGTCTCTAGTTTGAGAAATAGACGCCTCACAGGTCCTCAACTGGCAGCTTCATTAAATAGTAACCGCTAAACACCAGTGACAACGTCTACAGTGAAGAGGCGACTCCGGGATGCTGGCCTTCAGGGCAGAGTGGCAAAGAAAAAGCCATATCTGAGACTGGCTAATAAAAGGAAAAGATTAATATGGGCAAAAGCACACAGACATTGGACAGAGGATGATTGGAATAAAGTGTTATGGACAGATGAATCGAAGTTTGAGGTGTTTGGATCACACAGAAGAACATTTGTGAGACGCAGAACAACTGAAAAGATGCTGGAAGAGTGCCTGACGCCATCTGTCAAGCATGGTGGAGGTAATGTGATGGTCTGGGGTTGCTTTGGTGCTGGTAAAGCGGGAGATTTGTGCAAGGTAAAAGGGATTTTGAATAAGGAAGGCTATCACTCCATTTTGCAACGCCATGCCATACCCTGTGGACAGCGCTTGATTGGAGCCAATTTCATCCTACAACAGGACAATGACCCAAAGCACACCTCCAAATTATGCAAGAACTATTTAGGGAAGAAGCAGGCAGCTGGTATTCTATCTGTAATGGATTGGCCAGCGCAGTCACCAGATCTCAACCCCATAGAGCTGTTGTGAGAGCAGGTTGACCAATCCAACTTGTGGGAGGGGCTTCTGGAAGCATGGGGTGAAATTTCTCCCGATTACCTCAGCAAATTAACAGCTAGAATGCCAAAGGTCTGCAATGCTGTAATTGCTGCAAATGGAGCATTCTTTGACGAAAGCAAAGTTTGAAGGAGAAAATTATTATTTCATATAAAAATCATTATTTCTAACCTTGTCAATGTCTTGACTATATTTTCTAGTCATTTTGCAACTCATTTGATAAATATAAGTGTGAGTTGTCATGGAAAACACAAAATCATCTGGGTGACCCCAAACTTTTGAACGGTAGTGTATATATATATATATATGTGTATATATATATATATATATATATATATGTGTGTATATATATATATATATATATATATATATATATATATGTCTATTTGGTTGCCTGTACATATGTCTATGGACTGAGGTGCCTTGCTACATAATATAGTTACATTTATATGGGGTAAAATATGGGTTAAAAGGTGCGTAGTCTGGTCCTAATTTTTTGGGCCTTTTCCAGATTGTATTCTGGTCCCTGTACTGTATATCTCATAATTGCAGTTTGCACCGCATCTTCCCTGCGTTTTCCTTGCACACTTTTGTGGAAATTGCCTTGGAGCGATACTGACAGCATGTGTCAGTTTGCCCTCATATAATACGGCGTTCCCGGCACAGTATCTACGTTGGCGCATGCGCGGACATGCGCAGTTGAACGCTTCACCTCTGACATATTTGGTCTCCTGGGCATGCGCAATAGCGCACAGGGGACACCGTGAGTAGCGCGGTTGTTTTGAACTTTAGCAGCCTATACCATCATGGTGAGTGTCTCCATTTGTTCTCTTAATGTATTCACTGGTGCCAGCAATACCTAATTGTGCATAATCATGGATATGCACTGACTGTCGGTACGTTTTATGGATTGTAATTTATGGAGATATATACATTATGACATGACATGTTTTTTCTATAGCACTTTGTTAAAACTATGTTTTAACGATATGCCATATTCACTGTGTATGGTTAATTATTTTCTGATGCAAACCCTTCCCTCTTGATTGAGGCTTTCCTATATATGCACTGTTGTAACATGTGTTCACTATCTTGAGAAAGGCTCTATGGTAGAGCTGAAACGTTGCTGTTTTGACTGATGGAATAAAGCACATTTGTAAAGGGTTTGCCTGACACAGGTTCTGTGTCGACGCCCGGGGTTAATCAGCCTTCATCAGCTCCAAGGTCTGCTAGAGTGACGCGATCTGTTACCACTCAGGCTTGCAGGCTGAGGAGAGGGAGAACCTATCACAGCCTGGCCTGACTGTTCTAGCTCCTGCCCTTGGTCTATTTATACCCTTACTTGCAGCATGTTCCTTGCCTGTGATTCTCTGGTTTCCTGGCTCTGCTATTCCTGCTATTTACCTGATTGACCACTGTAACCTTTTTGACCCTGGCTTGTCTGACTATTCTCCTGCTCCGTTTTGCTACTACGTACACTCCTGGTTTGATTCGGCTCGTTCACCACTGCCTGTTGCTCACGGATTTCCGTGGGCAACTGCCCCTACTTCCCCTTTGCTTCTGTGTGCCCTTGTCTTGTGTTGTCTGTCTTGCACTTACTTAGCGTAGGGACCGTCACCCAGTTGTACGCTGTCATTTAAGACGGGCCATGCAAGTAGGCAGGGACTGAGTTGCGGGTAAATTAGGGCTCACCTGTCTTCTGCACACCCCGATTCATTACATAATCACAGGCCTTATGTAAAGGATCTGCCAGACACAGCTTCTGTGTCGACGCCCGTGGGTAATCAGTCTGCACCTGCTCCTATGTCTGTGAGACTGACTCCATCTTCCACCACTCAGGATGGCAGGCTTAGGAGTGGGAGAGCCTATCACAGCCTGACCAGACAGAGCTAGCTCCCGCCCACTGTCTATTTATACCTTCCTTTCCTGTTCCTCCTTTGCCTGTGATTCTGCTCTGCTTGTTTCCTGGCTCTGCTGCAACTGCTTGAACTACTGATCCTCTGCTGCTGCTTGAACTACTGATCCTCTGCTTGTTATTGACCTTGGCTTACTGACCACTCTCCTCAGCGTTTTGTACCTCGTGCACTCCTGGTTTGACTCGGCTCGTTCACTACTCTCGTTGCTCACGGTGTCTCCGTGGGCAGCTGCCCCATTTCCCTAGCTTCTGTGTACCCTTGTCTGTTTGTCTGTCGTGCACTTACTGAGCGTAGGGACCGTCGCCCAGTTGTACCCCGTCGCCTAGGACAGGTCGTTGCAAGTAGGCAGGGACTGAGTGGCGGGTAGATTAGAGCTCACCTGTCTGTCTCCCTACCCCGTTATTACATAATCACAGGCCCATATACCTAGTCTCCCTGGTCCCTGACACAACTATGGACCCCCTTGAGACCCTGGCTCAGCAAATGCAGGGCCTCTCCCTACAGGTCCAAGCCCTGGCTCAGAGGGACTACCAGCATGATGCTACCCTGGTAGTGCCCCCCACCTCACCTCTTGAACCCCACCTCAAGTTGCCTGATCGGTTCTCAGGGGACCGGAAGACTTTTTTCTCCTTTCGGGAGAGTTGTAGGCTCTATTTTCGCTTGAAGCCCCTCTCCTCAGGTTCTGAGAGCCAGCGGGTTTTTATAATTATGTCCCGGCTCCAGGACGGGCCCCAAGAATGGGCCTTCTCCTTGGCTCCTGACGCCCCTGAACTTTCCTCCATTGATCTTTTCTTTTCTGCTCTTGGGCTCATTTATGACGAGACTGACAAGACTGCCTTTGCCGAGAGTCAGCTGGTGACCTTACGTCAGGGTAAGAGACCTGTTGAGGAGTATTGTTCTGACTTTAGGAAGTGGTGTGTAGCTTCTCGGTGGAATGACCCTGCCTTGAGGTGCCAGTTTAGATTGGGTCTGTCGAACGCCCTGAAAGACCTGCTAGTTAGCTATCCCTCTTCTGACTCCCTAGATCAGGTTATGGCTTTAGCGGTACGACTTGACCGACGTCTCAGGGAACGACGACTTGAACATTTTTGTGCCTTCCCCTCTGACCCCCCCATGATGCCTCCCGAGGTTCCGTTGCTTCGTTCTTCCACGGAAGACTCGGATGTACCTATGCAACTCGGGGCCTCCGTGTCCCCCCAACAACGTAGAGAATTCCGCAGGAAGAATGGTCTCTGATTCTACTGTGGGGATGACAAGCATCAAGTGAACAACTGTCCTAGGCGTAAGAATAAGCAGCCGGAAAACTTCCGCGCCTAAGTGATCATCGGGGAGGTCATTTGGGCGCACAGGTATTTCCCGTAAATATGAAACCTAATAAAATCTTGCTTCCCTTTCAGGTCTCTTTTGGTGGTAGGTCTGCTACCGGCAGTGCCTTCGTGGATTCAGGGTCTTCTGCTAATATTATGTCTGTGGAATTTGCTATGTCTCTAGCGATGCCATTGATTGATTTGCCTAAACCTGTCCCGGTAGTGGGTATTGACTCCACTCCTCTTGCTAATGGTTATTTTACACAGCATACCTGTAATGTCGGGGTAGGGAGACAGACAAGTGAGCCTTAATCTACCTGCCACTCAGTCCCTGCCTACTTGCAACGACCCGCCCTACGCGACGGGGTACAACTGGGCTACGGTCCCTACACTCAATAGGTGCACGACAGACAAACAGACAAGGGTACAAGAAGACAGGGAAATGGGAAAGTTGCCCACGGGGACACCGTGAGCAACAAGCAAAGTGAACGAGCCGAGTCAAACCAGGAGATGAGCGAGGTACAAAAACGCAGAGCAGAAGAGTGGTCAGTAAAGCCAAGGTTAAACACAAGCAGAGGATCAGTAGTTCAGAAGCTGCAGTAGGGCCAGGAAAACAGCAGAGAAGAATCACAAGCAAAGGAGGAACAGGAAAGGCAGGTATAAATAGACAGAGGGCGGGAGCTAGCTCCGTCTGGCCAGGCTGCGATAGGCTCTCCCACTCCTAAGCCTGCCATCCTGAGTGGTGGAAGATGGAGTCAGTCTCACAGACATAGAAGCAGGTGCAACCTGATTACCTATGGGCGTCGACACAGAAGTTGTGTCTGGCAGATCCTTTACAGTACCCCCCCTTTTATGAGGGGCCACCGGACCCATTCTAGGTGGACCTGGTTTATTGGGGAAACGCAGGTGGAACCTCCTGAGCAATACCCCAGGGTGAACATCCCGGGCGGGTACCCAAGTCCTCTCCTCAGGCCCGTATCCCCTCCAATTGACCAGGTACTGGAGGGAGCCTTGGACCATCCTGCTGTCCACAATCTTGGCCACCTCGAATTCTACCCCCTCAGGGGTGAGAACAGGGACCGGAGGTTTCCTCGAGGGAGCCAAGGACGGGGAGCAGCGTTTAAGGAGGGAGGCATGAAACACGTCGTGTACTCGAAAAGACGGGGGCAAATCCAGTCGGAAGGAGACAGGGTTAAGGACTTCAATGACCTTGTATGGCCCTATAAACCGGGGAGCAAACTTCTTGGACGGGACTTTAAGGCGCAAATTTTTTGACGATAGCCACACCAGATCCCCGACCACAAACAAGGGGTTAGCAGAACGTCTTCTATCTGCCTGAGTCTTTTGTATGCTCTGGGATGCCTCTAGGTTCTTCTGAACCTGGGCCCAGACTGTGCACAGTTCCCGATGAACGACATCTACCTCGGGATTGTTGGAACTACCAGGTGAAACGGAGGAGAACCGTGGATTAAACCCAAAATTACAGAAAAAGGGGGAGACCCCTGACGAGTTACTGACTCGGTTATTAAGGGAAAATTCGGCGAGGGGAATGAATGAGACCCAATCATATTGACAGTCAGAGATAAAACACCTTAAATATTGTTCTAGAGACTGATTAGTCCTCTCAGTTTGGCCATTAGTTTCAGGATGGAAGGCAGAGGAGAAGGACAGATCAATCTCCAACTTTTTACAGAAGGCTCTCCAAAACAATGAAACAAATTGTACCCCTCTGTCAGAAACAATATTGACAGGGACCCCATGGAGACGCAGGATGTGTTTGACAAACAAGGTAGCTAACGTCTTAGCATTGGGTAGTTTCTTGAGGGGCACAAAGTGGCACATCTTACTGAAGCGGTCTACTACAACCCACACCACCGACTTGCCTTGAGATGGAGGCAAATTGGTGATGAAATCCATGGAGATATGGGTCCAAGGTCTCTGGGGAATGGGCAAAGAACATAGTAAGCCCGGTGGTCGGGACCTGGGAGTCTTGGACCTAGCACAAACTTCACAAGCGGCAACGTAGGCCTTAACGTCTTTGAACAACCCAGGCCACCAATAGTTTCTGGCAATGAGTTGCTTGGTACCCAGGATGCCTGGATGGCCAGATAGTGCAGAGTCATGAATTTCCCTAAGTACCCTTAGCCGGAATTGCAGGGGAACAAACAGCTTGTTCTTAGGAAGGTTCCCGGGAGCTGAACCTTGATCAGCCGCAATTTCAGAGACTAAATCAGAATCAATAGAGGAAATGATTATACCTGGAGGCAAAATACAAGCAGGATCTTCCTCCGAAGGAGGGCTGGCCATGAAGCTACACGAGTTCGCGGTTGCCAATATCATAGTTACTCTCAGTGGGCGAAAACTTCCTGGAGAAGTAGGCACAGGGGCGGAGATGGGTGAGGGACCTGGTACCCTGGGACAAGACAGCCCCCACTCCCACCTCGGACGCGTCAACCTCCACAATAAATGGCTCCATTTGGTTGGGCTGAATGAGCACTGGGGCTGAGATAAAGCACTTCTCAAGGACCTCAAAAGCCTGGACAGCCTCAGGAGGCCAGTGGAGGAGATCAGCTCCTTTGCAAGTGAGATCCGTAAGAGGCTTAGCGATGATCGAGAAGTTAGCAATAAATCTCCTGTAATAATTAGCGAACCCCAGGAAAAACTGTAACGCCTTCAGGGAGGCAGGTTGGACCCATTCCGCCACAGCCTGGACCTTGGTGGGGTCCATGCGGAATTCATGAGGAGTGAGGATTTGACCCAAAAACTGTATCTCCTGCACCCCAAACACACATTTTTCAGTCTTAGAAAACAGTTTGTTTTCCCGAAGGGCCTGGAGCACCTTCCTGACATGCTCAATGTGGGAGGACCAATCCTTGGAAAACACAAGTATGTCATCAAGGTACACTACAAGAAATATCCCCAGGTAGTCTCTTAAAACCTCATTTATGAAATTCTGGAAGACCGCGGGAGCATTACACAACCCAAAGGGCATGACGAGGTATTCGAAATGACCTTCGGGCGTGTTAAACGCAGTCTTCCACTCATCCCCCTCTTTGATGCGGATAAGGTTATAAGCCCCCCGTAGATCAAACTTAGAGAACCATTGGGCCCCCTGAACCTGATTGAAGAGATCAGGAATCAAAGGAAAGGGATACTGGTTCCTTACAGTGACCTTATTCAAGTTTCGGTAGTCAATGCATGGCCTAAGACCACCATCCTTCTTCCCTACGAAGAAGAAGCCAGCACCTACCGGAGAAGTAGAGGGGCGAATGTAACCCTTGGCCAGGCATTCCTGGATATACTCTCTCATGGCTTCACGTTCGGGACAAGAGAGATTAAATATCCTACCCTTAGGGAGCTTAGCTCCAGGTACCAAATCAATTGTGCAATCGTATTCTCTATGAGGTGGTAACACTTCGGAGGCCTCTTTAGAGAAAACATCAGCGAAGTCCTGAACAAACTCAGGTAGAGTGTTCACCTCCTCAGGGAGAGAAATAGAATTAATAGAAATACATGACATCAAGCATTCATTACCCCATTTGGTAAGATCCCCAGTATTCCAGTCAAACGTGGAATTATGCAACTGCAACCAGGGAAGGCCTAAAACCAAATCGGACGATAATCCCTGCATCACTAGTACAGAACACTGCTCCAAAGGCACGGCTGCTTATTCTGACGCCTAGGACAGTTGTTCACTTGATGCTTGTCATCCCCACAGTAGAAGCTGAGCCCATTCATCCTGCGGAACTCTCTACGTTGTTGGGGGGACACGGAAGCCCCGAGTTGCATAGGTACCTCCGAGTCTTCCGTGGAAGAACGAAGCAACGGAACCTCGGGAGGCATCATGGGGGAGTCAGAGGAGAAAACACAAATACGTTCAAGTCGTCGTTCCCTGAGACGTCGGTCAAGTCGTACCGCTAAAGCCATAACCTGATCTAGGGAGTCAGAAGAGGGATAGCTAACTAGCAGATCTTTCAGGGCGTTCGATAGACGTAATCTAAACTGGCACCTTAAGGCAGGGTCATTCCACCGAGAAAATACGCACCACTTCCTAAAGTCAGAACAATACTCCTCAACAGGTCTCTTACCCTGACGTAAGGTCACCAGCTGACTCTCGACAAAGGCAGTCTTGTCAGTCTCGTCATAAATGAGCCCAAGAGTAGAAAAGAAAAGATCAACGGAGGAAAGTTCAGGGGCGTCAGAAGCCAAGGAGAAGGCCCATTCTTGGGGCCCGTCCTGGAGCCGGGACATAATTATATCCACCCGCTGGCTCTCAGAACCAGAGGAGTGGGGCTTTAAGCGAAAATAGAGCCTACAACTCTCCCGAAAGGAGAAAAAAGTCTTCCGGTCCCCTGAGAACCGGTCAGGCAACTTGAGGTGGGGTTCAAGAGGTGAGGTGAGGGGCACTACCATGGTAGCTTCAGGCTGGTGGACCCTCTGAGCCAGGGCCTGGACCTGTAGGGAGAGGCCCTGAATTTGCTGAACCAGGGTCTCAAGGGGGTCCATAGTAGTGTCAGGGACCAGGGTAGACTAGGTATATGGGCTTGTGATTATGTAATGTCGGGGTAGGGAGACAGACAAGTGAGCCCTAATCTACCCGCCACTCAGTCCCTGCCTACTTGCAACGACCCGCCCTAGGCGACGGGGTACAACTGGGCGACGGTCCCTACACTCAATAGGTGCATGACAGACAAACAGACAAGGGTACAAGAAGACAGGGAAATGGGAAAGTTGCCCACGGGGACACCGTGAGCAACAAGCAAAGTGAACGAGCCGAGTCAAACCAGGAGATGAGCGAGGTACAAAAACGCAGAGCAGAAGAGTGGTCAGTAAAGCCAAGGTCAAACACAAGCAGAGGATCAGTAGTTCAGAAGCTGCAGCAGGGCCAGGAAACCAGCAGAGAAGAATCACAAGCAAAGGAGGAACAGGAAAGGCAGGTATAAATAGACAGAGGGCGGGAGCTAGCTCCGTCTGGCCAGGCTGCGATAGGCTCTCCCACTCCTAAGCCTGCCATCCTGAGTGGTGGAAGATGGAGTCAGTCTGACAGACATAGAAGCAGGTGCAGACTGATTACCTATGGGCGTCGACACAGAAGTTGTGTCTGGCAGATCCTTTACAATACCCCTGTTTTTGAACTCCTTGTTGGCTCCATGCATTTGGAGCAGTGCTCTGTACTGTTGATGCAGGGATTATTGTCCGATTTGGTTTTAGGCCTTCCCTGGTTGCAGTTGCATAATCCCACGTTTGACTGGAATACTGGGGATCTTACCAAATGGGGTAATGAATGCATGACGTTATGTTTTTCTGTTAATTCTATTTCTCTCCCTGAGGAGGTGAACACTCTACCTGAGTTTATTCAGGACTTCGCTGATGTTTTTTCTAAAAAGGCCTCCGAAGTGTTACCTCCTGTGGCAAAACCGGGTCAGTGGGGGTCGGTTTACGCCAAGAGAATGTGGGCGATAGATTCAGGCGACACAGATTAACAGGGGACAAGCCACAGCGGCGCGTTTATTAACAGGGACAGACACACACAGAACCAATGCATCGCTGCTTCTCCCCTCTGGGCTGGATGGGACAGGCTACCTCACTATGGGGTCTCTCCACTGTACCTTTCATCCTTTGGGGTGTCTCCAGATCCTCCTTAGTTAGATGGGACTCCAGCACTTGTCCTCTATTACTGTCCCTAGGTCAGGTTCCATCTCTGAGGTAGACAGCGCCTGTCTGCAGCTCACACTGCTATCTCATCCTCTCCTGGGCAGCAACTAACTCAGTTCTCCTCCAGCATAGCTATATCCCTCACTCAGGAAACAGGCCCCCTCCTTTTTCTTATTTACATTACACATGTTCCCGCTCTCAGCCTGTGACTCATTCTCCTTCAGTATAAGATTAACCCTAGAGGGGGAGGACAGTGAAGCAGCACTGAATACAATACAATATAAAACAACTGGTTATCAAACATAACGTAATGCAGTTTTTGGGGACATATCCCCATCTAGCACCGGGCGCCATCTAAGCTATGGCACCCGGATGGCGGGAGTGCGACGGTTTGTGGCAGGCTTAACTTTTATTTGGGTACAATGCCTGTAACCGTCACCCGTTCCGCCACAGACCTCGCCCAGCTTAGATCCAGAATCAGTCCTGCTGACCCTCTGTCGGGTCAGTGATGAGATCTGGGCCCGGTGCTGTCAGTCTCTGCCCATCAGTGTCCTGCTGCCGAGAGGGTCCATCAGCATTCTCGTGGTCCCGGCCCTTTTTATGAGAGATGGTAAAGTTATAGGATTGTAAGGCCAGGCTCCACCGTAGTAAACGCCCATTGTCCCCGGCGGTTCGGTTCAACCAACTGAGAGGACTGTGGTCTGTGACTATTGTGAACTCCCTCCCATAAACGTAGGGCTGGAGCTTCTTTAGAGCCCACACGACAGCCAAGCACTCCTTCTCAATGGTTGCATATGCCCTCTCTCGGTCCAGCAACTTCCGGGAGAGGTACGCGACCGGGTGTTCGTGGCCCGCCTGGTCCACTTGGCTCAGTACCGCTCCCAGCCCGACATCTGAGGCATCGGTTTGGACTATGAACCGCCGGTGGAAGTCAGGGGCAGCCAGGACAGGGGAGGTGGAGAGGGCAGTCTTAAGGCTCCCGAAGGCCGCCTCACAGTCAGGGGACCAGGGCATCAGTCGACTGAACCTTTTGGACGTCAACTCGGTCAAGGGTTTGGCCAGGGTACTATACTGCGGGATGAATTTTCGGTAGTACCCTGTGACTCCCAGAAAGGCCCTAACCTGCTTCTGGTTGGCCGGCCGGGGCCAATTGAGAATGGCCTCCACCTTGGCCGGCTCGGGGCGGATCTGTCCGCTGCCCACTCGGTGCCCCAGGTAGGCGACTTCTGCCATCCCCATCTGGCACTTGTCGGGGCGGATGGTGAGGCCGGCGTACCGGATGCGCTCCAGGATCTGCGCCACGTGCCCCAAGTGTTCCTCCCAAGTCTCGCTAAAGATAGCGATATCGTCCAGGTAGGCCTGGGCAAACTCCTGACACCCCACAAGGATCCGGTCGACCACCCTCTGGAAGGTCGCGGGGGCGTTCTTTATCCCGAACGGCATGCACGTAAATTCAAACAGGCCGAACGGGGTAATGAACGCCGAGCGCTCTTGGGCTTCCTTGGTCTGAGGAATCTGCCAGTAGCCCTTGCTGAGATCCAGAGTGGACACGAAGCGTGCCCCTCCCAGCCTATCGAGCAGCTCATCAATCCGGGGCATCGGATAGGCATCCGTAACGGTTACCTCGTTCAGCCGCAGGTAGTCTACACAGAACCTCGTGGTTTTGTCCTTCTTGGGGACCAACACAACGCCGGCGGCCCAAGGACTGTGAGATGGTACAATGACCCCCATCTCCAGCATGTCTTCTACTTCTTTTCTCATCGCGGTCAGCACTGAGGGAGCCACTCGGAACGCGGGCTGCCTCAGGGGTCGGGCTCCTCCAGTGTCGACCTCGTGAGCGACTAGGGAGGTACGTCCGGGGGACGCGGTGAACAGGGCCTCCTGGGCTGCTAACACCTCCCCCATCTCCCTACTCTGCAAGCGCGATAGCTGGACTTCAAGCTGCACATCTGCCAGCCCTGTCTGGCGTCGGGCCTCTGCCAGTAGGTCAGGGATGCGGTCCACGTCAGGGTTGTCCATGGGCGGGCAGCATATCGCGACCGCTCCTACCTCCCTTTCCACATAGGCCTTGAGCCGGTTTATGTGGTAGTTCCGTACCTGCTTTTCTGCTTTGTCGTGGGCTACTAGGTAGTTCGTCATCCCCTGTCGCCCCACTACAGTGTACGGTCCAGCCCAATTGGCCTGCAACTTGTTGCCTCGTACTGGCGCGAGGACCAGTACCTTCTCCCCCACCCCCAGCTCTCGGGGTCGGGCGCTACGGTTGTACTCGTCCCGTTGACGGCTTCGAGCTACTTCCAATCGCTGATGGGCCAAATCCATCAGCCGTGCTAGGCGCTCCCGCATTTGGCTCACATAGTCTACTACCGGGATCTCCGGGCTTGCAAACTTCCCTTCCCAACCTTCCGGGACTAAGTCCAAGGGTCCCCGGACCCGCCTCGCGAACAGCAACTCGAATGGGGAGTGCCCGGTAGACTCCTGCGGCACCTCTCGATAGGCAAAGAGAAGCTGCTGCAAGGAGCGGTCCCAGTCTCTCCCCTCCGAGTGGACGTATCGGAGTAGCAACTGCTTGAGGGTACCGTTGAAACTTTCACACAGTCCGTTCGTTTGGGGGTGGTAGGCGGTGGTTCTTAGAGAACACACCCCGTGCCGATTCCAGAAGTCCTGCATGAGTTCTCCCTGGAATTGAGATCCCTGGTCTGTGAGTACCTCACGCGGGAACCCCACCCGGCTGAAGATGTCCATGAGTCCCTGGGCGACGTGCTCGGCATCTATGGAGGACAGAGCCACTGCGTCCGGGTATCTGGTAGCGAAGTCTACCAGGGTTAGGATGTAACGCTTTCCCCCTCGGCTGGGGGGATTAATGGGGCCAACCAGATCTATGGCCACCCACTGGAAGGGCTCTCGGATGAGGGGCAGCTGCCTGAGCGGCACCTTGCGCGGCGCCCCCGCCACCCGTTGGCAGACAGGGCACGAAGCTCGGTACCGCCGCACGTCCTCAGTCAGCCCTGGCCAAAAGAAAGCCTTCGAGAGCCGGGCCCTGGTGGACCTGGTCCCAGTGTGACCCGCCGCGGGTATATCGTGGGCCAGGGCTAACAGTCGTGCACGGTAGGCTTGGGGAACAAGCAGCTGTTTGGAGGCGATCCAGGGCGACTCGGGCTTGGTCGGGGCTTCGACCCGGTACAACAGCCCGTTGTCCCACTGGAACCCTGCCTGGGCCCCTCCACTGGGTGGTCGATCGGCCAGGCTACGGGCAGAGGACAGGGAAGGATCCGTATGCTGGGCCTCCCTAAAAGCGACCCTATCCACCTCCCCCAGGTCTGTCGGTGGGTTCGTCAGGTCGGTCAGTTGTGAGGCGTCAGGGGCTTGGGTACTTACCACCGGCGGTTCAGGGGGCGGGGCTTCCGGGAGAGGAGCCTCGGTGGTTACACGGGTCGGTGGTGGAGGCCGGTAAAGGTTCTCCCGGGCTTGGCTGCGGGTCACGGCCCCAGCGAACTGACTTGTGAGACCGTTCCCAAGGTCGTTCCCCAATAAGACATCGGCGGGGAGATCCGGCATGGGCCCGACTTCGACCTCTCCTTTTCCGGGCCCCCTGTCCAGGTAGACTCTGGCGCGGGGAATGGACCGCTGCTGTCCGTCCGCCAGGGCAATCCGGGCTAATCGCTGGGGAAGAACCTTAGACTGGGGAACCAGGTCCGCTCTTACCAGGGTGAGGGATGCCCCCGAGTCACGGAGTCCTTGGACGGTGCGGCGTCCCAGCACCACGGGCTGTCGGTGGCCCTGCATGTTGGCAGGGACCTGGTTTGTCACGAGGCTCGCAAGCTCTACGTGGTAGACCACCTCCTCCACCTCTGGTGCATCTAGGAGGTGGTCACACTCATCGGGGTCGCCCGCCTCCGGGCAAAAGGCGACCCAGGTTGGGGTTGGTCTGGGAAAGGGCACCGTTGATTGGGCAAGGGGGCAGTCCCGTCGGATGTGCCCCGGCTGGTGGCACCCATAACACTGGCGGGAGTCCGTAGGGCCGTGGACCCTTGGAGGGATCGGGGCGGCCGTAGGCTGCGGCTGGGGTCTCATCAAAGTTGGCCGGGGTGGTTCTGCTATTTTGGTAGGGGCTCGGAGCTCTCGGCGTTGGTCCTGGCGCGGAAGGCTTCTCCACTGGGGTCGGTGGGCCAAGAACTCGTCGGCCAGGGTGGCGGCATCTTCAGGGGTGCTGGGGTGGTGGTCCGCGACCCAGGCACGAACGGGGACCTCCATCCTGGAGAGGAGTTGCTCCAAAATGACGAGGTCCTCCAGGGCCTCCCGACTGAAGGCCTTCTTCCCCTCGGCCCACCTGGAGCAGCTTAAGCGGAGCTGGGATGCCAGTTCCACATGGGTACCCTGGCCGGCGAGCGTCAAATTACGGAACCGCTCTCTGTAAGTCTCTGGGGTGATCGCATACCTCTTCAGCAGGGCGTCCCGGAGGCAACCGTAGTCCTGTCCGTCCTCTGGACCTAGGCTCCGGTAGACTTCAAGGGCCCTCCCTTGCAGGCTGGGCCCCACGTAGCGAGCCCATTCGGTGGTGGGGATGTCATGCATTTGTAGCTGTGTCTCCAGCATGGTTAGGTGCACATCGATATCCGTGGACGAAGGATCCAACTTGGGGAGGTCGTTGTATCGTAGTTGGGGTCTTCGGGGCCCGGCAGGGATTGGGGTTGTTGGTTCTGGGGGTGCAACTGCACGGGCCACGGCCCAAACGATGATCAGGCGCTCGGCCTCGGAGCATTGAGGCCCCAGAGCGGTCAGCAGATCGCCCATCCGCAGGGCCTGGGTGTCCGAGATGGCGCTATGGCCGGTTCCCTGGCGACTGGCCAGTTCTTCGGGGCAGTAGTCAATGTCACCCTCGGCCATCTCTCCCATCTCGGCCGGGTTCGCCAGGTCCCAGGCTTGGAGCTTCTCAATCAGCTGATCCTTGATGTCGCGGGACGAGAAGGCAATACGCCGGAACCGGCACAGCTCTTGGAGTGTAATTCGGAGGTAGCTGCCATAGGGGACAGCCTCTGCTCCGCCGGGAGGATCCATAGAGTCAGGCTCCATGACTGGGGATTTAGGTGCCTATGGTCCCCCTGTACTGCAGCACGTGTGGCAGTCCGCCCTGGAGGTCTGGCCGCGAAGCGCCGGATGGTACCAGGGTACCTATCCCCTGCCGCTTCCCCAGGAACGGGCTGAATCTATCCCACCGCTGCCACCAAATGTGGCAAAACCGGGTCAGTGGGGGTCGGTTTACGCCAAGAGAATGTGGGCGATAGATTCAGGCGACACAGATTAACAGGGGACAAGCCACAGCGGCGCGTTTATTAACAGGGACAGACACACACAGAACCAATGCATCACTGCTTCTCCCCTCTGGGCTGGATGGGACAGGCTACCTCACTATGGGGTCTCTCCACTGTACCTTTCATCCTTTGGGGTGTCTCCAGACCCTCCTTAGTTAGATGGGACTCCAGCACTTGTCCTCTATTACTGTCCCTAGGTCAGGTACCATCTCTGAGGTAGACAGCCCCTGTCTGCAGCTCACACTGCTATCTCATCCTCTCCTGGGCAGCAACTAACTCAGTTCTCCTCCAGCACAGCTATATCCCTCACTCAGGAAACAGGCCCCCTCCTTTTTCTTATTTACATTACACATGTTCCCGTTCTCAGCCTGTGACTCATTCTCCTTCAGTATAAGATTAACCCTAGAGGGGGAGGACAGTGAAGCAGCACTGAATACAATACAATATAAAACAACTGGTTATCAAACATAACGTAATGCAGTTTTAGGGGACATATCCCCATCTAGCACCGGCGCCATCTAAGCTATGGCACCCGGATGGCGGGAGTGCGACGGTTTGCGGCAGGCTTAACCTTTATTTGGGTACAATGCCTGTAACCATCACCCGTTCCGCCACACCTCCTCATAGAGAATACGATTGCGCAATCGATTTGGTACCAGGAGCTAAGCTCCCTAAGGGTAGGATATTTAATCTCTCTTGTCCCGAACGTGAGGCCATGAGAGAATATATCCAGGAAAGCCTGGCCAAGGGTTACATTCGCCCCTCTACTTCTCCAGTAGGTGCTGGCTTCTTCTTCGTAGGGAAGAAGGATGGTGGTCTTAGGCCGTGCATCGATTACCGAAACTTGAATAAGGTCACTGTAAGGAACCAGTATCCCCTTCCTTTGATTCCTGATCTCTTTAATCAGGTTCAGGGGGCCCAATGGTTCTCTAAGTTTGATCTACGGGGGGCTTATAACCTTATCCGCATCAAAGAGGGGGATGAGTGGAAGACTGCGTTTAACACGTCCGAAGGTCATTTCGAATACCTCGTCATGCCCTTTGGGTTGTGTAATGCCCCCGCGGTCTTCCAGAATTTCATAAATGAGATGGAATGGAAACCAACCAGAAATGACCCAATTTTGGAAACTGCACCCGTCAAGGAATTCATTTATTGGTGTTGTGACCATTTTGACCCCATACTTTTTTCACATAACTTATTTGAATTGGGCTGGGAATTAAAACACAATTAATTTTTTCCAATAATATGTAGTTTTGGCTGAAAATTTCTTATTTTCACAAGAAACAAAATACCCCATTCTGTTGCGCAATTTGTTCCGAGTGCCGCAATACCCCATTTATGATGATGATAAACTGCGGTTTGGGCCCATGGGAGGGCTCAAAAGGAAAGGACCACCATTTGGCCTACTGGGGATTTTCTGGTGCGAAGTCATGTATGCAGAAGCCCCTGAGGTACCAGTACAGTTGAAACCCGCAAGAAGTGACCCCGGTTTAAAAACTACACCCTTAAGGCATTCATCTAGAGGTGTAGTGAGCATTTTGACCGGACACATACACCCCATAAACTGTAATGTGGGTTCTCCTGCGTACGGCAATACCCTCAATTTGGCTGTTATCAGCTGCCTGTGCACGCAGCAGGGCCCAGAGGGGAAAGACGAGGGGAGATAAGCTGTGCGGAGTACATCAGGGTAAGTAAAATTGGGGTAAATTATAAACCAAGGGATGTATGATAAATTTTAAAACACTCTTTCATACAGAGCTCTGGATTTTCGGGACACCTGTCACATTGATATATTGTGTCCTCCCTTATCCCCCTCTTATAGCAGACTTTGTACCTCTTTTGACTTTTTCCTTTCTTGCCAGTTTGGGGAACTTCTCCTGGAAAGTGTTGCCCTGGTACGATGCGTGTGGCCCCGCTTCCAGAAGTACTGGGTGCCTCCCCTTCTTGGTCCCTAAAGATTAGGTTCTTGATAATCACCTCTTGAAATTCCAGGAAAGTTCCCCTCTGGCCTGCACATCGATGTAGCACGTACGCATTGTACAATGCCATCTGTATGATGTGCACGGCCAGCTTCTTATACCACACTGCATTGGCGCTGTAGGGCTTCAGGACTTGATCTGACAAGTCCACCCCTCCCATGTACCTATTGTAGTCCAGGATGCAGTCTGGTTTGGGGGTCTCTGTACTGGTACCTCATACAGGTACATGGGTACTGGTGTGGTCATGTATTGTTGTCAATACAAGGACATCTCTCTTGTCCTTGTCACACAATATGTTGCTGCTAGAATGTGCCCTGCTCTCACCCCTTCTGAGTGTTTGCCCAAGCAGAGTCTTAGGGAGGCCTCTCAGATTTCTTCTAGCAGTGCCGCATGCCGCAGGACTTCTGGAAGAGAGGCAGTTGAAGAGTGGGACGCTGGTATAAAAATTATCCAGGTAGAGTTGGTGACCCTGGTCCAGCAGTGGGTGCACCAAATCCCACACAATTTTTGCATTAAAGGGGTTGTCCCAAGTTGACTCAAATTTTTTTTTTTAAACATTGTAAGCAGGAAATTAATTTTAAAACATTTGCTGTTAAAAAAAAATTAAAATTCATTTCCTAAGTGCCTTTTTTTTACACTTGATAACTCAGCAAGTGCTGGTTATCTTTTCTAAAAAGGGGCGTGAGCGGCTCGATGTCAATCAAGCCGCTCCGCTCTGCAGTGTGCGCGCTCCCGATGTTGCTAGATACTGTAGTTCTAGCAGCATCGGGAGAATGTTCGTCTCAAGCGGGCATGGTAAGCCCGATTGAGACGAACTTACCGTGAATGTACTGTACACTACCCTACACTACACTACACTACACTACACTACATTACACTACACTACATTCACTACATTTACCCCGTTTCGGCTAACAACTTCTCCCCCACCCTGTCACTACATGTAATGTTTGTAGCCGCCGTACCGGTGCTGCATCAGCACCCGGCGAACAACTAAAAATATATTAAAAAAATAAACTCACCTAAGACGTTCTAACGGCGCTCTGAACGGTCCCGTCACTTGCCATCTTCCCTCTTCTTGGCGCCGCTCGCATTCATAGTAACAATGCGTTGTGGCGCAGATGACGTAATCATATCAGGCCCACGTGATTACGTCATCTGCACCCACCGCTCTGTTATTGTGAATGGGAGAAGAAAAGTGACGGGACCTTTCAGCTCTTCGTGGGAACGTCTTAGTGAGTTTATTTTTGTATGTATGTTGTCATGTATGTGTATATGTGCATGTATGTATATGTGCATGTATGTTTTCTTGTATGTATGTTGTCCTGTTTGTATGTGTATATGTGCATGTATGTATGTTTGCTTGTATGTATGTTTTCATGTATGTATGTTGTCATGTTTGTATGTGTATATGTGCATGTATGTTTCCATGTATGTATGTTTTCATGTATGTATGTTTTCATGTATGTATGTGTGTATGTTTTCATGTATGTATGTTTTCATGTAGGTATGTTTGCATGTATGTTTGTATGTATGTTTTCATGTATGTATGTTGTCATGTTTGTATGTGTATATGTGCATGTATGTTTGCATGTATGTAAGTTTTCATGTATGTATGTTTGCATGTATGTATATATGTAGATGTTTGTATGTATGGTTGAATGCAAGTATGTATATATGTATGTTTGCATGTATGTATGTATGTATGTATGTATGTTTGCATGTATGTATGTTTTCTTGTATGTATGTTGTCATGTTTGTATGTGTATATGTGCATTTATGTTTGCATGTATGTATGTTTTCATGTATGTATGTTTGCATGTATGTATGTTTGCTTGTATGTATGTTTGCATGTATGTTTGTTTGCTTGTATGTATGTTTGCTTGTATGCATGTATGTTTGCTTGCATGTATGTATGTTTGCTTGCATGTATGTATGTTTGCTTGCATGTATGTTTGTATGTAGGTTTTCTTGTATGTATGTTGTCATGTTTGTATGTGTATGTTTGCTTGTATGTATGTTTGCTTGTATGTATGTATGTATGCTTGTATGTATGTTTGCTTGTATGTATGTTCTCATATTTGTATGTGTATATGTGCATGTATGTTTGCATGTATGTATGTTTTCATGTATGTATGTTTTCTTGTATGTATGTTGTCATGTTTGTATGTGTATGTATGTGTATATGTGCATGTATGTTTGCATGTATGTATGTTTGCTTGTATGCATGTATGTTTGCTTGTATGTATGTATGTTTGCTTGCATGTATGTATGTTTGCTTGCATGTATGTATGTTTGTATGTATGTTGTCATGTTTGTATGTGTATATGTGCATGTATGTGTATGTATGTATGTATGTATGTTTGCTTGTATGTATGTATGTATGCTTGTATGTATGTATGTTTGCTTGTATGTATGTTGTCATGTATGTATGTTGTCATGTTTGTATGTGTATATGTGCATGTATGTTTGCATGTATGTATGTTTTCATGTATGTATGTTGTCATGTTTGTATGTGTATATGTGCATGTATGTTTGCATGTATGTATGTTTTCATGTATGTATGTTTGTATGTATGTTTTCTTGTATGTATGTTGTCATGTTTGTATGTGTATATGTGCATGTATGTTTGCATGTATGTATGTTTTCATGTATGTATGTATGTTTGTATGTATGTTTTCTTGTATGTATGTTGTCATGTTTGTATGTGTATATGTGCATGTATGTGTATATGTGCATGTATGTTTGCATGTATGTATGTTTGCATGTATGTTTGCTTGTATGTTTGCTTGTATGTATGTATGTTTGCATGTATGTATGTTTGCTTGCATGTATGTTTGCTTGCTTGTATGTTTGCTTGCTTGTATGTTTGCTTGCTTGTATGTTTGCTTGCTTGTATGTTTGCTTGCTTGTATGTATGTTTGCTTGTATGTATGTATGTATGTTTGTTTGTATAAATGTCTGTATGGCCATGTATGATACTGTCTGCCCTGTATCTAAGCCAACTTTGCCGCAGGCTTCTATACATGGTATAACAGTCAGTATCACACATGAAAGTGAAACTAAGCCTACGACATGTTTTATTTCATTTATTTTTTTTTATATTTTTGATTTTTTACAGGTTTGGTGTTTGGACTACGTCGGTTTCGAGGACTACTTAGATGACGCTTTTTTATTTCATCAATAAAATGGTTAATGAGGGTTGTGTTGGGGGTGCTTTATTTCAATAAAATATTTTATCTATATCTTTGTGTTTTATTTTCAAGTTTTATTACTATCACTTTAGTAAGGGCCGCTGTCTGAGTGACAAGGTCCATTACTAAGGGGAGGCTTAGTGTTAGCCGGTACAGAGGCTAACACTAACCACCATTATTACCCCGGTACCCACCACCACCAGGGGTGCCGGGAAGAGCTGGGTACGATCCAGTACCCGACCATCTATTGTGATGGTCGGGCTCCGGGGCGGCCGCAGGCTGGTATTATGAGGCTGGGAAGGGCCAAAAACAGTGGACCTTCCCACCCTTGCAATGCTAGGCTGCTGCTGCTGTGTTGTATCTGGCTGGTTATAAAAATGGGGGGGGACCCCACGTCATTTTTTTTTTATTATTTATTTATTATTTTTATTAAAAAGACATGGGGTTCCACCCAATTTATCATAACCAGCCACATACAACACAGTTTTATTAGCCTGGAAATGTACTAAACCAGTGGCCCCTCCCACCCGTGTAATGCCAGGCTGCTGCGGCCTTGTATATGGCTGGTTATTAAAAATGTGGGGGACCCAACGTCTATTGTTAAATTTTTAAAAAAAACGACGTGGGGGTCCCCCACATTTTTATAACCAGCCCGATACAACACAGCAGCAGCCTAGCATTACAAGGGTGGGAAGGTCCACTGTTTTTGGCCCTTCCCAGCCTCATAATACCAGCCTACGGCCGCCCCAGTACCCGACCATCACAACAGATGGTCGGGTACTGGATCGTACCAAGCTCTTCCCGGCACCCCTGGTGGTGGTGGGTACCGGGGTAATAATGGGTGGTTAGTGCTAGCCTCTGCACCGGCTAACACTAAGTACCGCCTTAATAATGGACGCTGTCAATCAGCCAACTGCCATTATCTAGGCACTAATAAAGTTTGAAAAAAAAAGACAAAGACAATTTTTTTTTATTGAAATAAGAAATCCCCAACAAAACCCCTGTTAACCATTTTATTAAAATTTTCAAAAAACTTAGATCTACGCAGTAGTCCAAAGAATCGAAGACGTAGTCCAATTGGTACATCAAAATCTGCAACAACATAAAAAAAAAGTTATCAATGTGAACAATACCGATACTTATACTCACCTACACAAACAACCACACACAAACATATACACAAACACATAAACACACACCCATATATTACACAAACACACACATAAACACATACACACAAACATATACACACAAACACATGTACACAAACACACCCATATATACACAAACACACATATAAACAAACACACAAATATACATATACAAAAATACACACACATACACACAAACATATGCACAAACACACCCATATATACACACACACACACACACACACACACATATACACACACAAACACATGTACACAAACACACCCAAATATACACAAACACACACACAAACATATACACAAACACACCCATATATACACAAACACACATATACACACAAACATATACACAAACATATGTACACAAACACACCCATATATACACATACACAAACACACACATATACAAAAACACACACACACACAAACATATACACACAAACATATACACAAACACCCATACACACACACACACACACACACATACACAAAAATATACACAAACATATACACATACACACAAATACACCCATATATACACTCACACATAAACACACACACACACATATGCACAAACACATATACACAAACACACCCATATATACACAAACACACCCATATATACACAAACACATGTACACAAACACACCCAAATATACACAAACACACATACAAACATATACAGAAACACACCTATATATACACAAACACACACATATACACACAAACATATACACACAAACATATGTACACAAACACACCCATATATACACAAACACACATACACAAACACACATACAAACATATACAGAAACACACCCATATATACACAAACACACACATATACACACAAACATATGTACACAAACACACCCATATATACACAAACACATACACAAACCCACACATATACAAAAACACACACACACACACACACACACACACAAACATATACACACACAAACACAAAAATATACACAAACATATACACATACACACAAATACACCCATATATACACTCACACATAAACACACACACACACACACAAACACATATACACAAACACACCCATATATACACAGACACACACACACACACACACACACACACAAACATATACACACTTACCTTTAGCGGAGCGCAGACTTCTCCTTGCGACGGGTGCCTTTCCACTGCATCTTCTGCGCATGCGCCGAGAAGCGCCGAGATGCGCGTTCACGAGCAAATTACATCCTCTGCTCCGGACGCAGAGGATGTCATTACGCATGCGCGGCCACCGCTAAAGGTAAATAGCGGTGGCCGGGAACCTAGGCAACGAGCAGGATACAAAGAGGGACCGACCGCAACTTCAATCAAGAATAGCAAGAAAACGACATCGCTGGACGACGGACAGGTAATTAGAATTCTTCTTATTTTTACATGGGGGAGCTTAATAGCTCCATTTATCAACTTGGGACAACCCCTTTAACTCCCAGTAAGGGTGGGCATTGTGGGGGCTGAATACTGGTGTCCTCCCTTCATATATCCTAAATCTGAAGGTATACCCTGATGCACTCTCGCACAGCTTATACATCTTCACGCCATACCTTGCCCTCTTACCCGGCAGGTACTCGCGGAATTGAAGCCTCCCTTTAAAATGTACCAAGGACTCATCAATAGAAATACACTACTCGGGGGTGTATGCTTGGGAAAACCGGGCACTGAAACGGTCTAATATGGGTCTCCGTTTATACAAACGGTCAAAACTGGGGTCATCTCGGGGTGGGCACGGCTCATTATCAGTATAATGTAATAAGCGAAGTATTGCCTCATTTATTTATTTTTTTAGGTTACAGTTCAGTTCTGAAGTTGCTTTGAGGGGCCCATATATTAGAAACCCCTATTAAACACCCCATTTTAGAAACTAGACCCCTCAAAGTATTCACAACAGCATTTAGAAAGTTTATGAAGCCTTTAGATGTTTCACAGAAATTTAGAGCAATGTAGAGGTGAAATTTAAATTTTTTTTGTTGTCAGAAAATCCTCTTTATACCATTTTTTTTCTAACACAAAAAGTTTTACCAGAGAAACGCAACTTAATACGTATTGCCCAGATTCTGCAGTTTTGATAAATATCCCACATGTGGCCCTAGTGCGGTAATGGACTGAAGCACCGGCCTCCGAAGCAAAGGAGCACCTAGTGGATTTTGAGGCCTCTTTTTTATTAAGCACCATGTCCGGTTTGAAGAGGTCTGGTGGTGTCAAAACATTGGAAACCCCCCAAAAGTGACCCCAATTTGGAAACTAGACCCCTTGTGGAATCCATTGTAGTTTTCTTGGGGTGCATGCGGCTTTTTGATCATTTTTATTCTATTTTTAGGTGGCGTGGTGACTAAAAAACAGCAATCCTACTATTGTTTTTTATTCTATTTTTTTTACAGCGTTCACCGTGCGCTATAAATGACATATTCACTTTATTCTGGGGGGCGATACGATTATGGCGATACCCTATGTTTATAGTTTTCTTTTATGTCTTATGGCGTTTGCACAATAAAATACGTTTTGTAAAAAATCATTCACTTTTTGTGTTACCTTATTCTAAGCGCCAGAACTTTTTTATTTTTCAATCAATAAAGCCGTGCGAGGACTTATTTTTTGCGTAACGAACTGTAGTTTCTCTTTTTATTCCATTTTTTGGGAGGTGAAGTGACCAAACAATTATGATTGTGGTATGGTTTATTATTTGTTTCTTTTACGGCGTTCACCGTGCGGGATAAATATCAAAATAATTTTTTAGTTCAGGCCGTTACGGACGCGGCGATACCAATTATGTATAGTTTATTTGTTTGTTTATGTATTTTTATTAATAATGAATGACTGATAAGGTAAAAAGGGGGATTTTTACTTTTAATACTTTTAAAACTTTTATTTTCTTATTTTTACACATCTTTTTCTTACTTTTTTTTCCTTCATTACTTTTTCCCACTAGGGGACTTGAGGGCAGGAGGCCCTGATCGCTATTCTAATACACTGCACTACATGCGTAGTGCAGTGTATTAGAACTGTCAGCTACTCACTGACAGCAAGCATAGTGGGTCCTTACTTTGTCAGGACCCACTAGGCTTCCGTCTATGGCATAGCCGGACGCCATTGTTTGGTGTCCGGTTGCCATAGTCACCATCGCCGGCCACTATCGTGTAGCAGGCCGGCGATGGCAGCTTAACCCCGTCGGGAGGACGGCCGAAATGGCCGGAGCGCGAACGATACAGCTGCCATGACCTAATAGTACGTCCAGGAGCGGGAAGGGGTTAAGAAGAATTAACAAATGTGGCATACAAACACAGAAACTAATAAGTGTACGCATGTTGCATTTGAAGTGCTCCTCAGAGGCTTCAATACTGCAATGTCATCTCAAGCTCATTTTGTTGCCGTCACACACTAATTTAGTCCTATTTCGGAGAAAAAAAAACACGTCCACAACACTAATACCATTTGGTACAAACTCACCGATTTCCCACTGCTCCTCCTGTGCGGTATGCCCAGTTCGGGTAGAGCACCAAACATATTTCCACCCATGCCACCTGTCTCAGTTTGCAGTTGCTGTATCCGGATGCCTCTTTGTCCAGGAAATGGGGCAGGCCTGTACCTGAAAATATAAATATTAAAGAAAAAAATGTATTATATGATCTTCAGGAAGAAAAAAAATTATATTAAAAAAAATATGAATATGTGCATTTTTGGCTCCTCTGGCATTGTTAGGGGCCTCTGGCCTCTGGCGTAGCTATAGGGGTCGCAGCAGTCGCACTTGCCCCAAAGCCAGGGGGGCCCAAGGGCCCGGCCGCACCACCTCTGTAAAACAATGATAACGAGGCTGCTGCACAAGCAGCATGAAGACCAGAGGCCTGCAGAACACGATAGAAAGCAGCAGCCAGCAGAAAAGAGATCTGCCCACCAGTCAGGAGCTTCTTCTTTTTCTGGGCACAGTACCTGCAGTTTGCAGGAATCAGTGATTCCCCTGTTCCGTAGAGACTGCAGAGGGCTGTGAACATCGCTACAATGCTCCAACAGTAAGTGCTCCCCAATCACTTATGTTTACATGAGTTTAAATTTTTTTCCTGATTTCGTTGTGTTTTTTTTGCAGCAATTTTCACAATCGTGGCAATTCTGCGCCATTTGCAGTGATTTTTGTAATTGTGGTAAAAATGACGCAGTATTGTCGTGATTTTAAAAATTGTGGCACAAAAACAATCAAATCCTTAAGCCACTGACTGGCTTAACCTTTGGAGGAAAATTGGGCTAAATTCACACAGGGCAGATATGCTGCTTAAAAGCACACAGTGTATCCACCCTGGCTGCAGGGAATCCCGGACGGAAAAAAAGCAACAAATTGTTGTGCAATTTTTCGGTCAGAATGTCAGTTGCGGAAAACTGCACATTTAAAAGACAAAACAAAAAAAAACACATACTTACCCTCTGACGTCCTGCAGACTGGCCTCCTGGGATGACGTGTCCTGTGATTGGTTGCAGTGGTCACATGTGATGAAATGTCATCCCAGAAGGCAGGCCTGGACAAAGAAGCATATATATTTTTGTTTTTTTCGGAGTTGCACTTCTTTGCGGTTTTACCTCCCCATTTAATTCAATCGGGTAAAGCCACAACAAAAATGCAGCGATTATGCAAATACATTAAAAAAACGCACCGCAGGTAAATTTCGTAGCAATTTTTTCCACTTATCATTTATGCAGTGCATGGATGAGATTTGTTATCCACTTTGATGCTACTGTATTATGCAGAAAATCCGCAGTATTTACGCTACATGTGAATTTACCCTAACTGTGGGTTGAGTATCTTTTCTCATTTATTTCCTGACATGACAAAAACTTATGTAAGCATATACTAGGGACAGATTCACACGCTGGGGATTCTTTCAGGATTTAGGTGTGGATTTCGCACTTAGATCCAAACAGAATCCGCCAATATTCCACCAGCAATGCAGTATTTTATACCTTATTAACAGTCTCAGGACGAAAGTGAAAAACCGCGGTTTAGGGCCTGTTCAGTGCCACACCGTCCATGAGGCAAGATCAGCATCTCACCTCAGGCGGCAGCCTGCTGCCTCTCTGAGGGAATGGCGGTGCCACTGAAACCAGCCACCGCCACATCCTCTTGCACTATAATTGTACCGGACTTTATAGGACGCAGACAGGGGCGTAACTAGGAAAGACTGGGCCCCATAGCAAACTTGGGCCCGCCCCCCTCATCTGGGTATCACTCAACCCCCCCCCCCCTTGTAGATAGTGCCTCCCTATAGATTCCACCACACAGCACCCCTTATAGATAGCACCTTACAGCCCCCTGTAGATAACATCATACAGCCCCCCTGTAGATAACGTCATACAGCCCTCCCCATGTAGATAACGCCATACAGCCCTCCCCCTGTAGATAACGCTATACAGCCCTCCCCCTGTAGATAACGTCATACAGCCCTCCCCATGTAGATAACGTAATACATCCCTCCCCCTGTAGATAACGCTATACAGCCCTCCCCCTGTAGATAACACTATACACCCACTGTAGATAACGCCATACACCCCCGTGTAGATAACGCCATACAGCCCCCCTGTAGATAACGCCATACAGCCCCCCCTGTAGATAACGCCAGACAGCCCTCCCCATGTAGATAACATCATACAGCCCTCCCCCTGTAGGTAACATTATACAGCCCACCCCCTGTAGATAACGCTATATACCCCCTGTAGATAATGCCATACACCCCCGTGTAGATAACGCCATACAGCCCCCTGTAGATAACGTCATACAGCCTCTCCTGTAGATAAAAACGCCAGACAGCCCTCCTGTAGATAATGCCAGACAGCCGCACTATAGATAACGCCATACAGCCCCCCTGTAGATAACGCCATACAGCCCTCCCCTGTAGATAACGCCAGACAGCCCCCCTTTAGATAACGCCATACACCGCCCTGTAGATAACGTCATACACCCCCTGTAGATAACGCCAGACAGCCCCCCCTGTAGATAACGCTATACAGCCCTCCCCCTGTAGATAACGCTATACACCCCCCTGTAGATAACGCCATACAGCCCCGTGTAGATAACGCCATACAGCCCCCCTGTAGATAACGCCATACAGCCCCCCCTGTAGATAACGCCAGACAACCCTCCCCATGTTACATAGTTACATATAGTTACATAGTTAGATAGTTTGTACGGTTGAAAAAAGACACATATCCATCAAGTTCAACCAAGGGATGGGAAAGGGGAAGTGGGATGGGAAAGGGGAAGTAAAAAATTTCTACACATAGGAGCTAATATTTTTTTGTTCTAGGAAATTATCTAAGCCTTTTTTAAAGCCATTTACTGTCCCTGCTGTGACCAGCTCCTGCGGTAGGCTATTCCATAAATTTACCGTTCTCACAGTAAAGAAGGCCTGTCGCCTCTGCAGGTTGAACCTTTCTTTTTCCAGACGGAGGGAGTGCCCCCTTGTTTTTTGAGGGGGTTTTACATGGAACAGGATTTTGCCATATTTTTTGTATGTGCCATTCATATATTTATATAAGTTAATCATGTCCCCCCTTAGTCGTCTTTTCTCAAGGCTAAATAGGTTTAGTTCTTTTAATCTTTCCTCATAACTTAGATTCTCCATGCCCCTTATTAGCTTCGTTGCTCTTCTTTGTATTTTTTCCAACTCCAGGGCATCCTTTCTATGAACTGGAGCCCAGAACTGGACTGCATATTCTAGATGAGGCCTCACTAATGCTTTGTAAAGTGGTAATATTACATCCCTGTCCCGCGAGTCCATGCCTCTTTTGATACACGACAATATTTTGCTGGCCTTTGAAGCAGCTGATTGACACGGCATGCTGTTATTTAGTTTATGATTTACAAGTACACCCAGATCCTTCTCAACAAGTGACTCCCCCAGTGTAGCTCAACCTAGGACATATGATGCGTGCAGGTTGTTCGTACCCAGGTGCATAACTTTACATTTATCTACATTAAACTTCATTTGCCAAGTGGACGCCCAAACACTTAGTTTGTTTAAATCTGCCTGCAATTCACGAACATCTTCCATAGTCTGAACTATATTGCATAGCTTGGTGTCATCTGCAAAAATAGAAATAGTGCTATTAATCCCATCCTCTATATCATTAATAAATAAGTTGAATAATAGGGGTCCCAGCACTGAACCCTGGGGTACACCACTTATAACTGGGGACCATTCTGAGTAGGAATCATTGACCACAACTCTCTGGATACGGTCCTTGAGCCAATTCTCAATCCAATTACAAACTATACTTTCTAAACCAATAGTCCTTAATTTACCCATTAGACGTCTATGGGGGACAGTGTCAAATGCCTTTGCAAAGTCCAAAAACACTAAATCCACAGCGGCCCCTCTGTCTAGGCTTCTGCTTACCTCTTCATAAAAACAAATCAGGTTGGTTTGACAGCTTCTGCCCTTTGTAAAACCGTGCTGGCTGTCACTTATGATACTATTTATTGTCACATAATTCTGTATATAGTCCCTCAATAGCCCCTCAAACATTTTCCCCACAATTGATGTTAAGCATACTGGTCTATAATTACCCGGCGAAGACCTAGAGCCCTTTTTGAAAATAGGCACCACATTTGCCCTGCGCCAGTCCCTTGGCACTATACTAGTCATGAGAGACTCTCTAAATATTATGAAGAGGGGGACAGAAATAACTGAACTAAGCTCCTTAAGAAATCTAGGGCGTAACCCATCTGGTCCTGGGGCCTTGTGTACATTTATTTTATTTTATTTAGCTTGCACCATATCTACATTCATCCATTTCAGTATATCAACTGATATATTAACAGCACTGGCAGCGGCTACATCAGCTGCTCCTTCTTCTGTTGTATATACAGAGCGGAAGAACCCATTTAGTAACTCTGCCTGTAATGGCAGGAAGGAGGTGAAGGGAAAGTGAGCCCTAATCTACCCACCGCCCTGTCCCTGCCTACTTGCAACGACCCGCCCTAGGCGACGAGGTACAACTGGGCGACGGTCCCTACGCTGGCTAAGTGCACAGGAAGACAAACAGGGAACACGCAAGGGAAGGGGCAGTAGCCACGGAACGCCACGAGGAAACGGGGCGGCGAACGAACAGTCAGGACCAGGACGAAGTGAGTACACCCGAGCGGGCACGGAGACAGAAGAAAGCCAGGGGCAAAGCAAAGCAGGTCAAGCAGAACTGCAGCAAGGCAGAAGCACGGCAGAAGCAGGCTGGAGCAAGCAGCAGTGGGGCCAGGAATCCAAAAGAATTACAAGCACTGAGGGAGAGCACAGGGCAGGTAATAAAGGGCAGGGGGCGGAGCTAACTCCGACAGACCAGGCCGCGATAGGCTCTCCCACTCCTGAGCCTGCCACCCTGGTTGGTGGGAGATGGTGTCAGTCGAACAGGTCTGGCCTCAGGTGTGGATTGATTAATCCCAGGAGTATAGCTAGATGAAGTACCTGGCAGATCCCTAACAGTACTCCCCCTTTTATGAGGGGCCACCGGACCCTTACTAAGGGGACCCGGTTTAGTGGGGAAGAGGAGGTGGAACCTCCTGATCAATACCCCAGCGTGAACATCACGGGCAGGTACCCAAGTCCTCTCCTCCGGCCCGTATCCTCTCCAATGGACCAGGTACTGGAGGGAGCCCTGGACCATCCTACTGTCCATAATCTTGGCCACCTCGAATTCCACCCCCTCAGGGGTGAGAACGGGAACAGGAGGTATCCTCGAGGGGGACCAGGACGGGGAGCAGCGTTTAAGGAGAGAGGCATGGAAGACGTCATGTATGCGAAAGGATGGGGGGAGCTCCAGACGGAAGGATACAGGGTTGAGGACTTCAATGATCTTATAAGGTCCAATAAATCGGGGAGCAAACTTCCTGGACGGGACCTTAAGGCGCAAGTTCCTGGACGACAACCAGACCAAATCCCCGACGACAAACCGGGGCAGTGGCGGACACAGACTGCAAAAGGCCCCTGTGCAGATAATGTGCCAGGGCCCCCCCGCCCCCCCCCCCCAATACCGACGAAGTTACCTAAACATATATATGCATATAAAAATAAACCTTACTAATAAAAATTATGAAGGAAGATTTATATTGTACATTTTATTACCAGTTTAGAACACAAGTAACACATTTTTTTCCGGGTTAAATTCTTATCTAAACTAAGTCCCTAAATGTGGGCAAAGAAAATGAAAAACCTATACTCACCTCCTCCGGCGCCTCCGTTCCCCCTCCGCAGCCCCTATCCCTTTCTGTGTTTACAAAGCTGCTGTGGTGACGCGCGGTCGATGGCACATGACCGCTGCAGCCAATCAATGCCCTCAACAGCGATTTGCTGTGGAACTACTGTCCTCAGCAGCACACCAATGAGGAGTTATTGGCAGCAGCGGTCACGTGCCATCGGCAGCGCGTCACCAGTGCAGCCTTGTACACTTGTAACACAGACCGAGACAGGAGGATGGGGGCTGCGGCGGGTCACGGGCCTCTGTCTCAGTCCTCAGCATCGCGCAGCTGAGAACTGAGTCGGCCAGCAGAGGAACGGGCCCCCTTCCCACGCGGGGCCCTTGTGCAGCTGCACCGGCTGCACATGCGGTATGTCCGCCCCTGAACCGGGGGTTAGCAGAACGTCTACTATCCGCCTGAGTCTTTTGTGCGCTCTGGGACGCCTCTAGGTTCTTCTGAACCTGGGCCCAGACAGTGCACAGTTCCCGATGAACCTCCTCTACCTCAGGATTATTGGAACAACCAGGGGAGACGGAGGAGAACCTTGGGTTAAACCCGAAATTACAGAAAAACGGGGAGACCCCTGACGAGTTACTGACTCGGTTATTCAGGGAAAATTCAGCAAGGGGAAGGAATGAGACCCAATCGAATTGACAGTCAGAGATGAAACACCTTAAATATTGTTCCAGGGATTGGTTGGTCCTTTCCGTTTGGCCATTAGTTTCGGGATGGAAGGCGGAGGAGAAGGACAGATCAATCTCCAACTTTTTACAAAAAGCTCTCCAAAATAAGGAAACAAATTGTACCCCTCTGTCAGAAACGATATTGACTGGGGCCCCATGGAGACGCAGGATGTGTTTCACAAACAAAGAAGCTAACGTCTTGGCGTTAGGTAGCTTCTTAAGGGGCACAAAGTGGCACATCTTGCTGAAGCAGTCGACTACCACCCACACCACCGACTTGCCCTGAGATGGAGGCAAATCAGTGATAAAATCCATGGAGATATGGGTCCAAGGTCTCTGGGGGATGGGCAAGGAACGTAGTAGGCCCGCAGGTCGGGACCTAGGGGTTTTGGACCTAGCGCAAACCTCACAAGCGGCGACGTAAGCCCTAACATCTTTAGGCAACCCAGGCCACCAATAGTTTCTGGTAATGAGGTGTTTGGTGCCCAAGATGCCAGGATGACCAGATAGAGCGGAGTCATGGTTTTCCCTGAGTACCCTCAGCCGGTATTGCAGGGGAACAAACAGTTTGTCCCCAGGGACGTTCCCGGGAGCTGCACCCTGATCAGCCGCGATATCAGAAGCTAAATCAGAATCCGTGGCAGAGACGATTGTACCAGGGGGTAAAATACAAGCAGGATCCTTCTCGGAAGGAGGATTGGCCATGAAACTACGTGACAGAGCGTCAGCCTTAATATTCTTGGACCCAGCCCTATAGGTAACCAAGAAATTAAATCTGGTAAAGAATAGTGCCCACCGAGCTTGTCTAGGATTAAGCCTCCGGGCCGATTCTAGGAAAACCAGATTCTTGTGATCCGTAAGGACCGTTACCTGGTGTCTGGCCCCCTCCAGGAAGTGCCGCCACTCCTCAAAAGCCCATTTAATGGCTAGAAGTTCGCGGTTGCCAATATCATAGTTACTCTCCGTGGGCGAAAACTTCCTAGAGAAGTAAGCACAGGGGCGGAGATGGGTGAGGGAGCTGGTACCCTGGGACAAGACGGCCCCCACTCCCACCTCGGAAGCGTCAACCTCCACAATAAATGGCTCCTCTTGGTTGGGCTGAATCAGCACGGGGGCCGAGATAAAGCACTTCTTGAGAGTCTCAAAGGCCTGGACGGCCTCAGGGGGCCAATGGAGGACATCGGCACCCTTGCGGGTAAGGTCCGTAAGAGGCTTAGCGACGACCGAGAAGTTGGCAATAAATCTCCTGTAATAGTTGGCGAACCCTAAAAAACACTGTAACGCCTTAAGGGAGGCAGGTTGGACCCATTCCGCCACAGCTTGAACCTTGGCAGGGTCCATGCGGAATTCATGAGGAGTGAGGATTTGCCCTAAAAATGGTATCTCCTGTACCCCAAAGACACATTTTTCAGTCTTAGCAAACAGATTATTCTCCCGAAGGACCTGGAGCACCTTCCTGACATGCTCCACGTGGGAGGACCAGTCCTTGGAAAACACCAGTATGTCATCAAGGTACACAACAAGAAAATTACCCAGGTACTCTCTCAGGATTTCATTAATAAAATTCTGGAAGACAGCAGGGGCATTACACAACCCAAAGGGCATGACCAGGTATTCGAAATGACCCTCGGGTGTGTTGAACGCAGTTTTCCACTCATCCCCCTCTTTGATGCGGATAAGGTTATATGCCCCCCGTAGATCGAACTTAGAAAACCATTGGGCTCCCTGAACCTGATTGAAATGATCTGGAATCAAAGGAAGTGGGTACTGGTTCCTTACGGTGACCTTATTCAGGTTACGATAATCAATGCACGGCCTAAGACCAACATCCTTCTTCCCCACGAAGAAGAAGCCAGCACCTACAGGAGAAGTCGAGGGGCGAATGAAACCCTTGGCCAGGCATTCTTGGATATACACCCTCATCGCTTCACGTTCAGGACATGAAAGATTAAATATCCTACCATTAGGAAGCTTGGCACCAGGCACCAAATCGATAGCGCAATCGTAATCTCTATGGGGGGGCAACACCTCGGAGGCCTCCTTAGAAAACACATCGGCGAAGTCCTGAACAAACTCAGGAAGCGTGTTCACCTCCTCCCGGGGAGAAATAGAGTTAACAGAAAGACATGACATAAGACATTCATTACCCCATTTGGTGAGATCCCCAGTATTCCAATCAAATGTGGGATTATGCAACTGCAACCAGGGAAGACCTAATACCAGATCAGACGATAATCCCTGCATCACCAGTACAGAGCACTGCTCCAAATGCATGGAGCCAACCAGGAGTTCAAAAACAGGAGTATGCTGAGTAAAATAACCATTAGCAAGGGGAGTGGAGTCGATTCCTACTACAGGGATAGGATAAGGTAAATCAATACAAGGCATCTTTAGAGACATAGCAAATTCCACAGACATGATATTAGCAGATGAGCCAGAATCCACGAAAGCACTGCCCGTGGCAGACCGGCCAGCAAACGAGACCTGAAAGGGAAGCAAAATTTTATTGCGTTTCACATTAACGGGAAATACCTGTGCGCCCAAGTGACCTCCCCGATGATCACTTAGGCGCGGAAGTTTTCCGGCTTCTTATTCTTGCGCCTGGGACAGGTGTTCAGTAGATGCTTGTCGTCCCCACAGTAGAAGCAGAGACCATTCATTCTGCGAAACTCCCTACGTTGTCGAGGGGACATGGAGGCCCCGAGTTGCATAGGTACCTCCGAGTCCTCCGTGGAGGGGCGAGGAGACGGGACCTCGGGGGGGATCGCAGAAAAGTCAGAGGGGAGCACACTGAAGCGTTCTAGCTGACGTTCCCTGAGACGTCGGTCAAGTCGTACTGCTAGGGCCATAACCTGGTCAAGGGAGTCAGGCGAGGGGTAGCTAACCAGCAGATCCTTCAGGGCGTCAGATAATCCTAACCTAAACTGGCACCTTAGGGCCGGATCGTTCCACTGAGAAGCTACGCACCACTTCCTAAAATCAGAACAGTATTCCTCCACCGGTCTCCTACCCTGACGTAAGGTCACCAGCTGACTCTCGGCTAAAGCAGTCCTGTCAGTCTCGTCGTAAATGAGTCCGAGGGCAGAGAAAAAACGATCAACAGACGAAAGTTCAGGGGCGTCAGGAGCCAAGGAGAAGGCCCACTCTTGGGGCCCTTCCTGGAGTCGGGATATGATGATACCCACCCGCTGGTTCTCGGAACCTGAGGAGTGGGGCTTTAGGCGGAAATACAGTCTGCAACTCTCCCGGAAGGAGAGAAACGTCTTACGGTCCCCTGAAAACCGGTCAGGTAGCTTGAGGTCGGGTTCTAGAGGTGAGGTGAGGGGTACTACTAAAGCAGCGTCACCCTGATTGACCCTTTGGGCCAGGGCCTGGACCTGTAGGGAGAGGCCCTGCATCTGCTGGGTCAGGGTCTCAAGGGGGTCCATGATAGCGTCAACGTAGGAGAAATGGTAGACTAGGTAAGGGCTTGTAATTATGTAATGGCAGGAAGGAGGTGAAGGGAAAGTGAGCCCTAATCTACCCACCGCCCTGTCCCTGCCTACTTGCAACGACCCGCCCTAGGCGACGAGGTACAACTGGGCGACGGTCCCTACGCTGGCTAAGTGCACAGGAAGACAAACAGGGAACACGCAAGGGAAGGGGCAGTAGCCACGGAACGCCACGAGGAAACGGGGCGGCGAACGAACAGTCAGGACCAGGACGAAGTGAGTACACCCGAGCGGGCACGGAGACAGAAGAAAGCCAGGGGCAAAGCAAAGCAGGTCAAGCAGAACTGCAGCAAGGCAGAAGCACGGCAGAAGCAGGCTGGAGCAAGCAGCAGTGGGGCCAGGAATCCAAAAGAATTACAAGCACTGAGGGAGAGCACAGGGCAGGTAATAAAGGGCAGGGGGCGGAGCTAACTCCGACAGACCAGGCCGCGATAGGCTCTCCCACTCCTGAGCCTGCCACCCTGGTTGGTGGGAGATGGTGTCAGTCGAACAGGTCTGGCCTCAGGTGTGGATTGATTAATCCCAGGAGTATAGCTAGATGAAGTACCTGGCAGATCCCTAACACTGCCTTCTCTTGATCCCCTGTGACCAACTTACCATTACCACTATCTAAGGGTCCTACATGTTCAGACCTTGGCTTTTTTGCATTTATATGCTTGAAGAATTTTTTAGGATTTGTTTTACTATCCTTGGCCACCTGCCTTTCATTTTGTATTTTTGCTGATTTTATTATCTTTTTACAGATTTTATTAAGCTCTTTATATTTTACAAAGGCTACAGCTGTACCCTCAGATTTGCCCTTTTTTTGTCACGTATTGCCCTTTTTACAGAAGGTGTAAGCCATGTGGGGTTTAATTTTAGTCGCTTATACTTGTTACCTGTATGAATAAATTTTGCACTATAATTACCCAAAGTAGATTTGAAAATCTCCCATTTATCATTTGTCCCATTATTTAACATTAGTTCTTCCCAGTCTATATCCTGAATTGCAGCCCTCATCCTGGGGAAATTGGCCTTCTTAAAATTAAGTGTTTTTGCCCTCCCAGCCTGTGTTTGTCTTTTACAGTATAGGTAAAATATAACTATATTATGATCACTGTTACCAAGGTTTTCACGAACATTGACATTCTCAACAAGCTCTGCATTATTAGAAATGACCAGATCCAACAGAGCTTCACCTCTAGTCGGGTCTTCCACAAACTGGCCCATGAAATTTTCCTGCAACAGGTTGAGGAAATGTCTCCCCTTTGCAGTTGAAGCCGAACCATGACACCAATTAATATCCCGGTAATTAAAATCTCCCATTATCACAACAGTACCCGCCTGTGCAGCCCGCTCCATCTGTTTATATATTTGACCTTCTATCTCTTCAGTTATATTGGGGGGTCTATAGATTACACCAAAAGTAATTTTTTCAGTGTTTACCTCCCTTTGTAATTCCACCCACAAGGTTTCAACCTCCTCACAATCTTCACCCTCTATTGTCTCATTCACACTCACCTTCATATCGCTTCTCACATACAGACATACACCACCACCTTTCCTATGTGTCCTGTCTTTCCGAAACAGTGTAAAACCCTGTAGATTTACAGCCCAATCATGTGAAGAGTCCAGCCATGTCTCAGCAACACCAACTATATCTATATCTTCTTCCAGTATCAAGGCCTCCAGCTCCCCCATTTTGCTTGCTAGACTTCTGGCATTTGTGAACATACACTTTAACTTGCCTTTAAATGTCTCACTTTCAGTATCAGAAATGTGATTTTTTGACATTTGGGCCTTTTTATTTTCACTGCTGTTTTGTAACGAAAGGATCTCCTTATCTTGTTGCCTAGTCCTCTCCCCACCGTCTGTTTCTCCCCCCACCAATATAGTCTGACCCCTCTCTACCCTAACTACCCCTTTATTTTCTTCATTGGCCTCCCTCCTCAGATGTAGATAACGTCATACAGCCCTCCCCCTGTAGATAACGCTATACACCCACTGTAGATAACGCCATACTCACCCGTGTAGATAACGCCATACAGCCCCCCTGTAGATAACGTCATACAGCCTCTCCTGTAGATAAAAACGCCAGACAGCCCCCCTGTAGATAACGCCAGACAGCCCTCCTTTAGATAACGCCATACACCCCCCTGTAGATAACGCCATACACCCCCCTGTAGATAACGCCAGACAACCCCCCCTGTAGATAATGCCAGACAGCCCCCCTGTAGATAACGCCAGACTTCCCCCCTGTAGATAACGCCAGACAGCCCCCCCTGTAGATAACGCCATACACGCCCTGTAGATAACGTCAGACAGCCCCCTCTGTAGATAAGGCCAGACAGCCCTAAACCCCCCCTGTAGGTAACGCCATGCAGCCCCCAACAAAAAACGGCCTATAGTTTGTCCTACAAAGGACATGCATCCTCTATCCACAGGATAGGGGATACATGTGTGATCGCTGGCAGCGATAAGGAGAACGGGGGACCGAAAGTCCCCCAAAGTTCTCCATGACAAACCTCGGACTTTTGGCGTCTGCGTAGTTCAATAAAAATGAAAGGCGCGCTTGTCACGCATGCGCACAAGTGCGACCGATGCGCAAGTCATTTCTATGGAGCTGCAGACAGACCCTGGAAGTCCGAGGTTTGTGATGGAGAACTTCGGGGGACTTTCAGTCCCCCGTTCTTCTTATCGCTGCCAGCTATCACAAATGTATCCCCTATCCTGTGGATAGGGGATGCATGTCTTTTGTAGGAACAACCCTTTCAGTGGAGTCGCGCTGTAGCAGCCATAGCGGCTGCAAGAAGAGCCTCCAGCCATGGGAGGGGGCGCCCGTGCCGGCGGGAGAAGCGGGCCCCCTCATGCTGCGGGCCCCGTAGCAGCCGTAGCGGCTTGAGGTGGCCCATGCCGCTAGCCGACACTCCCCCCCAAAGGCCCGGTGGCGCCGGTAGCAGCCGTTATGGCTGCTACTGCTGTGGCGATGCTACTACGGGGCCCGCACCGCTGAGCCTCTAACATTTATGGGCCAGGCGACACGGGCCCCCTCATGCCCGGGGGTGTCGCTAGCACCGGAGGGAGCCCGGTGCTAGCGACAGCCACCCCATCTTGCAGTAATTGTACCTGCATCTATAACACGCAGGTACAAATACATGCATTAGTGCTGAATGGCCGGGCATTCAACACCTTACAATGACGCTGATTGGCGGGGCAAAATGACTTGCCCTGCCAATCAGCGGCTTTCAACAACGCTAGCATCGCGATGATGTCATCGCGCCGCTTCCATGCTTGAAAGGCTCTAATTGACGGGGCAAGTCATTCTGTCCCGCCAATCAACGCCTTTGAACGACGCATCGTTCAGCTACAGAAGACCTGCTCAGAAGAGAGCAGATCTGCATCGACACCGGACGGGATCATGTGAGTATGTAAAGTTATTTTTTTTCTCTACTAAAACTGTGAGTGGCATTATCTTCAGTGGGGGCTATATCTAGAGGGGGGGGGGTTGTCTATATGTGGGGATGTGGGCCTCTGTATACAGGGAGGGGTCGGGTCTATATGTGGGGATGTGGGCCACTATACACCGTGTTCCAAATTATTATGCACATTGGATTTAAGTGTCATAAACATTTAATTATTCGTTTTTCAATTAAACTCATGGATGGTATTGTGTCTTAGGGCTCTTTGGATCATTGTAATCAATCTCAGACACCTGTGATAATTAGTTTTCCAGGTGTGCAAAATCAAAGGAAAACTACTTAAGAAGGACGTTCCACATTATTAAGCAGGCCATAGGTTTCAAGCAATATGGGAAAGAAAAAGGATCTCTCTGCTGCCGAAAAGTGTGAAATAGTGCAATACCTTGGACAAGGTATGAAAACATTGGATATTTCAAGAAAACTTAAGCGTGATCATCGTACTGTGAAAAGATTTGTGGCTGATTCAGAGCACAGACGGGTTCGTTCAGATAAAGGCATAATTAGGAAGGTTTCTGCCAGACAAATTAATAGGATTAGGAGAGCAGCTGCTAAAATGCCATTGCAAAGCAGCAAACAGGTATTTGAAGCCGCTTGTGCCTCTGGAGTCCCGCGAACCTCAAGGTGTAGGATCCTCCAGAGGTTTGCAAGTGTGCATAAAGCTATTATTCTGCCACCCCTAAACAATGCTCACAAGCAGAAACGGTTACAGTGGGCTCAGAAATAAATGAAGACTAATTTTCAAACCGTGTTGTTTACTGATGAGTGCCGTGCAACCCTGGATGGTCCAGATGGATGGAGTAGTGGATTGTTGGTCAATGGCCACCATGTCCCAACAAGACTGCGACGTCAGCAAGGAGGTGGCAGAGTCATGTTTTGGGCTGGAATCATGGGGAGAGAGCTGGTAGGCAACCCTTTGGGGTCCCTGACGGTGTGAAAATGACCTCTGCAAAGTACGTAGAGTTTATGACTGACCACTTTCTTCCGTAGTACAAAAAGAAGAACCGTGCCTTCCGTAGCAAAATTATCTTCATCCATGACAATGCACCATCTCATGCTGCAAAGAATACCTCTGTGTCATTGGCTGCTATGGGCATAAATGGAGAGAAACTCATGGTGTGGCCCCCATGTTCCCCTGACCTCAACCCTATTGAGAACCTTTGGAGCATCCTCAAGCAAAATATCTATGAGGGTGGGAGGTAGTTCACATCAAAACAGAAGTTCTAGGAAGCTATTCTGACATCCTACAAAGATATTCAAGCAGAAACTGTCCAAATACTCACAAATTCAATGGATGCAAGAATTGTGAAGGTGATATCAAAGAAGGGGTCCTATGTTAACATGTAACTTGGCCTGTTAATTTTTTTTTTATTGAAAGAGCTTTTGATTTCTGTAAATATGACCTCCTGATGCTGCAAATGTTCTCTTTACAACCTTTAAAATGTTTTGATCTCTGTTGTGCATAATAATTTGAAACAGTGCATTTTGAGTTTTTTTCATCTGAAATGATGTGGATAATGAAATAACAAAATATTATATTTATTAAAAATCGTTTACATAAAAAATATATAAAATAAAAATACAAACATAAATAAATAAAAATAACAAAAACAATATAAAATAATACCACACCAGATATCACAACTATATAGAGACTAGAGCAATAATAGGCAGACTGTACATATATCTCGACCATTATATTACCGAGGTGATAGTGAAAATGTAAGTGCACAATGCACTAGTAACGAATATTATCACATCTGCATCATCTATCAATACATGCAGAGATTACTTACTAACCAATATACAGTAACATCGATATTTGAATAAACACTATATCCCTAAAAGATTAACTTTGTTCTGGTGCTGTACATATGTCAGAGCTTGGTTCTAGTACAGTATTTATGTACGGAGCTTGGTTGTGGTACTATATATATATATATATATATATATATATATATATATATATATACTTGGTTGTGGTACTGTATATATGTATGAGCTTGGTTCTGGAGCTGTAATTATATAAGATATATCTATAATAATAAAATTGCAGGGCAGATGGAGTTGTTCTCAATTCATTGTATATTTCATGGGAACCTGTCTGGTAGTTTTAACCCCTTGAACCGCCACCATGCGGTAATACATGACCTGACAACATTTACCCTGTATGTTTTTTCTCAGATGCAGCAAAATCTTTAAAATCCACTTTTAAAACGGAGCACACTATAAGCTAATTACTCATTAAAGGGTCACGGGGCGGTGCCGCTATCCTGAAGAGTCACATAGTCCGGCCTCCACACCCACCTTTCCATGTTTGATTGACTTCTCCCTGGCTGATACAACTTTCTCGGATGCGCCATTGCCTTGTGGCACTATAGACAAAGGGGGGCTGCGTAGCACTATATACAAGGGGAGCTGTGTGGCATTGAACACATGGGGAGCTGTGTGGTACTATATACAAGGGGCCATGTAGCACTACTAAGGGGAGGCTGTGTGGAACTATTTACAAGGTGGAGAGCTGTGGCTCTATCTACAGGGGGCTGTGTGTGGCGCAAACTACAGGGGTCTGTGTGTGGCACTATCTACTAAGGGGGGGCTGTGCAGCACTATATACAAGGGAGGGGGGCTGTGTGGCACTATATACAGTGGGAGATGTATATCGCTATATACCAGGGGGGCTTTATGGCGATATCTACAGGGGGGATGTATGGCACTATCTACAAGGGGGAAGTGGGGGTCACTATCTACATGTGGGATGTGATACTGTTTATAGACGGGGCTGTATAGCACTGTCTACAGTGGGGCTGTAGGGCACATTCTACAGGGGGCACTATCTATAAGGGGGGGCTGCTTGTGGCACCTGGAGGGGCCCTAGTCAAGAGTTTTTGTCTGCCTGCTATGGGGCCCAGTCCTTCCTAGTTACGCCCCTGCAGGGGGGCTATATGTTGAGCACTATCTACATGGGGCAAGATGTGGAGCACTATCTACAGGGGGGCTACATGTGTGAGGGGCTATGTGTGGAGCACTATCTACAGGGGGGCTATATGTGTGAGGGGCTATGTGTGGAGCACTATCTACAGGGGGGCTATATGTGTGAGGGGCTATGTGTGGAGCACTATCTACAGGGGCCTATATGTTGAGCACCATCTACATGGGGGCAAGATGTAGAGAACTATCTACAGGGGGGCCATATGTGGAGCACTATCTACAGGGGGGCTATATGTGGAGCACTATCTACAGGGGGGCTATATGTTGAGCACTATCTACATGGGGGCAGGATGTGGAGCACTATCTATGGGGGGGCATATGTGGAGCACTATCTACAGGGGGCTATATGTGGAGCTCTATCTACAAGGGGGCTATATGTTGAGCACTATCTACATGGGGGCAGGATGTGGGGTACTATCTATGGGGGGCCATATGAGGTGCGCTATCTACAGGGGGGCTATATGTGGAGCACCATCTACGGAGGGCTATATGTGGAGCCCTATCTATAGGGGGTTATATGTGAGCACTATCTACAGGGGATCTCTGGGGGCCACTATCTACAGGGGGCTCCATGGAGGGCACTATATATGTGGGGTACTGTCTGCAGGGGCTCTTTGGGGGGTACTATCTACATGGGGCATCGTGTGTGTTTGTGTGTGCAACACAGTGTACTGTGCTATTATAATCAGGGACACAGTGTATGATGCGATCATATTTAGAGTGTAGTCTGTGGCACCATGAAAATTTTATCTTTGTTTATAGGTGCAGAAATGTTTGAAAAGTGAGAAGGTGAAGATATCTCAGTGGAAAACTGCAGAAATTGGCGGTGGCCAGGAGAAGTCATCATAGAGATCTGGACTGGATGAAGAAGAAAAGAACAACTAGAATCTGATGTCACCTGTGAGTCACTTCATGTAAATGTTTATTCTGCCTCTAATCAGTACTGTAGTCACCATGAGATGTATTTTTGCTGGTGCTGCATATATGTACTGAGCTTTGTTCTGGTGCTGTATATATGTAAAGAGCTTTGTTCTGGTGCTGTATATATGTACTGAGCTTTGTTCTGGTGCTGTATATATGTACTGAGCTTTGTTCTGGTGCTGTATATATGTACTGAGCTTTGTTCTGGGTCTGTATATATGTACTGAGATTTGTTCTGGTGCTGTATATATGTACTGAGCTTGGTTCTGGTACTGTATATACGTACTGAGCTTTGTTCTGGTGCCATATATATGTACTGATTTTTGTTCTAGTGCTGTATATACGTACTGATCTTGCTTCTGGTGCTGTATATATGTACTGAGCTTTGTTCTGGTGCTGTATACATGTACTCAGCTTGGTTCTTGTGCTGTATATATGTACTGAGCTTTGTTCTGGTACTGTATATATGTATGAGCGTGGTTCTGGTGCTGTAATTATGTAGGATATATTTATAATAACAAAATTGCAGGGCAGATGTTGTTTTAAAGTCATTGTATATTTAATAGCAACCTTTCAGGTAGTTTTAACACCTTGAACCGCCACCATGCAGTAATACATGACCTGACAATATTTCCAAACATTCCCCTGTATGTTTTTTTCAGATGCAGCAAAATCTATGAAATCTACAAAATCTATGAAACGGCAATGTTTTACCATGGCACGCAGAAAGTAAGCATCAGCTTGTAATTATACATGACAGGGACCAAATGTCCCCCAGCATGCAAATCTGCTTCCTGTCAACTACAAAATTATCTGACATAGGGGAAACGTGCTCCCAACACGTGGGCCATGTTACTAACAGTCATTGGCCTACTTGTGCATGTAGGTCATTAGCGTCAAGAAAACAAGACCACATAACAACCAACAATTGACAGTTTATAGCTGTCAATGGCTGCTTTACAAGACATGGTCTGGGTTACTTGCAGTCATCGGTGTACTTTTGCCCATAGCCCAATGACCACGAGTAACCTGGACCACATGAAAATAGTGAATGGAAGGAATGGTGCCAGGCATAAGAAGGTGTTGCACACGTAATCGCATGACCCTTCCGCCATTCTGAGAAAAGTCTGAACGTTGTTGTTTACTATGTGTTACAAATGTGTGTTTCACTATACATGTTTCTCTATATGGAATATAGAAAATTATCTGGACTCCCTTGGACCTGCATTATTTAGTACAATAAAATGTTCAAAGCGAGATGTTAAAGGGGAGTATTTATTTGAATGAAATGTGATTTTCATGTGTGTGTCACTTTTATTTTACTTTGTTACTGCCCTAGTAATGGAGGTGTGTTATAAACAGCATGCCATTAGTAAGGCTGGGGCTGTGTTAGCAGTCCGAATAGGCTAACAATAACCCCACCCCTTACAATTACCACGTTACCAAGTGCCTCAAGTGTACCAGGAAGAGCCGACTATCGGCAAAAACCGACCACGTGAAGTGATGGTCAGGTCCTGTGACGGCCGAGGGCTGTTATTTTTACAGTGTGAAGGGTCGAATTACCATGGACCTTCACACCCGGACAATACTAGCCTGCGGCTGTCGGTCATTACCTTACCTGGTTCTGATCAATCGGGGACATAACGCTGTTATTTTTCCCATTTTTTTTAAAGAAAATTAGCACGTAGGATCACCCCATTTTAATCACCAGCCAAGGTAAAACCAACAGCTTATTGTTTAACTTACTGTATAAAAATCCGGGGAACTGCTGCTCGTACAGTCCGGTATGCCCACGCCATGCTCAGCCACTCCTGAATTAGATGCTGCCACCGCCATAGTCTGGGTCTGCTCTCCACAGCTGCACTCCTCCTGGTCTTTATTCTTGACTGGCGCTGCCAACTACCCTACACAAAACACAACGCTGCTATTCATAACAACCTACACACACCAAACATGCCGCCGCTACTCAACAACCCCCCAAACCAAATATACCTTCACTACTCACCACCCCTGTTAGGGATCTGCCAGGTACTTCATCTAGCTATACTCCTGGGATTAATCAATCCACACCTGAGGCCAGACCTGCTCGACTGACACCATCTCCCACCAACCAGGGTGGCAGGCTCAGGAGTGGGAGAGCCTATCGCGGCCTGGTCTCTCGGAGTTAGCTCCGCCCCCTGCCCTTTATTACCAGCCCTGTGCTCTCCCTCAGTGCTTGTAATTCTTTTGGATTCCTGGCCCCACTGCTGCTTGCTCCAGCCTGCTTCTGCCGTGCTTCTGCCTTGCTGCAGTTCTGCTTGACCTGCTTGCTTGCCCTGGCTTGCTTCTGTCTCCGTGCCTGCTCGGGTGTACTCACTTCGTCCTGGTCCTGACTGTTCGTTCGCCGCCCCGTTTCCTCGTGGCGTTCCGTGGCTACTGCCCCTTCCCTTGCGTGTTCCCTGTTTGTCTTCCTGTGCACTTAGCCAGCGTAGGGACCGCCGCCCAGTTGTACCTCGTCGCCTAGGGCGGGTCGTTGCAAGTAGGCAGGGACAGGGCGGTGGGTAGATTAGGGCTCACTTTCCCTTCACCTCCTTCCTGCCATTACAACCCCCTTCTCGTCCTTCAAAAAAAATAAAAAAAATCGACAGATCTGTTTGAAAATTGTTGTTTATTTGTTCTTGCGATTAAAGTGATTTTTTTTACTCGCAGACATCGCACTGCTTTTGTACATAGACCAATGACCAAGAGTAATCCAGACCTCCTCAAGTAACTCAACTGAGGAGAGCTATAATGGAACTCTGCAAAGTGTAAACTGTCATTTCATCTGCCAGAGGGAAAAGGGTTTCACCATGTAGGAGAGAAAGTGAGCGTCAACTACCAAACACGCCGCTGCTTCTCTTCCAAATACCACACATAAAAACCCGCCGCTGCTATTCATAACACCCCACACACACCACATATGCCGCCGCCACTACTGAACAACCCCCCAAAACCAAACATGCCTTCACTACTCAACACCCCCCAACAAACACGCCGCTGCTTCTCTCCAAGCCCTCACACCAAACATGCCGCAACTTCTCTCCAACCCCCACAGAAAACACGTCGCCGCTACTCAACACACCCACACTAAACATTCTGACACTTCTCTCCAACCCCCCACACCAAACATGCCGCCTTTACTCACCAGTGGCCCCCCACACGCCGCTACTTCTGACAAAACCCCTCTTACATTCCGTTGCTCCAAATACCCCATTCTCAACAAAACCCCCCACACGCCGCTGCTATTAACAACCCCCAAATGCAGCCTCTCACTTCCCCCCTCCACATGCTGCCGCTCCTTACCCCCTACCCCCACATGCTGACACTCCTGACAAAACCCCCCCACACCAACGCGGCCACCACAACCTTGCCGCTACCTTCCCTTAACCCCACTAGTGCGCCCAGGCAAACACACAGTTAAACTTACAGTAATCCTGGGAACTGCTGCTCATATGGTCCAGTACACCCACGCCACACTCAGACTCTCCTGGACTAGATGTAGCGCTGGTCCCGCTGTTGCTGCCACCACCACCAGAATCTGCTCTCCACAGCCACACACCTCCTGGTCTTTAATCTTGACTGGCGCGGTCCTTCTCTGCATAATACCCCACACACACCAAACATGCCATCGCTACTCAACAACCCGCAAACCAAACATGCCTTCACCACTCACCACCCCCCAACAAACATGCCGCTGCAACTCACAAGCCCCCCACACCAAACACCCCCCAGACCAAACATGCTGCCACTACTCACCACTGCCCACCAAACATGCCGCCGCTACTCAAAAGCCCCCCCCCACAAAAAACACTTTGCCGCTGCTCAACACCCCCCACACCAAACATATCGTTGCTTCTGTCGAATACCCCACACCAAACACTCCGTTGCTACTCAACACCCCAACACCAAACATACCATCTCCAGTCTCCAACCCACCCACACCAAACATGCCGCCACTACTCACCACCCCCCACAAAACATGCCACCGCTTCTCTGCCAACCACCCCACACAAAAGACGCCACCAGACTAATCACGCCGCCGCTGCTCAACACCCCTCCACACCAAATACTCCGCCGCTACACAACACCCCCTCATACCAAACATGCCACCACTTTGCTGCCAACCCCAAACATTCCACCGCTGCTCTCCAACCCTACACACCAAACATGCCGCCATAACCCTCTGCACATACCACCGCTATTCAATCCTCCCACATGTCGCCCCTTCACAACCCCCCCTTGCCCCACCGCTCCTCCTCACAACACCACCACTTCACAACCCCCTCACATGCCGCGTAACACCGTTTCACAACCCCTTTTGCTGTATGAACATAACCGCAATGGGGCCGTGAAAAACATTTCGTGCATCCGAAACAACGGTACATGTGAACGGGTCTCCTAGCATCATATACATTTATGATGCTAGGAATCTATGCCTCGCCATGGAACTACTGTACTGAACAAAATTATACAGCACAGAACAGGGGAAGTAGGGACTCCTAGCATAATAAATGTCTATGATGCCAGTAAACTGTAGTGACATGGTTCACATGGTCCCATCGCGGTCATCTGCGTTAGGATTTTTTGCACTTTCCACCCTCCCCATACTGCCGCTTCACCACCTACCCCGCTCCACAAACCCTTCGGTCGTTTGTCGGCCAGACCACGGTACATGTGAAGGGGACTGCTGGCATCATAGACATTTATGATGCTAAGAGTTCCTGCTTGCCCACGGTACTGCTGTTCTGTACTGAACAAAATTATACAGTACAGAATAGCAGTTCCATGCGGAGGCAGAGACTCCTAGCATCATAAATGTCTATGATGCTAGGAGTTCCGTTCACATGTACCGTGGTGACATGGTTCACATGGCCCCATTGCGATTGTCTGCACCTCACTGTTCTCTTCTCCTCGCTGTGTTCCTGTAACCGCTGGCTGCTGTGAACAGAACATCCTATCACTGTGCAGTCATTCAGAAAACGGTGGTGCACAGTTTAGGTTGGCTTGAAGACATTCAACCCCCGGCACTAGTCAGAAGAAGGTGGGTGTTGTGTGAGGACACTAGAGGTAGAGGAGATGTGTCCATCACAAATTTGCAGCAGAAGTCACTGAGGTTGCTTTTCCTGAGTGACCTTGCTGCAATTGTGGGAATTGCTGACTGTAGTTGCCGGCATATGGAAATATTATAAATTAGAATATAATTTATAATATTTTCAGACGTGAAATTTTTATTTTTTTTAACAATTTGTAAATAATTACATAAACATCAATAAATTAAAAAAATAAAAATAATACACACACACACTAGTCATTCGCAATAAATTAGAATATCATCAAAAAGTTAATTTCAATAATTTAATTCAAAAACTGAAACTCATATTATATAGATTCATTACACATAGACTGATCTATTTCCAGCATTTTTCTTTTAACCCCTTAAAGACCAGGTCAATTCAACTTTTTCATTTTCCCATTGCTTTAGGGAAAAAATGGGAAAAGGGTTTTTTTTTTTACTTTTTATATTTCATTTTTTTTGGATCCTCATAAACTGTTTTTTTACTAGTCCCCCTAGGGGAATTGAAGCAGCGATCGCTGGATCGCTTGCATGATATACTGCAATGTATTGAAGTATATTGTGATTCTGAGAGTCTCCTTTGAAGCTCTGCCGGAGGCAGAGCTTCAAAGGAGTACAGAGATGGCAGACCTGGGGACCTTTATTAGAACCCCAGGCTGCCATAACAACCACTCTAAACGCCAATCGTGCCGCGGGGGCGCGCGCGATTGCGTGTTTGAGGGGCACCCCCTTGATTCTAACAATTTAAATGCCGCGGTCACAATTGACCGCGGCATTTAAGGTATTAAACGGCCCGTGATCCCGCTCCATACTTCCCCTTAACGGCTGCCGTGTACCAGTACGTGACATGTCGTTAAAGGGTTAATGTTGATGATTATGGCTAACCGTTAATGAAAACCCAAAATTTAGTATCTCAGAAAATGTGAATATTAAATAAGCCCAATTTCAAAAATGATTTTTAATACCGAAATGTTGGCCTACTGAACAGTATGTACAGTATATGTACTCAATACTTGGTCGGGGCTCCTTTTGCATGAATTACTGCATCAATGCGGCGTGGCATGGAGGCGATCAGCCTGTGGCACTGCTGAGGGGTTATGGAAGCCCAGGTTTCTTTGATAGCAGCCTTCAGCTCGTTTGCATTGTTGGGTCCGGTGTCTCATCTTCCTCTTGACAATACCCCATAGGTTCTCTATGGGGTTTAGGTGAGGTGAGTTTGTTGGCCAAACAAGCACAGTAGTAATACTGTGGTTATTAAAGGGAATTTGTTGCTAGAAAATTTATTTTTTTATTTTTTTAGTTGAACAGTTAGTGTATAAGTGATTAAACATTGTTCTAATTTTTTTCATTTTTTCACGAGTCAGGAAATATTATAAATTAGATTCTAATTTAGAACATTTCCCAGTGCTGGTCACTAGATGGAACAATTCCCAAAATTGCAGCATTGGCATGTGGTAAAGCAACATTTTGTTTATGCAACATTTGCTTTATGCTGCAAAATTTGAGAATACACACTCGCTCTAGTGAGCTCACAGAATCCCCCCTCCTTTATCCTGGCTAGTGCCAGGAGAAAGGAGGGGATTGAACGGTCAAACCTCCTACGCTGTGTGTCGCCATTTTTTTAGCTAACACACAGTGTAGTAGGTTTACATACAGTAGTAATCACACACTAAAACACGTACATACACAGACCTAACTTACCTGCTCCTGCCGCCGCCACTCCCTCCGGTCCGTCCGCTCCGTCTGCTCCCTCCGCTCCAAGTGCACAAGTCCGGAAGCCGCGGCCGGAAGTAGTAATCTTACTGTCCGGCCGCGGCTTCCGGTCCACAAGAAAATGGCGCCGGACGTCGCTCGGCCGAAGACTTTCAATTTGGACTGTGTGGGAGTCCATGCGCCGTTTCCACACAGACGGCGTACAGCATAGTGGATGGAACGGGCCCCGTTCGCATTCACTATGGGGCTGTATGTGCCGTATTCCATGTCTGTATGTGTCGTTAATCGACACATACAGAGATGGAAAAAAAAATGGCAGCCCCAATAGACAAGAAAAAGTTAAAAGATAAAAAAAAGTCAAACACAAACGCACAAATAAATAAAACATTTTTTAATAAAACACTAAAAGCAAATTGATATAAAAAAAATTTTTTAGCGACACTCGTCCTTTAACCCCTTCGCGCTCAGGTCAGTAATAGTACGTCCTGCTAAGTAGAACGTTCGCGCTCAGGTCAGTACTATTACTGACCTGAGTAAACACGGCGCCATTTAATCCCGGCGCGTGTTTGAGCTGTGATACCTGCTGTTTCCGACAGCAGGCTATCACAGCTTAGTGTGCAGGGACCGATCGCGGTGGTCCCCGCCGATTAACCCCTTAGAAGCCGCGTTCAATAGCGATCGCGGCTTCTTAGGGGTTAAGCTGCCATCGCCGGCCTGCTACACGATAGCGGGCCGTGATGGCTACTATGGCAACCAGAATCCTAACAATGGACTCTGGCTACGCCATCGACGGAAGCCTAGTGGGTCCCGACAAAATCAGGACCCACTATGCTTGCTGTCAGCGATCAGAATAGCGATCAGAGCCTCCTGCCCTCATGTCCCCTAGTGGGACAAAGTAAAAAAAGTGTAAAAAAGTTAAAAAAAGTTGTGTAAAAATAAGAAAATAAAAGATTTAAAAGTAATAAAAGTAAAAGTCCCCCTTTTTCCCTTATCAGTTCTTTATTATTAATAAAAATATATAAATAAACAAATAAACTATACATAATTGGTATCGCCGCGTCCGTAACGGCCTGAACTACAAAACGATGTAGTTATTTATCCCGCGCGGTGAACGCCGTAAGAGAAAATAATAATAAACTGTACCACAATCACAATTGTTTGGTCACTTCACCTCCCAAAAAATGGAATAAAAAGAGATCAAAAAGTCGCATGTACCTAAAAATGGTACTGATCGAAACTACAGTTCGTTACGCAAAAAATAAGTCCTCGCACGACTTTCCTGATGGAAAAATAAAACAGTTATGGCTCTTAGAATAAGGTAACACAAAAAATAAATTATATTTTACAAAATGTATTTTATTGTGCAAACGCCATAAGACATAAAAAAAAACTATAAACATCTGGTATCGCCGTAATCGTATCACCCCGCAGAATAAAGTGAATATGTCATTTATAGCGCACGGTGAACGCTGTAAAAAAAATTGAATAAAAAACAATAGTAAAATTGCTGTTTTTTTAGTCACCACGCCACCTAAAATTAGAATAAAAACTGATCAAAAAGTCGCATGCACCCCAAGAAAACTACAATGGATTCCTCAAGGTCTCTAGTTTCCAAAAAGGGGTCACTTTTGGGGGGTTTCCACTGTTTTAGCACCACAAGACCTCTTCAAACCGGACATGGTGCCTAATAAATTAAATTAATTAAATGTCACCTCTACTTTGCTCTAAATTCCTGTGAAACGCCTAAAGGGTTAATAAACTTTTTAAATGCTGTTGTGAATACTTTGAGGGGTCTAGTTTCTGAAATGGGGTGTTTGATAAGGGTGTCTAATATATGGGCCCCTCAAAGCAACTTCAGAACTGAGCTGGAAACTAAAAAATAAAATAAAAATGAGGCAATACTTCGCTTCTTACATTATACTCATAATGAGCCGTGCCCACCCCGAGATGACCCCAGTTTTGACCGTTTGTATAAACGGAGACCCCTATTAGACCATTTCAGTGCCCGGTTTTCCCAAGCATTGACCCCCGAGAAGTGTATTTCTATAGATGAATCCCTGGTACATTTGAAAGGGAGGCTTCAATTCCGCGAGTACCTGCCGGGTAAGAGGGCAAGGTATGGCGTGAAGATGTATAAGCTGTGCGAGAGTGCATCCGGGTATACCTACAAATTTAGGATATATGAAAGGAACGACACTAGTTCTCAGCCCCCAGAATGCCCCCCATTACTGGGAGTTAATACAAAAATTGTGTGGGATTTGGTGCACCCACTGCTGGACCAGGGTTACCACCTCTACCTGGATAATTTTTATACCAGCGTCCCACTCTTCAACTGCCTCGCTTCCAGAAGTCCTGCGGCATGCGGCACTGCTAGAAGAAACCTGAGAGGCCTCCCTACGACTCTGCTTGGGCAAACACTCAGAAGGGGTGAGAGCAGGGCACAATCTAGCAGCAACATATTGTGTGTCAAGTACAAGACCAGGGAGATGCCACACCAGTACCCATGTACCTGTACGAGGTACCAGTACAGGGACCCCCAAACTAGACTGCATCCTGGACTACAATAGGTACATGGGAGGGGTGGACTTGTCAGATCAAGTCCTGAAGCCTTACAGTACTTCTGGAAGCGGGGCCACAGGCATCGTACCAGGGCAACACTTTTTAGGAGAAGTTCCCCAAACTGGCAAGAAGGGAAAAAGTCAAAAGAGGTGCAGAGTCTGCTATAAGAGGGGGATAAGGAAGGACACAATATATCAATGTGACGCGTGTCCCGAAAAACCAGAGCTCTGTATGAAAGAGTGTTTTAAAATTTATCATCCATCCCTTTATTTTTAATTTACCCCAGTTTTACTCGCTCTGATCCACTTCGCACAGCTTACCCCTCCTCATCTTTCCCCTCTGAGCCCTGCTGCGTGCCCAGGCAGCTGATAACAGCCACATGTAGGGTATTGCCGTACCCGGGAGAGCCAACATTACAGTTTATGAGGTGTATATCTCCGGTGGCGCATGCTGGGCACAATATATCGGACACTGAATTGGCATATATGTATAGAAAATTGCAACTTTCACTCTGCACCATCTGCTGCACATTATCTTTTACACAATACCTGTGGGGTCAAAATGCTCACTACACCTCTAGATGAATTCCTTAAGGGGTGTCGTTTTTAAAACGGGGTCACTTCTCGGGGGTTTCAACTGTACTGATACCTCAGGGGCTTCTGCACACACGACTTCGCACCAGAAAATTCCCAGTAGGCCACATGGTGGTCCTTTCCTTCTGAGCCCTTCCATGGGCCCAAACGGCAGTTTATCACCACAAATAGGGTATTGCCACACTCAGGACAAATTGGGCAACAAAATGCGGTATTTTATTCCTTGTGAAAATAAGAAATTTTGAGCCAAAACTACCTCTTATTGGAAAAAAAAATTTTTTTTTTAATTCACAGCCCAATTCAAATAAATTCTGTGAAAAAACTGTGGGGTCTAAATGGTCACAACACCCATAAATAAATTCTTTGAGGGGTGTAGTTTCCAAAATGGGGTGACTTCTGGTGGGTTTCCATTGCTTTGATACCTTTGGGGCTCTGCAAATGCGACATGGCACCCGAAAACCAATCCAGCAAAATCTGGGCTCCAAAGAACACATAGCGCTCCTTTCCTTCTGAGGCCTCCCATGGGCCCAAACGGCAGTTTATCACCACAAATGGGGTATTGCCGCACTCAGGACAAATTGGGCAACAAATTGGGGTATTTTATTCCTTGTGAAAATAAGAAATTTTGAGCCAAAACTACCTCTTATTGGAAAAAATTACATTTTTTTGAATTCACAGCCCAATTCAAATAAATTCTGTGAAAAAACTGTGGAGTCTAAATGGTCACAACACCCATAAATGAATTCCTTGAGGGGTGTAGTTTCCAAAATGGGGTCACTTCTGTTGGGTTTCCATTGCTTTGATACCTTTGGGGCTCTGCAAATGCGACATGGCACCCGAAAACCAATCCAGCAAAATCTGTGCTCCAAAGAACACATAGCGCTCCTTTCCTTCTAATACCTCCCATGGGCCCAAACGGCAGTTTATGGCCACAAATAGGGTATTGCCGCACTCAGGACAAATTTGGCAACAAAATGGGGTATTTTATTCGTTGTGAAAATAAGACATTTTGAGCCAAAACTACATCTTATTGGAAAAAAGTTTTTTTTTTTTAAATTCACAGCCCAATTCAAATAAGTTCTGTGAAAAAACTGTGGGGTCTAAATGGTCACAACACCCATAAATAAATTCCTTGAGGGGTTTTGTTTCCAAAATGGGGTCACTTTTGGTGGGTTTCCATTGCTTTGATACCTCTGAGGCTCTGCAAATGCGACATGGCACCCGAAAACCAATCCAGCAAAATCTGGACTCCAACAAACACATAGCGCTCCTTTCCTTCTGAGCCCTCCCATGGGCCCAAACGGCAGTTTATCGCCACAAATGGGGTATTGCCGCACTCAGGACAAATTGGGCAACAAAATGGGGCATTTTGTTCCCTGTGAAAATAAGAAATTCTGATCAAAAATGACATCTTATTGGAAAAATTGTCATTCTTTTAATTTCACAGCCCAATTCAAATACGCGCTGTGAAAAAACTACGGGGTCAAAATGGTAACAATAACCATAAATTAATTCCTTGAGGGGTGCAGTTTCCAAAATGGGGTCAGTTTTGGGGGATTCCTACTGTTTTGGCACCTCAACACCTCTCCAAACCTGGCATGCTGCCTAAAATATATGCTAATAAAAAAGCACCACCAAAATGCACTAGGTGCTTCTTTGCTTCTGGGGCTTGTGTTTTAGTCCACGAGCGCACTAGAGCCACATGTGGGACATTTCTAAAAACTGAAGAATCTGGACAATACATATTTAGTTGTGTTTCTCTGGTAAAACCTTCTTTGTTACAGAAAAAAAATAGAATAAAATTGAAATTCAGAAATAAAAACGAAATTTGCAAATTTCACCTCCACTTTGCTTTAATTCCTGTGAAATGCCTGAAGGGTTAAAAAACTTTCTAAATGCTGTTTTGAATACTTTGAGGGGTCTAGTTTTTAAAATGGGGTGCTTTATGGGGGTTTCTAATACATAGGCCCCTCAAAGCCACTTCAGAACTGAACAGGTACCTTAAAAAAAAGGCTTTTGAAATTTTCTTAAAAATATGAGAAATTGCTGTTTATGTTCTAAGCCTTGTAACGTCCAAGAAAAATAAAATAATGTTCAAAAAATGATGCCAATCTAAAGTAGACATATGGGAAATGTGAACTAGTGACTATTGTGGGTGGTATAACCGTCTGTTTTTCAAGCAGATGCATTTAAATTCTGAAAAATGCTATTTTTTCTAAATTTTCTCTAAATTTTGCAATTTTTCTCAAATAAAGACTGAATATATCGACCAAATTTTACCACGAACATGAAGCCCAAAGTGTCACGAGAAAACAATCTCGGAATCGCTTGGATAGGTTTAAGCATTCCGACGTTATTACCACATAAAGTGAAATATGTCAGATTTGAAAAATGGGCTCTGAGCCTTAAGGCCCAAACTAGGCTGCGTCCTTAAGGGGTTAAACCAGGTATTGGTACTTTTGGCAGTGTGGGCAGGTGCCATGTCCTGTTGGAGAATGAAATCAGCATCTCCATAAAGTTTGACAGCAGAGGGAAGCATGAAGTGCTTGAAAATTTCCCAGTAGACGGCTGCATTGACTCTGGACTTGATATAACACAGTGGACCAACATCCGCAGATGACATGGCTCCCCAAACCATCAATGACTGTGGACACTTCATACTGGACCGCAAGCAACTTGGATTGAGTGCCTCTCCACTCTTCCTCCAGACTCTGGGACCTTGATTTCCAAATGAAATGCAAAATTTACTTTCATCTGAAAACAGGACTTTGGACCACTGAGCAACAGACCAGTCCTTTTATCCCCTTAATGACCGGGCCTGAAAAGGTCTTAATGACAAGATACATTTTTCAGTTTTTACCTCTCTGCATTTCAGCAGCCATAACTTTTTTATTTTTCCATTGACGTGGCCGTATGAGGCCTTGTTTTATGTTTTCATAGTTTGGAGATATAATATTTTTACGGTGTGAATATAAGAAAAAGCGATTCTCTGCATAGTTTTTCTTGTTTATCTTTTATCCCATTCACGTTTCATGCTAAATAACCCGTTAGATTAATTCTTCAGGTTATTACTGTAGTTTATATACCTAATATGTGTAGGTTTTTTGTTTTTATTTAGTGTAGGGGCAATAAAATATATTTTATACAAAAGAATAACTTTTTTTTTTAATTGTTTAGTTTTTTTGTTCCTTTTTTTTTTTTTTATCTCAATAACCCCTTAATACCGAAGGTGTTTTAAACCTTAGTTACCAGAGCAATTTTCGCAGTTTTGCTATTCACAGATGTAACGCAATATAACTCTGTATGTGTTTTATGTATCGATGTGAATTTTGCACTGTTTTCTTGGGACATGTAGTGCTTCCTTTTTGTGGTATATATGTATAGGTAACATCTTTGTTACTTTTTTTTATAGCCGTGGAAAGACAGAAAAAAAAGAAAAATTTTGGTTTTTCATCATTTAAAATGTAACAGTTTGAAAATAAAAGTAATTGTATCATACAAATGTATTGAAATATATTTTTTTAATTTATCCTGATCATAAGGACACCTGACTTGGAGGTGTAGTCTATTTTTTACCAGAAATATAGTATAAAACACAAGTGCCCCTTTTTTCAATTGCGCACTAAAATTTCTTAATTTAGTTTTTTACACCATGGTATTAATGTATGGGTAATGGACTTGAAGTCCAATAAATAATGGTAAAAAAACCTTCTAGAATCTAGATACTCTAAAGTCTATTTCTAGCGGCTCAATTTCTGTTTTAACCCTTCACACTTTTTACAGAATTTGCGCAAACTTGGGCCCAAAAAATGTCAATTGCATTTTTTTTTACAAAAGTGTCACTTTTCTTAAGCTATTTCAAAACACCATATGACATACTGGTAAAAGTGACACCTTTCCACATTCTGCTATTTCTCCCGTGTACGGCGATACCAAATATGTGTGTCTAATCTATTATATGGACCCGTTATAGGGCATATCATAGAAGGAGTCCATTTTGGCTTTTGGAGGCCTGTCACACCAGAATTAATTTTAGTGCACCATGCTGCATTTGCCATAGTACTGGGGTGGCAGACTGTCAGGATTTACCTAAAATGACCCTGATACAAAAAAATACACACCCCAAATTCTATTTCTAGCGGTTCAATTTTCTGTTTTAACCCTTCACACTTTTTACAGAATTTTCCAAAACTTGGGCCAAAAAAATGTACATTTATTTTATTTTTTACAAAAGTGGCACTTTTCTTAAGCCGTTTCGAAACACCATATGACAAATTGGTAAAAGTAACATCTTTCCACATTCTGCTATTTCTCCCGTATATGAAGTTACCAAATATGTGTGTCTAATCTATTATATGGACCCGTTATAGTGCATATCATAGAAGGAGTCCATTTTGGCTTTTGGAGGCCCTTTTACGCCAGAGCTGATTTTAGGGAACCACGCTATATTTGCCGTGGTACTGCAGGTCATTTTGACAAGTATAAATGTCCTGCTAATATTCATCTAGGGGTATTGTAAAGGATCTGCCAGACACAGCTTCTGTGTCGACGCCTGTCTTTGGCTGGGAGGCTGAGGAGTGGGAGAGCCTATCGCAGCCTGGCCAGACGGAGCTAGCTCCCGCCCTCTGTCTATTTATACCTTCACTTCCTGCTTCTCCTTTGCCTGTGATTCTGTCGGTTTGTCTTCAAAGAATTTGCGCCTTAAAGTCCCGTCCAAAAAGTTTGCTCCCCGGTATATAGGGCCGTACAAGGTCATTGAAGTCCTTAACCCTGTCTCCTTCCGACTGGAGTTACCCCCGTCTTTTCGAATACACGTGTTTCATGCCTCCCTCCTGAAACGCTGCTCCCCGTCCTTGGCTCCCTTGAGGAAACCTCCGGTCCCTGTTTTCACCCCCGAAGGGGTAGAATTCGAGGTGGCCAAGATTGTGGACAGCAGGATGGTCCAAGGCTCTCTCCAGTACCTGGTCCATTGGAGAGGATACGCGCCTGAGGAGAGGACTTGGGTACCCACAGGGGATGTTCACGCTGCAGTATTGCTCAGGAGGTTCCATCTTCGGTTCCCCAATAAGCCAGGTCCACCTAGAAAGAGTCCAGTGGCCCCTCATAAAAGGGGGGGGTACTGTAAAGGATCTGCCAGACACAGCTTCTGTGTCGACGCCCGTGGTTAGTCAGTCTGCACCTGCTCCTAAGTCTGATCGAGTGACCCCTCCTTCTACCAATCAGGCTGGGAGGCTGAGGAGTGGGAGAGCCTATCACAGCCTGGCCAGACGGAGCTAGCTCCCGCGCTCTGTCTATTTATACCTTCACTTCCTGCTTCTCCTTTGCCTGTGATTCTGTCGGTTTCCTGGCTGTGCTGCTGCTTGTACTTTTGTCCTCTGCTCCATATAGACCCTGGCTTACTGACTACTCTCCTGCTCTGCGTTTGGTACCTCGTACACTCCTGGTTTGACTCGGCTCGTTCACTACTCTCCTGCTCTGCGTTTGGTACCTCGTAAACTCCTGGTTTGACTCGGCTCGTTCACTACTCTTGTTGCTCACGGTGTTGCCGTGGGCAACTGCCCCGTTCCCCTAGCTTCTGTGTACCCTTGTGTGTTTGTCTGTCGTGCACATAGTGAGCGTAGGGACCGTCGCCCAGTTGTACCCCGTCGCCTAGGACGGGCCATTGCAAGTAGGCAGGGACTGAGTGGCTGATAGATTAGGGCTCACCTGTCTGTCTCCCTACCCCGGCATTACAGGTATAGTGTGTATTTTTAATAGGTGGAAAGAAATAAAAATAGTTTTTTCCAGAAAATACAGTATTGCTGCATTTTTACAGTGAAACATTATCCAATAAGCAACCCTCCCTTTTGGTCCTCCCTAATCCAATAAGCAACCCTCCCTTTGGTTCTCCCTAATCCAATAAGCAACCCTCCTTTTTGGTTCTCCCTACAAAAACGGTGTGAAAGTAAATGAGTTAATAATGTAGACTGTATGATAAATTTCAAAGCATGGATAGTTACAGAGACCAGGATTAGAGGGACATGTAGGGCAATAAAATCTCGTGTCCCTTCGTATGCCGTTTTTGCTGCACACTCTGCATCGCTTTTGGGAGTATTGTTTTTTTTTTCAGTAGCAGGCACAGGGTATACAAAGTGACGTTCCACAAGCCGTCGGACATCTTCTGCCTCATGGCTGTGTCTGGGGTCAGGGGACTCAAATAAAAGGTGTTCAAGCACAAAGCCGTTGAATGCTGCCATCTGAATAAGGTGGATGGCCACCATTTTATACCAGGTGCGGGATTTTCTTTGCACCAGGTATGGCTGTAAAGCTTGGTCAGACAAATCCACCGCCCCCATGAATTTATTATAGTCTGTGATGCAGACCGGCTTCTTTTTATCAGAGGTGGCACCACATTCCCTCACTGTCACTTTTGTGTCTGTGTGAACAGTGCTAAGAATGAACACATCCTTGCGGTCATTACAGGTTTCCACTGCAAAGACCACTTGATTCCCCCATTATCAGGCGTTTTCTCACCAGCTTCTGTGGCAAGCCCCTTCTGTTTTTGCGGATTGTTCCGCAAGCCCCTTTGTCAGCGACATGCAGGTGCTTGTACAAGGGGACGCTGGTATAGAAGTTATCATTGTATAACTGATAACCCTTATTCAGCAGAGGCTGCATCAAGTCCCAGACTATTTTCCCACTGCATCCTAGCTCACTGGGACATCCTGGGGGGTTAATATCACGGTCCTTGCCTTCATAGATTCTAAAGGCAAATGTGTAGCCTGTACCGCTCTCACAGAGCTTGTCGATTTTAACCCCATAGTTTGCTCTCTTTGAGGGGATGTACTGGCGGAATGAGAGCCTGCCTTTGTAACTCATCAGCGTTCATCCACCGCTAGGTTTTTTTTGGGGTTGCACACCGGCATAAATGACTCCTCCAAAATTTTTAGCAGGGACCTTATTTTATATGGGCGGTCACGGCCTGGATTACTATGGGAGGGGGGGCGTTAAAATGAAGGAAGCGCATTAGCACTTCATATCGGCTTCTGGTCATAACGGCTGGAAAAACAGGTGTGGCATGTGTAGGGCTTGTTGCCCAATATGACTGGATTGAGGGCTTTTTCACTAACCCCATGTTGAGGATGAGCCCCAAAAATGTTTTAAGTTTGCCAGTATTTGTGTGGTGCCACTGCTTTGCATTAAAGAACGTTGGCTGTTCAGCAAAGAATTGGCGAGCATACAGATTGGTTTGGTTCATATTTTTAAAAAATCGAGGGCAGTAAAATTTTCCACATTAATATTTATCCCTGGTGTGGCAATAAATTCTGGGATATTAGGGGAAAATGACTCTGTGGGTACCCACTTAATATATTCTGGGGGAATAGAGTGGGCCGTGTTTTGTGGTACTTCTGCGACATGCCCTGTGCTTGTGGACTCTGCAGCGACACTTGCATTTGCAGAAAGCGTATCACTGTCGTCGCTATCACTGGTAGACAACATTTCTACCTCGGACGCGGTTTCTGTATCGCTTTCATCAGAGTCAGAAATTAACATGGCGTATGCCTCTTCCACCGTGAACCTTCTATGGGCCATTGTAATTACACACACGTATGACAAAGACTGTATCCAGATGCACACACAGACAAATTTATTATTGACTTTTTTTTTCACAGACAAATACACGGACGTTTCAAAAGCACGCTTCACTAAAAACTGATGTCGAACAAACACGTAGACTATAAAAAAAATTTTTTTACAAATATTTTTTTTTTACTTTTTTTTTTGCACAAAAAAATACACAGACGTCACACACGTACGCTACACAAAAACCCTAGGCTAACCCTAGACTAAACCTAGACTAACCCTAGACTAAACCTAGGCTAACCCTAGACTAACTCTAGAATACAACCTAGACTAACCCTAGCCTAGGTATACAGTTGAAGTTTATATAAAGTTCATATATTAGATTTTTAGTAATTTTGTGTCTTTGGTGTCGCTGTAAAATTCTCTCTCCGTCTCTTCTCATACAAAGTAACAAGTGTGAGGAGAGACAGATAGACAGGGAGAAGAAACACTTTGTTTACATTTTGTGATCACTGTGAATGGTTCTCACAGTGATCATATGAACGGAGACCACTGTTATTGGTCTCCAATCATCACTCTGAAGCCTTGGCTGTTGCCCGCGAAAACCGCTCCGATGCGGCCCCCTCCCTCCCAAACCACTCAGATGTGGCGCTTTGCTATTGGTCTCCGATCATTGCAAAAGAAGCCTGAGGCTGTTACTAACAGCCTGGTCTTCAGGAGATCCCTGCACGATGGCAGAAAAGTTCTTCTGAAGTGCCGACGTGAAAAGCCAACACTTCAGAAGAACTACCCTAAACGACCGACGTAAAAACACTCTACACCGGTCGTTAAGGGGTTAAGGGATAACTTTAATTATAACTTTCTTTTTAACTTGAAATGTATTAGCATACTCCTGTATGCTAATACAACATACTGTGACACAGGCTGCTGTTAGGGTCCTTTGTAGGTCCCCAGGGCTGACTGCAGAGGAATTCCCCGGTGTTTGATCACGTCACCGGGTTTCCGATGACGAGATCAAAGTGGGGATTTCCCTTTGATCTTGCCGCAGTCACGGACCGCGGCGATCAAAGCGGTAAACAGCTGGGGTCCAAATGTTTCCTCACCCCAGCTGTATTCAGCAGGATTATCTAAGATCAGGAGCTGTAAGTCACAGCTCCTGCTTAGAGCACGAGCGCTCATCAGCCTCTTCTACAGCAACGCCAAAAGACGTCGCTGTAGACTAGGGACATGCACCGACTGCCATCAAAAGATGGTGGGCGGAGGTTAAGGGGTTAAAGGCTTAGAAAACCTTTGCAGGTGTTTTGTGTTAATTAGCTGTGTTACGTCCACAGCCGCGGACCATCGTTCTAACTTACCCCCCGACGGCCATGGACGAGTGAGTGCTGGGCGGCATCTCCCACTTGAGAGATGCCGGCACTCACTTCCGCATCACTGTACTGGCTCCCGTAGGGTGCGCACGCACACTCGCCCCAGGCCTTAAAGTGCCAGTACATGCACGTCAGAAATCTGTAATTTACCCATCATTCCCCTGGACTATAAAAAGAGCTCTGCCCTTTCACTCATTGCCATAGCGTTGGTGTGTTTACCCATGCTAGTCTTGCAAATGGTCCCTTAGTGCTTTCCTGTGCCCTGCTACCTGTATCCTGTATCCCGTGCTATACCTGGTTTCGTGTCCTTGAAGAGTTGGAGTCGTGTGCTGCTTGCCTCCACTCCTGCTGTGTTACATTGCACCTGGTGTCTGCTGCCAAGGTCCCAACTGAGCCTAGCGGTTACTACTGTCTGAACTACCACAGGTACCTTTGTGCTCGGACTATAGACTTTGTCATAGTATCGTTTGGCCAGCTGCTATCCCACTATGGCGGTGCGGCCCAGTGGGTCCACAAACCCACAGATCGTGACAGTATGCTCAGGCCATGGACCCCGCTTGTCAACCCAAGACCCTGACAATGGTCACGACAGGATCAACTCCTCCTGGCAGTGAACGCCATTGCACATCGGCTAGATGCGCAAGCTGCAATCTCCACAGCTCCTGTTCCTGTTACCCCGGCTGTTCACCCTGCTACACCTCTTGTCATTACCAGTGCTGATCCCCGATTCTCGTTGCCACTACCGGCTCGTTACTACGGAGACGGGAGTACCTGCAGGGGATTTCTGAACCAGTGCCAGATCCACTTCACGTTACATGCCAGAGTGTTCCCTTCTGATGGCACAAGGATCGCCTTCATTGTCTTTCTGCTTACTGGCAATTCCCTAGCATGGGCAAATCCTATCTGAAAACGTCGTATCTGGATGAGTCTTGTCAGCAGCTGCCTCCTTGTTGGCCCTTCGCCAGAGAGACACCTCCGTGGGCGAATACGCCATTCAGTGGCGGGAGAGCTGTCTTGGAACAACGAGGCCTTGGTGGCTACATTCTGGCAGGGACTGTCTCCCGAGATCAAAGACGAACTTGCCGCTCGTGATCTGCCATCTACCCTGGATGACCTCATTCTTTTAGCCACCCGGATTGACATGAGGATCCGGGAGCGATCCCAAGAGGTACGTCGGGAGAGAAGATTTCCAAGACTGGCTCCTACTTTCCAGCAATCATTGTCGCCCTCACCAGTGGTTCCACCAGAGGAGCCTATGCAATGGACTGGCTCAAATTGTCGAACCAGGAGAAACAATGCAGATGCACTTAAAGAGGCTCTGTCACCAGATTTTGCAACCCCTATCTGCTATTGCAGCAGATCAGCGCTGCAATGTAGATTACAGTAACGTTTTTATTTTTAAAAAACAAGCATTTTTGGCCAAGTTATGACCATTTTTGTATTTATGCAAATGAGGCTTGCAAAAGTACAACTGGGCGTGTTGAAAAGTAAAAGTACAACTGGGCGTGTATTATGTGCGTACATCAGGGCGTGTTTACTACTTTTACTAGCTGAGCGTTGTGTATAGAAGTATCATCCACTTCTCTTCAGAACGCCCAGCTTCTGGCAGTGCAGACACAGCCGTGTTCTCGAGAGATCACGCTGTGACGTCACTTCCCCAGGTCCTGCATCGTGTCAGACGAGCGAGGACACATCGGCACCAGAGGCTACAGATGATTCTGCAGCAGCATCGGCGTTTGCAGGTAAATCGATGTAGCTACTTACCTGCAAACGCTGATGCTGCTGCAGAATCAACTGTAGCCTCTGGTGCCGATGTGGCCGACACGATGCAGGACCTGTGAGTGACGTCACAGATCTGCACTGCCAGAAGCTGGGCGTTCTGAAGAGTAGTGGATGATACTTCTCATCAGAACGCCCAGCTAGTAAAAGTAGTAAACACGCCCGATGTACGCACATAATACACGCCCAGTTGTACTTTTACTTTTCAACACGCCCAGTTGTACTTTTGCAAGCCTCATTTGCATAAATACAAAAATGGCCATAATTTGGCCAAAAATGCTTGTTTTTTAAAAATAAAAACATTACTGTAATCTACATTGCAGCGCCTATCTGCTGCAATAGCAGATAGGGGTTGCAAAATCTGGTGACAGAGCCTCTTTAATGACTTTGTCTGTATTGCAACCTCGGAGGCAAAGTTGTGTGTTTGTGCCCTTAAAAGCCAAAAAAACTCCAATGCCTAGGATTGGTTGGGGAGACAACCCTAATGTATGTAATCCTGATGTATCTCGACAGTTTTCGTTGGAGGTGGACGCCTCCTCTGTTGGTGCAGGCGCACTTCTGTTCCAGAGAGGTCCTAAAGGGAGGGCAGTGGTATGTGGCTATTATTCTTAACTTTTTTCTTCTGCAGAACGCAATTACTCGATTGGGGATCGAGGGTTACTGGCCATCAAACTGGCCCTGGAGGAGTGGAGACATCTACTAGAGGGCACAGCTCACCCCGTCCTGATATTTACCGACCACAAGAACCTCACTTATTCCCAGTCGGCCCAACAGCTGAACCCCCATCAAGCCAGGTGGTCGCTGTTCCACGGTTCCAGTTTGAGCTCCACTACCGCCCTGCCGACAAAAATGTGAGGGCCGATGCCCTGTCCAGTTTGTTCGAGACAGAAAACACCATGGAGTTTCCACAAAATATCATTGATCCATCCTGCAGTGTATTTCTGTCAATCCTCTGCAAGTTAGAGACATCCCTCCGGGGAGGAATTTTTTGTGCCTGGCGGACAGAAGGACAATTCTTTGCTGTGGACAGAGCTCCAAACTGGCGGGGCATGCGGGTGACCGTAAAACCCGAGCTCTGATTGCACGTAATTTCTGGTGGCCCACGCTGCTCAAAGACATCGTGGACTTTGTCTCGTCCTGCACGCTGTGCACTGCTAACAAGGATGCTCACTCCTGGCCTGCTGGTCTGCTCCAACCGCTGCCTGTGCCCAATGCTCCCTGGCAGTATATAGCAATGGACTTTGTCACAGACCTGCCTCCCTCTGCTGGATGCAGTACGGTATGGGTGGTGGTGGATGGATTCTCGAAAATGGCTCATTTTGTTATGCTAACCGGCCTACCTTCTGCTTCTCGACTGGCCAACCTCTTCATCCAACACATCTTCCACCTGCATGGCTTACCCCTGCATATAGTGTCTGATCAGGTGGTTCAGTTTACCTCAAAGTTCTGGAGAGCCCTCTGTAAACTCCTTTAAGTAAAGTTGGACTTTTCTTCAGCCTACCATCCCCAGTTCAATGGTCAAGTCTAGAGGATCGACCAAATCATGGAGAACTATCTTACGACACTTCATCTCCAGGCAGCATGATGACTGGGTGCAGCTTCTTCCTTGGGCCGAGTTCTCTTATAAACAGCACACAAGCGAGTCCACTGATGCCACACCGTTCTTCATTGTTTACGGCCACTATCCACTAATTCCTCTCCCGGTGTCAGCAACATCCCAGGTGACGGCAGCTGACTGTACATTCAGGAACTTGCTGCAGATCTGGCAGCAAACCAGATCCTCTATTCTTATTGTAAAGGATCTGCCAGGCACTACGTCTGTGGATACTCCCAGGATTAATCAATCGACACCTGAGGCCGGACCTCTTAGACTGACTCCGGCTCCCACCAATCAGGGTGGCAGGCTCAGGAGTGGGAGAGCCTATCGCGGCCTGGTCAGTCGGAGTTAGCTCCGCCCCCTGTCCATTTATTCCTGCCGTTTTCTCTTCCTCATTGCTTGTGATTCTTCCTGGTTTCCTGGCCTTGCTACAGCCTTGCTCCAGCCTGCTTCTGCCTCGCTTCTGCCTTGCTACAGCTTCCGCTTATCCTGCTTCGCTCTGCCCCCGGCTTGCTTCCTGCTCCTTGCTCTGCGTTCATATACTTCGTGACATCTGATCCTGACTGGCTCGTTCACCACTCTGGTTTCCTCACGGTGTTCCGTGGGCTACTGCCCCTTCCCTTGCTTGTTCCCTGTGTGTATTCCCTTGCACTCAGTCAGCGTAGGGACCGCCGCCAAGTTGTACCCCGTCGCCTAGGGCGGGTCATTGCAAGTAGGCAGGGACAGGGCGGTGGGTAGATTAGGGCTCACTTGTTCCCCTCCCCTCCTTCCTGCCATAACACTTATGGCAGTTGACCGCATGAAGTGAAAGACAGACACAAGGAGAAGAGAGTACTTCCGGGTACTAAAGTCTGGCTGTCCTCTAGAAATATCCGACTGAAGGTGCCGTCATACAAGTTTGCTCCCAGGTTCCTTGGACACTTTGAGATCCTACAATAGATCAACCCTGTCTCCTACAAGATTCGGCTGCTTCCACCCTCAGGAGCCCCAACTCCTTTCATGTTTCCCTCCTGAAGCCTGCGGTCCTGACCGGCTACACCAAGGGTCCTAGTCCTGCAGTTGCCCCAGCGGTTCATCAGGGGTATTCGAGGTCAAGGAGATCTTGGACTTCAAGAGGATAAGTCTTTTATTTGGTGGATTGGAAGGGGTTTGGTCCAGAAGAAAGGTCCTGGGAGCCAGAAGAGAATCTCAATGCTCCTACCCCCATTAGGAAGTTTCTCTGTCGCTCTGGCCCCAAGAAGAGGGGGCGTCCACGCCTAACTTACCCTGTGACGGCTGAGGGCCATGAACGAGTGAGTGCTGGGCGGCATCTCCCTCCTGAGAGATGCCGAAACTCACTTCCACATCACTGTACTGGGTCTCGTAGGGTGCGCGCGCACTCCCGCACCCGGCCTTAAAGGGCCAGTACGTCAGAAATCTGTAATTTACCCATAATTCCCCATGACTATAAAAAGGGCTCTGCCCATTACCTGTGCATTGTTGGGTTTACCCGTGTTAGTCCTGCAAATGGTCCCTTAGTGTTTTCCTGTTCCCAGTGTTCCTGTGCCCTGCTACCTGTATCCTGTGCTATACCTGGTTTCGTGTCCTTGAAGAGTTGGAGTCATATGCTGCTTGCGTCCACGCCTTCTGTGTTACACCGTGCCTGGTGTCTTCTGCCAAGGTCCCATCTGAGCCTAGCGGTTACTACTGTCTGAACTACTATAGGTACCCTTGTGCTCGGACTATAGACTTTGTCGTGGTGCCCTGTTTGGCCAGCTGCTATTCCGCTACGGCCCAGTGGGTCCACAAACCCACAGATCGTGACAAGCTGATTAGAGTGTGACACCATGAGTCTACAATCTTCAACTTTTACATAACATTCAAAATTTGGGGTTTTCATTAACGGTTAGCAATAATCTTCAACATTAAAAAATAAAAAATGCTGTGTGTAATAAATCTATATACTATATGAGTTTCCCTTTTTTAATTGAATTACTGAAATAAATTAACTTTTTTGATGATATTCTAATTCATTGAGAAGGACTACTGTGTATACATATATATACAGGGTGGGCCATTTATATGGATACACCTAAATAAAATGGGAATGGTTGGTGATATTAACTTCCTGTTTGTGGCACATTAGTATATGGGAGGGGGGAAACTAGCACAGGCTTCCAGTATCAGTAGTTTGAGTTGCTGCACATCTCGTATCTTCACAGCATAGACAATTGCCTTCAGATGACCCCAAAGATAAAAGTCTAAGGGGGTCAGATCGGGAGGCATTTCTTCTGCGGTGTTGCTATCAGTGTGTGAAGAGTGGGAGAAGACGGTTGCATTGACAATCCAACACAATGGGAAGCACTTTGAACACATTTTATAAGTGGTCAGAAACTTGTAAATAACTCATGAAAGAATAAAGTAACGTTAAAACCAAGCACACCATTGTTTTTCTTGTGAAATTCTCGATAAGTTTGATGTGTCACATGACCCTCTTCCCATTGAAAAAACTAAAGTTGGATACAAAATGGCCGACTTCAAAATGGCCACCATGGTCAACACCCAGCTTGAAAAGTTTCCCCCCTCCCATATACTAATGTGCCAAAAACAGGAAGTTAATATCAGCAACCACTCCCATTTTATTTAGGTGTATCCATATAAATGGCCCACCCTGTATATATATATATATATATATATATATATATATATATATATATAGTGGCAACATATTCCCGTTAACCCCTATCCACACGAGTAAGTAACTATACAACGTCGTAACCTCCCGCACAAGGACGTATATATAGTTACTGAGTTGTTTCTGGTGCATACTGGAGGCGACAGTGTGCACCGGGAGGTCAGCTGTCGCCGACAGCTGACACTCCACTCATGCCGGCCAGCGGTTCTTTGTCGCTGATTTTGGCTAATTAACCCCTTAAATGTGGCGATCGGTTGCGATCGCCGCATTTTAGGGGTTTCTAGCATATCAGCAGACCCTGGTCCGAAATCGCGGGGTTTGCCGATAGTTAGCATGGCAAACAGAAGCCAAACAATGGCCTCCATGTCTGCCATGGACGGAAGCCCATCAGGACCAACCTCCGGCTGGTCCTGATAGGCTTCCTGTAAGGGTATGTGCACACGTAGTGACCAAAAACTTCTGAAAATACAGAGCTGTTTTCAAGGGAAAACAGCCCCTGATTTTCAGATGTTTTTTGAGCAACTCGCGTTTTTCGCGGCGTTTTTTACGTCCGTTTTTGGAGCTGTTTTCATTGGAGTCTATGAGAAAACAGCTCCAAAAACGTCCAAAGAAGTGTCCTGCACTTCTTTTGACGAGGCTGTATTTTTACGCGTCGTCGTTTGACAGCTGTCAAACGACGACACGTAAATGACAGGTCGTCTGCACAGTACGTCGGCAAACCCATTCAAATGAATGGGCAGATGTTTGCCGACGTATTGTAGCCCTATTTTCAGACGTAAAACGAGGCATAATACGCCTCGTTTACGTTTGAAAATAGGTCGTGTGAACCCAGCCTCAGAGTGACAAGGTGTGCATCGGGAACTCGAAGGTCAGCTGTCCCCAACAGCTGACACTCCAGCGTTGCCGATCAGCGGCTCATCGCCGCTGATTTTGGCAATTAACCCGTTAAATGCGGCGCTCGATTGCGATCGCCGCATTTAGGGGGTGTGTAGCACATCAGCAGCCCCCATGCAAATGTGGGGGTTGCTGATGCTTGTGATGGCATCCGGAGGCCAGGCAACGGCCTTTGGGTCTGCCATGTATGGAAGCCTATGAGGACCAGCCTCTGACTGGTCCTCGTAGACTTACTGTCAGAGTGACTGTGACGTCACACTGACAGTTGGAATACATTACACTATTAGGTAGTATAATGTATTCTAGCAGCGGTCAGAGCTGCAGGTAAAAAAAATAAAGTGTAAAAAGTAAAAAAAAAGTTAATAAAAATGTTTTATAAAAGTGTAAAAATAAAAGTTTGGGTTTTCCTATAATAAGTCATTTATTAAAGAAAAAAATTAAACCGTTAAAAAAAGTACACATATTTGGTATCACCGGGTTCGTAACGACCCAAACTACGAAACTATAATGTTATTTTTTCCGCACGTTGAACAAAATAAACGGAAAACTATGTCAGCATCGCTATTTTTTGGTCATCACCCCTCCAAGATATAAAATAAAAAGTGATCAAAAAGTCACATTTACCCCAAAATAGTAGCAGTAAAAACTACAACCTGTCCCGCATAAACAAGACCTCCCACAGCTTTTTTGACTAAAAAATAAAAAAGTTACGGCTCAGAATATGGTGTCTCAGAAAAAAAATTATTTAATAGAAACGTAATTTTATTGTGCAAAACTAAAAGAAAAACTATATACATATGGTATCGCCGTAATCGGACCAACCCGCAGAATAAAGTAAAACGTAATTTATTGCACACTGTGAACGCTGTTAGAAATAAAGAATTTAAAACGCCAAAATTTCTGTTTTTCGGTCACCTTAGCTCTAAAAAAATATGTAATAAAAAGTGATCAGGTAGATGCATGTACCATAAAATGGTACCTATAAAAGTAACAGCTCATCCCGCCAAAAATAAGCCCTCACATCACTCAATCGAACAAAAAATAAAAAACGTTCTGGCTGTCAGAATGTGATGATACAAAACAATTAACTTTTTTTAACAAATAGTCTTTTCTTTGTAAAAGTAGTCAAATATAAAAAAAACTATATAAATTTGGTATCACCGTAATCGTATTGAGACGCAGAATAAAATTAAAGTTGTCGTTTTTACTGCACGGTGAAAGACTTAAAAACAAAACCCCAAAAACAATGGAGGAATAACAGTTTTTTCCAATTTCAGCCGCAAATTTTTTTTCAGTTTCCCAGTATATTTTATGGTACTTTAAATGGTGTTAGTAGAAACTACAACCCTTCCCACAAAAAATAAGCCCTCACACCTCTCTATTGACGGAAAAATAAAAAAATGATGGCTCTTGGAAGGCGGGTCGTGAAAAACTAAAATGAAAAAGCAAAAAAGGATCAGTCCTGAAAGGGTTAATTAATTTCTAATAAAAAAAACATTTATGACCACATGTGGGGTATTGCTGTACTCGGGAGAAATTGCTTTACAAATGCTGGGGTGCTTTTCCTCTTTTATCCCTTGTGAAAATGAAAAAATGCAACATTTTAGTGGACAAAAATTTTGATATTCATTTTCACGGACTAATTCCACTAAATGCTACAAAAAACCTATGGGGTCAAAATGCTCACTATACCCCTAGAAAATTCCTTGAGGAGTGTAGCTTCCAAAATAGGGTCACTTTTGGGGGGTTTTGGTCCCTCTGGGGCATTGCAAACCCGACATGGCACTAAAAACAATCCAGCAAAATCCGCGCTCCAAAATCCAAAAGGCGCTCCTTCCCTTCTGAGCCCAGCAGTGGGACCAAACAGCAGTTTATTACCACATATTGCCATAATTGGGGACAATTGCTTTACAAATGTTGGGGTGCTTTTTCTCCTTTATTCCTTGTAAAAATGAAAAAATTCTATGTTTCCACATAAAAAAAAGGTGATTTTCATCTTCACAGTCTAATTCCACTAAATTCTGCAAAAAAACTGTGGGGTCAAAATGCTAACTATACCCCTATAAAAATGCCTTGAGGGGTGTAGTTAACAAAATGGGGTCACTTTTGGGGGTGTCGACTGTTTAGGTACCACAAGACCTCTTCAAACCTGACATGGTGCCTAAAATATATTCCTAAAAAAAGGAATTCTGAGGCCTGTGTTTCAGTCCATTACCACACTAGGGCCACATGTTGAATATTTCTAAAAACTACAGAATCTGGGCAATAAATATTGAGTTGCGTTTCTCTGGTAAAATCTTCTGTGTTGCAGAATTTTTTTTATTACAAATGAATTTCAGCAAAAAAAATTTAATTTGTAAATTTCACCTCTACTTTGCCTTAATTCCTGTGAAACGCCTAAAGGGTTAAAATACTTTCAGAATATGGTTTTGAATACTTTGAGGGGTGCAGTTTTCAAAATGGGGTGATTTATGGGGACTTTCTAAAGGTCTGTCACGGACACTGGGTTTGTGGACCCACTAGGCCGCTCCGCCGTAGCGGGGAGGCAGCTGACCAGGTCACAGTCTATGCGAAAGTAAAATGGCAGACAGTAATGCTTAGGTACCTGAAATAGTCCGGGCGGTGGCTGTGGCTTCAGCACGGATGGAGGCAGGTGCGGCAAGTGGCGCCAGACGTGGCGGGCAGTATCCGATGAGCGGTAGACACTTGACGTGGCAGATGGCACTTGATGTGGCAGATGGCACTTGGCGTGGCAGATGGAACTTGGCGTGGCAGATGGGACTTGGCGTGGCAGAAGACACTTGACGTGGCAGATGGCACTTGACGTGGCAGATGGCACTTGGCGTGGCAGAAGACACTTGACGTGGCAGATGGCACTTGGCGTGGCAGAAGACACTTGACGTGGCAGAAGACACTTGAACGCGGGTAGGCACAGGAAAAATACGGAATACAGGAACGGTAACAGGGCACGGGTAACAGCTGGAACGGGAGACACTAAGGGACCATTTGCGAGACAGACTGGGAAAGACTAACAACGCTCAGGAAAGGATTAGAAGGCCAGGAAATCGAGGCAGTTGATAATGATGATTTCCTAATTGCGCGATAATGATGATTTCCTACGGGACCCAGCCGAACGGAGCGGAAGTGAGCGCTGGCATCTCCTAGGAGGGAGACGGAGGCCAGCGCTCACAGATCCATGGCTGCGGGCGTCGGGAGCGGAGTAAACCCGACGGCCCGCGGCCATGGGCGCTACAAGGCCCTCAAAGCCACTTCAGAAATGAACTGGTCCATGAAAAAATAGCCTTTTGAAACTTTCTTGAAAATATGAGAAATTGCTGCAAAAGTTCTAAGCCTTGTAACGTCCTAGAAAAATAAAAGGATGTGAAAGAAAAACGATGCACACATAAAGTAGACATATGGGGAAATGTTAACTAGTAACTATTTCTTGTGGTATTACTATCTGTTTTACAAGCAGATACGTTTAAATTTAGAAAAATGCAAATTTTTGCTAAATTTTGACGTTTTTCACAAATAAATATTGAATTTATCGACCAAATTTTTTCACTAACATAAAGTACAACATGTCACGACAAAACAATCTCAGAATCGCTTGGATAGCTAAAAGCATTCCGAAGTTATTACCACATAAAGTGACACATGTCAGATTTGAAAAAATCATCTGTGTCCACGAGGCCAAAACAGGCTGTATCCTGAAGGGGTTAATGACGAAGCAATTTTAATTCTGTTTTTCCGTCGTCGCATTCAAAGAGCTAGAACTTTTTTATTTTTTCAATGACATACCGTAGCTGTATAAGGAACATGTTGAATTTTGTAATGCGACAATTTTGGGTACATATAATTTATAGATTAACTTTTACTAGCTTTTTTGGGGGGGGGGGGGTGGGGGGGCGGTGAATAGAAAAAACCCTGAAATTTTAACATTCTTTTTTGCATCTTAGATATACAGTTTACCGTGTGGTATAAATAACATAACTTTATTCAGCGGCTCATTACGATTACAGCAATAACAAATTGATATTGTTTTCTTATATTTTACAACTTATGTATTTTTGGGGTACATACAACTTTTTGATCGCATTTTTTGGAGGGCAGGATGAAGAAAAAACAGCAATTCTGGATTATTTTATTTTTTATGGTGTCCACCGTGCAGGTTAAATAACAATAGTTTTAAAGTTCGGGTTGTTGCGGACGTGGCAATTCAGGTCTCGGCGCATGATACAGCTGCTCTGTATACTGAATACAAAGCAGCTGTATCTGAAAAAGTGAAAATTTATTTTTTAATAAAAGTAATTTGAAATTTGCACCAATAACACTGATAGACATTTTTATAAAAAAAAAAAAACCCTTTTCAAAAGGTGTACGTAGCTTTTAAAGAGAAGCTTTCACCTGCCCATACATGTGCAGCTGAGTGCAGCATGTAATAGACAGGGCTTCACAAACACTGTCTCAGGCCTCATGCACACGAACGTAAAAACGCCTGTAATTACAAACCGTAATTACGGCCCGTAATCACGGGCCCATAGACTTCCATTGGCCATGGATACCTTCCCGTATGCTTACAGGAAGGTGCCCGCGCCGTTGAAAAATATGGAACATGTCCTATTTCAGGCCGTAATAACGGCACGGGCAGGCCCATAGAAGTCTATGGGGCTTCCCGTAATTATGGGTGGCTACGTGTGTGCACCCGTAATTACGGGAGCGTTGCTAGGCGATGTCAGGGGATAGTCACTGTCAAGGGTGATAAAAGAGTTAACTCATCGGCAGTAACTTTTTCAGCGCCCGGGACAGTGACTACCGCTGGAGTTAATCGTATTAAAAGTTAACTCACCTGCTTCTTCCCCCAGTCCGGCCTCCCGGGATGACGTTTCATCCCATGTGACCGCTGCAGCCAATCACAGGCTGCAGCAGTCACATGGACTGCCGCGTCATCCAGGGAGGTCGGACTGGATGTCAAAAGAGGGACGTGTCACCAAGACAACGGTACGTACAGTGAAGGAAATAAGTATTTGATCCCTTGCTGATTTTGCCCACTGTCAAAGACATAAACAGTCTGGAATTTTTAGGCTAGGTTAATTTTACCAGTGAGAGATAGATTATGTAAAAAAAAAAAAAGAAAATCACAGTCAAAATTATATATATTTATTTGCATTGTGCACAGAGAAATAAGTATTTGATCCCTTTGGCAAACAAGACTTAATACTTGGTGGCAAAACCCTTATTGGCAAGCACAGCAGTCAGACGTTTTTTGTAGTTGATGATGAGGTTTGCACACATGTTAGATGGAATTTTGGCCCACTCCTCTTTGCAGATCATCTGTAAATCATTAAGATTTCGAGGCTGTCGCTTGGCAACTCGGATCTTCAGCTCCCTCCATAAGTTTTCGATGGGATTAAGGTCTGGAGACTGGCTGTTATGGCAGGAAGGAGAGGATAAGTGAGCCCTAATCTACCCACCGCCCTGTCCCTGCCTACTTGCAACGACCCGCCCTAGGCGACGGGGTACAACTGGGCGGCGGTCCCTACGCTGACTAAGTCCAAGGGAATACAAACAGGGAACAAGCAAGGGAAGGGGCAGTAGCCCACGGAACACCGTGAGGAAACCAGAGTGGTCAACGAGCCAGTCAGAATCAGGATGTCACCAAGTATACGAACGCAGAGCAAGGAGCAGGAAGCAAGCCGGGGTCAGAGCGAAGCAGGATAAGCGGAAGCTGTAGCAAGGCTGAAGCAAGGCAGAAGCAGGCTGGAGCAAGGCTGTAGCAGGGCCAGGAAACCAGGAAGAATCACAAGCAATGAGGAAGAGAAAACGGCAGGTATAAATGGACAGGGGGCGGAGCTAACTCCGACTGACCAGGCCGCGATAGGCTCTCCCACTCCTGAGCCTGCCACCCTGATTGGTGGGAGCCGGAGTCAGTCTAAGAGGTCCGGCCTCAGGTGTCGATTGATTAATCCTGGGAGTATCCACAGACGTAGTGCCTGGCAGATCCTTTACAGGCTAGGCCACTCCATGACCTTAATGTGCTTCTTTTTGAGCCACTCCTTTGTTGCCTTGGCTGTTTGTTTCGGGTCATTGTCGTGCTGGAAGACCCAGCCAAGAGCCATTTTTAATGTCCTGGTGGAGGGAAGGAGGTTGTCACTCAGGATTTGACGGTACATGGCTCCATCCATTCTCCCATTGATGCGGTGAAGTAGTCCTGTGCCCTTAGCAGAGAAACACCCCCAAAACATAATGTTTCCACCTCCATGCTTGACAGTGGGGACAGTGTTCTTTGGGTCATAGGCAGCATTTCTCTTCCTCCAAACACGGCGAGTTGAGTTAATGCCAAAGAGCTCAATTTTAGTCTCATCTGACCACAGCACCTTCTCCCAATCACTCTCAGAATCATCCAGATGTTAATTTGCAAACTTCAGACGGGCCTGTACATGTGCCTTCTTGAGCAGGGGGACCTTGCGGGCACTGCAGGATTTTAATCCATTACGGCGTAATGTGTTACCAATGGTTTTCTTGGTGACTGTGGTCGCAGCTGCCTTGAGATCATTAACAAGTTCCCCCCGTGTAGTTTTCGGCTGAGCTCTCAACCAGGGCCGGCCTTAGGGTAGATGGCGCCCCGTGCGAAATTATCTTTTGGCGCCCCACGCCATTATAAAAAATGCCCCATAAAAAAGCATAATTCCTCCCCACAGTATAATGCCCTATATAGTGCCCCCACACAGTGTAATGCCCCTTTAGTGCCCCACACACAGTATAATAATAATATTTAATACTGTAATATATTATAACGCCTTCAAGGACACAGTATTTTGTCCTCTAATTGTGCTCACACAGTTATGCCCCCTAAGTGCCACACACATTATATTGCCCCCTGTAGTGCCCCTACACAGTATGATGTCCGCTTAGTGGCCTCCACAGAGTATAGTGCCCCCACAGCCCCCCTAGTAGAAAGTGCCCCCTGTAGATTGTGCCGTACAGCCTCCCTGTAGACAGTGCCATAATCCCCCTACCGCCTCCTTGTAGACAGTGCCATACAGCCCCCATCTGCCCCTTGTAGTGTCATACAGCCCCACCTCCCTCTTGTACACAGTGCCCCCCACCACCCCCTTGTAGACAGTGTCATACAGCACCCACCTCCCCCTTGTAGAAAGTGACATACAGCCCCCACATCCCCCTTGTAGACAGTGCCATACTGCCCCCCACCTCCACCTGACAGGATCCTTGCGCAGGCCGGTTTGATCCAGAGATGTCATCACGCCGACTGCGCAGGGATCCTGTCCCTGCGACTCATAGGCTGCAGGCGCCTCTGTAGCCTGCTACAGAGTTTCCCAACCTCTTCGGACTTGAGCCACCCCTGGAAAAAAAAAAATCCTCAGGGCCCCCCTACCAAAAATTGTTTAGAGAAAGACAGAAAATAGCTAAAAATAAGCACTACATTCTTAGGGTATGTTCACACAGCGTTTTTTGTAAGGCAGAAAAAAATCTGCTTTTGAATTGACAGCGTTATTTGATGGGGTTTTTTTTGCGTTTTTTTTTAAGCCGTTGAAGCGAATGCAAAAGACGCAGTAAAAAAAGCTCCAAACGAGCGCCACAGCTATTTTCTTCCTACTATTAATTTCAATTGGAGGTCAGAGGTGGAAACCACTTGAAGACCATCAGCCCCCCCCCCCCACTCACAGTGAAATAACCATCAGTCCCTCCACTCACAGTAAAATGACCATCAGCCCCTCCACTCACAGTAAGGCCTCATGCACACGACCGTATTTTTACCCACCCGTAAATACTGGCATAAATACGGGTCCGGTGTCACACGTATTCGACCCGTTTTGCACCAGTATTTACGGACCCGTGCCCGTAAATATGGGTCCGGTGTCACCCGTATTCCACCCGTATTTACGGGCACGTTTTTGGCGGCAAAATAGCACTGCACTAATTGGCAGCCCCTTCTCTCTATCAGTGCAGGATAGAGAGAAGGGACAGCCCTTTCTGTAATAAAAGTTAAAGAAATTCATACTTACCCGGCCGTTGTCTTGGTGACACGTCCCTCTCTTCACATCCAGCCCGACATCCCTGGATGACGCGGCAGTCCATGTGACCGCTGCAGCCTGTGATTGACCTGTGATTGGCTGCAGCGGTCACATGGGCTGAAACGTCATCCAGGGACGGCCAGGCCGTCGGGCCGGATGTCGAGAGGGACGCGTCACCAAGGCAACGGCCGGGAGACCGGACTGGAGGAAGCAGGAAGTTCTCGGTAAGTATGAACGTCTTTTATTTTTATTTTTTACAGGTTGCTCTTTATTCTGATCGGTAGTCACTGTCCAGGGTGCTGAAAGAGTTACTGCCGATCAGTTAACTCTTTCAGCTCCCTGGACAGTGACTATTTACTGACGTCGCTTAGCAACGCTGCCGTAATGACGGGTGCACACATGTAGCCACCCGTCATTACGGAAGCTCCATAGACTTCTATGGACTGTCCGTGCCGTTATCACGGCCTGAAATAGGACATGTTCTATCTTTTTCAACGGCACGGGCACCTTCCCTTAAGAAAACGGGAAGGTACCCGTGGCCAATAGAAGTCTATGAGCCCGTTATTACGGGTCGTAATTACGACCCGTAATAACGGGAGTTTTTACGGTCGTGTGCATGAGGCCTAAGGCTGGGTTCACACACACACTATTTACGAAAATGCGGCTAAAAAGCGTCAGCAAACATCTGCCCATTCATTTGAATGGGTTTTACGATGTACTGTGCCGACGGTAATTTTTTTTACGTGTCGCTGTCAATAGACGGCGCGTAAAAAAGACGCCCGCGTCAAAGAAGTGCCTGTCACTTCTTGAGACGTAATTGGAGCAGTTTTCCCTTGACTCCATGGAAAAACAGCTCCAATTACGTCCGTAATGGATGCAGCGAAAAGCGCCTGCACATGCCATTACAGCTGAAATTCCGGAGCTGTTTTCTCCTGAAAACAGCTCCGTAAATTCAGCCGTAACGGAGGCTGCCGTGTGAACATACCCTAAAATGACCATCGGTCCGTCCACTCACAGTAAAATGACCATTAGCCCCCCACTCACAGTAAAACAACCATCAGCCCCCCACTCACAGTAAAACGACCATCAGCCCACCACTGACAGATGCCCCCTGTAGCTAGTACCACACAGCCCCCTGTAGATAGTGTCACACAGCCCCCTTGTAGGTCGTGCCACATAGCCCCCTTGTAGGTCGTGCCACACAGCTCCCTTGTAGGTCGTGCCACACAGCCCCCTTGTAGGTCGTGCCACAAATGCCCCCTTTGTGCACAGCTCCCTTGTAGGTAGTGCCACACAGCCCTCTTGTAGGTAGTGCCACAAGGCCCCCTTGTAGGTAGTGCCACAAGGCCCCCTTGTAGGTAGTGCCACAAGGCCCCCTGTAGGTCGTGCAACACAGCCCCTTTGTAGGTAGTAGGGATGTCACGATACCTGAATTTGGACTTCGATACCGATACTTTGTGTAGTATTGCGATTTCGATACCAAAACGATACTTTGCCAACAGTAATAAAAAAAAGTTCTTCCATTTTCTGATGTGAGGCGCGTGGTGTGATGCTGAATTTAACCTCCATTTGCCTCACATTAATTGTAATTAACCCCATCATGTTTCTCAGTCATAATGGGTTAATGTGTCAGGTACATGATGGGGTTAATTACTATTAATTTGAGGCACATGGAGGTTAAATTCATCACACCTCGGGCCTCACATTAATAAGTGAAAGAAGTTTTTTTTTATTTATTTTTTTACAGCGTACACATCATAAATTACGCAAAAAAATTGTTGTGCAGGTTATGTATATGTATATACATATATATAGTAAAAAGGCAGTTGTTAGGACATACCTAAGTATGCCCTAACAACAGGAAATATGGTAAGACAGCCCTGAGGTCCTTCAATAGACCCTGGGCTGTCTGCCCATATATGGTATGGCCCTCGATCGCGTCACAGGAATTCCCTGTGACACGATCCAGGGGCATCCCCCATTCTCACTTTCCCCTGAATGCTGCAGTCAGCTTTGATCGCAGCATTCAGGAGAATAGCGGCGGAGATGAGCGTTTTTTCTGATCTCCGCCGTTATAGAGCGGGGCTGCGGCTGTGTAATACAGTCATTGCCCCGCTCCTGACATTAAGTGCACGCGCGGTCAGCATGAGGTAATGAGCGGCGGCGCAGACACCAAAGACAGAACACGGGGGTGTTTTGCAGTGCGGTCGCCATGTTCTGTTTTCAGTGCCGGCGCTCATTAGTGCAGCGCTGGCCGTATCGCATCATCCTCGCGGCGCGTACTTGTCAGGACTCAGGATCGGGACCGCTCTCATTCATCATGTATTACTATACTTAGCTGTGTGGCTCGAACCATTTGGGGATGCACAGTATCGAAACAGTATCGAAGTTTCGATGCATTGTGCATCCCTAGTAAGTAGTGCCACAAATCCCCCCCTTGCCGCACAGCCCCCTTGTAGGTAGTGCCACGCAGATCCCTTGTAGTGCCACACACCCCCTTGTAGGTAGTGCCACACAGCCCCCGTGTAGGTAGCACTCCCTTCCTGTAGATAGCGCCACTGTAGCTCCCTGTGGCTGGGGATTCCGCTCTTTGACGGAGTGCTTGATGTCTCTGTCCATATATGAACAGTGACATCGGGCAACTAACTCCTGAAGCGGAATCCCTGTCCACAGCGTTGCAGACGCTGTGACCAGGGATTCCACTCCAGGAGAAGCCCCTGACGTCTCTGTCCATTTAGTCGGGGGGTGCTATCTACAGGTGTTCTGCAAAAAAATCTCCTCCTCCTCACATCCACTTCGCGCTGTGAGGAGGAGGAGAGAAAGCACGTCCTGGCAGTTGTCCAGAGGAGTGTCGCGGCACCCCTGGAGGGTTCTCATGGGAACCTCATGTTGGGAACCACCAGCCTAGTAGATCACAGAGCAGGGAGATACCTCCCTGCTCTGCTATAGTGTTCAATAGTATCTGCATCCTTAGCAGGGCCGTATTTACAACTCACGCTGCCCTAGGCACTGAGCCTGAATATACCCCCATTAAAGGCCTATTTAGTTTAGCCAATTATCATCATGATTCGCCAGTTTCTGACCAATTATAATGATATTTGGTCAGTGTTAAAAAAAGGGGAAGATCAATGATAAAAACTTTGCTTATCGTTAATCTCAAATGAGAAAAAAAAAAGGTAATACACCCGGCCAGTCATAGCGATGCGTATTCTGTTCTGAGCGTAGCCCTGCTTCCAGGGATGACGATGCATCCCATGTGACAGCTGCAGCCAATCAAAGGCTGCAGTGGTCACATGGACTACAGCGTCATCACAGGAGGCCGGGCTACGCTCAGAGAGAGAGAGAGGGACTACGGCTGGGAGTATTAGCTTTTTTTTAAAGAGGCTCTGTCACCAGATTCTCAAATCCATATCTCCTATTGCATGTGATCGGCGCTGCAATGTAAGGGTATGTGCACTCACACTAATTACGTCCGTAATTGACGGACGTATTTCGGCCGCAAGTCCCGGACCGAACACAGTGCAGGGAGCCGAGCTCCTAGCATTATACTTATGTACGATGCTAGGAGTCCCTGCCTCGCTGCAAGACAACTGTCCTGTACTGAAAACATGATTACAGTACGGGACAGTTGTCCTGCAGCGAGGCAGGGACTCCTAGCATCGTACATAAGTATGATGCTAGGAGCCCGGCTTCCTGCACTGTGTTCGGTCCGGGACTTGCGGCCGAAATACGTCCGTCAATTACGGACGTAATTAGTGTGTGTGCACATACCCTAACAGTAAAGTTTTTTGTTTTTTTTTCATTTTTGGCCAAGTTATGAGCTATTTTATATATATGCAAATGAGCTTTGAAATGGACAACGGGGCGTTTTTTTTTCGTTATGTCCAACTGGGCGTGTATTGTGTTTTTAACTGGGCGTGTTTACTTGTTTTACTAGCTGGGCGTTGTGAATAGAAGTGTATGATGCTGACGAATCAGTGACCAATCAGCGTCATACACTCCTCTCCATTCATTTACACAGCAGCATCACGTTCTTACTAGAACGATGTGAAGCCACATACACAAGTGTCCTGATAATGAATACACATGAAATCCAGCCTGGACGTCATGTGTATTCAGAATCCTGACACTTCTGAATCTTTTCTGTGAGATTTCCAGCAAGGGAAACAAAATCTCGTTTACCTCGTAATCTCGCGAGATTACGCGTGGCTTGCTGTAATATCACAGAAAAGATTCAGAAGTGTCAGGATTCTGAATACACATGACGTCGAGGCTGGAGGTCATGTATATTCATTATCAGGACACTTGATTAACGTTAATGTCTGTTTATGTGGCTGCACATCGTTCTAGTAAGAACGTGATGCTGCTGTGTAAATGAATGGAGAGGAGTGCATGATGCTAACTGGTCACTGATTCGTCAGCATCATACACTCCTCTGTACAACGCCCAGTTAGTAAAACAAGTAAACACGCCCAGTTAAAAACACAATACAGTTGGACATACGGAAAAAAAACACGCCCAGTTGTCCATTTAAAACCTCATTTGCATATATATAAAATAGCTCATAACTTGGCCAAAAATGAACGTTTTTAAAAAAAAAACAACGTTACTGTTATCTACATTGCAGCGCCGATCACATGCAATAGGCGATAGGGATTTGAGAATCTGGTGACAGAGCCTCTTTAAATTTATTGCTGCAGTCTTTCCGCCAAAAAAACTGCACCAAAATTTGGTGCTGTTTTTCAGGTGAAATTCCCTGCGGTTCTCAGGACGTATACACTGTGTAGTTTTACGTATCCACCCTGTGTGTTCCTACACTAATAATCAAGTTGCTCTCCCCCACAAATATTATCTCTAAGGGCTTATTCAGACGAATGGGATATACGTCCGTGCAACGCGTGTGATTTTCACACGCGTGGCACGGACCTATATTAGTCTATGGGGCCGTGCAGACATGTCGTGATTTTTATGCAGCGTTAGTCCGCTGCGTAAAAATCACGACGTGTCCGTTCTTTGAGCGTGTTTCGTGCATCATGCACCCATTGAAGTCAATGGATGCGTGAAAACCACGCATTCCGCACGGAAGCACTTCCGTGCGAACAGCGTGATTCGCGCAACAGCTGTGAAAAGGATGATTGAAAACAGAAAAGCACCACGTGCTTTTCTGTTTACAAACATCCAAATGGAGTGTCATAATGATGGCGGCTGCGCAAAAAGCACGCAGCCGCGCATCATATGATGCTGCCACACGCAGCTGTCAAGTGCATTTTGCGCAGGCAAAACGCCGCGTTTTTTGCGAGCGCAAAAGGCACAGGCTCGTGTGAATCCAGCCTAAGGGTAAGGACACACAGAGCGGCCCTGACACGGTCGCAACGCAGCTAACAACCACGCCGGCAACATGTTCAGTGCGGCTGTTAAGCAGCCTGTTAGTGGCCGCACGTATTCCAGTTACATTCGCATTGCCGCTCCATTCATTCTCTATGTGAGCGCCGGAGATAGCCGAGTGCAGTGTTCGGCTTTTTCCGGCGCTCCCATAGAGAATGGATAGGGGGTAAGCTGTTGTAATTGGCAAAATCGTGCGGCCATAAAGGGTATATTAATTCATGGCTGCACGATTTTGCAGATAAAGGGACGGCTTACCCGCGTTAACATGCGGCCATGAATTAATACACCCTTTATGGCCGCACGATTTTGCAAATTACAACAACTTACCCCCTATTTATTCTCTATGGGAGCGCCGGAAAAAGCAGAACACTGCACTCGGCTATCTCCGGAGCTCCCTTAGAGAATGAATGGAGCGGCAGTGCGCATGCGAATGTAACCGGAATACCCCTTAACGAGGTATTTGACAGCCGCTCCTACATAGTGCCGGCACGGTTGTTGCCCGCGTTGCGACAGTGTGAGGGCCACTCCGTGTGGCCGTACCCAAAAGAATCCTTTCTCCCCATACATAACGCTAAGTTCCCCTCCCCCATGATTCATAATAAGCTTCTACACCACAAAATAAACTATACAGAAGTCCCCCTCCCCACAAAATACATTTATAAAGACTCCCCCCATACTCCTATAGCATTTAGGGCAATGTCCCCTCACCTTCAAAATCGATCTGTAAAAAATACACACAAAGCACCTATAACGTAGTCTCCCCTCCCCCACAAAATCGATCTTTGCAAAAAAACATCCTGTTACACATCACTTAACCCCTTCCCTCTTTCCTCCTCCCTCACACAGCACATAAATATAAATTAACCCCTTCAGGACCAAGCTCATTTTGGCCTTCAGGACCAGACCCATTTTTCCAAATCTGACATATTTCACTTTATGTGGTAATAACTCTGGAATGCTTTTACCTATCAAAGCGATTCTGAGATTGTTTTCTCGTGACACATTGGACTTTATGATAGTGGAAAAATGTGGTCGATAAATTCAATATTTACCAGTGAAAAACACCAAAATGTTGTGAAAAATTGCAAAAATTAGCATTTTTCTAAATGTAAATGTATCTGCTTGTAAGACAGGCAGTTATACCACACAAAATTCTTGCTAATTAACATCCCCCATATGTCTACTTTAGATTGGCATCGTTTTTTGAACATCCTTTTATTTTTCTATGACGTCACAAGGCTTAGAACTTTAGCAGCAATTTCTCACATTTTCAAGAAAATTTCAAAAGGCTATTTTTACAGGGGCCAGTTCAGTTGTGAAGCGGCTTTTAGGGCCTTATATATTAGAAACCCCCAAAAAGTCATCCCATTTTAAAAACTTCGCCCCTCAAAGTATTCAAAACAGCATTTAGAAAGTTTCTTAACCCTTTAAACGTTTCACTGGAATTAAAGCAACGTAGAGGTGAAATTTTTTTTTTTGCAGAATTTTTTTTGTAACACAGAAGTTTTTACCAGAGAAACGCAACTGAATATTTATTGCCCAGATTCTGCAGTTTTTAGAAATATCCCACATGTGGCCCTAGTGTGGTAATGGATTGAAGCACCGGCCTCAGAAGCAAAGGAGCACCTAGTGGATTTTGGGCCTCCTTTTTATTAGAAAATATTTTATGCACCATGTCAGGTTTCAAGGGCTCTTTCGGTGCCAAAACAGTGGAAATCCACCAAAAGTGACCCCATTTGGGAAACTACACCCCTTGAGGAAATTATCTAGGGGTATAGTGAGCATTTTGACCCCGCAGGTTTTTTGCAGAAATTATTGGAAGTAGGGCGAGAAAATGAAAATCGTCATTGGATCGCTGCATCGAAGGGGTTAATGCCAGGAATCGGAGCTAGCTCCGGTTCCTGGCGTTAGATCGGGGTGTCCGCTGTAACATACAGCGGACACCCACTGCTGATGACGCCGGCTCAGCTTCTGAGCCGGAAGCTGAGACGGCGCCATCTTGCCGATGGTACCGGAAGCCTCCTGGGCCTCGCCGACGACGGGGCATTCCTATGCCCGGGGATTCAGTTACTGGCGGACCGGGAGGTAAGCATTAGCCCTCCGATCGCCTTTGCAGCCACCGGCAACCCAGCGATCACGTTGCTGGGGTGCCGGTGGCTATAAACTCCTCACATGCTGCGATCTCTATTGAACGCAGCATGTGAGGGGTTAATCGTTCGGATCGGAGGCTAGCTCCGGTCCTGCCCGATACCTCAGGATGCCAGCTGTACCATACAGCTGTCACCCGGCGGTGATGTCGCTAGCTCAGCTCCTGAGCCAGCTTCATCTCCATGACGTACAGTAACGTGAAAATGCGGTAAGACACCAATTTTCATGACGTTACTGTACGTGATTTCTCCTCTCTTCAGCTCGTACCCACTGGCGCCCCCCTTACAGCATGGCGGCCGGCGCCCTGTGCGACCGCACGTGTCACACATAGCGAAGGCCGGCCATGCTCTCACCTTCCTCAGGATCAAGGATACCCCACGAGGTGAGATTTTGCATGGAGCCCCAGATCGATGTCGATTGACAGTCATTTTGTATGTCTTCCATTTTCTTACTATTGCACCAACAGTTGTCTCCTTCTCAGCCAGCGTCTTACTTATGGTTTTGTAGCCCATTCCAGCCTTGTGCAGGTCTATGATCTTGTCCCTGACATCCTTAGAAAGCTCTTTGGTCTTGCCCATGTTGTAGAGGTTAGAGTCAGACTGATTAATTGAGTCTGTGGACAGGAGTCTTTTATGCAGGTGACCATTTAAGACAGCTGTCTTTAATGCAGGCCCCAAGTTGATTTGGAGCGTTTAACTGGTCTGGAGGAGGCTGAACTCTTAGGCTTTATTCAGACGAACGGGAAAGACGTCCGTGCAATGCGCGTGATTTGCACGCGCGCGGCACGGACCTATATGTGTCTATGGGGCCGTGCAGACATGTCCGTAATTTTTCCTCAGCGTGAGTCCGCTGAAAAAAAGTCACGACATGTCCGTTCTTTCGGCGTTTTGCACGCATCACGCACCCATTGAAGTCAATGGGTGCGTGAAAACCACGCATGCCGCACGGAAGCACTTCCGTGCGAACTGCGTGATTCGCGCAAGAGCTGTCAAAAGGATGAATGTAAACAGAAAAGCACCACGTGCTTTTCTGTTTACAAACATCCAAACGGAGTGTCTTTGAGAAGAGCGAACACGGACAACCAAACCGAAGTTCACCGGGTTCGGCCGAACTCGTTTTGGCCGAACCCGGCAAAAAAAATTCCGGTACGCGACGTCAGGAGATAGTCACTGTCCAGGGTGCTGAAAGAGTTAAACTGGTTCAGCAACCTGGACAGTGACTTCCGATCCCAATATACATGAACGTGTGAAAAAAAAAGAAGTTCTGACTTACCGATAACTCCCGGCTTCTTCCTCCAGTCTGACCTCCCGGGATGACAATTCAGTCCAAGTGACAGCTGCAGCCAATCACAGGCCAAGCACAGGCTGCAGCGGTCACATGGACTGCCGCGTCATCCAGGGAGGTGGGGCCAGATGTCAAGAGAGGCGCGTCACCAAGTACGCGTCACCAAGGCAACGGCCGGGAAGTTCTCGGTAAGTACGAACATCTTTTTTTTTTTAACAGGTTGCTCGATATGGTGATCGGAATTCACTGTCGAGGGTGCTGAAAGAGTTACTGCCGATCAGTTAACTCTTTCAGCACCCTGGACAGTGACTGACGTTGGCTAGCCTCATCTCTATGATGGCGGCTGTGCGAAAATCACGCAGCCGCGCATCATACACGGATGACACATAGAGCTGTCAAGTGTTTTTTGCGCGCGCAAAACGCCGCGTTTTTGCGTCCGCAAAAACGCCACGCTCGTGTGAATCCAGCCTTAACCCCTTCCCGACATTTGCCGTACATGTACGTCATGGAAAGCATTGACTTCCCGCATCTTGCCGTACATGTACGCCGAATGTTTGGGACCGGCTCAGAAGCTGAGCCGGTGCCATCATCACCGGATCTCAGCTGTATCTTACAGCTGACATCCGGCTGTAACGGTGGGGACCGAAATTAGCTTCGATCCCCGCCATTAACCCCTTAAGTGCAGCGCTCAAACGCGATCGCTGCACTTAAGGTGTTTGCAGCTCATCGGAACCCCAGTAATGAAATTGCCGGGGTTCCGGTGGCTGCAATGGCAACCGGAGGCCTAATACTGGCCTCACGGTCTGCCTAGCACCGAAGCCGGTCAAGATCCGCCCGGCGGCGGAGCCTGATCGGCTTCCGTAGCTGCCGGCAAGATGGCGCCGGGTCAGGAGCTGATCCGGCGTCATCAGCGGTGGAAGTCAGCTGTACTGTACAGCTGACATCCACCTGTAACGGCAGGAACCGGAGCTAGCTCCGATCCCTGCCATTAACCCCTTCGATGCAGCAATCGAAAGCGATTGCTGCATCGTAGCGGTTACTAGCAGATCGCCAGCCCTGACAGGCAATCGGGACTGGCGACTGCTGTTATGGCAACAGGAGACACAATGGTCTCCTGCTCTGCCATTACGGAAGCCGATTTAGGCCCCGCCGGGAGGCGAAGCCTAATCGGCTTGCTGTCAGTGAATGACTTACAGATATAATACATTGCACTACATAGGTAGTGCAATGTATTAGAAAAAAAAAAATCTGACCGTTGGACCTTCAAGTCCCCTAGTGGGACTTGAGAAAAAGTGTAAAAAAAGTATAAAAAAGTGTAAAAAAAAGTGCAAATAATAAAAGTTTGAAAACAATAAAAGTTTCAAGTAATCAAATAAAACACAATCCCCCTTTTACTCTTATCAAGTCCTTTATTATTGAAAAATAATAATAAACCATATGTATTTGGTATCGCCGCGACCGTAACGACCTGAGGCATCAAAATATTATATTATTTATTGCACGCGGTGAACAGCGTAAAAAAAACCGTAAAAAACGTTACCAGAGTTTCTGTTTTTTGGTCACTTTGCCCTACAAATATTAGAATAAAAAGTGATCAAAAAGTCGCACGTATCCAAAAATGGTACCTATAAAAACTATAGCTCGTCCCGCAAAAAACAAGCCCTCATACACCTCCGTCGACAAAAAAATTAAAAAGTTATGGTTCTCACAACTTGGCGACAGAAAAAATACATTCTTTTTACAAAAGTAATTTTATTGTGCAAAAAGTTGTAAAACAAAAAAAGTGCTGTAAATGAGGTATCGCCGGAATCGTACTGACCCGCAGAATAAAGTTAACATGTAGTTTATAATGCATGGTGAACGCTGTATAAAAAAAAACGAAAAAAGCTGTGCCAGAATTGCGTTTTTTGTTTACCTGGCATCCCAAAAAATAGGATAAAAGGTGATCAAAAAGTTGCATGTACCCCAAAATGATACCAATAATAACTACAGCTCGTCCCGCAACAAACCAGCCCTAATACCACTACGTCTATGAAAAATAAAATTAGTTATGGCTCCAATAAGTCAGGAAATAAAAAAATATGCAGTTGTGCCCGAGGGGAACATTTCTTCTGTTTGAAGAGGCGATTTATCAAGGACCTAAAATTAGGGAACCAGGAAAGGGAGGGCCCAAACATATCCGCTGGAAGCGACGGTGCCCCTTATTATACCAGGACAACACTTCCTAGCAAAATTCCCCAAACTACAAAGGCGCGGAGTGTGGATCAAAAGGGGGATAATAAAGGACGCCATATATCAGTGCGACACCGGCCTGTGCAGAAAGGATTGCTTCACAGCGTAACACACATCTATGGATTATTTTATTGTTTTTTTTTACCCCATTATTATACCACCTGACTATGCCCCTTATATACTCCGCCCGGCTTACATATGCCCTACATTATAAACGGAAACACCAGTAAGACTCCAAACAAAACTACTACCAAGCAAAATCCACGCTCCAAAAGCCAAATGGCATTTCCTCCCATCTGAACCCTACAGCGTGCCCAAACAGCAGTTTCCTTCCACATATATGGCACATATATGGCACCGTCATACCCGGGAGAACCCTTTTAGCAATTTTTGGGGTGTGTGTCTCCAGTGGCATAAGCTGGGCACGACATATTTGCCACTGAATGGCATATCTAGGGAAAAATATAAATTTTTAATTTGCACCATCCACAGCGCATTCATTTATGGAAAAGACCTGTGGGGTGAAAATGCTCACTACACCCCTTAATAAATGCCTTGAGGGGTGCAGTTTCCATAATGGGGTCACTTCCCAGTTTATTTTTATTATTTCACATCTGAGCCTCTGCAGTTGTGAACCAATACTTTGTAAATCGCCAAATTAGGCCTCAATTTTACATGGTACGCTTTCACTCCTGAGCCTGGTCGACTGTCCAGGCAAGAGATTAGGGCCACATGTAGGGTGTTTCTAAAACCAGGAAACCCAGCATAATAATTAGAGAGCTGTCTTGTTGTGGTGGCACAAGCCGGGCACCACATATTGTCCACATATCTGTGGAAAAAAATCCCATTTTCACTCTGCAACATCGAGTTCACACTAATTTCTACAAAACACCTGCAGGGTTAACATGCTCACTACACCCCTAGGTAAATGCATTGAGGGGTGTAGTTTCCAAAATTGGGTCACTTCTGGGGGGTTTCCACTGTTTTGGGCCCACAGGCGCCCAGAAACCAATCCAGCAACATCTGCACTCCAAATGGCGGTCCTTCCCTTCTGAGCCCTGCCGTGTGCCCAAACAGCAGTTTATGACCACATATGGGGTATTGCCGTACTCGGTAGAAATTGCTTTACAAATGTTGGGTTCTTTTTTTTCCTTTATTTGTTGCGAAAATGAAAAAATTTGCGCTAAAGCTACGTCTTATTGAAGAAAAAGGATTGTTTTTATTTTCACTGCCCAATTCTAATAAATTCTATGAAACATCTGTGGGGTCAAAATGCTCACTACGCCCCTAGATGAATTCCTCAAGAGGTGTAGTTTCCTAAATGGTGTCACTTTTTGGGCATTTTCATTGTTTTTTCCCCTCAGGGGCTTTGCAAATGTGACATGGCCGCCGCAAACCATTCCTGCTCAATGTGATCTCCAAAAGCCAAATAGCGCTCTTTCCTTTCTAAGCCAAGCCGTGTCTCCAAACAGCCGTTTATTACCACATGTGGGGCATTGTTTTACTCGGGAGAAATTGCTTTACAAATTTTGTGGTGCTTTTTCTCCTTCAGTCCTTGTGGAAATGAGTAAAAATAAGCTAAACCTACATTTTCTTTGAAAAAATTTAGATTGTCATTTTCAGGGCCTATTTCCAATAATTTATGCAAAAAACCTGTTGGGTCAAAACGCTCACTGTACCCCTAGATAATTTCCTCAATGGGTGTAGTTTCCAAAATGGGGTCACTTGTGGGGGGTTTCCACTGTTTTGTCCCCTCAGGGGCTTTGTAAATTTGACATGGCCTCCGAAAACCATTCCTGCTAAACTTGAGCTCCAAAAGCCAAATAGCGCTCTTTCCCTTCTCAGCCCTGCCGTGTCTCCAAACAACCGTTTATTACCACATGTGGGGTATTGTTTTACTCGGGAGAAATTGCTTTACAAATTTTACGGTGCTTTTTCTCCTTTAGTCCTTGTGGAAATGAGAAAAAAATCGCTAAACCTACATTTTCTTTGAAGAAATGTAGATTTTAATTTTCACGGCCTACTTCCAATAATTTCTGTAAAAAACCTGTGCGGTCAAAATGCTCACTGTACCCCTAGATAATTTCCTTGAGGTGTGTAGTTTCCAAGATGGGGTCACTTTTGGGATTTTGACTGTTTTGGCACCGCAAGAGCCCTTCAAACCTGACATGGTGCCTAAAATTTATTCTAACAAAAATAAGGCCCCAAAATCCACTAGGTGATCCTTTGCTTCTGAGGCCGGTGCTTCAGTCCAGTAGCACGCTACGGCCACATGTGGTATATTTCCTAAAACTGCAGAAACTGGGCAACAAATATTGAGTTGCATTTCTCTGGTAAAACTTTCTGTGTTATAAAAAAAATTGTACTAAAAATTTATTTCTGCAAAAAAATATGAAATTTGTAAATTTCACCTCTACTTTGCTTTAATTCCTGTGACATGTGTAAAGGGTTAAGACATTTTCTAAATGCTGTTTTGAATACTTTGAGGGGTGAAGTTTTTAAAATGGGGTGACTTTTTGGGGGTTTCTAATATATAAGGCCCTCAAAGCCACTTCACAACTGAACTGGTCCCTGTAAAAATGGCCTTTTGAAATTTTCTTGAAAATGTGAGAAATTGCTGCTAAAGTTCTAAGCCTTGTAACGTCATAGAAAAATAAAAGGATGTTCAAAAAACGATGCCAATCTAAAGTAGACATATGGGGGATGTTAATTAGCAACAATTTTGTGTGGTATAACTGCCTGTCTTACAAGCAGATACATTTAAATTGAGAAAAATGCTAATTTTTGCAATTTTTCGCTAAATTTTGGTGTTTTTCACAATTAAATACTGAACATATCGAGCAAATTTTGCCAGTAACTTAAAGTCCAATGTGTCACGAGAAAACATTCTCAGAATCGCTTGGATAGGTGAAAGCATTCCGGAGTTATTACCACATAAAGTGACACATGTCAGATTTGATAAATGAGGCTCGGTCAAGAAGGTCAAAAGTGGCTAAAGAGGGAAGGGGTTAATGGTTGGTAGGGGATCAAATACTTATTTCTCTGTGCACAATGCAAATAAATATATATAATTTTGACTGTGATTTTCAGTTTTGTTTTTTTTTATATATAATCTATCTCTCACTGATAAAATTAACCTAGCCTAAAAATTCTAGACTGTTCATGTCTTTGACAGTGGGCAAACTTACAAAATCAGCAAGGGATCAAATACTTATTTCCTTCACTGTATGAACTTCTTTTACTATCAATCGCTGCGGAAACTCTGCCCGAAAGGGCTGCCCCTTCTCTCTTTCCAGCAATGATAGAGAGAAGGGGCTGCCGATTAGTGCAGAGAAAACGGGTCTGTAAATACGGGGGGAATACTGGTGACACTGGACCCGTACTTACGGGCACGGGTCCGTAAATACTGGTGCAATACTGGTCAAATACGTGTGACTAAGGACCCGTATTTACGGGAAGAAAAAAATAAGTTTGTGTGCATGAGGCCTCACTTGACACTTTTTTCCTATCTTCCTCCGTTATTTACATACCGGTGCCGTTATATGGGGCGTTTCTATCTAACTAAAGGGCAACGGTGCGTGATCTATTCGCTCTGACACTGTCCGAATCAGCTTCGGACAGTGTCAGGGCGGCTTGCGCTGTGTTCCCTCCCGCGAGAACACACACAGACTGAGAGAGCGCTCTCTGCAGGCCGCCAAATATAACCGCACCGATGTGTAAATAACAGAGGAAGTAATCAAAATTATTTCAAGTGAGACAGTGTTTATGCGGCCCTATCTATTACTCTCTGCACTGCACATGTATGGGCAGGTGAAAGGTTCCACTTTTATGACCTTGTGACATGTCCTCTTTAAATCACACTCTTGGTTGCCCACTTTGACTCCCATTTTTGTGTCAATTATTCCTCTTTTTGGGCTGCTTTCAATTTATTCTCCTCAGGGCCACGCGGGTTATTGTATTTTATAAATAAAATAAGTTCTTCATAGTTGCTGGACCAGTAAAAAATAAAAATACTTCCACCTTGAATAAGAAACGGATGAGTAGGAAACCAACTTCAGCATCGCGTTCGTATGCGGCCGAAACTGATTTGCGGTTTGCTGTATTAGGCGCCACCGCATGCGGCAGTGGTTGCGGTCGCAAGTAGACACTGCTATATGAGACCGTTCGACCGAAAACCATTGATTTCTTCTTCGCATATATCTTATACATCAGCTGGGCGGATGGATTGCACATGTTTACGTCTGGCAATAGACGTCACATAGTAGTGTGAAAACTACCAGCCACTGAGGTGAACGATCTCCGGCAAAAGCTTCTCATAGACGTTCCTGTAGGTTTAGCCCAGGTGCCAAACACGGGACCGGGTAGCAATAGGCGCAGCCGACAGGAAGAGGCCCGGCCTGCTTGCACAGCTGTGCACCAATAGTAATGTGGCGTGCTTTCTACGCCCCTGTAGAAGACCTTGTGGGGACATTCTGCACTTCCGCTAGGTCTTGGTGAGCTTCTAGGATACCTCTCCGCTGGAGAAGATGGCGGCAATCGGGCTGAGGGCATCTTATCACAGAGCTCTAGATAAAATAGAGCTAATGCTACCTGCAAGAATGAGACCCTTCTACAATCACCCGGCAGGTAGGACGTTATTATATGCCGTGTTCGTCAAAGGTCACCTATGTTTACATTGTATAACTCAGGGGTCTTCAACTGTTGTGAAACTACAACTCCCAACTATCCGGCGCCGGCTATCAGGGCATGCTGGGAGTTGTAGTTTCACAACAGCTCGAGAGCCGCTGGTTGCAGGCCCCTGGTATAACTGCTGGAAGATTCGTATACAAAAAGCGCAGTGTTTGTGAATGTAGGTGACGGGCTGCTCTCTGAAGTCCACTCATTCAACACCCGTTTATAGATTAGCGGGTCTGACCTCTCCGGACCCTGATTGTTGTGGTGGGAACATGGTGAGATCTGCCAGTGTTTACCTGCAGCTAAGCGTACATGTGATTTCAATGACTCCCACAGGGGACGGACGGGTCACCTCAGAAGGTCACTCACTGGTTTCTCTGTTTAGTTTGTGCTTGCAATGCGTGGACGAAGCCTCAGCTGGAGAATAAGATTATCCTTCCTAGTTTAGAAGAACTACTCATTAATGTGAGATTTATAATGCAGTCACCGCTCAACCTTTATTTCACAATCCTTACCTGGCATGGCGGACTCCTACTGATCGTGACATTCTACATTCAAGTTTCTTGTTTTGACTTAATATAGTTTCTGCAATATTTCCGTTCCTGTTAAGTTTCTACTGGAGCTAATCTTTCTCACACGATTAGGCCCCATGCACACGACCGCAAAAATTGTCCGTAATTACGGACCCATTCACTTCTATTGCCCATGGACGCCTTCCCGTATATTTACTGTGTCTGAAGCCTTCCGCAAAAGATAGGACATGTCCTATTCCTATATCTTGCTCTTTACGGCCTGTACTCTCATAATTTATAATGGGAGCACGGCCCGTAAATGCGGACAGTCCACGGCCGGCTGTGCCCATAATTACGGACCGTAATTACGGACACAGTCGTGTGCATGGGGCCTTAGACCTTGTTCGCGTCTGGCTCTATAAGGCCTAATGCACACAACCACAAAATCAGCGCTTGGTTGTTAATGCACTATAAGGGTCAGTTCACACAGAGTTTTGGTTTTTTTTTGGCGCTGATCTTAACACGGAACCCGCTTCGGCATCCGCACAAATAAATGGGCCAAATCGATTCAACGGTTGTGGGCAAAAAAGGTCGAAAAATGCTTTTGAATCAACTAGCAACGTTGGTTTAGGAATTTTGATGTGGATTTTGAACTGCCAACGTTGATTTTTTTTTTTTTAGTTTTTTTTTTTAGTTTTTTTTTTTTCAGCCTACAAAATAAACTCAATGTGTGGAAGGGTATGTGCACACGATGAGAGGCTTTTACGTATGAAAAGACAGACTGTTTTCAGGAGAAACCAGCTGCGTCGTTTCAGACGTAATTGCTCCTCGCATTTTGCGAGGCGTCTTTGACGTTTGTAATCTTGAGCTGCTCTTCATTGACTTCAATGAAGAACGGCTCAAATTACGTTGCAAAGAAGTGTCCTGCACTTCTTTGACGAGGCAGTCATTTTACGCGTCGTCGTTTGACAGCTGTCAAACGACGACGCGTAAATGACGGGTCGTCTGCAAAGTACGTCGGCAAACCCATTCAAATGAATGGGCAGATGTTTGCCGACGTATTGTAGCCCTATTTTCAGACGTAAAACGAGGCATAATACGCCTCGTTTACGCCTGAAAATAGGTCGTGTGAACCCAGCCTTAGGCCTATGGGTCTATTCACATCTGCATAGGAGGCTCCATCAGGGGTCTCAGTCACAGATCCAGCCCATAATATTGGAAACAGTAGCGCAGTATTTTTTTACCCGTTAAATGACGGACACCATAACGAAAATCAGAAAAAACATTTAGTCAATGGATTCTATTGGGCACTGATAGTGACCGTCATGCAACGGAACCAGTGCTTCTAGTATTTTCCTGCTGCTCCCGCCAGAGCAGAGCAACTGAAACACAGATGCAGATGTTACCAGGCCTTAACTGTTTTCAATAGAGCAAATTCCTCAGCACCACTCCAAGCCTGTGTTCTTTGGTACGGTAGTCCACTAATACCACATACAGACCAAAAGAGAGACGGAGTATCAAAATACCAAATATATACATGAAGTTTAAAAATATATTTTATTAAATAACACATAAAAATACATACAAACAGGCAAATAATGAAAACCATTACAAAAAGAAAAAACAGCAGGTGCAAAGTGAAGGGCCTGAGTTGGAATCTTAAATATCGACCTGATGTACTGGTATGTAAAAAGTATCTAATCCCCAACTCCGTAAACCAAGCAATATTCACTTCCATTGTGGTACCACACTAAGTCAAGAGTGTAAAAATAGCTAATGGCATAAGCGCTTCAAAGGAGTATCTTACTAGGGTTGCACGATGCATCGAAATATCCATACTATTTTGATGCCGTGCACCCTCAAAAAGGTTCTATACTGTTATTTCATGTATTTCTATACTATTGTAATACATGAATTTAGTCAGAGCGTAATAGAGCCATTGCCTCGCTCCTGACAACTGTGCACGCGGTCAGCATGATGTGATGCGGCTGGTGCTGCACTAATGAGTGCCGGGAATGAAGACCGAGAACATGGCAGGCGCACTGCAAACACCCCATGTTCTGTCTTCAGTGCCTGCGCCGCCACTCATTATTGTAGCGACGATTGCATCACCTCCATGACGACCGTGCGTACTTGTCAGGAGCTGGGAAATGGCTGTATTACAAAGCCGCAGCCTCGCTCTAAGGGTATGTTCACACGGCTTATTTTCGGCTGTTTTTCAGGCCTGAAAAAGGCCCGCAAAATCGGAAGCAGAACGCCTCCAAACATCTGCCCATTGATTTCAATGGGAAAAACGGCATTCTGTTGTGACGGGGCGTTTTTTTTTTTTTACGCGGCTGTTTTGAAAATTCTCTATAGAAAAACGGCTCCATAAACGCTAGGTAATTAAAAAAAGGCTGAAAATCAGGAGCTGTTTTCCCTTGAAAACAGCTCCGTATTTTCAGACGTTTTTTAGTAAGCGTGTGAACATACCGTAACGGCGGAGATCAGAGAAACCTGTTTTCTCTGCTGTTTTTCCCCTGAAAGCTGCGATCAAAGCTGATCGCAGCATTCAAGGGGAAAATTGGAAGGGGGTGTGCCCTTTGGATAGCATCGCAGGGAATCCCTGTGATGCGATTGAGGGACATAGCATATATGGGCAGACAGCCCAGGGTCTATTTAAGGACCCCAGGGCTGTCTTACCATATTTCCTGTTGTTAGGGCATACTTGGGTATGTCCTAACAACTGCCTGTGTGCTATCAGTATATATAGATATGCCAGTACATTAAAGTTTAAAAGTAAAAAAAAAATACACACTTCTTACAATAAACATTAAAATAATTCTCAATACATAAAATATACACATTCGATATCGTCGCGACCGTAATAACAAATATATAGCGTCCTTTATGACGTTTACGCTGTTAAAATAAATAAAATAAAAACTGCTTTTATTAATGTGAGGCACGTGATGAATGTTGAACCTCCATGTGCCTCACATTAACCCAATGTTGTCCATTATGACTGAGGAACATTATAGGGTTAATTACTATTAATGTGAGGCAAATGGGGGTTCAAAATTCATCACACCACGTGCCTCGCGTCAGAAAATGGAAGAACTTTTTTTTATATTACTGTTGGCAAAGTATAGTTTTGGTATAGAGTATCGCAATACTACACAAAGTATCGGTATCAAAGTCCAAATTCTGGTATCGTGACAACCCTATATCTTACCCATATTTGGAGCTTTAACCCCTTCCCGACATCTGCCGTATATATACGGCGCTGTCGGGAGGTGCTTCCCGCAAAGCGCCGTATATGTACGGCGCAGTGATGGTGCGGGCTCAGAAGCAGAGCCGGCACCATCACCGCGGGGTGACAGCTGTATTATACAGCTGGCACCCTCCTGTAACTGCCAGGACCGGAGCTATTCTCCGATCCGGCAGATTAACCCCTCAGATGCTGCGCTCAATAGAGCGCAGCATCTGATAGGTTTTCACCCGATCGGCAACCCAGTGATGCAATCGCTGGGTTGCTGTGGCAATCGGACGCCAGAAAATGGCGTCCGAGTCTGCCTTGTACGGGAGCCGATGAGGATCCGCCTGCGGCGGGTCCTCATAGGCTTGCTGTCAGTGAATAACTGACAGCGCTAATACACTGCACTACATATGTAGTGCAGTGTATTAGAGTAGCGATCGGGGCATCAGGCCCTCATGTCCCCTAGTGGGACAAGTAAAAAAAGTAAAAAAGAGTTAATAAAAATGTGGTAAAACAATAAAAACACACACATTTCAAATAAAAATAAAGCTAAACTGACTTTTTTCCCATAGTAAGTCTTTTATTATGGGAAAAACCGTAAAAATAAAAAAAACTATACATAATTGGTATCGCCGCGTTCGTAACGACCCAAACTACAAAACTATTATGTAATTTATCCCGCACGGTGAACGCGGTAAAAAAAAAACATGAAAAACAACACCAGAATCTTTGTTTTTAGGTCACATCTCCTTCCAAAAAATGCTATAAAAAGTGATCAAAAAGTCACATTTACTCCAAAATAGTACTAATAAAAAATGACAATCCGTGCCGCAAAAAATAATCCCTGACACCACTTTGTGCACGCAAAAATAATAACGTTCTGGGTCTTAGAATGTCGACACAGAAAACAAATGATTTTATAAAAAAAGTGATTTTATTGTGCAAAAGCTGCAATACATTAAAAAAAACTATATAAATTTGATATCGCCGTAATCGTATCGACCCGCAGAATAAAGCCAACGTGTAATTTAGGGCGCACTGTGGGTGGCGATAAAAAAACCAAATAAAAAACGATTCCAGAATTGCTTGTTTTTGGTAATTTCCTTTACCAAAAAATGAAATAAAAAGTGATCAAAAAGTCGTATGTGTTCTAAAATGGTACCAATAAAATCTACAGCCCGTCTCGCAAAAAACAATCCCGCACACCGCTCAATCAACTGAAAAACAAAAAAGTTACGGCACTAGTAATGCGGTGATGAAAAAACATCCCAATGCGCAGGCCGGAGCGGAACATTCCTTCAGTTTCAGGGCCCTAGTATTTAGGGACTAGGAAAGGGAATGGACATGGCACATCCGCTGGAAGCGAGGGTGCCCGTATTATACCAGCGCAAAACTTTCCCAGTAATATTTCCCAAACTACGAAGGAGAAAAAGTCCCCAAAAGGTGCAGAGCGTTACAGAAGGGGGATAAGAAAGAAAACCGTTTATCAGTGTGACACCGGCCTGTGCATAACGGATTGCTTCACATCGTAACACACATCTATGGATAATTGTATTATTTACCCCATTATTATACCCTCTTATTATGCCCTGATGTACTCCGCACAGATTACATATACCCCTGATATACTCCGCACAGATTACATATGCCCCCACATTATAAACGGAAATACCAGCAAAACCCCAAACAGAACTATTACCAAGCAAAATCCATCCTCAAAATGGCGGTCTTTCCCTTCTTAGCCCTACAGTATGCCCAAACAGCAATTTATGGCCACAAGTAAGGCATTACCATACCCGGGAGAACCCGCTTAACAATTTATGGGGTAAGATTCTCTAGGGGCACAACATCTTGTGCGGTGAATGGGCAGATCAGTGGTGAAATTGCAATTTTCACTTTGCACAATCCACTGCGTATTCATTTCTGAAAAACACCTGTGGAGTCTAAATTCTCACTACACCCCTTGATAAATGCCTTTAGGGGTGTAGTTTCTAAAACGGGGTCACTTTTGTTTCGTACATCAGGGGTTTTGCAAATGCAACATGGCGTCCTCAAACAATTCCAGCAAAATCTACGCTCCAAAAGATAAATACCGCTCCTTTTCTTCTGAATGCTCCCATATATGTAAACAGCTGATTATAACCACATATGGGGTGTTACCGTACTCGGGAGAAATTACTTTACAAATGTTGGGGTGCTTTTTCTTCTCTATTCCTTGTAAAAATGAAAAATGTGTATCTAAAACTACATCTTGTTGGAAAAAATAAATATTTTTCATTTTCATGGCTTAATTCTAATTAATTCAGCAAAAAACATTTGGGATCAAAATTTTCACTATACCCCTAGATGATTCCTCAGGGGGTGCAGTTTCCCAAATGGAGTCACTTTTGGGGTGTTTCCACTGTACTAGTACTACAGGGGCTCAGCAAATATGACATGACACCCAGAAACCATTCCAAGATCCAAATGGTGCTCCTTCCATTCTGAGCCCTACCGTGTGTCCAAACAGATGTTTGTGACCACATGTGGGGTATTGTTTTACTCGGGAGAAGTTGATTTACAAATGTTGCGGTGCTTTTTCTCCTTCAGTCCTTGTGGAAATGAAAAAAAATACCTAAACCTACATTTTCTTTAAAAAAATTTAGATTTTCATTTTTACGGCCTACTTACAATAAGTTCTGTAAAACACCTGTGGGGTCAAACTGCTCACTATACCCCTAGATAATTTCCTCATGGGGTGTAGTTTCCAAAATGGGGTCAGTTGTTGGGGGTTTCCACTGTTTTGTCCCCTCAGGAGCTTTGCAAATGCGACATGGCCTCCGCAAATCATTCCTGCTAAATTTGAGTTCCAAAAGCCAAATGGCGCTCTTTCCCTTCTCAGCCTCGCCGTGTGTCCAAACAGCCGTTTATTACCACATGTGGGGAATTGTTTTACTCGGGAGATATTTCTTTACAAATTTTATGGTGCTTTTTCTCCTTTAGTCCTTGGGGAAATGAAAAAAAATTAGCTAAACCTACATTTTATTTGAAAAAATGTAGATTTTCATTTTCACAGCCTAATTCCAATAATTTCTGCAAGAAACCTGTGGGGTCAAAATGCTCACTATACCACTAGATAATTTCCTCAAGGGGTATAGTTTCCAAAATGGGGTCACTTGTTGGGGGTTTCCACTGTTTTGTCACCTCAGGGGCTTTGCAAATGTGACATGGCCTCTGCAAACCATTCCTGCTAAATTTGAGCTCCAAGAGCCAAATGGCGCTCTTTCCCTTCTCAGCCTCGCCGTCTGTCCAAACAACCGTTCATTACCACTTGTGGGGTATTGTTTTACTCGGGAGAAATTGCTCTACAAATGTTGTGGTGCTTTTTCTACTTTAGTTCTTTTGGAAATGAAAAAAAATTAGCTAAACCTACATTTTATTTTAAAAAATGTAGATTTTCATTTTCATGGCCTAGTTCCAAAAATTTTTGCAAAAAAACTGGCCGGTCAAAATGCTTGCTACACCCCTAGATAAATTCCTCGAGGGGTGTAGTTTCCCAAATGGGGTCACTTTTGGGGGGTTTCCACTGTTTTAGTTCCACTAGACCTGTTCAAAGCTGACATGGTGCCTAAAATATATTCTAATAAAAAGGAGGCCCAAAATCCACCAGGTGCTCCTTTGCTTCTGAGGCCGGTGCTTCAGTCCAGTAGCACACTAGGGCCATATGTGGGATATTTCCTAAAACTGCAGAATCTGGGCAATAAATATTGAGTTGCATTTCTTGGGTAAAAGATTCTGTGGTACAAAAAAAATGGATTCAAAATGAATTTCTGGAAAAAAATAATGAACTTTGTCAATTTCACCTCTACTTTGCCTTAATTCCTGCGCAATGTCTAAAGGGTTAAGAAACTTTCTAAATGCTGTTTTGAATACTTTGAGGGGTGCAGTTTTTAAAATGGGGTGACTTATTGGTGGTTTCTAATATATAAGGACCTCAAAGCCACTTCACAACTGAACTGGCCCCTGTAAAAATAGCTTTTTGAAATTTTCTTGAAAATGTGAGAAATTGCTGCTAAAGTTCTAAGCCTTGTAATGTCCTAGAAAAATAAAATGATGATCAAAAAACGATGCCAATCTAAAGTAGACATATGGGGGATGTTAATTGGCAACATTTTTGTGTGGTATAACTGCCTGTCTTACAAGCAGATACATTTAAATTGAGAAAAATGCTAATTTTTGCAATTTTTCGCTACATTTTGGTGTTTTTCACAATTAAAGATCGACTTACCTGCAAACGCTAATGCTGCTGCAGAATCATCTGTAGCCTCTGGTGCCGATGTGGCCGACACGATGCAGGACCTGTGAGTGACGTCACAGATCTGCACTGTCAGAAGCTGGGCGTTCTGAAGAGAAGTGGATGATACTTCTCTTCAGAGCGCCCAGCTAGTAAAAGTATTAAAAACGCCCCGATGTACACACATAATACACGCCCACTTGGACTTTTACTTTTAAACACACCCACTTGGACTTTTGCAAGCCTCATTTGCATAACTACAAAAATGGTCATAACTTGGCCAAAAATGCTCGTTTTTTAAAAATAAAAACGTTACTGTAATCTACATTGCAGCGCCTATCTGCTTCAATAGCAGATAGGGGTTGCAAAATCTGGTGACAGAGCCTCTTTAAATACTGAATGTATCGGGCAAATTTTGCCAGTAACATAAAGTCCAATGTGTCACGAGAAAACAATCTCAGAATCGCTTGGATAGGTAAAAGCATTCCGGAGTTATTACCACATAAAGTGAAACATGTCAGATTTGAAAAATGAGGCTCTGTCAGGAAGGTCAAAAGCGGCCAAAGAGGGAAGGGGTTAAGGGCCTTTCCAGTCGTAACGGAATTGCCGCGTATTTTCCATGCGGAATTGCGGACAGAAAATATGCAGCAGAATACAGCAGCCTCAAAATGGGTGAGACTTTGAGGCTCTGTCACCACATTATAAGTGCCATGTCTCCTATATAAGGAGATCGGCGCTGTAATGTAGGTGACAGTAATGCTTTTTATTTAGAAAAACGATCTATTTTAAACCACTTTATGAGCGATTTTTAGGTTTATGCTAATGAGTTTCTTAATGCCCTACTGGGCGTGTTTTTACTTTAGACCAAGTGGGCGTTGTACAGAGGAGTGTATGACGCTGACCAATCAGCGTCATACACTTCTCTCCATTCGTTTACACTGCACTAGCGATATAGTTATATCGTTATGTGCAGCTACAGACACAAAGGCTAACGTTACTGCAGTGTCCAGATAATGAATATACATCACTACCAGCAAGGCCGTGATCTGTATTCAGAATCCTAACACGTCTGTAGCGTCTCTGAAATTTACAGCAAGGCTAACGTAATCTCGCGAGATTACGATGTAACCTGTCATTTCAAACGAGATTACGTTTGCCTTCATGGAATCTCACAGAAAAGATTCAGAAGTGTCAGGATTCTGAATATACCACGTCCTGGCTGGAGGTCATGTATAGTCATTATCAGGACACTGCGGTAATGTTATAGTGTAAGGATGTAGCTGCACATAGCGATATAACTATATCGCTAGTGCAGTGTAAATGAATGGAGAGGAGTACATGACGCTGATTGGTCAGCGTCATACACTCTGTACAACGCCCACTTGGTCTAAAGTAAAACACGCCCACTTGGGCATTAAGAAACCCATTAGCATAAATCTAAAATCGCTAATAAAGTGGTGAAAATAGATCGTTTTTCTAAATAAAAAACACTGCTGTCACCTACATTACAGCGCCGATCTCCTTATGTAGGAGATAGGGCACTTATAATGAAGTGACAGAGCCTCTTTAACAAATCTCATCCACATGCTGCGTAAAATTTCCGTCCAGAAATTCACCTGCGGTACGTATTTCTCGTACCGCAGCACCTCAATTCCTGCTGCAGTACGAAAGTGGACTGAATTGAAAACACCTCTCCCAGCATTGTAAAAAAGCTTAGCACAATCCCTACTATTTTCTACAGTAAACAAGTAGGAAATGGTGCAGTTTTTCCGCAGTGGGTTGTCTGCTAGTTTCAACGGAAATGCTGTAGAAACCTTAAATCTCACCACGTTGTGTGCACCAACAAGCGTTTCACGTATCGCTTCCTCAGGCGGGACTGTTCTAACTAAAGAAACCCACTATTCTGTATAAAAAAACAAAAATCTATACCATGTAACCTCCGAATAACCAATTGCCACTTTGGATTCGACCCATGCGTCAGATCACAGCTGCAGCGAATCCCCATCTGCGTCAATGACATCACAGATGCGCAGGACAGCATGTAGAGGCCGGAACGGGTAAGGGCGCCGCATGTGATCGTACGCGCAACAGAAAGCGACTGGGAGCCGGGAAAGACCGCGACTATCCCAAGGACCAAGCAGCTTGAGTTTTAACCCCATAAGTGCCCTATTGTAAGTGTATAAATTATAATAAAGATAAGCCCGAGCAAGTCTTATAGTGCAAGCGGGTATAGATCATGCCTAATCCCTTATGTATATATAAAAAAATATATAGAATAAATTATGAAAATTAATAAAAAGCAAATATAATGTAGGGGAAAAAAATGAAAATAATTACTTATTTATGAATAAGGGAAAGAGAGAATATATATCCCTTTACATATAAAGGAATTATAAAGTGGAGAACCTGAATAAAAAATATAATATGAGTGTGTATAATCATATATGAAAAAATGTGTATAGACCAATCAAAGTAAAGGCAAATGACCGCAATCCTTGTTAGAAACATAATGATATAATTCATATATTAATAAAATCTAGCTGTTAAAAAAGAAAAAGGGTTGAAACATACTTAGCGGCTCTGTCACTAGTTTAGTAATACCTTCTCTCCTACCTAATCTAATAGGCGCTGTCACACTGATAATACTAGTGAAAATTGTGTCCTAGAACATTTATTTTAAAAGTTATGGGTGTCAACACCAGCGATTCCCCTGAAGTGGAGCTACCTCACAGCTTCTGACGCTATCCTATCCGCATGAAGCTGCTTCAGTGTGAGAGACTAAGGGCCAGTTCACACTGAGTTTTGTTTTTTTTTAAGGCGGAAAACGCGTAAAAAAAAAACAGCCAAAAATGTCTCCCATTGATTTAAATCAAGAGAAAGCGTATTTCGCTGCGTTTTTTTGCCTGTGGCGCTCTGGCCACACGTGAAAAACGCAGCAAAAATCGTGCAGGCAGAGCAAAATCTGGAATTTTGAGCCAGATTTTCCTTAAAAAAACTGTGAACCCAGCCTAAGGCTGGATGGGATGGGGGAATCACTTCAAACAGCCATATCTCGGGCTGTCGACCACTTTGATATGTCACCAGAACCGCTATTCTAATATGAGATTCTAATCTTTCATATGACACCATCAAAGTTCTACCTGTGAAACAACCAGAGATACTCACAATTCGGGAATGGAAGCTGATCAGCTGATGCTCTGCTCGGGGACTCCATCACTGCTGCAAATGTCACTGTCCATATATAGAGTCACGTCGGCAGCAGTACTGGAGTACCCGAGCAGAGCATGAGCTGATGCTCTGCCCGGGTACTCCAGCACTGCTGCCAACGTCACTGTCCAGTGATGTTGCCAGCAGTGCTGGAGTCCCCGGGCAGGGCATCAACGGGAACTCCAGCGATAGGAAACCCCTAAAGTCGTTGACCAAATATGGACAGTGACGTTAGGAGCAGGGCTGGAGTCCCGAGCAAAGCGCTAGCTGATGATCTGCTCAGGGACACCAGCAATAGGCAATGCGGGAGCCCCTTGTGGTCTTGCGCTTTATAGCACGCTGACTCGAACAGCACAGGAAGCAAGCTCTTGTGGGTCCGTGTCGGCGAGTCATCAATATTAGAAAAGCTACAGGACTTCCGGAAACAATTCGCCGGGTTTAAACTGCACGATGTAGTACCGAATTTTTAATTAAAGTACATTAGTAAGTGCCTTCTTTTCACATAAAAATATTAATGCAATGCAATTTTTGGTCCTATAGTTCCCAGGGTAACGATCCACTTACATTCCCTGTGAGACAAAATTTGCTTAATGTTTCCTCCTCTGATGCCAATATTGATTCTGTCAATTCCTCTGAATTTAAATGATCTCTGGTCACAGCCATGGGCCTTTAAAATATTTCGTAATGGTTGTAAGCTGCATCAAATTTTCACTGTCCTTAGCTGCTATAATGTCACGTACATGTTCTCTTGTACGGATTCTCAAGTCTCGATGTTAATCCAGCATATATGTTTGGGCATCCACACGTCACGTAATAAATCACATTAGATGTGCTGCAGTAAAGAAGATTTTATTTTAAATTGACACGAGTTGTCAGCCGTCTCAAGTCATGGTAGGGATAATATTAGGGCAGGAGATACAATCCCCACAGGGGTAGCAACCCCACTTTGGACTCTGAGTTGAACAAGTTTTGGGGTTTCACCAAATAGTAGCTTCTCGCCAACATATCCCTCAGATTTTTGCCCCTCTCCAAGCTGTCATTAGAGGGGCCTCTGTCAAATTCCCCCCCAAAAGCAGGTTTGGTTTCCAAAATCGACCAATGCTTAGTCAATACGGCCTTTATTGTCTGCCACTGGTTGTTAAACCTGGAGATAAACCTGACTTTGTTGTTACCCTTCTTGTCACGATTTGAGGGTACCAAAAGATTTGTCTGAGGAGTTGATCTGGCCCTGTGATAACCCTGTTTTACACTTCTATTTCCGTAACCCCTGTTTAAGTATCTCGTTAGAGATCCCTGGCTTGAGTTCCAAATTTGGCATCTGAGGAACAGATCGGCCTCTTCCTGAGGATTTGACCAACTGGTACAGCTTTTGATGGTGGAGTAATTATGTGCAGATGACGCGTGTAGAAGTGAGTTGACATGTACTTTTTTACGGTAAACATGCTGTATTTGTCCATGTTGATCCACTTCAATAGATATATCAAGGAACTCCACTTTCTGATACTGTCATATACATATAAAATTATTTTGATTCAGTGAGTTCACGAATTCAACCAAACAATAATTCGACCACTGCCATATTAATAGTAGATCATCAATATATCTAATGCAGCACTGCACGTGGTCCACGGCGTGGGCACCGCCACCTTGGTAAACCTGCTTCTCCCAAAAACCGAGAAACAGGTTAGCACATGACAGCGCGCGCGCAGTGCCCATGGCAGTACCCTGCTTCTAGAATATATTCTTGAATACAAAGAAATTATGCGTAAGGATGAACTGTAACCTTTCTATAATCAACTCACACGTATCGCTGTCCCAGTTGCTCATCCCCAGGAAGAAGCTGACCACCTCCAATCCATCCTGATGCCGTATACAGGTGTACAGAGACTCGATATCCACAGTGACCAGGCACATGTCCAGTTTAATTGACAAGCCATCAATTCGGGTCGGTACGTCCGTGGTGTCTACATTCTACCAATGGTTTTAGGTAGTGATTAATGAACCGACAAATGGGATCACATAGGCCCTCAATACAGGATACTATGGGCCATCCGGAAGGATCTACATACAGTATCAAACGAAGTAGGAGTCCAAGATACCTGGTCTGCTTTAAAATGTAACATTTTGGACAGAATATTAGATTTAAAAAAAACGTTGTTTTTTTTTCCCCCCCCATGAATCACACTCCCCATCAATTTTGCCATGGTGTAAAAATGTCTTCTGTAACTCCTACGCTATGTGGACAAAAGTATTGGGACTCCTACACGTAATACCTACAGAAGCTTTTATAACATCCCCTTCTAAATTTATAGGCTTCGGTCCACCCTTTTGAAACTGAATCATCTTCCACTCTTATGGGAAGGCTTTCTACAAGATTTTAGAGTGTGTCTTTGGGAATTTTTGCCCATTAATCCAGAAGAGCATTTGTGAGGTCAGATACTGAGGTTGGACGAGAGGACCTGGCTCGCAATCTTCGTTATAGCTAATTTCGAAGGGGTTGAGATCAGTGCCAGTCAAGATCTTCCACTCTAAACTCACCCAACAATGTCTTTATGTACCTTGCTTTGTGCACTGGGGCGCAGTCAAGCTGGAACAGAAAAGCGCCTTCCCCAAACTGTTCCCATGTAGTTGGAAGCATACAACTGTCCAAAATGTCTTGGTATTCTGAAGCATTAAAGGGATTTTCCAGGGAAATAAAATTTATAATTTACCTCTATCTAATTACTTATGTAACTTACGAATCTATCATCTGTTTCAAATCTGTTCAATGTAACACCTGCAACAAATAGCCAAGTGTTGTGACATTTGCGGCAGAAATACTGAGATTCCGCAGCAAAAATCATTTAGAGAAAAAAAAAGGGCAGCTTTCTTTTTTTTTGTTTAAAAGGAATGAAAAAGCTTATCATTTCCACCGGGTTGTTGTCATAGCGATGCTTGCTTCTGTTCTTCCAGTTCGGCCTCCTGGGATGACGTTTCATCCCATGTGACTGCACGGTATGAAAGTATGAAATTTTGTTATCTTTTCCAAGCGCAGCTTTCTGCAGCGGAAATTCCACCCGAAACACAGCACCACGATGTATTTAATGAATGTGCTGCGGGTTCTAGGTCGTATATGCTGCATAGTTTTACTGGAAACTCGGCCTATAGTGTATTTGCTTAGACATTTTCACGTCTTGGGGTATGTGCACACACAAAATAAAAAAAAATTCTCAAAATACAGAGCTGTTTTCAAGGGAAAACTGCTCCTGATTTTCAGACGTTTTTTAAGCTACTCGCGATTTTCATGGCTGCTTCTCTATAGAGCCTATGAAAAACTGCTCCAAAAACGGCTGAAGTGACATGCACTTCTTTTTCGCGGCCGCTTTTTTAAAAAAAACAGCCACGTAAAAAATGCCCCGTTGGAACAGAACGCCAATGAAATTAATGGGCAGATGTTTGGAGGCGGTCTGCTTCCGATTTTTCATCCGTTTTTCGGGCCGAAAAACGGCTGAAAACACTGCGTGTGCACATACCCTTAGTCTGTAGTTCTGTACCATATTCTGCACTAAGCTCAAATTTTGGTTTTTAGAACCTGTCGACTTTCCTTAAAATATTCTGTTTGGCAAAGGGTTCAATGGCAAGCAGACAATTATCCCTGATAGGCTTGGGAGGAATAACCCCATTGTATTAGGTTTCCTGGCTGATTCTTATCTCGTTTTGAAAGTGTTCGGGCCCGTTCACATCATGTTTTGGCCCTACGTTTAGCGTGTCCGTTGGGAAATCTCCCTGCGCACACGCTAAACGTGTCCATAGGGCTCCATTAGCCCGACCGAGTAAAAAAGAGTATCGCTTTGAGCCCTCAAAAAATAATAGAGATAGTGGAGCAAACTAACATTTATGCCCAGAAATTTTTAACTGCCAACCCCAACTCCTATATTATGCAAGGCCCCGTCAGTGGACTCCCACCAACTCAGTGGAGATGAGAAAATGTTTGGGTCTACGCCTCAATATTACAGTCCCCTCTTCCCTTCTCTATCACGTAATTAGGCTGGTTTGATGCAAAATTTTTGCTAATTAATGCTTAAATACTAGGAACGCATATTGAGGGGATTAGGTGGGAGTGTGGGGGTCTTCTCTGTTGAGCACTTATCAGGGTGGCTACCGCTAAGAATTTTTTCTAGCATGTTTATGCTATTTTAAATGTTTTTAATCATATATTTTATTTAGAGTAAATCGCATAAATAATTGTGCTATACATAGTTAATCTATTGTATATTTTTTTGCCCTACATACATACCTGCTTGTGTTTCATACTACTCAATATGGGAATAATAAAAAAAAAACACAATAAGTTCATATTGTCGTAATGACCTTTTTTATAGCACACTCCACTGTACTGCAATGTCATTCCCAGGGCTCGATTTCAACTGTTGCTAAAATTTCTGCATTATAATAACAATTCACATTGCCCGCTCCCTAATGACCTTGCATATGATTTCTTATTCAAGGGCAGATTCCATTTTTGCCAATACCTGCCCAACAAACGGCCCAGGCATAAAACTTTACAAATTATGTGAGTGCACATCTGGCTACACACACGTTCAGAGTCTACTAAGTGAGGGACTCCAAAGTAGAGCCAGAAGGCCCCCTGTCCTGAAAATAACTGGCAAAATATTATGGGATCTGCTTCACCCCCTGCTAGATCAAGGGTACAATTTGTATCTAGACAACTTCTATACAAGTGTCCCGCTACTAAAATGTCAGTTTTCCAGAGGTACTGTTGCATGCGGAACTATCAGGCGAAACCAAAAAGATTTGCCTAAAGGCTTCATAGGGCAAAGGATTAGAGTGGGGGGAAGTAGGGCGGTGATAACATGATGCTTGTAAAGTACAAGGCCAAGCGTGTGAGGTCCTTCTACTTACCACCATACATTTTGACAGATCTAGCCCCATCCCAATCTGTGGAAACTGAGAGCTGGTTCTTAACCCCTTCCCGCAAAATCACGTACAGTTATGTCATGGGAGATGGACTGTTCCCGCATCTCGACGTAACTGTACGTCATGGAGATGAAGCTGGCTCAGGAGCTGAGCCAGCGACATCACCGCCGGGTGACAGCTGTATGTTACAGCTGGCACCCTGAGGTATCGGCCAGGACCGGAGCTAGCCTCCGATCCGACCGATTAACCCCTCACATGCTGCGTTGAATAGCGATCGCAGCATGTGAGGAGTTTATAGCCACCGGCGCCCCAGCAACGTGATCGCTGGGTTGCCGGTGGCTGCAAAGGCGATCGGAGGGCTAATGCTTACCTCCCGGTCCGCCAGCAACGGAATCCTCCTATGCCCCGTCGTCGGCGGGGCCCAGGAGTCTTCCGGTACCATCGGCAAGATGGCGCCGGCTCAGCTTTCGTCTCAGAAGCTGAGCCGGCGTCATCAGCAGTGGGTGTCCGCTGTATGTTACAGCGGACACCCCGATCTATCGCCAGGATCCGGAGCTAGCTCCGATTCCTGGCATTAACCCCTTCGATGCAGCGATCCATTGTGATCGCTGCATCCTAGAGGTTTGTAGCAAATCGGCAGCCTTGCCACACGATGGCAAGGCTGGCGACTGCTACCATGGCAACAGGAGCTCTAAGTATGGACTCATGTCTGCCATTACGTAAGCTGATTAGGCCCCGCCCAGAGGCGGAGCCTGATCGGCTTGCTGTCAGTGAACAACTGACAGTTCTAATACATTGCGCTACATAGGTAGTGCAATGTATTACAACATCAAACAAACTGTTGGACCTTCAAGTCCCCTAGTGGGACTAAAGAAAAGTGTAAAAAAAAGTGTCAAAGTAAAAATAAAAGTTGTAAAAAATACAATAAAAGTTTCAAATAATAACACAAAACACAATCCCCCTTTTTCCCTTATCAAGTCATTTATTATTGAAAAAAATAATAAAGCCATACATATTTGGTATCGCTGCGACCGTAACGACCTGAACTATAAAAATATTATGTTATTTATTCCGCACAGTGAACGCCGTAAAAAAAATAACTAAAAAATACTGACAATTGCTATTTTTTGGTCACTTTGTCTTCCAAAAATTGAAATAAAAAGTGATCAAAAAGTCGCATGTACCTAAAAATGGTACCTAATAAAAACTATAACTCGTCTCGCTAAAAACAATCCCTCATACAGCTCCGTCGACAAATTTAAAACCGTTATGGCTCTCACAACTTGGCGACAGAAAAAATCCATTCTCTTTTCAAAAGTTATTTTATTGTGCAAAAAGTTGTAAAACATAAAAAGTGCTATAAATTAGGTATCACCGGAATCGGACTGACCTGCAGAATAAAGGTAACATGTAATTTATAACACGTGGCGAACGCTGTATAAAAAGAACTAAAAAAATATGCCAGAATTGCTGTTTTTTTGGTCACCTTGCCTCCCAAAAAAAAAGGATAACAAGTGATCAAAAAGTCGCGTGTACCCCAAAATGGTACCTATAAAAACTACAGCTCGTCACACAAAAAAAACAGCCCTCATACCACTAGGTCTATGAAAAAATAAAATTAGTCAAGGCACCAATAAGCCAGGAAATAAAAATATGCAGTTGTGCCGGCCCGAGGGGAACGTTTCTTCTGTTTCAAGTGGCGAATTATCAAGGCCCCTAAAATTAGGGATCCAGGAAGGGGAGGGCCCAAACATATCTGCTGGAAGTGAGGGTGCCCGTATAATACCAGGACAACACTTTCCCAGCAAAATTCCCCAAACTTCAAAGGTGCGGAGTGCGGACCAAAAGGGGGATAAGTAAAGACCATTTATTAGTGCAGAAAGGATTGTGTCACAGCATAACACACATCTATGGATTATTTTATTGTTTTTTTTTTACCCCACTATACCACCTGACTATGCCCCTTATATACTCCGCCCGCCTTACATGTGCCCCCACATTATAAACGGAAATACCAGTAAGACTCCAAACTAAACTACTACAAGCAAAATCCACGCTCCAAAAGCCAAATGGCTCTACCTCCCTTCTGAAACCTACAGTGTGCCCAAACAGCAGTTTACTTCCACATATATGGCATCGCCATACCCGGGAGAACCCTTTTAACAATTTTTGGGGTGTGCGTCTCCAGTGGCACAAGCTGGGCGCCACATATTGGCATATCTATTGAAAAACCATTTTCACTCTGCAACATCACGTGCACACCAATTTCTGCCAATCACCTGTGGGGTTAATATGCTCACTACACCCCTAGGTGAATACCTTGAGGGGTGTAGTTTCCAAAATGGGGTCACTTCTGGGGGGGATCCACTGTTTTGGTCCCACAGGGACTTTGCAAATGCGACATAGCGCCCAGAAACCAATCCAGCAAAATCTGTACTCCAAAAGCCAAATGGCGCTCCTTCCCTTCTGTGCCCTACTCTGTGCCTAAACAGCAGTTTATGACCACATATGTGGTATTGTCATACACAGGAGAAGTTGCTTTACAAGTGTTGGGGTGCTCTTTTACATTTATTTGTTGAGAATATGAAAAATTTTCAGCTAAAACTACGTCTTATTGAAGAAAAAGGTATTTTTTTTTATTTTCACTGCCCAATTCTAATAAAATCTATGAAACACCTGTGGGATCAAAATGCTCACTACACCCCTAGATGGATTCCTCAAGGGGTGTAGTTTCGTGAATCGAGTCACTTTTGGGGAGTTTCCACTGTACTGGTACCTTAGGAGCTTTGCAAAAGTGACATGGTGTCAAGAAACCAATCCAGCAAAATCTGTGCTCCAAAAGCCAAATGGCACTCCTTCTTCTCTTCTGATCCTTGCCGTGTGCCCAAACAGCAGTTTATAACCACAAATGGGGTATTTCCGTACTCCAGAGAAGTTTGCTTTACAAATGTTGGGGTTCTTTTATTCCTTTATTTGTTGAGAAAATGAAAAATGTTGAGCTAAAGCTACGTCTTATTGGAAAAAAAGGATTTTTTTTATCTTCACTGCCCAATTCTAATAAAATCTATGAAACCCCTGTGGGTTCAAAATGCTCACTACACCCCTAGATGGATTCTTCAAGGGGTGTAGTTTCCTAAATGGAGTCACTTTTTTGGTGTTTTCACTGTTTTGGTCCCTTAGGGGCTTTGCAAATGCGACGTGGTCTCCGCAAACCATTCCTGCTAAATTTGAGCTCCAACAGCCAAATGGTGCTCTTTCCCTTCTAAGCTCCGCCGTGTGTCCAAAAAGCCGTTTATGACCACATGCGGGGTATTGTTTTAGTCGGGAGAAATTGCTTTACAAAAGTGGTGGTGCATTTTCTCCTTTTTAGTCCTTGTGGAAATTAGAAAAAATTAGCTAAACCTACATTTTCTTTGAAAGAATGTAGATTTTCATTTTCACGGCCTATTCCAATAATTTCTGCAAAAAACCTGCGGGGTCAAAATGCTCACTATACCCCTAGATAATTTCCTCAAGGGGTATAGTTTCCAAAATGGTGTCACTTTTGGGGGATTTCCACTGTTTTGGTGCCGCAAGAGCCTTTCAGACCCGACATGGAGCCTAAAATATTTTCTAATAAAAAGGAGGCCCCAAAATCCTCTAGGTTCTCCTTTGCTTCTGAGGCAGGTGCTTCAGTCCATTACCGCACTAGGGCCACATGTGGGGTATTTCTAAAAACTGCAGAATCTGGGCAATAGATATTGAGTAGCGTTTCTCTGGTAAAACTTTCTGTGTTACAAAAAAAATAGATGAAAAATGAATTTCTGCAAAAAAAAAAAGAAATTTGAACATTTCACATCTACTTTGCCTTAATTCCTGTGAAACATCTAAAGGGTTAAGAAACTTTCTAAATGCTGTTTTGAATACTTTGAGGGGTGAAGTTTTTAAAATGGGGTGACTTATCGAGGGTTTCTAATATATAAGGCCCTAAAATCCACTTCACATCTGAACTGGCCCCTGTAAAAATAGCCTTTTGACATTTTCTTGAAAATGTGAGAAATTGCTGCTAAAGTTCTAAGCCTTGTGATGTCATAGAAAAATAAAAGGATGTTCAAAAAACGATGCCAATCTAAAGTACGGTAGACATATGGGTGATGTTAATTAGCAACAATTTTGTGTGGTATTACTATCTGTCTTACAAGCTGATACATATACATTTAGAAAAATGCAAATTTTTGCAATTTTTCGCTACATTTTGGTGTTTTTCACAATTAAATACTTAATGTATCGAGCAAATTTTGCCAGTAACATAAAGTCCAATGTGGAACGAGAAAACAATCTCAGAATCGCTTGGATAGGTAAAAGCATTCCTGAAGGCCAAAACAGGCTGTGTCTTGAAGGGGTTAAACCAGTATATATGCAGGACTATAATAAGTGTATGGGAGGGGTGGATTTGTCAGGCCAGGTGCTGCAGCCATACAGCGCCCTTCGCAAAACTCCGGCGTGGTATAAAAAACTTGCACTGCACCTCAGCAAAGTAGCCCTTTATACCTAATTTTTGGACTGTAAGACGGACCTGACCATACGAGGCACCCAGGTTTTACACCACAGAAAAGAATGAAAAAAAAGCCCTAATTTTTTTTTTTTTTTTTCTTTTTTTATATTTTCATCAATTGAGCTGTATGAGGGCTATTTTTTGCGGGACGAGCTGTAGTTTATTTTTTACCTTGTGTTTGTGGAAAAATGGGAAAAGGGGTGTGTGTTTTTTTTTTTTACACTCCTGAAAATGTAACTAACGTTTTATTTTTTTCTTCACACACTTTTAGTTCCCCTAGGGGACTTGAACCAGTGACCACTTGATTGCATGTGGCATTACTGAAACAGCGTAACTCGCTGAGCTACGCTGTTTCCCTAACTCCCATAATATTGAATTGCCGTTACGGAAGCAGCGTAGCATGCGAGCTACACTGTTTCCGTAACTACTGTTCAGTTCTATAGGAGTTACGGAAACAGCGTAGCTCAAGTCCTAGAGTTGCGACCTGCATCTATCTGACATTTATGACACATCCCGTGGAACTGCAATAGGCTTGAGAAAGGTCCTATTACAGGACTGAAACGTTGCACTGTCTTATGTTCCCTGAATAAACGACAATTTTTTTTATCACCTATTGGAGTGCTGCAAGATCTGTTTTTGAAGAGAGAGAGAGATATTTCAGTCAACCTCAAGAAAAATGCAACGTTTCAGTTCTGCCATTGGACCTTTCTCAAGCATAGTGATAAAGGTTTGTGGCGACATATATACAAGTGTTACACTGGCATCATCAGCCTCGTTATAAATAATTAAACCAATACATAACGTATAAAGCAATATATAAACTAATAGGTTAAGGTACCAAAAAAAAGATAAAATTGATACATGCAGTCGACTCTGCTATTGATTCAGTCGTTAAAACGGAAACCTGCCAGAATGGTGACGAACGGAAACTATTAGCAATGTTTCCGTCACCATTGATATCAATGGTGACTGAAACGGAAGCTGTGGTTTCACTTTCCGTTGCGGGGTTCACCCAACGGAAACCTCCGACGGAAAGCGAACGGTGATGTGAACAGGCCCTAATACATACGTTGTGTGTGACACATGCCTGGCAACATTGATGTAGATGTAAACAAACAAAGTGTTTTATGCGTTACTATAAGAAACTGTTACATTCTTATCACTTGTCTCTCTCTTTCAGGTCCCAAGACTGTTTTTTTCTGGGCTCCAATAATGAAATGGGTAATTCTTTAAAAAAATTCTTAATCTTCCAAGTGTTTTATATTAAAGGTAGTCAATGTTTTAGAAATCGTTGCCACGATGGGATGTCCTTAGCAGTTTAGGTAGGTGCTACATGTCAGAAATATTAGCTCCTATGTGTAGAATTTTTTTTCCCTTCCCTTTTCTCATCCCTTGGTTGAACTTGATGGACATGTAATTTTTTTTTTTTTTTTTTTTTTAACCGTACTAACTATGTAATGTAACATCCACATCATTGCCAAACTAAGATGTTAGTTTAATCCGTTAGTGACCGCCAATACGCCTTTTCACGGCGGCCACTAATGGGCTTTGTTCTGATGCATAAGCCTTTTTACGGCACTGCATCAGAATAAATAAACAGAGCAGGGAGCTGTCAAATCTCCCTGCGCTCAGCTGCCAGATGTAGCTAAGGGCTGGGGGCGTCCCTGCTCGAATGTGTGAGATCGATATCTGTATCGATCTCAACCGTTTAACCAGTCAGATGCGGCGCTCAATAGCATGCACCGCATCTGAATGGTTTTGGAGAGATAAGATCACGAGTGTCTGTCTCTGATGGCAGCCTGTAGTGAATGCCTGCTAGGTCATGCCAGTGGCATGTCCTAGCAGATGCCTGTCCGTTTTAAACGGACAGGCAGTAATACACTGCAATACAAAAGTATTGCAGTGTATTATAATAGCGACCGGATGATCGCTTATTAAAGTCCCCTAGTGGGACTAGTAAAAAAGTTTTAGTAAAGTTATTTAAAAAAAAAAAATGAAAACCCCACTTTTTCACCTTACAAACTGCTTTACTATTAAAAAACTAAATAAAGGAAAGTTACGCATATCTAGTATCGCCACGTCCGTAACGACCCCAACTATACAGCTATTACATTATTTAACCCGCACGGTGAACGCCGTAAAAAATTAAATAAACTATGGAAAAATTGCTGTTTTCTGTGACTCCTGACTTAAAAAATGTATAAAAAGTGATCAAAAAGTCGCATCTACTCCAAAATGGTACCGATTAAAAACTACAAGTCTTCCCGGAAAAAAAAAAAAAAGCCCTCATACAAATGCATCAGCGGAACAATAAAAAAGTTATGGCTCTTCAAAAATGGAGACACAAAAACAAATAGTTTTGGAAAAAAAAGCGTTTTTACTGTGTAAAAGTAATAGGAATACAAAATCTATACAAATTTGGTATCGTTGCAATCATAACAACCCGCTGAATAAAGTTGTCATTTATACCACACTGTAAAGGACGTAGATTTAGGACGCAAAATAGAGTGGCAAAATTTCGGGGTTTTCTTCTATTCCCCCCCCCCCCCCCCCCCCAAAAAAAAGATTTAATAAAAGGTAATCAATAAATATGTACCTCAAAATGGTGCTATTAAAAAATACAACTTGTCCCGCAAAAAAAAGACCTTCTACAGCTATGTAGACGCAAAAATAAAAAAGTTATAGCTCTTGGAATGCGAAGATGGAAAAACTTAAACACCTTGGTCATTAAGTTTAAAATAGGCTGGTCATTAAGGGGTTAAAGTTTATAGTAGAATAGAAGAATGCCAACATACATAGCGTTTTTGGGGGTCAGAGGCGATTTTTAGCAATACGCATCTTTCTCTAGTTATGAGGCTCTATAATTGATCTTAAAATATGCCAAGAAAAATGCATGTGCAAATTTACACTGAATAAAATATTCCACTTAATACACATAAAAAAATAAAAATAAATTTAAACCCCCTTCCCGCTGCAGCCACTTTTGACCTTCCTGATGGAGCCTCTTTTTCAAATCAGACTTGTCAATTTATTTGGTAATAACGTTGGAACGCTTTTACCTATCCAAGCGATTTTGAGGTTTTCTCGTGACACATTGGACTTTGTTAGCTGGTTGCCGACACAGGACGAGAATGCTCATCCTGAGCGGCGAGTACTTTGCCCATTAGGACGAACATTCTCGTCCTGTGTGACAGCCGTCTGTGCGCGCGATCGAGAGCGGCGCTACAGCTGTAATACACAGCCACGGCCCGCTCTGACAGCGGAGAGGAGAGAAACAGCTTCTCTCCGCCGTTAACCCCTTTGAACGCCGAGATGAAAGCTGATCGCGGCTTTCAAGGAGAGGGGACTGCACTTTGATCGCGTCACAGAAGAGAACTGTGACGCGATCAAAGCCCACAACTCGTATGGCCAGACAGCCCAGGGTCCATTGAAGGGCCCCAGGGCTGTCTGAACTTATTTCCTGTTAGGGCATACTGAGGTATGCCCAAACAACTGCCTGTGTACAATCAGTACACAGGCTATTGTACTGGCATATAGATCTATGCCAGTACATTACAGCTACAAAATAAAAATGATAAATCCCTTTATGGATTAAAAAATTAATGATAAATAAAAAGTAAAAAAAAATACACATTTTTTTTATAATAAATAAACTTTTTAAAATATAAGTCCCAAAACATGAAATAATATAGACCTATTTGGTATCGCCATGACCGTAACAACCTGTACAACAAATGTATAACATTATTTATGATCGGTGTATGGTGTAAAAAATATAATATTTTAACTGCTGCGGAATTATTATTTTTTTTTTCTTTTCTGCATTTTCGCCAAAATAAAAATTTATATAAATTAAACGATAATGTATTTGTACCAAAAAATGGTACCTACATAAAGTACAACTCGTCCCACAAAAAACAAAGTCTCATACATCTATGTCGTACATAAAATGAAAGTTATGAGCGTCAGGATTCAAAGAGGGAAATCTAAAAACATTGTTCGGTCCTCAAGGCCAAAATTGGCCGTGTCCTTCAGGGGTTAGTGGTAACATTTGGACGATTCATTCAGTATTTAATTGTGAAAAACACCAAAATGTAGCATTTTTATAAATTAAATGTATCTGCTTGTAAGACCGTTATACATGCAAAATGAACATTTAGACATGTCTACTTTAGATTGGCATCGTTTTTTTTTGAACATCCTTTTATTTTTCTAGGTCTTTGCAATGCTTATAAAATTATACATTTCTCACATTTTCAAGAAAATTTTAAGGCTGTTTTTTTCTTTTGGCTTTGAGGGGCCCATGGGTTTACAAACCCCCCCTAAATCACCCCAATTTAAAACCTGCTCCCTCAAAGTATTCAAAACAGCATTTAAAGTATTTTAACCATTTAGGCATTTTACAAGAATTAATGCACAGAAGAGATGAAATTTACTCATTTTTATTATTTTATTTTTTGTTGCAGAAATTCATTTTCAATCAATTTTTTTTTTCTTCCCTGTAACACAAGGTTTTACCAGAGAAATACAACTAAAAATGTATTACCCAGATTCTGCAGTTTTTAGAAATATTCCACATGTAGCCTTAGTGTGCTACTGGACTGATACACAGGCCTCAGAAGCAAAAGAGGACCTAGAGGATTTTGGGGCCTTCTTTTTATTAGATTATACTTTAGGCACCATGTCCGGTTTGAAGAGGTCTTGTGGTACCAAAGCAAAGGAAACTCCCAAATACCCCATTTTAAACTACACCCACAAGGATTTTATCTAGGTTTGTAGTGAGCATTTTGACCTTACAGGTGATTCATAGGGCTGTGAAAAAAAAAATAAATTCCCCAGTAAAACGTAGAATTATTTAATTTTCATAAGGATAAAAGAAGACTAAGCATCTACATTTGTAAAACAATTTCTCCTGAATACAACAATACCCCATATGTGGTCATAAACTGCTGTTTGGACACACCGTAGGGCTCAGAAGGGAAAGAGCGCCATTTGGCTTTCAGAATGGTTTCCGGGTGTCGTTTCGCATTTGCTGAGCCCCTGTAGTACTAGTACAGTGGAAACACCCCAAAAGTGACTCCATTTGGGAAACTACACCCCTCAAAGAATCATTTAGATCAACATTTTTCATTTTCACAAGGAATAAGGAAGAAATGGCACCCCAACATTGGTAAAGCAATGTCTCCTGAGTACGGGAGACCTTTATTTTACTGTGTTAACTGTGTGGGATAAATTACATAATAATTTTTCTAGTTTGGGTCATTACGGATGCGGCGATAACAAACATTTATGTATATATTTTTTTAATTTTCTTTCATTTTTCAAATAGGCTTATGGAAAAAAGGAAATTTTTGTTTATTTTTTAACTTGAAATGTTTATTTTATTTTTACAAAATTTATATAAACTTTTTTTTTTACTTTTTTTTTTTTTCCCCGCTAGGGGACTCTTGAAGGCCTGTAACATTGATCACTATTTTAATACGTCATTCTTCATACATGTATTAGAGCTGTCCGTTAAACACTGACCACAAGCCTATGAAGACCCACTGGTGGTTGGGTCCTTATAGGCTTCCGTATTAAGGCAGACACAGGCCGTTTTTAGGTCTCCGGTTGCTGTACTAACCATTGGTGCCGGTCGGCTAAAAAAACAAACAGATGCTGTGGTCTCTATTGATCGCAGCATCTGAGGGGTTACTTAGCCGGATTGGAGACTAACTCAGGTCCTGGCCGTTACAGCAGTGTGTCAGCTGTAATATAGAGCTGACACCTGGTGGTGATGGCGCAGGCTCTGCTTCTGAGCCCACACCATCACCGCGACGTAACTGTACTGCGGTTTACAGGAATCCCTTCACGACGGCGTTGTGGATATATAGACGCCGCATGTCGGGAAGTGGTTAAAAATGCTTGAAACGGATACATAGTAGTTACATACATATTTGCATATGTTAAGATATACCGGTCCACAAAGTTTAACCTTTCTCAATCAATTACACATGATTCATAGCTTGATTAACCCCTTCCTGCTCCTTGATGTACTATTCCGTCACGATGAGTGCATCGTTGGCGCTCATTGACTGAATAGAACGTCACGGGAGGAACCGCCATTCCGGCCCCCCTCCTGACGCATACAGGAGCTGTGACAACTGCTGTCTCGTACAGTGGTTACCACAGCTCCTTCAGCAGGGACTGATCGCGGTGGTTCCTGCTGATTAACCAGTTAGAAGCCGCGTTAAATAGTGATGGTGACTACTTAGGGGTTAAAACACCATCGACGTCCAGCAACTTTTTTTTTTTTGTTACATTTTTTTAAATAATAAACTATACATAATTGGTATTACCGCTTTCGTAACGGCCTGAACTACAAACTTATTTTGTTTATCCCGCGTGGTGAACGCCGTAAAAGTAAATAAAACTTACTAGGATCACAATTTTTTGTTCACTTCACCTCCCAAAAAATGGAATAAAAAGAGATCAAAAAGTCGATAGAATCTACAGTTCGTTACGCAAAAAAACAAGCCATCACACGGCTTACTCAATGGAAAAATAAAAAAGTTATCGCTCTTAGAATATGGCAACACAAAGTAAATAAATTTTTTTATAAAAAATATTTTATTATGCAAACACCAGAAGACCTAAAAAAAAAACAGAACTATAAACATATGGTATCGTTGTAATCGTATCGCCCCGCAGAATAAAGTCAATGTGTGGCAAAACGCCATGACCACTACGTCTGAATAATCCCTTCAGATGAGACCCTCATGATTTTTAGCTATGAAAAAAAACCGCATTGAATTTGTACCAGACACCTTTGTTCACAGGCTCTGCCCTCGATCATTGTGTGCAGCTGCCTCCACTCCGTCCTGCAGCCGCATCTCGTGCGCGCCAAATGTGTCACGTGACGTCCCCAGTTTCCCGCGTTGTCGTGTCCTCACAGGAGTCGGGTGAGCGGCCTCAGTTTTGGGGACACATTGTGTGGAGTTTGAGGTACAGCGGGGGCTCCGCGTCTCCCTCCACTGCCGGTGAATGTCATATCACTACAGGACACGGTCTTGACGGTGAATTCCGGAGGAAAGGATTACTAGGTAGTAGTGGTTACCCCGAGTGCAGTAGTCCTCTATATATCGTCTCGCTGAGGGTTGTAGTACCTCAGGTGCAGAGCTGCTCCTCTATTAAATAGACACGTCGTCTATATCGTGTGAAACTACAACTCGCAGCATGTGGCCGCACTACCAATAACTGGTATATAATATATACATAAAATACCTGCAACTCTCGTATAAAGATACATAACTGGAATATAAAACATATATAATATAACGAATATAAAACACAATATAACTGGAATATAAAACATCGATACCAAATTTGCATGAATCAGAAGTCCCCGCTCCTCATCCACCACTTCGTAGTTTAGTCTAGGAGCACTGGCTAAGGACTTTTATTTCCTAAAGGGAATACATTTTTTTTTGATCATGTGATCATAGTGTTAAGGATATTTAATGGTGCTTCCAAAAACATTGGGTCCGTTGTCACCAGTATTCCACCCGTACTTACGGACCCGTTTTCTCTGCACTAATCGTCAGCCCCTTCTCCCTATCAGTGCTGGAAAGAGAGAAGGGGCAACCCTTTCAGACACGGTTTCCGCAGCGATTGAAAGTAAAAAGTTCATACGTACTGTTGTCTTGGTGACGCGTCCCTCTTGACATCTAGTCCGACCTCCCTGGATGACGCGGCAGTCCATGTGAGAAAATAGGCCGTGTGAACATACCCTAACTTTCAGCTGCATTGCTGGGTCTCTAAAGTAACCCATTAATGTAGCACTAGCCGCCAGGGAGGTTCTTACAGTCTTAAAAGATCAGTGGCACAACTCGTATGTTTTGCTTCTCCCTCAAAACAAAAATATATACATCAGAGACTAATAAAACAACTTTTATAACACGGCAGGCTTACAGCGGCGCAGTTCTATGTATGATAGTATACCTAAATAATGAAGTCACCAAATAATGGTCATATACCATCTCTACACAGTGTAAAATTAATACACTACAGTTGTATCCCATGACTCACAGGAGACGTCTTCTCCAATTTCCCTTTTCTTCTCTATCCAGGCCAGACAGCCATGACTTCTTCCAGCTATAACTTGTCTCTTTACACAAACTACAAATTATGCTGCTAGCCCCAATAGCCCTCTTAGTGCCCCCTCCACCTTAATAGTGGCCCCATTTGTTCCCCAAACTGTACTTGTGCCCCCTTTTGTGCCCTACAAAATAATAGTGCCCCCACCTCAAAGTAATAGTGACCCACCACAAAATCATAATGCCTTTTTTGGGCCTTATATAGTAATAATACCAACTTTTTTGCCCCCACAAAAGGGATTGCTGCCCCCTATGTCCTCCTACACAGGATAAATTCCACCTGGGCAGTTGATAATTTTATTAATTGCAAGATATTTAAAATGTTTTTCCCAGAATCATAAATTATCACCTATCCACAGTATATTTGATAATTTTCTTATTGGTGGATGCGATTGTGAGACCAGGGGTCCAAAACCCTCAGATCCTCCTCACTGCACCCCTGCAGTAAAGAGGAGCTTGAATGGAGCGGCTGTTGAGCATACGCCCGCCGCTCTATTCACTGTCTATGACAATGACGTAAACAGCCGAGCGCTGTACTCTGCTATTTCTGACATTCTCACAGACTTTGAATGGAGCAGTAGAGTTCATGCACGACCGCTGCTCCATTCAATGTCCTGCTTACAGTGAGGAGGAATGGGGGGTCCGGGACCCCAGTTCTCACGATTGGTGGGGGTCCCAGCGATAACAAAATGATCACTTATCCTACAGATAGGTGGTAATTTACGATTCTGGCAAAAAACTTAAGAAAATGCCCCTGTTACTAGATATTATCTATAACACCTGTAGGAGTAGCCTCTTTTTATTATCTATAGCTTCCTAATGGACACTGGCATAGCAGAGCTGTGTGCTTCACATTACAGCACAGCTCCAGACCTCCAGTAATGTGCAATCATGACCCACAGTAACCTCTAGCCCCCTTATCAGTTTCTTCCCGATAACTGGAGCTGTCCTGTAATGAATTATGACACTCAGTAACCTCTGTTATCAGTGTCCTGTCTGCGCTGCTCTCACTGCTGAATCCTCCCGTTCTGTCCTCTATTTGCAGGATAGAAATAACAGAGAGAAACAGCAAAGATCAAACAGTATAGGAAAAAAAACACTAAAGAATGACAATGTAATTATGAGTGATGCCCGTCCTGCACTCGCATAGATGTGGGGGAAACGAGCTGCCATGAGACATGAGCTTCTCCTTAGACAGCGTGCGGCAGTGTGTGTATCTAGACTCCTCCTCCCCGGTCTCCTCCAATCCAGTGCCGCAGAGCACAAGAATGGAGGGGGATTACACACGCAGCACCTGCGCTGTGTAAAGATTTATCGAAGTGTGGCGAGGGGGGCCTGCGGGCCCCCCAGGCTTAGGGGCCCGGTCGCAAGTGCTGATTGTGGAGGTGGCGGAGAGAGACGTGCTTGTTGCTACTCAGGGCTCGAGATATACACTGCTGTGAGCGCACATGGAGTCTGATGCAGAGGAGACGGGAGATGAAGATCCTGGGCCCTCTGAGCTGGTCATGGCGGCCATGGTGCAGACCACGATGATCCCTGAACCTATGCTGGCAGATGTGTTTTCGGTGGTAAGCCAATGTAATAGTACGCCTGCTAAACTTACCTGCCAGATAGGGGGGGATAAAGGAAGACCTTTCCATAATATGACATGATCTCCAAAAAGTCTCGGAACGAACAACGGCGGTGGAAGGCCGCATAAGTGAAATTGAGGAAAGGTTGTTACTGATGAGAGGAGACCTAAATAAGAATTCTGTGGCTATCATGAACTTGCTGGCTAAAGAGGATGATTTAGAAAACCGCTTGCGGCGGAACAATGTACCAATAGTTGGCGTAACAAAAAAGTGGAAGGGCCTAATCCTGATTCTTTCTTTGAGAAATGGCTACTAGAGGTGTTTGGGAAGGAGGTCCTGACTCCCTTGTATGTGGTAGAAAGAGCACACAGAGTGCCTACCCGGCCTGAACTACCTGGTCGTCCGCCTAGGCCGGTACTAGTGAAATTATTGCATTCTAAGGACATAGATATTATTCTTTGTTAAGCCAGAGAAAGACAAGATGTCTGTGTTAACGGGGTGAAAATATCCTTCTACCCAGACTTTTCCGCCGAAGATCAGAAAAAGCGGTTTACATTTCTGGACATTAAAAAGCGCCTGAGGATTCTTCGGGTTCAATATTCCATGTTATATCCTGCTAAACTGGGTGGTGGCATTGGGATCAGTTACATTTTTTGATACCTCTCAGGATTCCCTAAGGTGGCTTGATAGCCATGAAGGTCGGATTCGTCAGGACCAAAGACCGGAAGAGCTGTAAGAGTTCTCCAGTGGAGCCTATGAAGCTATGCTGAGTTTTATAGATATATTTGTGCACATCTCCTGGTGCAGACCATGATATCTGATATGTACTCATTGGGATATGTTATACTCTTCTTTCACTGTTAAGTTAGGTATAACTTGGGGAATACTGTAAGTAATAATGTGTTTAATTACTTATGTGTATCTTGGATAATGAAAAGATGTCTGCTATTGTTGTAACAAATGGGTGGCGGGAAGGAGAAAATGGAAGGTTTAAATGCGGAGTTGGATAGTCGGATGTGTCTTGACCTGCGGTAGGTTGGTTTTACTACTTGAGTCACTTGGCACTGATGGTGGAACTTCTGCCATTGGCCCTGACCCTTCTAGAAGGGTAGGATTACAAAACTGTTGGGTATTATTGTTGGGGGGACGACGACCTACTGCAGCTCTATGCTCTCATTTGGACCTCCGGCGAGGTTTGGGAAAGACAGCCTGTGGATTCTTATTGATCATAATGCTTTCAAATGGGAGGTAAGAAACTTCCTGTCCTGGAATGTTTGGGGTATGGGGGAGGCTACCAAAAGACATGCTATATATGAATATCTGAAGCAACATTCCCCTGGAGTGGTGGGTTTGCATGAGACTCGCTCAACTAGAGATGCGGTTCATCTTTTACGTAAAGTATGGATCAAACATGACTTTCACTCTTTCCACTCCATGTATTTGAGAGGGGTGAGCCTATTGATGCAACGAAATGTACCTTTTCACGGTTATTCTTGGTTTAATGATGATGAGGGGAGATATGTGGGCTTACATTGTAAACTGTTCCATCGGGATTGCATAGTTGTTGTCGTGTATGTTCCTCCCCCAAACTCCAGTGTTCCAATGAATAAAAGTCTTGGAAAAATTGGTCGGTTGGCCTGATGATCCGACCATACTACTGGGCGACTTTAATAATGTTATAAATGTAGAGATGGATCGACTTCCAGCTGGAGTGGGGAGGGAGGTTCAGGACTAACACAATTTGGAAAATATATACAGGAAATAGGGTTTCATGATATAAGGCGGGGCAAATGGCCAACTACGGGCCAGTATTCCTGTGTCTTCTACTTTATTGCTCGTTATCACGAATTGACCTGATTTTATACAATAATCTGGGCCTTATGCGTGTAGAGGGAATTGAATACTTATCCAGATCTGTTTCGGACCACTCACCCATTTTACTGAGGATTAAGGTTCTTTCCGAAGTCGGACATGGGAGATGTGGTTGGCGACTGAACCCGTTCTGGGTCCGGTTAATTGAAACGGATAAGATTATCCTGCTCATACAGGAGTACTTTGAATTTAATACTGATACGGTCCCGGTAGATGTCCTGTGGGACGCCATGAAGGCCTTTTTGAGAGGGCTATATATTCGTGAGATGACGTTTTGTTAAAAATAAAACTAGACAGTTGGGGGTTGAGATGACGCAGAGAGTGATGTCCACTGAGGAACTACACATTAGTGAGAATACCGCAGACACAAAGGTGAATTGGAAGAGCGCTAAAAGAGTATGGTTTGGAACAAGCTGCAAATAAGAGGTTATTTCTGGAACACTAGTACTATGAGGGTGAGACTACTGGTAGACTTTTGGCCAATATAGCGAGACCGCAGAGGGGGTCGACTTTTATACACCAACTGAAAGATGAGGGGGGTGCCTGGTTACTGAGACGAGTGACATTCTGCAGGTGCTGAGAACATTTTATATATCTCTGTATAGCTCTAGGGTGGATTATGCGACAGACCTATTAATGGAATATTTAGAAGGGATCCCATGGGTAACTTTAGGTGCGAAAGATAGGGATATGTTGGATGGTCCTCCTGACTATTGAGGAGTTACAACAGCCGGTACGGTCAACGGCGAATGATAAGGCATCGGGGTTGGATAGTTTGCCCACAGAAATATACAACACTTATGGAGAAGAACTGCTCCCACGCCTGCCGAGTGTGTTTCAGGATGGGTTGAATAGAGGGAGACTGCCTCGTACGATGTCTGAAGCAGCGATTTGTAGTGCTCCCTAAGGAAGGAAAGGATCTGGAGCAACCTGATTCGTATCAACCTATTTCCTAATTGACGACTGACATTAAGATCTTGGTGAAAGTACTTGCCTGTAGATTGGTTAGGGTGGTTACATCTATTTCTTCGGACCAACCTGGCTTCATGCCTTCCAAATCCACGGCAACTAATTTGCGCAGGGTGTTCTTAAATATCCAGGCGACCCTAGAGGGCCCCATTCTAGAGCTGTCCTATCCCTAGTTGCCGCGAAGGCGTTTTATAGTGTGAAGTGGGGGTACCTGTGGGCGGTGTTGGAGCTGTTCGGGTTTGGGCAGGATTTTATAAAATGGGTACAGCTCTTATACGGAGACCCGGTTGCAAAAATATGGGCTAATGGTGTATTGTCTGAGCCGTCCGTCCCCCCCCCCCCCCCCCCCCCCTGGCGAGAGGGACCCATTGTCTCGGCTGTTGTTCGCTTTGGCGACAGAACCATTTTTTAGAGTATTGTGAGGCATCACCCAAATATAATAGGTTTTGCGTATGGAGCTGTGGTGGAACGTATAGCGTTATATGCGGATGCTATGTTATTATTTGTAGGGAATGTTGGAGTCGATCCCCCTAGATTATAGACACTCTGGAGAGGTTTGGGAGGTTTTCGGGATTGTTGATTAACTGGACCAAATCGGTCCTGATGCCACTGACTTCATTGGTGCTACCGGAAAGGGTGCGGGGGGTGGACATTCAATGTGTGAAAGAATTCAAATATTTGGGAATTAAGGTATTGGCTAATGGGAAGTATTTCATTAATCTTAATGTACAACCCCTGCTAGATAAAATTAAAACTAGAGTACAAATTTGGCCTAAATTGCTTCTGTCTGCCTTAGGATGTGCAAATCTAATAAAAATGGTACTTCTGCCCCAGATTTTATACTTCATCCACAATGCTCCGGTGTGGATACAAAATATTAGTTTAGGAGGATGCATAATTTGTTCAGAGACCTGGTTTGGAAAATGGGGGGGGGGGGGGGGGGGCAAATTTAAACTAGAGAAATTACAGATGCCTAAGGGACAAGGGGGGCTTGTATTACCAAATACTTGGATTTATTATTTGGTGGCTTAAATGCCACTTTCGGGGGTGGAAATGTAGGGACAGATGGGATTCTAGTGGAAAGTGGTTGTACTATCTGGGACACCTAATGGGTATGATGGAGACACTGGAATCTCATGAATACAAACGGGAGGCTCGGGGTAAATCGACTTTGTTGCTTATGCATAAAATTTGGTGGGAAAGTAGACTATTTCTCAGGATTGAAGGCTGCTCGAAATACATGCCCATATGGAATAATCCTTATCTATGGGAATTTAATATACTTGAAGATTTTCAAGGTTGGGAACAGAAAGGGGTGCAATATGTAGATCATTTGTATAAAGATGGCAATTTAAAATCCTTTCAACAATTTGGTATTTGATACTTTGGTATTCCTAATAGATCATTTTACCAATATTTACAGTTAAGACATGCGGCACAGGCTAGGGGTGGTTAATCTGGAATGTGCAGGCTCGGGCATTCTGCAAATAAATTCTAAGTTCGGATACTACTAAAGGTCTTATATCCCTGGTATATACAAAGATGTTATTGGTAAACCTGGGGGGCTGTAAAAAGTCAATGGGAACGTGATGTGTGGCCTATCACGTCTGAGGAGTGGGAGGAGGTGCCTTTCTTCAGCACAGCTGGTATCTCTTAATGTAACGCAAAGACGGTCGCAATTGTTTCTGTTGCATACAGTGTATAGGACTCCTAAGCTGCTTTGGCAGATGCGTATCAGATCGTCTCCGGATTGCCCTAGGTGTCTTGCAGAAATGGCGGATCTGAAGCACATGTTCTGGGACTGCATATAGCTGGATAGTTATTTGCTGGCAGTAAGAGACCTGATTAAGAAAGTGTTTGGAACGACTGTACCATCAACTCCTAATGTGTGCTTTCTGGGGTTTGTAGATGGCCTGGGAGTAAATGTGGCTGAGACTCAGGCTATCGGTAAAGTTCCCTACCATGCACGAAAGCTGATGGCTAAATGCTGGATACAGACAGATCCTCCTTGTGTGCCTGAGCTTATAACCGATCTATATAATACACTCGTCTTTCCAGTGTAATTGTATCTCAAACGTGGGGGCCTGTCAGAAATTTGAGCGGCAGTGGGGGAAATGGTTGGCTTGTCCTGGGGTGGTTTCTCTGGAATTGGCGAGACGTGGGGTTGGACGAAGTACACTCTGACCTAATGAGAGATAATAATGGTGTATTGGAAGACGGGCGTGTATGGATCGTGGAGCTGTGGTAGGTTGGGGGTTTTTATGGTTGTTGGATTGGGAAGGTGTACGTGCATTACCTCCTGTTTACTTGAGATACTGCCTTTTGGTTTCTATTAATAAAATGGCAATACTATATTATGTATGTCCTGGAATGATAATTGAATGTTTAGATTACTAGGACTACCTCTACGGTTAAGAGGTTGGGTCGATGGGGGGAACTGGTATTGTATTTTTTGTGGGGTTTTTTGTACCATGTAATGCATGAATAGCGTGTTGTACATCTGTAAGGACATTCTGTACTCTGTTGTACCGCTATACTGTTTATTGTTGTATCTGAATAAAAGCTATCTGATTTAAAAAAAATAAAAAAAATTGTATAGTACAAAATGCTGTGCTCACCTTGTGGACTGACCGCGTCTTACAGCAGAGGGTTTATTACTAATATATACAGACACATACCATGCAGTGCATATCATAACTGTGGCAGTGAGTGTCTTTGTATAAATCATCCATTACTATGCTGTGTGTATACTCGTAGGCAGACTTCTTTTCACAGTTTTTATATGGTTTGCTACGATTTTCGTAATTGTGGCAAATATTTTGCTGTTTTGCTGTGATTGCTATCATGGTCTTTGCTGAGATCATGGTCTTTGCTGAGATCATGGTCTTTGCTGAGATCGTGGTAAAACCTTTAAATTTTTCCCTTCCTTTTTTTTTTTAATATAAAGAAAATCACGTTCTAAAAAACCGGACCAGCCTTAACCTCCCTTCTAGTACAGCTGCTCACTGTCCCTGAACGTTGCCTCTTTCGCTCACACTCAATTGGCTGTTTGTATGCTCTTAGCCAATAGTAGGAGGCTGAGTAAAAAAACTATTTTTATTGGTTGAAGTAGAGGAGTAGTAAAAGGTTCGCCCTGAACATTTGCCACTCTTCTCCTTTACATAATAATCGTGCCACAGCGCACCTCTCCCACTGTTCAGTCTCGTGCATAGGAATACGCGTAAAACTGATTTGAATGCTTGAAAGTCTTTACAGTAGAAAGGGGTCCAAGAAAAGGAAGGCCACTCTTGTTTCTGTTCAAGTAAAATTGGCAAGTTGAGTGATGATGCGAGGGTGTCATTCTCAGAAATGGCAGCCCCAGTGGATACTGCTACCCTGGTGGATACTAATCTCCCTAACAGCTGGGAGAACAGCGGCAGGATGGTAATGCAGGTAGGACAATACAATTAGTTGTAGGGGATTCTATAATCCGCTAGACAGACAGAATAATTTGTCGCCAAGACCGCCTCAACCGAATGGTTTGCGGTCTCTCTGGTACCAGGGGTTTAGCATGTGGTGGAGCGGGTGTTTAAATTACTAGGAGGGGCTGGTGATGATCCAGCTGTCATGGTCCATTTGGGTACCAACAACAGAATACATGGTGGGTGAAGGAGCCCTAACCCCTTTCCGACATTCGCCGTATATATACGGGCAAAATAGGCTTTTGACATTTTATTGAAAATGCTGCTAAAGTTCTAAGCCTTGTAACGTCCTAGAAAGATAAAAGGACGTTCAAAAAACGATGCAAACATAAAGTAGACACGTGGGAAATGTTAATTAGTAACTATTTTGTGTGATATTGCTATCGGTTTTAAAAGCAGATGCATTTCAATTTAGAAAAATGCTTTGGTGTTTCTCACAAATAAATATTGAATTTATCGACTACATTTTTTCACTAGCATAAAGTCCAATATGTCACGAGAAAACAGTTATTACCACATAAAGTGGCACATGTCCGATTTGAAAAATAAGGCTGTCGGGAAGGTCAAAAGTGGCCACAGCGGGAAGGGGTTAACCCGTTAGTGACGGCCCATAGGTGTTTTTACGGCAGCCACTAGCGGGCTTTAATAAACCTGCTCAAACAGGTGAGATCGTTATCCATATCGATCTCATCCGTTTAACCCCTCAGATGCGGCGCTCAATGTGACCCACAATCTGTATAATTCCATTGCAAAGCAAACTGAAATCATTGAGGGGAAAAATTAAACACACAAATAATGTGGTTGCATAAGTGTGAACACCCTCTTGTAATTGGGGATGTGGTTGTGTTCAGAATTAGCCAATCCCATTCAAACTCATGTTAAATAGTAGTCCGTACACAGCTGCCATTATTTAAAGTGATTCTGAGTAACCCCATATAACGTTTCAGCTGTTCATTTAGGATTTTCCTGCTATTTTCTTTATTGCATGTGACCGCAAAAGCCATGGTCCATAAAGAGCTTACAACGCATGAAAGGGACCTGATTGTTGAAAAGCATAAATCATGAGAAGGGTACCATAGAATTTCTAAGGCATTGGATATACCATGCAACACCTGAAGATGGTCATCAAGAAGTGGATTACATTTGGCACAACCGTGACATTACCAAGTACTAGACGTCCCTCAAAACTTGATGAAAAAACAAGCACAAAATTGGTCCGGAAGGCTACCAAAAGGCCTACAGCAACATTAAAGGAGCTGCAGGACTTTCTGGCAGGTACTTTTTTTGTGGTGCATGTGACAACAATCTCTCTCGTTTACTTCATATGTGTGGGCTAGGGTCGCAAGACGGAAGCCTTTTCTAAAAAAGGAAAACATCCAAGCCCAGCTATGTTTTGCAAAGACCTACATAAAGTCTGCCAAAAGCATGTGGGGAAACATGTTATTGTCAGATGAGACCAAGATTGAACTCTTTGGCTATAATTCCAAAAGGTATTTTTGTTGCAAAGCAAACACTGCAGATCACCAAAAGAACACCATACCCACAGTGAAGCATGGTGGAGGCAGCATTATACTTTGGGGCTGTTTTTCTGCAGCTGGAACTGAGGCTTTAGTCAAGGTGGAGGGAATTATGAACCGTTCCAGATATCAGCCAATATTTGAACAAGACCTGCAGGCCTCTGCTAAAAAGCTGTAGATGAAGAGGAATTTCACCTTTTTATAGCACGACAAAGACCCAAAGCATACCTCCAAATCAACAAAAGAATGGCTTCACCAGAAGATCAAAGTTTTGGAATGGCCCAGCCAGAACCCAGACCTGCATCCCATAGAAAAACTGTGGGGTGACCTGAAGAGGGCTGTACAGAGGAGATGCCCTCACAATCTGACAGATTTGGAGCGCTTTTGCAAGGAAGAGTGGGCAATAATTGCCAAGTCAAGATGTGCCATCCCGATAGACTTCTACCAAAAAAGACGGAATGCTGTCATAAAGTCAAAAGGTAATTCAACAAAGTATTAGTTGAAGGGTGTGCATATTTATGCAGCCACATTTATTTTTGTTTTTTTTATTTTTCCATCCTAAAAGATTTATGTTGGTTTCTCGATGGAATTGTACAGATTATAGGTGGAAAAAGTTCTGAAATGATTCATCTTGGACCGATTTTGTAACCGGACAAAAACCTGGCATTTTAACGGGGATGTGTAGACTTTTTATATCGTGTGTGTGTGTGTGTGTATATATATGTATGTGTGTGTATATATATATATATACACAATTAGTGTGTACATATGTGCTAGTGATGATGGGGATCACATTAGATATCTGAGGTGCGGTCACAGGATTCTGTGACCGCACCTTAGATAAAGCAGGTGGGTGGGATAAACTAAAGGGGAAGGGAGTACTAGAGGGGAGGGCCAATAGACAGAGGGTGTGGAATAATTAGTGAAGAACAGCCCTGTATCGTTATGTAGTTCGGTAAGGTATCGACACAGTGCAGTGTGTGTATTCTAACTCTCGTGCACGAGCCTGTTTCGAGAGAAAGAGACCGATGAAAATCTTAACTTCTGGGCAGAGGTAGGGAGAATAGGAAGTAAAGTCCTCAGGTTTAATACAGACTCTATATTGGAAACTTTATTAAATAGGTACATTATTATTAGGATTGATTATTAGGTCAAAAATAGTTTCCCTGGAAAACCCCTTTAAGGCCAAAAATAGGCTGGTCACTGAAGGGTTAAGAACAATTTTATCGAACTAAGCTACAAGCTGAAGGGAAGGACCTCCAAGGTTGTATTCTCAGGAATACTCACTGTACTATATGCACCACAGGAAAAACGGCGAGAGCTCAGGGAGTTAAATGCATGGCTTAAAGGGGTTGTCCAGGAAAAAAAAAATAATTCTAAAGTGTCCCCCAGCCTTGGTTTGCCTTCCCTAATACCCCCTATTAAACTTCTAACAAGTTTCTGTTTGATCTCCATGGTCACTGCTGCTCTTTTTGTTTGTTTACATCCCTTGCTGGCTGATTCCTGTCTTGTAACCCACCATACCCATGATCCTCTGCATCTGAGGAGACAGCTTGCACCCCCCTTTCTCCAAAGCATCTCAGCTATTTGCATACTGCCACGCCCCTCTATGTTCACAGGGTCTTCCCTGCTCTAATTCCAGGCAGTTCTCTCCCTGCACACGGTCACACACTAATAATCATCATTATCCTTTCTGCCTCCATCTATCCCTGATCTAAATACAGGCACCCATCTCCCTGCCCCACCCCTGTCACAGCCTGATAAATGTAAGTCTGCCCACTCCACCTATGTCAGACATCTTGGTACACACAATCCAGTCAGCACATTTACCTCACCTGCTGCTGGATCTGTTCCAAGAGATCCTGTATTAGGCTCTGCTCACACTGAGTTTTTTACTGGCAGAAAATTCTACCTCAAAATTCTGTCTTGAATTTTGAGGGCAGATTTTGACCAGCCTGCACGCCGCTTGCCGCATTTTTCGTCCGTGGCCATTGAGCGCCGCAGGCAAAAACGCAGCATAAAATGCTGTCTCTGCCTCCCATTAATGTCAATGGGAGGTCAGAGATGTAAACGCCCGAAGATGGGGCATGTCGCTTCTTTTTCCCGCGAACCGGTTTTACCGCTCACAGGTTAAAAAACGCCTCCGCCTCCCATTGAAATAGGCATTTTCGGACGTTTTTTGGCGCGTTTTCTGACGCGGTTTCCGTGTCAAAACGGCCGAAAATGCCTCCCATTGATTTCAAAGGGAGGCGGAGGCGTTTTTTCCACCGAGCGGTAAAACCAGCTCGCGGGAAAAAAACGACAAGCCCTAAATCGGGCGTTTACTCCTCTGACCTCCCATTGACATCAATGGGAGGCAGAGAAAGCGTTGTTTGCAGCGTTTTTGCCCGCGGGCAACAAACACTGGCATTTTGAGGCAGATTTTGATCTGCCTGCACGTCGTTTTTCACAGACGGAATTTTGAGGCAGAATTTTCTGACAGCAAAACTCAGTGTGAACAGGGCCTTACAGCGAAGCAATGCCACACGGCCCCCCTGTAGGTAATGCCACACGGCTCCCTTGTACATAGTCACCCCCTTCCTGTAGGGGACGGATCCAGAAGTCCCCCCACTTAACTGTCCATATATGGACTGGGAAGGCAGGGACTTCTGGAGCAAAATCCCCGGCCACCGCTTCGGAAACGCTGTGGCCGGGGATTAGGGATTCCGCACCTACTCCTCCTCGCATGCACTTGAGTGCGAGAGCTCCAAGAGAGGAGGCGTGGACGACGAGACAGGAGCTCATGAATCATCCGCACGGCCCACTGCCTGTAAATGTAGTTGATGACGCGGCCGTGCCTTTCTCAGCCGGAAGTGCTGGCTAAGCAAAGACACGGTACCTCAAAGGAAATAAAATATTACCCTGGGTGCGGTCACGTGACCGCAGATCAGAACAGGGTAACGCTGACACAGGTAAACAGACATATTAGAAAATTTATTAAATATGTCTAAGTTAAAATTGAAATAAAATGTATTCCTGGACAGCCCCTTTAAGTCTTGATGTAGGGGCGAAGGCTTTGTATTCCTAGAGCACTGGGCTGACCTTTCATTGGGGTACAAATTGTATTCTGCAGATGACTGCACCTGAATAGAAAGGGGTCTGCTGTGCTGGGGGAGAAAATTCTATCTCGGGTGGCAAAGTATTTAAACCACTGCTGAGGAGAGATGTCAATGTAGAAAATAAAGGGGTAGTTAGGTTAGAGAGGGGTCAGACTATATTGGTGGGGGAGAAACAGACTGTGTGGAGAGTATTATGACACAGGATAAAGACATACTTTTCTTAAAAAAAACAATGGAGCTAAATATGTCCATGAATTAAAAAAAAAAAAAATCATTTCTGATACTGAATGTGAAAAATTGAAAGGCAAGTTAAAGTGTGTGTTCACAAATGCCAGAAGTCTAGCAAGCAAAATGGGGGAGCTGGAGGCCTTGGTACTGAAGGAACATATTGATATACAGTTGGGTCCAGAATTATTTGGACAGTGACACAATCTTCATGATTTGGGCTCTGCATGCCACCACATTGGATTTGGAATGAAACAACTGAGATTGACGTGTAGACTTTCAGGTTTAATTCAAGGGGTTGAACAAAAATATCCTGTGAAAAGTCTAGGAATTGCCACCAATTTTCTACACGGCCTCCTCATTTCAGGGGCTCAAAAGTAATTGGACAAATTAACATTACCATAAATGAAATGTGTTTTTTTTAATACATTGACGTGCAGTTATGTCTGTACTTTGACCGTTAACCGCCGCGAGGCGCTACACCGCTGCGGCGGTTAACTGTGCAGGGCGTCTGCCCTGCATTCCCTGTTGCCGATCAGTGGCACATCGCTGCTGATTTAGGCAGTTAACCCCTTAGATGCGGCGGTGTCGATTGCGATAGTGGTATTTAAAGAGTTTAGCGCAGATCGCCAGCCCCCACATGAAATCACGGGGTGCTGGCGATGGTACCCATGGCACCCGGATGCCAAACAATGGCCTCCGGGCTGCCATGTACAGAAGCCGGAGGCTGGTCCTCATAGGCTTCCTGTCAGAGTGACTGTTACTTCACAATGACAGAATACATTACAGTACGTAGGTAGTGTAATGTATGCTAGCAGCGATCCGAGCTGCAAGTCTCGTAGTCTTCTAGTGGGACAAGTAAAATAAGTAAAAAAATAAAATAAAATATGAATGTTTTAAAAAGGTGTAAAAAATTAACACGTTAAAAAAAGTACACATTTGGGATCATCGCATTCGTAACAACCCAAACTATAAAACGAATGTTTTTCCCGCACGGTGAACACCGAAAAAAAAAAGAAGTAAAAAAAAAAAAGTCAATCGCTCTTCTTTTTTTTTTTTGGGTTGCCACCACTCCCAAAAAGAATAAAAAGTGATCAAAAAGTCGCATGTACACCAAAATAGTACCAATAAAAGCTACAACCCGTCCCACAAGAAACAAGCCCTTACACAGCTTTTTTTGACTGAAAAATAAAGAGGTTATGGCTCTCCGAATATGGTGACACAAAAATGTAATTATTTTATAAAGTGATTTTATTGCGCAAACTCTGCAATACTATATAAATATGGTATCGCCGTAATCGTATCGACCTGCAGAATAAAGTAAATTTGTCATTTATAGCTCAGGGTGAACGCCGTGAAAAAAAACCAAACTGGCAGAATTGATGGTTTTTGTTTACCTTTGTTGGAGAAAACTTAAAGTTCTGGCTCTCAGAATATGGCGATGCAAAATGTGCAGCGTGTTCCAAAAGCGGATAAGATTGGGCGCCATTTATCAGTGCGACACTGGCCACACATCTGCGGATTACTATTTACCCTGATGTTCTCCGCACAGATTACATATGCCTCCACATTATAAACTGAAATACAAGTAAAACCCCAAACAGAAAAACTACCAAGCAATATCTGCGCTCGAAAAAGCCAAATGCCGCTCCCTCTCAAGCCCTACAGCGTGCCCAAACCGCAGTTTACGTCCACAGATCTGGCATCGCCATACCCGGGAGAACTCGATTTAATATTTTATGAGGTATTTTCTTCAGTGGCACAAACTCAGCACAACATATTGTGCACTAAAATGGCAGATCAGTGGAAAATTAAAATTTTCACTCCACCAACCGTTGCGCATTAACCCCTTCATGCAACACAACTTAATAACGTGGTGTGCGGGGGTGATGTATGGAGCGGGCTCACGCGCGGAGCACGAGCCATACATTGCTGGTGTCAACTGTGTATTGCAGCTGACACCCAGGACTAACAGACAGGGACAGCGATCGCGCTGTTACAGGAGCCTGTAAAAATGACTATACATTAGTATTGCAGTGTATTGTAGCAACGATCTAATGATCGCTGGTTCAAGTCCCCCTAGGGGGACTAATAAAATGTGTTAAAAAAAATAAATAAGGTAAATAAAGTTTTAGTGAAAAAATATTAATTATTTAACCCCTTCCTGACTTTTGACGTATCCATACGTCATAGCCGGGATGGTGATGTATGGAACGGGCTCACGGCGTGCGGGATCGCGCTGGTTTAACTCGTTAAATGCTCGGTCAATAGCGACCGCGGCATTTAAACTGTTAGGCTAGAGGGGATCGCCCCCCTCTTTCTAATAAAGGCCCCCAGGTCTGCCATTGTTGTACTCCTACTAAGCTCTACCTCTGGCAGGGCTTAATAGAAGCCTGTCAGAAAGACTATATACTGCAATACAATTTTGTAATTAAACATTCATGTAACAAAAAAAATGTATTTAAAAGTTTAAACAAAAAACTCCCATTTTCCCCCTAGAGCAGGGGTGGGCAAACTTTTTGACTCGCGGGCTACAATGGGTTCTAAAATTTGACAGAGGGGCCGGGCCAGGAGCATTTGGAGGGAGTGTTTGGGCCGGATATACTAAAGCATTAAATGTAGTGTGTGCAAACCTCATAGCACAGTAAGAACACTACAACCCAATTTATTAACTGTCTTTCAAATGTGAAAAATAGCCCTTTATCAGTTAATAAATTTGTCTCAAGGAATATGCAAGATATGGCATTTACATACTATTTCGCAGATACTGGGAGGAGGAAATGTAAATAGATTAAAATAACATACGCACTGTGATTTATCAAGAAAAAAGTTCTGTTGACTCTGTAAATTAGCTGCCAACCTCTGAGCAGTAGCCGCCCGTTCTTGTGTTGACTGCTTGCTAGCATAGTTTGCATGCTTCGTGGCAAAGTGACGGCTGATATTGTACTCTTTGAAAACCGAAGGGCTTAATGGTGACGTGAAACGAAGTGAAAATTAAAGTGAAATGAAGAGAAATACGCGCCACATTAACCCCTTAATGACCGGGCCATTTTGCACGTTAATGACCAAGGATTATTTTTTGTTTTTTCACGGTCGCAATCCAAGAGTCGTAACTTTTTTTTTATTCCGTCGACATAGCCGTATAAGGGCTTGTTTTTTGCGGGACGAGTTGTATTTTGTAATTGTACCATTTTTAGATGCTAATAACATATTGATTAACTTTTATTAACTTTATTTTAGGAGAGAGTTGAAAATAAGCAGCTATTCCAGCATTGATTTTCACGTTATAAATTTACGCCGTTTACTATGCAGCGTAAATAACATGTCCACTTTATTCTAAGGGTCGGCACGATTACGGGGATACCAAATGTGTAAAGGTTTTATGTTTTTTCTACGTTTGCACAATAAAAACCCTTTTAGAAAAAAATTACTTGTTTTTGCATCGCCGCGTTCCAAGAGCCGTCATTTTTTTATTTTTCCGTCGATGTGGCCGTACGTGGGATTGATTTTTGCGGGACAATGTGTAGTTTTCATTAGTACTATTTTGGGGTACATAGGACTTATAGATGAACTTTTATTTTATTTTTTATGGGGGGAATGGGAGAAAAGAGAATTTTGCCGTTGTTTTTTGCGTTTTCTTTGGACGCCGTTCATCCGGCGGTTTAATTAATGTGTTCATTTTATTGGTCAAGTTGTTACGATCGCTGGGATACCATATATGTGTATGTGTGATTTGTTTTGACCGTTTTATTAAATAAAACCACTTTTTGGGGCAAAATTTGGGTTTTATTTGACTTTGACTGTAATTTTTTTTATTTTTTTTTTCACAAACTTTATTTAACGGTTTTACTTTTTTTTTTTTAGTCCCACCAGGGGACTTCACTATGCGATATGCCGATCGCATATATAATGCTTTGGTATACTTCGTATACCAAAGCATTATTGCCTGTCAGTGTAAAACTGACAGGCAACCTATTAGGTCATGCCTCCGACATCGCCTAACAGGCAGATGCTGAAGACAGACCTGGGGGTCTTTGTTAGACCCCCGGCTGTCATGGAAACCCGACGGCGACCCGCGATTTGTTTGCGGGGGCGCCGATCGGGAGACAGAGGGAGTTCCCCCCTCTGTCAAACACATTAAATGCCGCTGTCACTGTTGACAGCTGCATTTAATGGGTTAAACTGCCGGAATCGGCGCGTGCTTCGATTCCGGCAGTTGCAGCAGGAGCCACGCTGTGTATAACAGCCGTGCTCCTGCCGCTGATCGCGTGGGTAAACTGTCAGTACCCGCGCGATCACAGGACGGATATATCCGTCCTCCTGCGCGAACTAGCAGCTGCTGAGGACGGATATATCTGTCCTTCGGCGTTAACGGTCAATGTGTTTTGAGTGCGCCATCTATTGGGAAAACGTGAGCATTGCAGGGAAAGGGGAAAAAAAGGAGGTTTTTACTATTATTTGGACAAGTTCGGCGGGCCGGATTAAAAAGCCTAACGGGCCGTATGTGGCCCGCGGGCCGTAGTTTGCCCATGTCTGCCCTAGAGCATAGTAAAAAAAAAATAAACATAATTGGTATCGCCGCATCCGTAAAAGTCTGAACTATTTCAATAGATCATTATTTAACCCACACGGTGTACGCCGTAAAGATAAAAATAGTAAACGCCAGAATCGCTATTTTTTTGGTCCCCCTCATCTCCCACGAATAAAACATGAATAAAAACTGATCAAAACATCACATGCACCCCAAAATGGTATCATTAAAAACTACAGATTATCCCGCAAAAAATAAGATCTCATACCACTTAATCGACCGAAAAATAATCGCAATCGCAAGCTGCCAATGGCTTATATGGCAGCCGGGGGCCTAACAAAGGCCCCAGCTCTGCCTGCGGTGGATGCCTGCTAAGCCACGCCTGAGGCATGACCTAGCAGGTGCCTGTCAGTTTTACACTGAAATGCAGTAATATGCTGCAATACAGAAGTATAAAAGCGATCAGAAGATCGCATAGTGAAGTCCCCTAGTGGGACTAAAAATGTATCATAAAGCTTATTAAAGTTAATAATAAATAAATAAAAATCCCAAATAAAAAAAATGAAAAACCCACTTTTTCCCATACATATAATACTTTAATATGAAAAAACAACCTTTTTTTTAAAACATTACACATATTTGGTATCGCCGCATCCATAACTACCCCACCTATAAAGCGATTAAGTTATTTAACCCGCATGGTGAACGCCGTAAAAAAACACAAAAAATAGCTTGGTCATTAGGGTTTAGAATAGGCCGGCCGTTAAGGGTATGTTCACACGTCTTCACAAAATATGTCTGCAATTACGGAGCTGTTTTCAGGTGAAAACCGCTCCTGAATTTCAGACATTTTTGCAATTGCACGCGTTTTTGGCGGCGTCCATTACGGACGTAATTGGAGCTGTTTTTCAATGGAGTCAATGAAAAACTGCTCCAAATACGTCCCAAGAAGTGACATGCACTTCTTTGAGGCGGGCGTCTTTTTACGGGCCGTCTTTTGACAGCGACGCGTAAAATTACACCTCGTCTGAACAGAACATCGTAAGACCCATGGGCAGATGTTTGCAGACGTATTGGAGTCGTCTTTTCAGGCATAATTTGAGGCGTAAAATGCCCGAATTACGTCTGAAAATAGGCCGTGTGAACATACCCTAAGGGTTTAAAGTCAAAAAGAAAACCCTTTTCCCATTTTTTTTCTTCGCTAAAGCAATGTAAAAAATAAAGTACACAAAATTGGTATCGCTGCGTCCATAAAAGTCCGAACTGTTACAATATACCGTTTATTTAGCTCGCATGGTCAACGCCGTAAATAATAAAGAATTTAAAACTCCTAAATTTCTGTTTTTTGGTCACCTTCGCTCTTAAAAAAAAAAAGAAAAACATTTTTTCATAAAGTGCTCAAAGTTGTACATGCCAAAAAATGGTACCAATAAAAACTACAGCTCGTCCCACAAAAAAATAAGCCCTCCCAATCAACTAAAAAATAAGAAAAAGTGGTGTAACAAAACAACTTTCTCTTTTTTTTAACCAATCGTTTTTACTTTGTAAAAGTAGTAAAATATATCCATTTGGCATCACCGTAATTGTATTGCGTCGCAGGAAAAATTTAAGTTGTCGTTTTTACTGCACGGGGGAAGCAGTAAAAGCAAAACCAAAAAAACAATGGAGGAATCTCAGTTTTTTTCTAGTTTCAGCCTGCAAAGAATTTTATTTAAGTTTCCCAGTACATTAAAGAGGCTCTGTCACCAGATTTTGCAACCCCTATCTCCTATTGCAGCAGATCGGCGCTGCAATGTAGATAAGAGTAACGTTTTTGTTTTTTTCAAAAACGAGCATGGCGACAGAGGCTACATCGACTTACCTGCAAACGCCGATGCTGCTGCAGAATGAACTGTAGCCTCTGTCGCCTGGTGCCGATGTGTCCTCGCTCGTCCGACACGATGCAGGACCTGGGGCAGGAAGTGACCTCACAGCGTGATCTCTCGAGAACACGCTGTGTGTCTGTGCATTGCCAGAAGCTGGGTGTTAACGAAGAGAAGTGGATGATGCTGATTCGTCAGCATCATACACTTCTATTCACAACGCCCAGCTAGTAAAAGAAATAAAAACGCCCAGATGTACATACACAATACACGCCCACTTGTACATAACTTTAAACACGCCCAGTTGTACTTAAGAAAGCCTCATTTGCATAAATATAAAAATGGTCATAACTTGGCCAAAAATGCTCGTTTTTGAAAAAAAAACGTTACTCTTATCTACATTGCAGCGCCAATCTGCTGCAATAGGAGATGGGGGTTGCAAAATCTGGTGACAGAGCCTATTTAAAGAGGCTCTGTCACCACATTATAAGTGGCCTATATTGTACATGATGTGATCGGTGCTGTAATGTAGATAACAGCAGTGTTTTTTTTTATTTAGAAAAACGATCATTTTTGACTGAGTTATGACCTATATTAGCTTTATGCTAATGAGTTTCTCAATGGACAACTGGGCGTGTTATACTTTTTGGTCAAGTGGGTGTTGTAGAGAGAAATGTATGACGCTGACCAATCGGCGTCATACACTTCTCTCCATTCATTTACACAGCACATTGTGATCTAGCTATATCGCTATGTGCAGACACACACACACACACACACACACACACACACTCACACACTAACATTACTGCAGTGTCCTGATAATGAATATACATTACCTCCAGCCAGGACGTGATGTGTATTCCGAATCTCGCGAGACTACGCCTGCTATGCTGTAAATCAGAAGTGCAGAAACTCATTAGCATAAAGCTAATCTAGGTCAGAACTCCATCAAAATGATCGTTTTTCTAAATAAATACCACTGCTGTAATCTACATTACAGCGCCGATCACCTCATGTACAAAATAGGACACTTATAATGTGGTGATCGAGCCTCTTTAAATGTTGTCAATAGAAAATACAACTCCCCCCGCAAGAAATGAGCCCTCACACGACTCTATTGATGGAAAAATAAAAACGTTATGGCTCTTGGAATGCGAGAAGTGAAAAACGAAAATAAAAAAGCAAAAAAAAATCGTTCAGTCCAGAAAGGGTTAATTTTCTAATAAGATTTATAACCACAGGAGGGATTTAGCCGTGCTCGGGAGAAATTGCTTGACAAATGTTGGGGTGCTTTTTCCTCCTTTTATTCATTGTGAAAATTAAATTCTACATTTTAGTGGAAATAATGTTTGATATTCATTTTCACGGCCGAACTCTAATAAATTGTGGGGTCTAAATGCTCTCTATACCCCTAGATAGATTCCTTATGTGGTGTAGTTTCCCAAATGCGGTCACTTTTAGGGGGTTTCCACTGTTTTGGTCACTCAGGGGCTTTGCAAATGCGACCTGGCCCCCGAAAACTATTTCAGCTAAATTTTAGCTCCAAAAGCCAAATAGCGCTTTTTCCAATCTAAGCCCTGCTGTGGGTCCAAGCAGCAGTTTATTACCACATACGGGGTATTTCCGTAATCTGGAGAAATTGCTTTATAACTACTGGGGTGTTATTTCTCCTTTATTCCCTGTGAAAATTAGAAACGTCTACGTTTTTTCAGAAAAAAAGTAGATTTTCATCTTTAGACTAATTCAAATACATTCAGCAAAACTGTGGGGTCAAAATGTCAACTATACACCTAGATGAATTCATTGAGGGGTGTAGTTTCCAAAATGTGGTCACTTTTTTTCTTTTACTGTTTTGGCACCACACGACCTCTTAAAACCTGACATGGTGCCTAAAATATAATCTAATAAAAAGGAAACCCTAAAATCCACTAGATGCTCCTTTTTGCTTCTGAGGCCTGTGTTTGAGTCCATTAACAAACTAGGGCCACATGTAAGATATTTCTATCTGGGCAATATATATTGAGTTGCATTTCGTGTGTAAAACCTTCTGTGTTAGGGTATGTTCACACGGCCTATTTCGGGCCGTAAACACCTGAAAAATGGCCAAAAAATGGGAAGCAGAACGCCTCCAAACATCTGTCCATTAATTTCAATGGGAAAAACAGAGTTCTGTTCTGACAGGTGCAGGACACTTCTTGGGGCGTTTTTGGAGCTGGTTTTCATACTCTATTGGAAAAAAGCTCCAAAAACGGGCGTAAAAAATAGCGAGTGGCTTCAAAAACGTCTAAAAATCAGGAGCGGTTTTCCCTTGAAAACAGCTCCGTATTTTCAGATGATTTTTTGAGTTTGCGTGTGAACATACCCTGACAGGAAAAACTGTATTACAAATGAATCTGGACAAAAAAATTATAATTTTGTATATTTCACCTCTTAAAACACTTTCTGAATGCTGTTTTGGATACTTTTAGGGGTGCAGTTTTCAGAATGGGGTGATTTTATGGGGACTTTCTAATATATAAGGCCCTCAAAGCCACTTCATAACTGAACTGGTCCCTGAAAAAATGGGCTTTTAATTATTTATTTTTTTAAATATGAGAAATTGCTGCTAAAATTCTAAGCCTTGTAATGTCCTGGAAAAATAAAAGCATATTCAAAAAACGATGCAAACGTAAAGTGCACATATGGGATATATGAAATAGTAACACTTTTTTGTGGTATTACTGTCTGTCTTACAAGCAAATACATTTAAATGTAGAAAAATGCTAATTTTTTCAAATTTTCTCAATTGTGTTTTTCACACAAATATTATTTATCAACCAATTTTTTTTTACGAACATATATTTAACGAGAAAACAGTCTCCGAATCACTTGGATAGGTAAAAGCATTCCCCAGTTATTACTACATAAGGTAACACATATCAGATTTGAAAAAATCTGCTTCGTCCTTAAGGCCAAAACCGGCTCTGTCCTGAAGGGGTTAAAAACTCCTGGGTTGCTTTCGCATTATGTTTTGGGTCATTGTCCATCTACACTGTGAAGCGACGTTCAATCAACCTTTCTGCATTTGGTTGAATCCGGGCAGAAAGTATATCCCTGAACACTTCAGAATTCATCCGGCCGCTTCTGTCTTCAGTCACATCATCAATAAACACTAGTGACCCAGTGCCTTTGGCAGCCATGCATGCACATGCCATCACACTGCCTCCACCATGTTTTGCAGAGGATGTGGTGTGCTTTGGATCATGAGCCGTTCCAAACCTTCTCCATACTTTCTTCCTCCCATCGTTCTGGTTCAGGTTGATCTTAATTTCATGCTGTTCCAGAACTGGGCTGGCTTCTTTAGATTTTTGTCAAAATCTAATCTGGCCTTTCTATTTTTGAGGCTGATTAATGGTTTGTATCTTGTGGTGAACCCTCCTGTATTTGCTCTCATGAAGTCTTCTCTTTATGGTAGACTTAGATACACCTACTTCCATAGGAGAGTTCTTCACTTGAAAAACCCCTTCACTTCCAGATGTTGTGAAGGGGTTTTTCTTCACCATGGAAAGGATTCTGCGATCATCCACGACTATCTTCCGTGGATGTCCAGGCCTTTTTGGAGTTCACGAGATCACCAGTGACCTAGACTTCTCATGACTGGGCTGTAAATCTACAGGGTTTACACTATTTCGGAAAGACAGTTCAAATAGGAAAGGCGGTGGTGTATGTCTGTATGTGAGAAGCGATATGAAGGTGAGTGTGAAAGAGACAATAGTGGGTTAAGATTGTGAGGAGGTAGAAACCTTGTGGGTGGAATTACAAAAGGAGGTAAACACTGAAAAAATATTTTTGGTGTAATTAATCCAATATAACTGAGGAGATGGAAGATCTGCTAGATAAACAGAAGAGGCTGGTATTGTAGTAATAATGGGAGATTTTTAATTACCCAGATATTAATTGGGGTCATGGTTTGGCAACAACTACAAAGGGGAGACAATTCCTCAACCTGTTGCAGGAAAGTTTTATGGGCCAGTTTGTGGAAGACCCGACTAGAGGTGAAGCTCTGTTGGATCTGGTAATTTCTAGCAATACAGAGCTTGTTGGGAATGTCACTGTTCGTGAAAACCTCGGTAACCGTGGTCACAATATAGTTATATTTTACATATACTGTAAAAAAACAAACACAGGCTGGGAGGGCAAAAACACTTAATTTTAACCCCTTCCCTCTTTAGCCACTTTTGACCTTCCTGACAGAGCCTCATTTTTCAAATCTGACATGTGTCACTTTATGTGGTAATAACTCCGGAATGCTTTCACCTATCCAAGCGATTCTGAGATTTTCTCGTGACACATTGGACTTTATGTTACTGGAAAAATTTGCTCGATATGTTCCGTATTTAATTGTGAAAAACACCAAAAATTAGCGAAAAATTGCAAAAATTAGCATTTTTCTCAATTTAAATGTATCTGCTTGTAAGACTGGCAGTTATACCACACAAAATTGTTGCTAATTAACATCACCCATATGTCTACTTTAGATTGGCATCGTTTTTTGAGCATCCTTTTATTTTTCTATGACCTCACAAGGCTTAGAACTTTAGCATCAATTTCTCAAATTTTTAAGAAAATTTCAAAAGGCTATTTTTACAGGGGCCAGTTCAGTTGTGAAGTGGTTTTGAGGGCCTTATATATTAGAAACCCGCAAAAAGTCACCCCATTTTAACAACTTCACCCCTCAAAGTATTCAAAACAGCATTTAGAAAATGTCTTAACCCTTTACACATTTCACAGGAATTAAAGCAAAGTAGAGGTGAAATTTACACATTTCATATTTTTCTGCAGAAATAAATTTTTAATACTATTTTTTTTATAACACAGAAGGTTTTACCAGAGAAATGCAACTCAATATTTGTTGCCCAGTTTCTGCAGTTTTAGGAAATATCCCACATGTGGCCGTAGCGTGCTACTGGAATGAAGCACCGGCCTCAGAAGCAAAGGAGCACCTAGTGGATTTTGGGGCCTTATTTTTGTTAGAATATATTTTAGGCACCATGTCAGGTTTGAAGGGCTGTTGCAGTGACAAAACAGTAAAAATCCCCCAAAAGTGACCCCATCTGGGAAACTAGACACCTCAAGGAAATTATCTAGGGGTGTAGTGAGCATTTTGACCTCACAGCTTTTTTACAGAAATTATTGGAAGTAAGCCGTGAAAATTAAAATCAACATTTCTTCAAAGAAATTGTAGGTTTAGCGTTTTTTTTCCTCATTTCCACAAGGACTAAAGGAGAAAAAGCACCGCAAAATTTGTAAAGCAATTTCTCCCGAGTAAAACAATACCTCACATGTGGTAATAAACGGTTGTTTGGAGACACGGCGTGGCTGAGAAGGAAAAGAGCGCTATTTGGCTTTTGGAGTTCACATTTAGCAGGAATGGTTTGCGGAGGCCATGTCACATTTACAAAGCCCCTGAGGGGACAAAACAGTGGAAACCCCCCACAAGTGACCCCATTTTGGAGACTACACCCATTGAGGAAATTATCTAGGGGTATAGTGAGCGATTTGACCCCACAGTTTTTTTGCAGAAATTATTGGAAGTAGACCCTGAAAATAATAATCTACATTTTTTCAAAAAAAAATCTAGGTTTAGCTAATTTTTTCTCATTTCCAGAAGGACTGAAGGAGAAAAAGCACCACAAAATTTGTAAAGCAATTTCTCCCGAGTAAAACAATACCCCACATGTGGTAATAAACGGCTGTTTGGACACACGGCAGGGCTTAGAAGGGAAAGAGCACTATTTGGCTTTTTGAGATCACATTTACACAACCAATGCGAAGGACAACCAAAATACCCCTTGAAGGTCACACAAAGTAAATTACTTCAAATAATATATGGGGGGAAAAGGGCATATACCAGTGAATACCCATGACTGCTGGTAACATTAGCAATGACTCATACTGTATAAGAACAACCTAAAAGAATTGAGTCAAAGACCAAATTTAAATAAAGAATTATAATTTTTATTACACAATACAAGAAATAAATATATTTACTCAAGTTTAAAAAGACAAGGATGACTACCACAGTGTGGAAAGAGAAGCCAGACACGTGTATAATGGGGCTACTGTAATAGCATATGCATAACAAGGATATATATGAGACCAAGGTACATAAATAGATAAATAAATAAGTTACTAACACCTGGGTATACTTATCAAAAAAAAGGCTTGTGTAAGGTCCCAAATGATGGTATATGGTTATACTCATTAATGTAGCCTAACATTTGATAATGCATAAATCATTAGTATAAAGTGCACATGCAGTTGAGTGAGAGCAGCTTACCCATATTATAGCACACTGTTGTCTGGCATCACACCCGACGCACGTTTCGGCGAGGAATGCCTTCGTCCGGGGGTGAGATCACATTTAGCAGGAATGATTTGCGGAGGCCAGGTCACATTTGCAAAGCCCCTGAGGGGACAAAACAATGAAAACGCCCAAAAAGGGACTCCATTTCGGAAACTACACCTCTTGAGGAATTCATCTAGGGGTGTAGTGAGCATTTTGACCCCACAGATGTTTCATAGAATTTATTAGAATTAGGCAGTGAAAATAAAAACAGTCCTTTTTCTTCAATAAGACGTAGCTTTAGCGCAAATTTTTTCATTTTCTCAACAAATAAAGGAAAAAAAGAACCCAAAATTTGTAAAGCAATTTCTCCCGAGTACGGCAATACCCCATATGTGGTCATAAACTGCTGTTTGGGCAAACGGCAGGGCTCAGAAGGGAAGGACCGCCATTTGGAGTGCAGATGTTGCTGGATTGGTTTCTGTGGGCCCAAAACAGTGGAAACCCCCCAGAAGTGACCCCATTTTGGAAACTACACCCCTCAATGCATTTACCAAGGGGTGTAGTAAGCATATTAACCCTGCAGGTGTTTTGTAGAAATTAGTGTTCACTCGCTGTTGCAGAGTGAAAATGGGATCTTTTTCCATAGATATGCCAATATGTGGTGCCCGGCTTGTGCCACCATAACAAGGCAGCTCTCTAATTATTATGCGGTGTTTCCCGGTTTTAGAAACACCCTACATGTGGCCCTAATCTTTTGTCTGGACATATGACAGGGCTCAGAAGTGAAGAGTACCATGCGGAGTGGAGGCCTAATTTGGCGATTTACAAAGTATTGGTTCACAACTGCAGAGGCTCAGATGTGAAATAATAAAAAGAAACCCCTGATAAGTGACCCCCACTATGGAAACTGCACCCCTCAAGGCATTTATTAAGGGGTGTAGTGAGCATTTTCACCCCACAGGTCTTTTCCATAAATGAATGCGCTGCGGATGGTGCAAATCAAAAATTTATATTTTTCCCTAGATATGCCATTCAGTGGCAAATATGTAATGCCCAGCTTATGACGCTGGAGACACACACCCCAAAAATTGTTAAAAGGGTTCTCCCGGGTATGACGATGCCATATATGTTGAAGGAAACTGCTGTTTGGAGACTCTGTAGGGTTCAGAGCCGAGGGACACCATTTGGCTTTTGGAGAGCGGATTTTGCTTGGTACTATATTTGTTTGAGTATTGCTGGTGTTTCCATTTATAATGTGGGGGTACATGTAAGCGGGGCGGAGTATATAAGGGGCATAGTCGGGTGGTATAAAAAAAATAAAAATAATCCATAGATGTGTGTTACGCTGTGAAGCAATCCTTTCCGCACAGGCCAGTGTCGCACTGATAAATGGTGTAATTTCTTATCCCCCTTTTGGTCCACACTCTGCACCTTTTGTAGTTTGAGGAATTTTGCTGGGAAGTGTTGTCCTGGTATAATACGGGCACCGTCGCTTCCAGCGGATATGTTTGGGCCCTCCCTTTCCTGGTTCCCTAATTTTAGGTCCTTGATAAATCGCCTCTTCAAACTGAAGAAATGTTCCCCTCGGGCCTGCACAACTGCATATTTTTTTATTTCCTGACTTATTGGAGCCATAACTAATTTTATTTTTCATAGACGTAGCGGTATGAGGGCTGGTTTGTTGCGGGACGAGCTGTAGTTATTATTGGTACCATTTTGGGGCACATGTGACTTTTTGATCACCTTTTATCCTATTTTTTGGGATGCCAGGTAAACAAAAAAACGCAATTCTGGCACAGCTTTTTTCGTTGTTTTTTTATACAGCGTTCACCATGCATTATAAATTACATGTTAACTTTATTCTGTGGGTCAGTACGATTCTGGTGATACCTAATTTATAGCACTTTTTTATGTTTTACAACTTTTTGCACAATAAAAATTACTTTTGTAAAAAGAATGTATTTTTTCTGTCGCCAAGTTGTGAGAACCATAGCTTTTTAATTTTTTTGTCGACGGAGGTGTATGAGGGCTTGTTTTTTGCGGGACGAGCTATAGTTTTTATAGGTATCATTTTTGGATACGTGCGACTTTTTGATCACTTTTTATTCTAATATTTGTAGGGCAAAGTGACCAAAAAACAGAAACTCTGGTAAAGTTTTTTTTACGTTTTTGTTTTTTTACGCTGTTCACCACGTGCAATAAATAATATAATATTTTGATACCTCAGGTGGCGATACCAAATACATATGGTTTATTATTTTTCAATAATAAAGGACTTGATCAGAGTAAAAGGGGGTTTGTGTTTTATTTGATTACTTGAAACGTTTATTGTTTTCAAACTTTTATTATTTGCACTTTTTTTTTTTTACACTTTTCTTCAAATCCCACTAGGGGACTTGAAGGTCCAACGGTCAGATTTTTTTTTTTCTAATACATTGCACTACCTATGTAGCGCAATGTATTAGATCTGTCAGTCATTCACTGACAGCAAGCCGATTAGGCTTCGCCTCCCGGTGGGGCCTAAATCGGCTTCCGTAATGGCAGAGCAGGAGACCATTGTGTCTCCTGTTGCCATAACAGCAGTCGCCAGTCCCGATTGCCTGTCAGGGCTGGCGATCTGCTAGTAACCGCTACGATGCAGCAATCGCTTTCGATTGCTGCATCGAAGGGGTTAATGGCAGGGATCGGAGCTAGCTCCGGTTCCTGCCGTTACAGGTGGATGTCAGCTGTACAGTACAGCTGACTTCCACCGCTGATGACGCCGGATCAGCTCCTGCCTCTTGCCGGCAGCTACGGAAGCCGATCAGGCTCCGCCGCCGGGCGGATCTTGACCGACTTCGGTGCTAGGCAGACCGGGAGGCCAGTATTAGGCCTCCGGTTGCCATTGCAGCCACCGGAACCCCGGCAATTTAATTGCTGGGGCTCCGATGAGCTGCAAACACCTTAAGTGCAGCGATCGCGTTTGAGTGCTGCACTTAAGGGGTTAATGGCGGGGATCAAAGCTAATTTCGGTCCCCGCCGTTGCAGTCGGATGTCAGCTGTAAGATACAGCTGAGATCCGACGATGATGGCACCGACTCAGCTTCTGAGCCGGTGCCAAACATTTGACGTAAATGTACGGCATTTTGCGGGAAGTCAATGCTTTCCATGACGTACATTTACGTCAAATGTCGGGAAGGGGTTAAGAGAGCCAATTTCCCCAGGATGAGGGCTGCAATTCAGGGCATAGACTGGGAAGAACTAATGTCAAATAATGGTAAAATCTACTTTGGGTAATTATGGTGCAAAATGTATTCCTATAGAAGTATAAACCACTAAAATCAAACCCCACATGGCTTACACCTTCTGTAAAAATGGCAATATATGACAAAAAAGGGCATTTGAAAAATACTAATCTGAGGATACAGCTCTAGCTTTTGTAAATTATAAAGAGCTTAATAAAATCTGTAAAGTAATATCAGCAAAAATATCAGTAAGTCGATGTAGCTACTTACCTGCAAACGCTGATGCTGCTGCAGAATCAACTGTAGCCTCTGGTGCCGATGTGTCCTCGCTCGTCTGACACGATGCAGGACCTGGGGAAGTGACGTCACAGCGTGATCTGCCAGAAGCTGGGCGTTCTGAAGAGAAGTGGATGATACTTCTCATCAGAGCGCCCAGCTAGTAAAAGTATTAAAAACGCCCCGATGTACGCACATAATACACGCCCACTTGGACTTTTACTTTTAAACACACCCACTTGGACTTTTGCAAGCCTCATTTGCATAACTATAAAAATGGTCATAACTTGGCCAAAAATGCTCGTTTTTTAAAAATAAAAACGTTACTGTAATCTACATTGCAGCGCCTATCTGCTGCAATAGCAGATAGGGGTTGCAAAATCTGGTGACAGAGCCTCTTTAACCTTTCCCACGTGTCTACCTTGTTTGCATAGTTTTTTTGAATGTCCTTTTATTCTTCTAGCGCGTTACAAGGCTTCGAACTATAGCAGCAATTTCTCAATGTTTCAAGAACATTTCCTAAGTCATCACCCCTATAATCTCCGTTATTGCCCCAGCTTATCTTAATGAATTGTCTTTGTTTAAACTTCTTAAATGTTGCGTTTTTGTTTTTTCTCAGTCATTCATTTGTAAATTGCCTGACTAAGGGGCCTCTGTGCTCTGAAAGCTTGCATATAGTACTTTTATGGTTAGCCAATAAAGGTATCATACCTAAAATACTTTTATCTTTTTTGACACAAAAGTATTTAACATTGCATATTGTTTCTGGCTAACACGGTACTACACTATTTTTTTTTGTACTTCGTGAAAATGGAGGAACATTTTAAAATGCTATTTTCAGGGACCAGTTAAGTTCTGAAGTGGCTTTGAGGGCCTTGTATATTAGAAACCCCCATAAATCACCCCATTTTAAAAACCGCATTCTGAAAGTATTCAAAACAGCATTCTGAAAGTTTCTAAAGATTTTAGGCTTTTCACAGGAATTAAAGCAACGTAGAGATGAAATTTACAAATTTCATAAATTTTTTTTTTGCCGAAATTAATTTGTAATTTTTTTTTTTTTGTAACGCACAAGGTTTTATCAGAGCAACGCAACTCAATATTTATTTCCCAGATTCTGCAGTTTTGTTTTTTTTTTTAGAAATATCCCACATGTGAAACACAGACCACAGAAGCAAAGGAGCACCTAGTGGATTTTGTGGCCGCCTTTGTTTTATATTTTAGGCAGCATGTCCGGTTTGAAGTGGTCTTGTGGAATCCCCCCAAAAATTAACCTATTTTGAAAACTACACCCCTAAAGGAAATTATCTAGGTGTATAGTTAGCATTTTGACCCCACCGTTTTTTTTTTTTTGTGAAGAATTTAGTGGAATTAGGCCACGAAAATTAATCTACTTTTTTTTTCTGATTTTTTTTTTTTTAGAAGGAATAAAGGAGAAAAAACCCCAATATTTGTAAAGCAATTTCTCCCGATTACGGCAGTACCCCCATATGTGGTAATAAACAGATTTTTGGACCCACGGCAGTGCTTAGATGGGATTGAGCGCTATTTGGCTTTTGGAGCTCAAATTTGGCTGGATCCTTTTCCCTCGCCATGTCACATTTGCAAAGCCCCTGAGTGACCAAAACAGTGGAAACCCCCCATAAATGACCCCATTTGGGGGAACTACTACCATTAAGGAATCTATCTAGGGGTATAGTGAGCATTTAGACCCCACAGGTCTTTTGCAGAATTTGAGAGGCCATGAGCATTAATATGATCATTTTTTCCACTAAAAAGTTTTAAAAAAAATTTCATTTTCACAATGGATAATGATAAAAAGTCACCCAACATTTGTTAAGCAATTTCTTCAGAATATGTCTATACCCCACCCTTTCAGGACTGATCCATTTTTTGCTTTTCCGTTTTTCACTCTCCGCCTTCCAAGAGCCATAACTTTTTGTATTTTTTTTAGTCTTAGAGTGGTGTGAGGGTTTTATTTATTTTTTTGCAGGCTGAAATTGGAAAAAAATGGATTCCTCCATTTGTTTCTTGGGTTTTGTTTTTACGGCTTTCGTCGAGCTGTAAAAACCACTAATTAACTTTATTCTGCGTCTCGATGCGATTACAGCGATACTAAATTTTGTGGTTTTTTTTTATTTTTATATTTTACTACTTTTACAAAGAAATTGTTAAAAAAAAATTGTTTTTGTTTTACCACATTAAGAGAGCCATAACTTGTTTTACATTTTTGGTCGATTGAAAGATGTGAGGGCTTATTTTTTGCGGGACTAGGTGTAGTTTTTGTTAGCACCATTTTTTGGTACAGACAATTTTTTGATCACTTTCTAGTGCATTTTTTTTATTAGAGCAACGTTGACCAAAAACCACATATTTTGTTGATTTTTTTTTGTTTTTTTTTTTTGTTTTTTTTTTTTTTTACGCCGTTCACCGTGTGAGTTAAATATTGGTATATTGTAATAGTTCAGACTTTTACGGACGCAGCTATACCAATTTTGTTTTATTTTTTACTTTCTAAATTACTTTAGAAGAAAAATGGTAGTGTGTTTTTTTTTTTTTTTTTTTTTTTTACTTTTAAAAGAAATAATTTTATTTTTTTTACTACGAAGAACTTTTAAATTTTTTACACATTTTATTAGTGTTCCTAGGGGACTTGAACCAGCGATCGTTAGTTCCTGAACGTTTGTCCTGGAAATCCGCTGTAATACACAGCTGACACCCGCAGAATATGGAGCTGCTCAGCATGTGAGCCCGTTCCATACATCACCCCACACACCACAACGTGCTATTATGTCATGGTGCATGAATTTGTTAATGCGTAACGGATGGTAAGTATAGTAAAAATTGCAATTTTCCCTTACTGTCATTTTACTGCACAATATGTTGTGCCACTGAGGACAGATACCTCATAAAATGTTAAGCGGGTCCTCCCGGTTATGGCAACGCCATATATGTGGAGGTAAATTTCTGTTTGGGCACACTGTATCGTTAAGAAGGGAGGAAGCGTCCTTTTAGCTTTTGTAGCGCAGATTTTGCTTGGTAGTTCTGTTTGGGTTTTTACTAATCTTTCCGTTTTATAATGTGGGGGCATATGTAAGTTCTGCGGAGTACATTCGGGTATAATAATGGGGTAAATAATCTGCAGATCTGTGGCCAGTGTCACACTGATGATTTCATTTTTTCTCCACTGGAGCGGTTTGAGGCTTATTTGTTGCGGGAAAATCTGTGGTTTTAATTGGTACCATTTTTTTTTTTATTTTTTTTATTGGCAAGCAAGGTGACTAAAAACAGTGTTCAAATATGGCGATACTGTATTTATATATTTTTTTTCATTTGCACAATAAAAATTTTATTTTTTTTTTGTCACCATATTCTGAGAGCCATAACTTTTTTTTATTTTTCAGTCAATAAAGCTGTGTGAGGCTTGTTTTTTGCGGGATGGGTTGCAGTTTTTATTGGCACTATGTTTGGGGCACAAAAACGTTATTTTTATTTTTTTTGAACTTAGAACTTTTTTTTTTTTTTTTCCTCCCACTGGGCGACTTGAAGACCTGCAGCACTGACCACTGCTATAATACATTACACTACGTTCATAGTTTTAATGTATTATAACTGTCATTTTGATATTATATATATTTCAGTCAATGGAAGATGTTCATAAATTACAAGTTGATTTGGACAAACTGAGTGTTTGGGCATACACTTGGCAAATGAGATTTAATGTGGACAAATGTGAAGTTATGCATCTGGGTACCAACAACCTGCATGTATCATATGTCCTAGGGGGAGCTACACTGGCGGATTCACTTGTTGAGAACGATCTGGGTGTACTTGTAAATCACAAACTAAATAACAGCATGCAATGTCAATCAGCTGCTTCAAAGGCCAGCAGGATATTGTCGTGTATTAAGAGGCATGGTCTCGTGGGACAGGGATATAATATTACCACTACAAGCATTAGTGAGGCCTCATCTAGAATATGCAGTTCAGTTCTGGGCTCCAGTTCATAGAAAGGATGCCCTGGAGTTGGAAAAAATACGAAGAAGAGCAACAAAGCTAATAGGGGGCACTCCCTCCGTCTGGAGAAAAAAAGGTTCAATCTGCATAGGCGACAAGCCTTCTTTACTGTGAGCACTGTGAATTTATGGAATAGTCTACCGCAGGAGCTGGTCACAGCAGGGACAGTAGATGGCTTTAAAAAAGGCTTAGATGGGGCGTGGCCTGGTAATGGCGCCGAGCGGACGTGTGGACTGAGAGCTCCGCTACAGACTTCATCCCAGCAAGCTCTTTAGCATGAGAAGGCAGAGGCAAACGGCACCCCGATGAGCAGGAGAACACCCAGGCATATAGGCACACCGTCCAGACCACAATCGAGGGCACTAACCGGAGGTATTCACAGGTATTTTGGCGACACAGTGAGGGGAGAGAAATCCAAGATGGCGCCGCCGGGCCCTGAACGCTGGACCAGGGGAAATGGAAGCACAGTACAGAACGCTTCTCCTATAGCTCCCCCATCTCCAGCCCAAAACTCCTCTCCTAGCTCCTCGTCTCCTCAGAAGAATGACACAGGCCTAACCACGCAAATGGTTGCGACCGATATGATCTCTGTTTCAGGGAATATACTTATGGAGCTAAAACAACAACTTGCTGCAGTTCCAACAAAGGGAGACATGGAAGCTTATGTGAGCAGATTGGAGACAACGTACAAATCTGAGATTCAGGCGCTGACATGCAATCTTTCTCAGCTTACAGACCAGGTACAGCGCATGGATGGAGATATTACAGCGACTTCTCAGGCACAAGCAGCACATCAGTCGACACTGGAGCAACATACTCAGCAAATCCATATGCTGTTTAATATCGCTGAAGATCATGAAAACCGCAATCGGCGGAATAATTTGCGTGTCCGTGGCCTGCCGGAGACATATAGCACTGCCTCTATAGTTCCTACCCTGAAGGGCCTATTCAACTCTCTCCTGGGACATGAGCCTGAATCTGCTCTGGAAATTGATAGAGCACACCGCACTCTGGGTCCTAGAAACGCAGACCCTGATAGGCCGAGAGATATCCTGTGCCGCATTCACTACTTCACGCTGAAGGAAGAAATATTACGAAAAGCCAGAGATAAAGGCGATATTGTATGGGAGGGGACGAAACTTCAACTCTTATCTCATCTCTCCAAAATGACTTTGGATAAACGTAGGAACTTGCGCCCTTTACTGGATGTTCTGCGTGAGAATGGGATTCCATATTCTTGGGGATATCCGTTCCAGCTTCAAGTCAGGAAAGATGGCGTTCTCTTCTTCGTCCGGGAGCTAGCCGACATTCCAGAGTTTTGTGAGGCGTTAGACATCCCAAGAGTCTCCATATTGGACTGGCCCTCAACTCCGTTTCTTCCCCAAAGAGCGCACCAAGGTCGGCGCGGCAGATCTCCAGCCCTTCGTGGATGGCGTCAGGAGCGACGACAGATGGAACCGGTTCCAGAAAATTAAGTGGTGGTCGTGAGTATAAATACTCACCCACAGGTAGCATAATTATAAGCCCTTTGCCGGCTTTGATGCGGAACTCTCATACCTATTTGTATTCATTCTACAGGGACACAGGTTGAGGGTTCATGGTGTTTTTTGAGAGAATCTAGAACGAATACCTTGATGTGATATGCTTTTATACAACTGTGCTCCGGTTAGAGATAGACGAGGTTCATTAGCACTTTTCATAAATGTGTCACTTTAATGGTACACTGTTTCAATATTTGCCTCTGAATGTATATTTAAGGTTCCGCACCATCTCATGGGGCATACCATACTGCCTTAGATAATACCGCTTAACGGGTGTTCTCCATAGCTCCTTTTGGTGCTATACTATACTGTTCTCTTGATACTTATTCATATTGTATTATTTCATGTTGTTCTTCCTGCTATATTTTTTCAGTAATATTGCTGGGGTGATAGTCTAAGCGTTCGCTAGGTTCCTGACTAGACACTCTTCCAATAAGGGATTCACTGGTTCGCCAGTGTTACTTGGTTTGTAATATCTCTCTGATTTAGAAATCAGAGAGTGGGTTTTCACCCCTATTCTATACTTCATTTTCGAAGTTCGTTTTCTTTTGTATTTTTTGTTTTAATTTCTCCTATACCTAAACTTATCCCCCTTCCCCCCTTCCTGCCTTTTTAGTGTGAAGGGATGGCCTCCCTAAAGATGTGCACTCTGAATGTCAGGGGATTTAATACTCCTGAAAAACGCGCACAGATCCTTTATGACATGCATAAAGAGAGGGTCCAACTCTTGTTTTTACAGGAGACCCATTTTAAAACCGCACACATCCCTCGTCTTAGCACTCCATATTACTCCAAGTGGTATCATAGCACGAATACGGAGTCCAAAAGCAAAGGGGTTAGTATTGCAATTCATAAGTCCCTATTGCACGAGGTATTGGCGACGGCGTCAGACACGGAGGGTCGCTACTTATTTGTCAAAATTTCTCTACATGGCAAGGTGATTACGTTGGCTAACTTTGCCTAATCGGGATCATGCTAAGGTGTGCAGGTCATTGTTGCGTAGGCTGGAGGATTTCTCAGAAGGGCTGCTGGTAATTGGAGGCGATTTTAACCTAGTGTTGGACAGATATCTTGACTCTTCGTCTGGTAAAAGCTCGGTACCTAGGTCACATTTGTCAGCTTTATCATCTACATTACATACAATGCAGTTAGTCGACGTGTGGCACACGCTCCACCCACAAACCAAAGATTACACCTACTTTTCAGCGTTGCACAATTCATATAGTAGAATTGACATGTTCCTTCTCAGCCACCATCTCCTCACATGGAAACCCACCACAATGATTGGGAATGTACTCTGGTCGGATCATGCTCCGGTGTATCTGATTTTAGATATCCCAGATAAGCCGAAACATTGTAAGAACTGGAAGCTGAATGACAACCTCCTAAACGACAGTCTGACCGCAATGAAGAACTCTATTCAGTCCTTCATTCTTAATCATACAGCTGACACAACAGCCCTACCACTGCAATGGGAGGCGTTGAAATGTGTGTTAAAGGAACAGTGTCATGGCAAATAATTTTTTTTATATGTTAAAGATGTTAGTGCTTTAATAAAAACGTTTTTATTCATTTGTGTGTTTGTGTTTTACTTTTTCTTATTTTTACACTTTTTCTTCCCTATGGGGGCTGCCATTTTTTGTTCCATTTCTGTGTGTGTCGATTAACGACACACACAGACATGGAGTACGGCAGCCACAGTCCCATAGGGACTGTGAACGGCTCCCGTCCCATTCACGTCCGTGTACGGCGTCTGTGTGGGAACTGCGCATGCGCCGCTCCCACACAGTCCTATTCGAAATTGGCGCCATCCGGCGCCATTTTCCTGTGGACCGGAAGTCGCGGCCGGACTGTAATATTACTACTTCCGGTCGCGGCTTCCGGACTTGTGCACATGGAACAGCGGCAGCAAAGGGAGCGGACGGGCCGGAGGGAGCCGCGGCGGCAGGAGCAGGTAAGACATTTCAATGTATGTTAGTGTTTGTGTGTGTTTACTACTGTATGTAAACCTACTACACTGTGGGTTACCTCAAAAAATGGCGACACACAGTGTAGGAGGTTAAACCTTTTCAAACCCCTCGTTTATCCCGGCACTAGCCAGGATAAAGGAGGGGGGGATGCTGAGAGCTCACTAGAGCGAGGGCTTTTAACCCAATGTTGCAATGCTGCAATTTTGGGAACTAGCTCCATCTAGTGACCAAAAATGGGTAGTATTATAAATTAGAATTAATTTATAATATTTCCTGACTATTTCCTGACTCGTGAAAAAAATAAAAAAAATTTGAACCATGTTTAATCACCCACCCACTAAATGTTTAATTTTTAAAAAAAAAACATGTTTTTCGGGGAACACCATGCCTTTAAGAGGAGTTCTCATTCAACATGGGTCACGCCTGAAGAGGGAGAAAGGAGCCCAAATGACCAAATTATTAGATAAGATCAATGTCCTTGAGACCCAACATAAACGCACGCAACTCCTCACTACATTCTCAGAACTCAGCCTTGCTAGGAACCAACTTAGGGAGCTGCTCGACCAAACATACACGAGGTATAGAGACAGGAATCGGAAGTACTTTTATGAACTCGCTGATAAGTGTGGACGACCTCTCGCAAGGGCGCTGCATCCCAGATCACAGGCTGCTTATAGCCCTAAATTACATACAGCATCAGGGCAGGTGGTTTCTGATCCCAAGGACATCACCATGGGTTTCCAGCAATACTATTCTTCCCTATACAATATTAAGGGTAGCTTACATGACATTCCAGTGGAAACATTACAGTCCAAAATAGATGAGTATTTGAATGAGACTCCAGTCCCTACTCTTTCCCATGCAGACTCTGATATGTTAGAGTCCGATTTCACAGAGGACGAAGTGCTGCAAGCTTTTAAGGACTCTCCATTGGGAAAGAGTCCGGGACCTAACGGTTTCAATAACAAATTCTACAAAACATTCCAGGAGTTTCTAATTCCTTTTTTAACAAGGGTTTTCAACTCCATCACTCCAACAGTCGCTAGAGGCACACATCACATTACTACCAAAACCGGGAAAGGACCCTACGTCTTGCCCTAATTTCCGCCCGATTTCACTGATCAACGTGGATGTCAAATTATTTGCGAAGATCATTGCATCACGCATGTCTCCTATTTTACCGTCTCTCATCCACGATGATCAGGTGGGATTCGTCAAGGGACGAGAGGCTAGAGACAATACAAACAAGACCATCCTTCTCATGTCTTATGCACAACGACAACGGATCCCTACCTGCCTGCTCTCAGACGCCGAAAAGGCGTTCGATAGGGTAAGTTGGCAATTCCTTGGGAGGGCATTGTCACAAATTGGTTTGGGCAACAACATGCTTGGAAAAATAATGTCTTTATACACAAAACCCACAGCCAGGGTTCGCGTGAATGGGCTATTATCAGATCCACTGCATATTTCAAATGGTACTAGACAGGGATGCCCGTTATCCCCTATCTTATACGTGCTCACCATGGAACATTTGGCTAGTGCATTACGGAAAAACTCTTCCATAAAAGGAATAAACGTGAGATCGATGCATACTAAACTTGCTTTGTATGCAGATGACCTCCTCTTATATGTAACTGAACCTATTGTGACTCTGCCATCCATCCTTAAGGAATTCGAACGTTTCAGTCAGCTCAGCAACTTCAAAGTCAACTACTCTAAAACTGAAGCTTTAAATGTCTCCCTCAGCAGTGAGTTGGTGGAACAATTAAAACAAAACTTCCCATTCAAATGACAGCAAAAATCTCTAAAGTACCTGGGAATCAATATCCCAACGGATTTGACAGTTGTTCCGTCTGAATTACACCTCTTTATTGCATCGCACAATGAAAGACGTGGAGCAATACTCTTCGGCTCGCCTTTCTTGGTTTGGCCGAATTAATGCGGTAAAAATTGACATTTTACCTAGATTTTTATATCTATTTCAGACGGTCCCGATTCTGGCAACTCAACCCTACTTCCGTCAGTTACATAGAAGCATAAATAAATTTATTTGGGGATCTAAAAACCCCCGAATAAGCCTGAAAGTGCTCTGTAAACCAAAATTGGAGGGCGGGGCGGGGCTACCAGATTTTAAAAAATATCACTCTGCTGCATTGTTGATGAGAATCGCTGACTGGTTTAGATCATATACACACAAACAATGTGTTCGTTTGGAATTTGAAATTTCCCCTTTACGACCAACATCTCTCCCATGGATGGCCAAACAGCTCAGAAACACCTCTGTGCTACCATCGTTAAAGAGGCTCTGTCACCAGATTTTGCAACCCCTATCTGCTATTGCAGCAGATAGGCGCTGCAATGTAGATTACAGTAACGTTTTTATTTTTAAAAAAACGAGCATTTTTTGCCAAGTTATGACCATTTTCGTATTTATGCAAATGAGGCTTGCAAAAGTAGAACTGGGCGTGTATTATGTGCGTACATCCGGGCGTGTTTACTACTTTTACTAGCTGGGCGTTGTGTATAGAAGTGTCATCCACTTCTCTTCACAACGCCCAGCTTCTGGCAGTGCAGACACAGCCGTGTTCTCGAGAGATCACGCTGTGTCGTCACTCACAGGTCCTGCATCGTGTCAGACGAGCGAGGACACATCGGCACCAGAGGCTACAGATGATTCTGCAGCAGCATCGGCGTTTGCAGGTAAATCGATGTAGCTACTTACCTGCAAACGCTGATGCTGCTGCAGAATCAACTGTAGCCTCTGGTGCCGACACGATGCAGGACCTGTGAGTGACGTCACAGATCTGCACTGCCAGAAGCTGGGCGTTCTGAAGGGAAGTGGATGATACTTCTCATCAGAACGCCCAGCTAGTAAAAGTAGTAAACACGCCCCGATGTACGCACATAATACACGCCCAGTTGTACTTTTACTTTTCAACACACCCAGTTGTACTTTTGCAAACCTCATTTGCATAAATACGAAAATGGTCATAACTTGGCCAAAAATGCTCGTTTTTTAAAAATAAAAACGTTACTGTAATCTACATTGCAGCGCCTATCTGCTGCAATAGCAGATAGGGGTTGCAAAATCTGGTGACAGAGCCTCTTTAACTCAAAACTTTTTAGTGGCTTGGGACAGGGAGGCAGCGGCTCTTAATCTAACCCATTGTCCTGGTCCTTTCACTCCTTTATTTGACAATCCAGACTTTACACCGGCAGTGGGAGTCGAGGAATTTCTTTCTTGGAAGAAGCAGGACAATCTCAGACTAGCTTCCACACTTACTGACACTCATGAGCTCCCCACTTTACTGTCCTTGAGGGAATCGTGTCCTCACAAAAGACTATCTTGGATGGAGTATCTACAGCTTAGGGCATACATTTCCTCTTTCCCAGACAATGAGGCTATCACCTTAGACAAAACAGCACTGGAAGTCTTCCTACTGATACCCTCCATGCCGACCAAACTGTTATCAACAATGCACGTCTTTCTTCGTGACTGCTCTGAGCTGTCTCAACTTAGATATGTACAGGCGTGGGAGCGCGAATTGGGGTTGCACATACAGGAGGAGGATTGGCAAAAAATTTTTTTGCTTACCCATAAACTGCCATCAGCCTGTTACGCACAGGAAAAGAATTAAAAAATTCTCACCCGTTGGTATCGATACCCGGTCTTGTTACATAAAGCTTTTCCCTCCGTGTCTGACCAATGTTGGCGCTGCCTTACCGCTTTGGGAACCATGTTGCACATATGGTGGGAATGTCCCATATTATCTCCATTCTGGATTAACATATTCGAACTATATAATGTGCTGTTTGATTCCCAGACTTCTATTGAACCTGCCATTGGACTACTGTCCCTTTTACCAGGCAACGTCACAGCCTTGAATAAAGGTATTTTCAGGCACTTTCTCACTGCAGCTAGGTGCGTGATCCCTAGACACTGGAAATCTACGAGATGCCCCTCTCTTCGTGAATGGGTTACCGAATTAACTCATATCATGAGAATGGAAGGCCTTCTGGCAGGGGACAATGGCAAACGAGACAGATTCATGGCTACATGGAGGAGCTGGATTCTGTTTGCAGAAAGCGAAGCCCTGCCACGCTGGCTGGAAGAACACACCTAAATCTTCTTTGGCGTCCGTACGTCTTGATCAGAGGCCCCCCCTACCTCTCCACTATATATCTTACCTGTCCCACGGTCCTTCCCTCTTCCGTTTTCTTTGTTTTTCTTTTCTCCCCCCCCCCCCCCCCTGTCTCTTAATTTTATTTTTATTATGTTTCCTTTTTTTTTTTGCACTATATTATATAATACATCAGATTGATTATATTGTGCTAATTCTTCAGTACTTATTTGTGCCTTATTGAATGGTTCTTACGCAAGGTACACTGCTTGATGCCAATAATGCATATGCTCTTTATGTATAACATGTATAACATTCGCATTGTATGCAAAAATCTTATGTAAAGTGGTTCAGTTGAACTGCCACTCGTTCAAATGCATTGAAGTTGTTATTTGTTTGTATTGAAAATTTAATAAACTTTGATAAAGAAAAAAAAAAGGCTTAGATCATTTCCTAGAGCGAAAAAAATACCAGCTCCTATGTCATTGTGTAGACTTCTTGTTTCATACCTTCCCTTTCTCCCATCCTTTGGTTGAATTTGATGGACATGTGTCTCTTTTTCAACAGTACTATGCAATACAGGCGTCCACTTGCTGTTTATTGCACCACTAATGTCACAATCGCATAAACATGAAACATTAGATAGATTTGACTGAGAAAGCATATGCACATGAAAGAACGCGTACCTGTGCAATTTCATGCGTCCCCATAGTTAAACACTAGCACCAATAGCGCTCTGCGTTCTACCGCAATCGCAAATTGTAAAAATTGGAGCGCGGTTACTACATTCGTCACACAGCAGTCGCATGAAAATCTGATACAATTTGTACATACAATTCTGTGTATTCCTATGGATTGCAGAACTAATGCAGTGTGTGTGTGTGTGTGTGTGTGTGTGTTTACTTGTTTGTGAAAAATATTGTAATAAATTTAATTTCACTATTATCACCCTGCAATATTGTAAATATTTATTTTGTATTTGGCATAAACTATAGGGCTTAGTGATGGCTGGATTAGCAGATATGACCAGACCAGCAGATAAATTAAGCCCAGCTCAGTCTGGAGTTCTCACGGCTACTGGTAAGTTGTGTATGTTGTTTTTTTTTTTTTTTTATCCATCATTCTATCATATTTTGTAATTTCTGAAAAGTATCATTTTATAATCTATTTATACTCGGATGATGTATGTGAATTACCTGAACATTTTCCTCATTTAGAATAATAAATGACTTAAAATTGTGCAGGAAAAACCACTATAAAACTAAAGGTTAAATCCGGAATGGAGAAATTACTAGACTTTAGAAACCAGTTACTCAATTCCAGTACTCTGATTACATATAAAAATAGTTTTTCCAGCCGGGCGTTATCATAGACTTCAAAAGAAAATAATGCAGATAGAGAGGCACCAGCAACAAATGTCTAAGCAAGGGGAAAGCTGCAGCAGCATCACCCCATCAGTGTATTTGTGAGACTCCTGCTGGAAGAGGAGCAGCAGGGAAGAACATATCGAATTGGCTCAAAGCACACATAATAGCTGACCTCACACCAAGAAGCTAGAAAGAAGGGAAAGGCCCAAAATATGCAGGTACATAGGGTTTTTGTTTTTTTTGTTTTTTTGCTGCGCCATCTAGAGCTGCCTAAAGTGATTTCTTTTTTCATTTTTATAAATAAAATTGGTTATGGAATTGCAATTTTTTTTTTACATTATTATTACTGAAGTTTTTTCATAATCGGCCAGATTTTAAGAAATGTCGCTATACTCGGTAAGTTAATGGAAAGATTATCCAGATAAAAATCTGAATTCGATATGATTTGACTAATGGTCAAACATTTATCAATAAACAAGCTGTTGTGTGTACATGAGTAATAACCGTATTCCTAACAACGACGCAACCAGTAACCTAGTATGTAAAGCTGAAGAAAAAAAAAGTCCATCCAGTTCAGCCTATTACCCTGTATTGTTGAACCAGAGGAAGGCAAAAAAAAAAAACCATGAGGCAAAAGCGAACTTTCCTCATCTTGGAGAACAAAAATTCCATTTTGACTTTAATATGGTAATCTGAAAAAATATCTGGATCCAATCTCCAGTAATTTAGTGCCCATAACGTATAATATTATATACTCAAGAAAAACATTCCGGCCCCTTTGGCACTCTTTTAGTGAATTTGCCATGAAAGGTTCCACCTGGCAGAGAGTTCCATGGTCTCACTGCTCTTACAGTAAAAAAAAAAAACCTATGTTTGTGTAGAAATCTTCTTTCCGCTAGAAGTAAAGGATGCCCATTTCTATAGTTTCTGTTCTAAGTATAAGTAGATCATGAGCAAGATCTCTGTATTGACATTAGATATATTTATACATAGTTATCGGGTCAACCCTCCGCTGTATTTTTTTCGAAACTAAATGACCCTAATTTTGATAGTCTCTCTGGGTACTGTAGCCCATCCATTCCATTTATTACTTTAGTTGCCTTCATTTGTACCCGCTCAAGCTCAGTCATTCTTGTGCCCAAAACTGTACGCAATATTCCATGTGTGAGTTTACTAGAGATTTATAAAGTGGTAGAACTAGGTTCCCGTCTTGTTCATTTATGCCCATTTTAAAGCACCCCATAGTTTTATATGCCTTGGCAGCAACTGCCTGCCCCCTGTATGCTACAGTTCCTAGGTTCTTATCCATGACCGTTTTACCCAGTGTTTTCTCATTTAGTAAGGCCGTATTCACACGAGCGTGTTCAGTCCGTGCTATACGGTTCACAGGTCGGCCGCATTTCCTGGACTGAGCACACTGCAGGGAGCCGGGCTCTTATCGTCATCTTTATCTATGACGCTAGAAGTTGCTGCCTCGTTGCGGGAAAACTGTCCTGTACATGTTTTCCGTACGGGACAGTAGTTCCGTGGAGAGGCAGGGACTGCGTCATACATAACGAAGATGCTAGGAGCCCGGCTCCCTGCAGTGTGCTTAGTCCGGGAAATGCAGCCGACCTGTGAACCGTATAGCACGGACTGAACACGCTCGTGTGAATCTGGCCTAAGTAATGGTCACCTATTTTACCTTTCCAAGTTACATTCACCAGTGTCAAACCTCATTTGCCACTTCTCTGCCCAAACCTCCAACTTCTCCAGATACATTTGTAAAATAATAATGTCCTCATTTGTGTTAATTTTAACAGTTTAGTATCCTCTGCAAATTATTTTTATTTTACTGTGAAATCTACGTCTACAAGGTCATTATTAAATACATTAAATGGAATGGGGCCAAATACTGACCCCTGTGTTACCCCACTAGTAAATGTAACAAAATCTGCGTTTGAACCGTTAATAGCCACCATCTGTTTATCACTGAGCCTGTTACTTACCCACTGATACACATTTTCCCCCTGTCCAGCAATCTTTTTGTTATCAACCAATTTTATGTGTTAGTTTCAAATTTTCTGAAAAAAATCAAGATAAATTACATCCAATGATTCGCCCCGGTCCAGTCTAGAACTTTCTCATAGCTGATCAAATTCGTTTGACAGGACCAATCCCTCATAACCCTATTCTGATATAGTTATATGTTGTTATTTTCATTAAGATACTGCAGTATAGCATCTTTTAGAAAACCATTATGTATTTTACCCACAATAGAGGTTAAACTTACAGGCCTATAGTCTCCTGCTTTTACTTTTTAACCCCATTTTAAATATTTGCACCGCATTTTGAATGTGCCAGTCCTCTGGAACCGATCCTGTCATGATGAAATCCTTAAAGCTATATTCACATGACAGTGAAAAATGGCCCGTGAATACTGGTCGTCCAAAAAATAGAATGTGGCCCCTTAACGTCAATGGATCTGTTTTTCAGAAATCAATTCTGTGATGGCCCTTAAAAACTGATCATGGTCCTCACAAGGGGACTGTCTAGGCACAGCGCTACTTTAAGCTCTGAGCCCGGGAAGCCTTTGACTTCACTTTCCATATATAGACATATATCGCAGACTCTCTGGCCAGAAACTCCTTTCTTGGGAAAGGCCTTGACGTCACTGATGAATGCCATCCGTTTTTCATGGCCGTTAAAAAAAACCAACTAATATCAAATAGATGAGGCTGGGAAATGGATTAAAATTTGGAGACCCACTGATACGAAACGGCCATGAAAAACTGACAGTTGATCCGTTTTCACGGTCGTGTGAATATAGCCCAAATATTAGAAGTAATGGTCTATCACTGTACTTAATTCCTTTAGAACATGGGGATGTATCCCATCTGGACTTGGTGATTTTTTTTTTCTTTTTTAATCTTTTTAAGGCAGCTTTGCACTTCATCCTGGGTTAGACAGGTAACATGGTGAGTTTACTTTATCCCTCTGCATTTCACACATTTCATTTTCTTCTGTGAATACGTGGAGAAAAAAATATGACTAAATAGATTTCTACTAATCACCCTCCACAATTTCTGACAATTACTTTTTTAAAGGGCCCACAATTTATTTTTTTAACCTTTTTTTTTACTTTTTATCGAATTGAAGAACATTTTAGGGTTTTATTAAATGGACACTAACTTTTACCACTTAAAGAGGCTCTGTCACCAGATTTACAGCCCCTATCTGCTATTGCAGCAGATAGGCGCTGCAATGTAGATTACAGTAACGTTTTTCTTTTTAAAAAAACGAGCATTTTTGGCCAAGTTATGACCATTTTTGTAGTTATGCAAATGAGGCTTGCAAAAGTCCAAGTGGGTGTGTATTATGTGCGTACATCGGGGCGTTGTTAATACTTTTACTAGCTGGGCGCTCTGAAGAGAAGTATCATCCACTTCTCTTCAGAACGCCCAGCTTCTGGCAGTGCAGACACAGCCGTGTTCTCGAGAGATCACGCTGTGACGTCACTCACAGGTCCTGCATCGTGTCAGACGAGCGAGGACACCGGCACCAGAGGCTACAGCAGCATCAGCGTTTGCAGGTAAGTAGCTACATCGACTTACCTGCTAACGCCGATGCTGCTGCAGAATCAACTGAAGCCTCTGGTGCCGGTGTCCTCGCTCGTCTGACACGATGCAGGACCTGTGAGTGACGTCACAGCGTGATCTCTCGAGAACACGCTGTGTGTCTGCACTGCCAGAAGCTGGGCGTTCTGAAGAGAAGTGGATGATACTTCTCTTCAGAGCGCCCAGCTAGTAAAAGTATTAAAAACGCCCCGATGTACGCACATAATACACGCCCACTTGGACTTTTACTTTTAAACACACCCACTTGGACTTTTGCAAGCCTCATTTGCATAACTACAAAAATGGTCATAACTTGGCCAAAAATGCTCGTTTTTTAAAAATAAAAACGTTCCTGTAATCTACATTGCAGCGCCTATCTGCTGCAATAGCAGATAGGGGCTGCAAAATCTGGTGACAGAGCCTCTTTAACCTATGACCGCACCCCTGGAGAGACATCCTGTTTGTTATACAGGAAGCCTGATGAGATGAAAAAAAAAAAAAAAAGAAGAGACTTCTCCACATATCCATTCAGGTTTCCTGTCCTCTGGATGGGATTGTCCTTTTTGACAAACACTTTTCTACAGATAGCAGATTCTTACCTGGTCCTTTTTAGGGGTATTCTTAAGCCTGGGACGTTTACTCCCTCCTCGCCCGGGCACCACTTCCCTCTGCGGAGGTGGTCTTGATCCTGCCATTGGCAAGTTAGCAGCTTTTTATACAAAATATGTCAATCCTGTGTAGACAAGGTTATCACTGATACTAGATGCAAGGCTAGTGGATTCCTCAAAGATATTGTATGGACTGCGGTTAGGAATTCCCTTAAATCCTTAAAAGAGAAGCAAGATTTACCTAGTACCTTTACTGGCCGGATGAACTTCTCTGACTCTTCTAGCAAGGTTAATTACGCGTTCGATGAAGAGCTAAGCTTTTCTGATTCCTCCGAAGAGGACTGGGGAGGAAAGAATTTGTTCTCCGCTGAGGATGTTGATTAGCTTAAGACGGTCTGAGTCACAATGATTATTGATGACCCTAAGGAACCCCATTCTGTCCATAATATTATGTTTGAGGGCCTAGGACCAAGAAAACAAAACCTTTCCCATCCGTAAAAGTGTGACCAGCCTTATTATATATGAATGGAATTACACTGATGAAAAAATTAGATATCCCCAAGATCCTAAAACTGAAGTTTTCTTTTGTGGAGGAAGTCTGCAAAGATTAGGGTAGTATTCCTAGACTAGACCTCCCAGTAGCCAAAATAAGTAGAAAAAATGCACTACCATTTGAAAACCCAGGATCCCTTTCACACCCTATGGATAGGAAAGCAGATTACTAATTAAAAAGAACATTGGTGGCTTCGACTTGGGCCTTTACGCCAGATATTGCTGCTACTTGTTTGGCTAGATCCTTAAAAATTTAGACTTTCCAGTTAGAGCGGCATATTAGAGCTAAAACTTCTAGAGTAGGGATGCACGAAGCATCGAAACTTCGATACGGTTTCGATACTCTGCATCCCCAAACGGTTAGATACCGTTATTTCATGTATTTGATACTTAGCTGTATTGTAATACATGAATGTATGAGAACGAGGCAGCGGCTGTGTGATGGTCATTGCCGCGCTCCTGAGTCCTGATAAGTGTGCGGGGTCAGGATGATGCGATGCGCCCGGCACTGCACTAATGAGCGGCGGCACTAATAACAGAACATGGCGGGCGCACTACCAAACACCCCTATGTTCTGTCTTCAGTGCCTGAACCGCCGCTCATTAGTGCAGCGCCAGCCACATCTCCTCATGCTGACCACACACTCACTTCCTGTCAGTAGTGGAGCAATGACTATTACACAGCCGCAGCCCCGCTGGCGGAGATCAGAGAAACCTCTCATCTCCGCCGTTATTCCCCTGAATGCTGCGATCACAGCGGATTGCAGCATTCAGGGGAGAATGAGAAGGGGGAATGCCCCTTCGATCGCGTCACGCGGGACATACCATATATGGGCACACAGCCCAGGGTCCATATTTCCTGTTGTTAGGGCATACTTAGGTATGTCCTAACTACTGCCTGTGTACTATCAGTACACAGGCTAATGTACTGTAATATAGAGATATGCCAGTATATTAAAGTTTAAAAAATAAAGTAAAAACATACAGTAATAAACATTAAATTAAAAAAAATACACACACCTTTTTTTACAATAAGCCTTAAAATAAGTCTCAATACATAAAATATACACACATTCAGTATTGGCGCGGCCGTAATAACCTGCACAACTATTTTTTTTTTGCATCATTTATGATGTGTACGCTGTAAAAAAATAAAATAAAAACTGCTTTCTATCACTTATCGTGGGGCATGAGGTGTGATGAATTTAACCTCCATGTGCCTTACATATTAACCCATTATGACTGAGAAACATGATGGGGTTAATTAATATTAATGTGAGGCACCTCACATCAGAAAATGGAAGAACTTATTTTTTTTCATTTTTTTGTCTTGCCTGAACACTCGGAGCTCAGCTCCTCACAAGTACTGGGCATAGGCGACACACCCTGTGTCATTGATTGCAAGCAACTGGCGATACAGGTGGCACAGTTAATTACCCCGGATTTGCAGGAATCCCGATCTAAAACGATAGAAACCTCATTGTCACACCTGCATACCTCAGTGACACAGCATGAGGAACGTCTAGATAAGTTGGAAACGGCGATTCAGGATATGGATTCTGGACTCGTGGAGGTACAACAACTCGTACGAGATACCCGGTTGGAAAACAAGAAATTGTGGGAGCGGGTAGAAGATCTAGAGAACCGCTCTCGGCGGAATAATCTGCGCATCGTCGGCTTGCCAGAATCAGTGCCAGCAAAATATCTGAGACTTCTATGTGAGCTGGATCTGCCGGCAGCTTTGGGCATACACCATCCATGGAGGGTGGAAAGAGCACATAGAATTGGAGTTGATCTGCGTGCGGCAAAGTCGGATAACCGCAGTGTTGTGAATACAATGAGAGATCGCCCGAGGCAAGTAATTGTAAAGTACCTAGATTACTCTGACAAGATGTCTGTGCTCAAATCCTTCAAGAACAGAAAAGATGGATTCGATTACAAAGGCCATCGTATCCTCATCTTTGGAGACTTCTCGGCGGAGGTTACTAAGAAAAGGCGAGCATTCTCTCAAATTTGCTCAGATCTGTACAAACGCCAGATGAAATTCGCTTTACTGTACCCCGCGGTTCTAAAAGTTTTTCAATCGGATGGATCATTCGAATCGTTCCAGTCTCCGGAAGAGGCCCTTGCAAGCTTGAAGCCCTCAACTTCGAAGGATTCCCCTACGCCCCCTCTTCGCTCAGCCCCGAGATTTCGGAGGCAGAGTGTGGAAGACAGTCGGGACATTACTACAATTCCGCCATCTTCTCCGAAGCCCCAGCGGGTGGGTCGTCTGGTTTCAGCTGATACCTGACAAGATTTCGATTTGCTAACACGGACGGACAGAGCCGTTCTTTATTCACCGATGATTGCCTGTTCTGAGTCAGCTTTTATATTACCTGCCAGATCAAGTGAGAAGGGTCTGGATGGCGGGTCTTCACTTCTTCGGAGCCTTGTCGATTTGGAAGATGTGGTATGGACATACTAACGGTTTCATGTTCTTTATTCAGCTACCCCAGTTGATTCTACTTAGGTAGGGGGGAATGGAAGGCTACTGAATGTAATTGTTCTATGATACATAACCTAGTTGCTTTTTTTGGTAATGTATTTCTGCGTGTCGGAAATAAGCGAAGTCTTATTGCACCAATGGGTGGGAGATAAGGTATTAATCAACACCTTCAGTGTGGGGATTGTTTTATTGTTTCTAGTTAAACGGTTGATCTGGCAGTTTATGTTGTGGGAATCCATGCTCAGGGGCATCTATATCCGTACCGTATATTTAATTGCTCTTATATGAGAATTATATCCTGGAACGTCAAAGGACTAAGGTCTCCACATAAACGCATGATGGTACTGCGTCACCTGAAGCGTTTGCGTGCAGACATAGCACTCTTACAAGAAACGCATTTGGCAGAGGCAGATTTCTTTAGGATGAAAAGGTTATGGGTAGGCCAAGTGTTCGGATCCCCGGCTGTCGATTCGAAAGCTGGAGTTCTTGTTCTTATACACCAAAAGTTTTCCTCAACGGTGTCACAGGTATCCAGAGACTCGGAAGGTCGCTGGATAAATGTGCTACTTACTGGCTCCACAGAACAAATCAGTTTGTACAATGTCTATGGCCCAAATACGCGTAGCTCATCTTTTTTCCATAAGTTAAGCACTACAATTGGAGCAGATCGACATCCGCATAAAATTTTAGGAGGCGACCTAAATGTCGTTTTACATACGAGTGAAGATAGGACCACCACAGCTCGGGGCGGGAGAGCCCCCTTGATCACAAGCGAAACGATATTAAAAAAATTCCTTACAGCCACTGATTTGACGGATATCTGGGGACTTCATAACCCAGACGGTAGGGAGTATTCCCATTATTCACATCCACACCAATCCTGGTCTCGCATTGACTATATGTTAGCATCTCCACTTTTATTGCAACGAATGCGAGGGTGTGCAATTGAGCAGATGCTTATCTCGGATCACTCCCCTGTAGTATTGGAAGTACATGATTGCTTCCCCCACGGTACTGATTACTTATGGAGATTTCCGTCAAATCTGGCTACGGAGGAATCCTTCCAAATCAAACTTAAAGGATGGTGGCAGGAGTTTGACTTGACAAATGGAGCTCATGTAGATAACACTCAGCTTTATTGGGATACCGCAAAGGTAGTCATGCGGGGTCACATTATGGCATATGTCGCTAATTTTAAGAAAGTTACTAAGCAAAAAATTGAGACTTACAGTGCAACTCTCAGGGCATCTTACACTCTTTTCCAGAATTCGCCTTCTCCAGTTAATAGAGAATCCTGGAAGAAAGCCAAAAGCGACTACGAGCTATGGTTAGATAAGGGTGAGAAATTGAAGCGCTCGGCCTTAGAGGCGAAATTGTTTCGATTTGGCAACAAGGCAGGCAGTCTCCTGTCTAGGCTCTCAAAAGGTCCATGGTCACACTCTGTTATCACTAGGTTGAAGGATCAATTGGGTCAGATGCAGAATCACCCCAAACAGATCAATTCCATCTTGAGGGATTTTTATGCCAATTTATACGCTAGTCGCCAGAGCACACCTGGGGTGACTCCTCTTTCTTTAGACTCCTTAAATTTGCCTGTTCTTACCGAGGAAGAGAAAGTCTTGTTAGTTTCCCCAATTACGGAAGATGAGCTCAAATCTGCTATCAATTCCTTGAAACTCAATAAAGCGCCAGGCCCCGATGGGTATACTGGGGAATATTTCAAAGCTCTGAGGGATCAAATGGCTCCATATTTGCTTCAACTATATAATGGCTACCTGTCGACAGCCGATTCCACCAGCCTCTAATGTCGCATATATAAAGGTTTTGCCGAAACAGGATAAGGATCCTGCTCTAGCATCATCGTACCGACCAATCTCGTTAATTAATTTGGACCTGAAGTTGATGTCTAAAATAATGGCAGATAGACTTGCCTTCATTCTCCCCAGATTAATTTCCCCTAGCCAGGTGGGCTTCGTTAAGGGCCGCTCAGCAGTGTCAAACATACGGAGGATTCTGAGTGTTCTAGACGACGTAAATCTTAATACTTCTGCTCATCCATCCCCAGCGATCCTTACCGTGGATGCCGAAAAAGCTTTTGATATGGTGGACTGGGGATGGTTGGGTAGTACTCTAGATTCCATGCATATAGTGGGCCCTTTTCGCACATACTTGTCCGCACTTTACACAGAACCGTCAGCACGGGTATACACTCCTGGTTTCCGGTCACCCCCTATTCCTCTATTTAAGGGCACCAGACAAGGTTGTCCGCTTTCCCCTCTTCTTTTTAACATTGCCCTTGAACCTTTTATTAGGACATTGGAGGCTGATGGGGATATTCATGGTATAGCGGTAGGCTCGACAGTAGTTGAGGCGTCCTATTTTGCAGATGATGTTTTGGTCTTTTTATCAGACCCGCTTAGGGATCTTCCTCTGGTTTTTGACCTGTTGAGGGTTTTCGAGGCCTCCTCCGGGTTTAAGGTGAATGTGGCGAAGTGTGAACTCCTAGATTTGTCTCGGACACGAACCTCATCTAACTGGTCCACTCTAAACATCCCGGTGACCATCGCCAAAAGTTCAATCAAATATCTGGGAATCCATATAGGCCGTACCCCAGACTCCATATATACTCTCAACTACCCTCCCCTGTTGTATAAATTGGTTAATGAATTAACGAGGTGGCGCAGCTTGCCATTATCTTTTATGGGAAAATGTCATATACTTAGAGGCTCTCACCAGATTTTGCAACCCCTATCTGCTATTGCAGCAGATAGGCGCTGCAATGTAGATTACAGTAACGTTTTTATTTTTTAAAAACGAGCATTTTTGGCCAAGTTATGACCATTTTTGTATTTATGCAAATGAGGCTTGCAAAAGTCCAACTGGGCGTGTATTATGTGCGTACATCGGGGCGTTTTTACTACTTTTACTAGCTGGGCGTTCTGACGAGAAGTATCATCCACTTCTCTTCAGAACGCCCAGCTTCTGGCAGTGCAGACACACAGCGTGTTCTCGAGAGATCACGCTGTGACGTCACTCACTTCCTGCCCCAGGTCCTGCATCGTGTCGGCCACATCGGCACCAGAGGCTACAGTTGATTCTGCAGCAGCATCAGCGTTTGCAGGTAAGTAGCTACATCGACTTACCTGCAAACGCCGATGCTGCTGCAGAATCAACTGTAGCCTCTGGTGCCGATGTGTCCTCGCTCGTCCGACACGATGCAGGACCTGGGGCAGGAAGTGAGTGACGTCACAGCGTGATCTCTTGAGAACACGCTGTGTGTCTGCACTGCCAGAAGCTGGGTGTTCTGAAGAGAAGTGGATGACACTTCTCGTCAGAACGCCCAGCTAGTAAAAGTAGTAAAAACGCCCCGATGTACGCACATAATACACGCCCAGTTGGACTTTTACTTTAAACACGCCCACTTGGGCTTTTGCAAGCCTCATTTGCATAAATACAAAAATGGTCATAACTTGGCCAAAAATGCTCGTTTTTTAAAAATAAAAACGTTACTGTAATCTACATTGTAGCGCCTATCTGCTGCAATAGCAGATGGGGGTTGCAAAATCTGGTGACAGAGCCTCTTTAAGATGATAAGCTTTCCCAGATTGTTGTACCCGATGCAGACTATACCCCTTCTCCTTAGACATACTGATATTTTGAAACTTAATGCGGCCTTTACTTCCTTTATTTGGTCTCAAAAACGACCAAGGATAGCGCTGAGGAAGCTTATGTTACCCAAAGACCAGGGGGGCCTTAATTTCCCTGACCTCCGTAGGTACAATTTAGCATGCCTGGCTCGTCACGGGATAGACTGGTTGCAGCAATCTAACTTCTATTCCAACTATTCCCTAGAGGCAGGAGTGGTGAACCCGCTGCAGTTGTCATCATTACTGCATACTGCTTTTGGTATGCTTCCTGACAATGTGAGACGACGCATATTATTACGAGATACTATAATGGCATGGAAGTCCCTTAGGTCTTCATTTGGGCTCCCTCAGCGTCTATCCCCACACATGAATCTATGGGGACACCCGGGTTTCTCGCAGGGGAGAGAAAACTCAGATTTTCGGCATTGGCGTGCTTTGGGCACATTATACACCCTTCTGAAAATCGTGTAAGGAGCTTTCAGGAATTGGTAGATACTTTTAATGTCCCTTTTGCATCATCATTTAGCTTACTGTCAGCTACGCTCTTTTATACGCTCCCTAAGTCGAGATGTGACACAGGCGTGTTTGGAAAACCCCATTGATTCTATGATTGATTCTCCTCCATCTAAAACCTCCTTATCACTTCTTTATAAAACCTTTCGGGACCAACAGGGGAGGTCTACGGCAGCACTTTTGTTTAAAGCATGGAACAGAGTTCCAAATTTTGGAAGGGTGGTTAAAAGTGAGAAAAGCGGTAGTAAATGAGCAATGGCGTGAGACAGATTTTAAGTTTATACATCGCGCTATTTATGGTTTCAATATTCCCCCACACCCAAATGCGCCAGATAGATTGGAGGCTTGCCCAAGATGTGCCACTCCCAAAACCGATCTTCTGCATGGATTATGGAAATGTCCCAAACTCGTTCCGTATTGGACCGAGATAGTGCAATTTATAAAGGATACTTGGGAAATCTCACTTACCCTGGACCCACTATCTCTGCTGTTCCATGTCTTTCCCGATCTCCCTTGTGTACCACAAGCCCTTCATGTATTTTTTTTGCTGATTGCTAAAAGATGCTTATTGGCACAATGGCTTACGCCCCTTTATACCTCCACTTACAGATCTAATGTACCAGATGAAGAAGGGTATACATATGGATAAGTTAGATATAGAGCGTACACCGGAAGCCAAAGCTTCCAAATTTTTCCAGAAATGGAAGACCTTTATCTGCAAGCATTATCAACAAAGCGAGATTGTGGAATTGATGGCACCATTTCATTACACGTCCTGGTATTTGACAAGAGCGGTCGCGGGGACGTTAGATAACTTGGGGCCTCAGTGAAGGCCTATCGCAAGGAGAGGGGGTACACGAAGCTTGAACATGTAGATATATATGATTATTAGATCTGATGTCCAAATTTCATATACTGGTTTCTATTGAAGATTAATTGAAAACTGATGGGCCCCTGAGCTATGGTGGGGGGGGGGGTTACGTTTGATTGTTTAGTTACTTTAGTCTAATGTTGTTTGTAACAACAAGTACCTCAATGCACATCGGTGATACTGTGAATGTTGTAGAATACTTTATTCTCTGCCATATCTTATGCAATATGTTGCTGTTATTGTACATCTCCTTTTCTCATGGATCAATTTTGATATATAATATTTGATTTTCTTTTTTGTAATGTTATAAAACTCAATAAAATTTGTTTACAAAAAGAGAGGGATTCTTTCATTGCCTATAATTGGTGTTTATAATGGTCTATTTTACTTGTGTACTTGTAATATTATAGTATTTAATAAAGTAATTAAAACTAATTTAAAATAAGTTTTCTTCTATCATTTAGTAGGCTATATTAGCGTTTACGGGGGGTATTACTTTTGGTCATCGGGTCGCCCATCATTGAAGGAGACTTGCCCTGCTCCCTATCTGCTCTGCTCAGGATCTGCCACGACTTAGAGGGAGAATTGATCCTGGGTATTATAAAAACAGACAATTGTCTAGAATTCAAGATCCGATTTGGGCACAGAGTTGCCTGACCCCGGATGGATGCAAATTTGGTCTTCCAGTTCCAGAGGACTATTGGTTTGGTGCATCAAAGTCCTCACTATATGGTACCAGACTCTCTCCCGTATTGCTAAATCTGGCTCAGGATACTTCCCTTTGTTTTACGGGTTGTCAAGAACCAAGGAGGCATTTTACACTCCTAGAGCTGTCCTAGAGTACAAATGCTTTGGGTTCGAGCATACTTTTTTGATTCTAAACATCACCGGACATAACCTGGTCAAGAACCCTTGGGAAGCCAGTCTCAATAATAATAAAACTCCTAATGTACCTCTCCATGCTGGAACCCTAGTCTCCTTCTTTTTTTTTTTTTTGGCTGTCAAACAAATCCTAGCGATGTCCTGTCTCGATTTTGCGGAGGTCAGGAGACGGTTGTCCTGGTTTATGATTAACAAAAAACTGTCGACTGTACTCCTAGATCAGGTAGACCAATTTCCAACTTAATTTGTTAGACCAATTCAACCCTTTCATTCATGATCGAATTGCCTTTCTCATTGATTTTCGGTATAGGCTTGCTATGCACAGGTTCTCGGTCCTCCCTCTCATAATTTTCTTCTTGCCCTTCTCTCTTCTTTCTTTCCTTTTTTATTTTTTTTTAGTCTTCATTACCGTACATTGATTTTCTTTTTCGTTACTTTTTGAACATATTGATCCATTGTGTTCTGTTATGGTTCTCCACTTCACCCAATCCCTATTGCTGATGAACATTTGTCATGGCAATGCTTTAACCCCTTAATGACCGGCCTATTTTAGACCTTAATGACCAAGCAATTTTTTACGTTTTTCCATCGTTGCATTCCAAGAGCTATAACTTTTTTTTTTTTTTTTTTTGCGTCGACATGGCTGTATAAGGTCTTGTTTTTTGCGGGACAAGTTGTATTTTTTTAATAGCACCATTTTGAGGTACATATTATTTATTGATTAACTTTTATTAACTTTTTTTTGTGGGGGGGATAGAAAAAAATCTGAAATTTCGCCACTTTTTTTTTTGCGTCCTAAATCTACGCCGTTTACCGTGTGGTATAAATAACACTAAGTTTATTCAGCGGGTTGTTACGATTGCAACGATACCCAATTTGTATAGTTTTTGTATGTTTTACTACATTTACACAGTAAAAACGCTTTTTTTTTCAAAATTATTTGTTTTTGTGTCTCCATATTTGAAGAGCTGTAACGTTTTTATTTTTTTGCCGATGCGGTTGTATGAGGGCTTTATTTTTGCGGGAAGACTTGTAGATTTTATTGGTACCATGTTTGGAGTAGATGCGACTTTTTGATCACTTTTTAATCACATTTTCAGGATTCACAGAAAACAGCAATTTTTCCGTAGTTTTTTATTTAATTTTTTACGGCGTTCACCGTGTGGGTTTAAATAATGTAATAGATTTATAGTCGGGGTCGTTACGGACGCGGCGATACCAAATATGTGTAACTTTTTAACTTTTATTTTGGTTTTTTAATAGTAAAGCAGATTGTAAGGGGAAAAAGTGGGGTTTTCATTTTTTTTTTTTTTTTCACTTTTTATTTTTTTTATTACCTTTTTATTAAACTTTTTTTCATAGTCTCACTAAGGGACTTCACTAAGCGATCGTCCGATTGCTATTACAATACACTGCAATACTTTTGTATTGCAGTGTATTACTGCCTGCGGCATGATCTAGCAGGCATTACTGCCTGCGGCATGATCTAGCAGGCATTCATTACAGGCAGACCTGGGGGCCTTTTATTAGTCCCCCGGCTGCCATGGGAGACAGACACTCGGCGATAGTATCGCCGGGTGACGGTGGGGGAGAGAGGGAGCTCCCTCCCTCTCTCCAAAACCACTCAGATGCGGTGCTCGCTATTGAGCACCGCATCTGAGGGGTTAAAAGGGTGAGATCGATACTAATATCGGCCTCTGGCAGCTGAGAGCAGGGATATTTGACAGCTCCCTGCTCTGTTTAAAGACATTATTTTTTTTTTATAGGAAAGTCTTCATTCCAGTTCCCAGTCTAGAAATACAGAAGGTGGTCTAAAAAACAAAACAAAACAAAAGCCATTATCATTATTTACCATAGGTGATAAATATCTGATCGGTGGAGTTCTGACCGCTGGGACCCCCAACAATCACAAGAACAGTCTTACCTTGCTGTTCCTGGGAGACCCATAGTAATGGAGTGGTAGTGGGCATGCTGGAACACCACTCCATTCATTTCTATGGGGCTACCGAGCATGATCTTCGGCAGCCCCATGAATGGCGTGGTGGACGAGCATGCACACTACTGTTCAGCCATACACCCGGCAATCATATATTTATCGCCTATTCTGTTGATAGGTAATTAATATTAATTATGGGATAACCCCTTTATTAGACCTAGAGGATCCCTATTCTCACGTCCAAATTTGCTGTTCTCATCAAAAATACCTAAGGGTTGCAGTGGTTTTCAACAGGTCCTTTAAGGGTATGTGCGCACACACTAATTACGTCCGTAATATACGGACGTATTTCGGCCGCAAGTTCCGGACCGAACTCAGTGCAGGGAGCCGGGCTCCTAGCATCATAGTTATGTACGATGCTAGGAGTCCCGGCCTCGCTGCAGGACAACTGTCCCGTACTGTAATCATGTTTTCAGTACGTGACAGTTGTCCTGCAGCGAGGCAGGGACTCCTAGCATCGTACATAACTATGATGCTAGGAGCCCGGCTCCCTGCACGGAGTTCGGTCCGGGACTTGCGGCCGAAATACGTCCGTCAATTACGGACGTAATTAGTGTGTGTGCACATACCCTAAAGGGTTTCTACCATCACAGACGTTTATGGCATATCCACAAGATATCGGTGCGGGTCATAGAGGTGGGGCCCGCATCTATCTGACATTTATGACATATCCTGTGAATATGTCATAAATATCTCTCATGGGAAAACCCTTTTAATCCACCTTCAGTACTGGGCCTTCCCCTTCGGCATTTCACAGGCTCCAAGAGTATTCATCAAGTTAATTGCAGAGATGAATTCCTTCATCAGGACGAAGGACATCCTTCTGATCACATATTTAACTATTGTCTAATAGTGGCTACAGTTGGGGAGAGTTCGTTATGTCAATAAAATTAGGGTGAGCAAAGGAGCACCTAGTGGATTTTGGGGCCACCTTTTTTTTAGAATATATTTTAGGCACCATGTCAGGTTTGAAGAGGTCTTGTGGGGCCAAAACCGTGGAAACACCCTCAAAAAGTCACAATTTGGCAAACTACACCCCAACGAATTTATCTAGGGCTATAGTGAGCATTTTGACCCCACAGGTTTTGTGGTGAATTTAGTGGAATTAGACAGTGAAAATGAAAAATCTAAAACGTAGAAATTATACATTTTTACAAGGCATAAAGAAGAAAAAACACCCCACTTTTGAAAAGCAATTTCTCCTGATTACGGCAATATGCCATATGTGGTATGTAACATCCATGGCCGCGGGCCGTCTGGATTATTCACCTGTCAACGGCCACAGCCGTGGTCTGCACAGCTGGCCTTCATCTCCTCCCCAAGAGACGCCGGCACTCACTTCCGCTCCACTCTCCTGTGTCCAATAGGGTGCGTGTGCATGCTCGCGCCGGCCTTAAAGGGCAAGTGCGCGCACAGGTAAAACAGCAATAATTCGCCCATGATCACCCTGGACTATAATAAGGGCCTGCAGATGCGCTTCAGGGAATTGTCTGTATTGCGGCCTTGGAGGCCATGTTGTGCGTTTGTGTCCCCAGAAGCCAGAGAGACCCCAGTGCCTAGGATTGGTTGGAGAGACAACCCCAGGCGGAACGGTACTAAATAAAAAAACTATTCCAAGCTGACCATTCCTGTGATCATAGTGTCCGGCGAGAAGACGCACCTGGTTTCTGCCTATCTGGATTTCTTGTCCACGGCAAACTTCATCCAAAAGAATCTAGTGGACCATCTCCAGTTGCCCACAGTTCCTCTGGGGACATCTTTGGCTGTTGCCTTGGTGAATGGATTGCTTCTGTCCAATCTGATTGTATCTTGACACCAAGCCGTTGAAGCTCCAAGTTAAGAGTCCTTCCTAATTTTGCTTCTTGTTTTGCCCAAAGTCGTCAATCCTATTCTGCTGGGTCTGCCTTTGCTTCGACTACATGCCCCAGTCCTGGACTGGAATTTCGTAGAGGTTCTCCAATGGGGTTCCAAATGTCTCAATCGCTGTCTGTTGCAGATCCATCCTGTCCAGCCTCCTCTACCTCAGTCATTGGCAGGATTACCCCCTCAGTTTGGGTCGAATGGTGTTGCAAGCAACCATGGTTTAGGCTGCCCGCAGGGCTATGATTCTTTTTTTTTTTTTTTTTCCCAACCTGAGGGACTGCTTTAGGGTGTCCCATGGTACTGCGACCCCCAGTGAATACTTTAACGAGAAAACGAGAATTTTTGTACTTACCGGTAAAATCCCTTTATCATTGAATTCACTGGGGGACACCGGCCCACCCTATTTCTTTTTTGGGGTTCTTGGGGTTGCTTTTCTCATTGGAAAAATATTGTGTTTAAAGCTTCTGTGCTCTCCTACTGCTCTTGGTACAAACTGAGGAGCTGAGTGCTCAGCAGAGGGTATAGCTCACTGTGCGGAGAAACACATTTTTTTTATTTCTATTTACCTAGTGTCCTCCTCCTAGTGACAGCGGCCTATACCCGTGGTATTGTGTCCCCAGTGAATTCAATGTGAAAGGGTTTTTACTTGCAAGTACAAAAATCTTGTTTTTTTTATTTATTACCCACTCTACATTTTTATTTATCCACATTGCTTTTCCCCTGTTCCTAACGCTATAAGGTTTGTTCCTCTCACAATGAATATGTAACCCCTTAACGACAGCCATATAGTGTTTTTACGGCAGCCGTCCGGGGTAGTTATTCTGAAGTGCCTCCTTTTCACCCCGGCGCTACCGAATAAGTTTTCCCACATCAGGCGGGGTGCTCCTGAAGCCCAGGCTGTTGCTAACAGCCTCCGGCTTCAGGGCATCAATCGGAGACCACTAGCAGTGGTCTCCAATCATTTGTAACCTGTCCGCAGTGGTCTCTGATCATGTTTAACCAAAATAGCAACCGCCGCATCCAAGTGGTTTTAAAGGCAGGGAACACCCTCTCGAATCCCATCAGCACCCCGCGATGAGGTCGCAGGGTACTGATGGTTTCTATGGTTACCGGCGGCCTAACAAAGAAGGCATTGCCGAACGGTTGCCTGTCAGTTTTACACTGACAGGCAAGAATACACTGCAATACAGAAGTATTGCAGTGTCTTATCAAAGCGATCAAAAGATTGCACAGTAAAGTGCCATAGTGAGACTAAATGAGCCCAAGTAAAAAAAATAAAATGAAAAGCCCACTTTTTCCCCTTACAAAATACTTTATTATGAAAAATAAACAAAAAGTTACACACATTTGGTATCTGCGCATCCGTAACAACCCCAACTATGAAACTACTGCATTACTTAAAGAGGCTCTGTCACCAGATTTTGCAACCCCTATCTGCTATTGCAGCAGATAGGCGCTGCAATGTAGATTACAGTAACGTTTTTATTTTTAAAAAACGAGCATTTTTGGCCAAGTTATGACCATTTTCGTATTTATGCAAATGAGGTTTGCAAAAGTACAACTGGGCGTGTTGAAAAGTAAAAGTACAACTGGGCGTGTATTATGTGCGTACATCGGGGCGTGTTTACTACTTTTACTAGCTGGGCGTTGTGCATAGAAGTATCATCCACTTCTCTTCACAACGCCCAGCTTCTGGCAGTGCAGACACAGCCGTGTTCTCCAGAGATCACGCTGTGTCGTCACTCACAGGTCCTGCATCGTGTCAGACGAGCGAGGACACATCGACACCAGAGGCTACAGATGATTCTGCAGCAGCATCGACGTTTGCAGGTAAGTCGATGTAGCTACTTACCTGCAAATGCTGATGCTGCTGCAGAATCAACTGTAGCCTCTGGTGCCGACACGATGCAGGACCTGTGAGTGACGTCACAGATCTGCACTGCCAGAAGCTGGGCGTTCTGAAGAGAAGTGGATGATACTTCTCATCAGAAAGCCCAGCTAGTAAAAGTAGTAAACACGCCCCGATATACGCACATAATACATGCCCAGTTGTACTTTTACTTTTCAACACGCCCAGTTGTATTTTTGCAAGCCTCATTTGCATAAATACGAAAATGGTCATAACTTGGCCAAAAATGCTCGTTTTTTAAAAATAAAAACGTTACTGTTATCTACATTGCAGCGCCGATCTGCTGCAATAGCATATAGGGGTTGCAAAATGTGGTGACAGAGCCTCTTTAACCCGCACGGTGAGCGCCGTAAAAAAATAAAATAAAAAACTATTCCAGAATTGCTGTTTTCTGTTTATCTTACATCCAATAATTGATAAAAAGTTATCAAAAAGTCGTACTCCAATGGTACTAATAAAAAACTTCAAGTCTTCCCGCAAAAAAAGCCCTCTCATGGCTCTTAAAATATGGCGCCCCAAAAACACATGATTTAGAAGCAAGAAGTGTTTTTACTGTGTAAAAGTAGTAAAACATAAAAAATAATAATTTGGTATCGCCGCAATTGTAACGACCCACTGAATAAAGCTATTACGTTATTTATAACCCGTGGTAAACGGCATAAATTGAAGACACGAGTGGCAAGATTTTTTTCCCATTTCGCCCACCAAATAAGGTAGTTAATAAAAGTTCATCAATAAATTACCCTAAAGTACCCCAAAAGGGTGCTATTAAAAAATACAACTTGTCCTGCAAAAAACAAGTCCTTTTACAGCTATGCCGACGGGAAAAAAAACCTATAGTTAACTTTTATTCTGTGGCTCAGGGATTACGGTGATACCAAATTTATATTGTGTTTTTTTTGTTTTTTTTTTAAATATTTTACTACTTTTACAAAGAAAACTATTTGTAAAAAAAAAAAAAAATGTGTTTTGTGTCACCACGTTCTGAGAGCCATAACTTTTTCTACTTTTTTCGTTGATTGAGCCTTGGCAGTGCTTAACAGTGGCAGAGTGAAGGCAGACCTGGGGGCATTACTCCTCTTGGCTGCCATGGCAACCATCTCCCCGATCGGATTGCGATGGGGCGCGGTCTGAGGGGGCACCCCCTCTTTCTAACGCCTCCGATGCTGCGGTCGCTATTGACCACAGCATTTGACGGGTTAAACAGCCAGGAACAGCGCGATCGCCCAATAAATATACATCAAATTAAAAGCCACCAATACATTCACCAAGGTCTGAGCAGAGTTCCCCCTGGCATAAACCACATCTTTTTATAGTCCTCCCTAGAAGTCTCTCCTTGAGATGTAATCCCTGGAGATATCTCTAGTCCTCTCCTCTCTTCCCTCCTCTAGATGTCCAAACCTGGGTGTTTTCATACCCATTTTGGTAGACCCACAATGTGCTCCCCCCTCGAGCCTGAAGAGACCGTGTCTCACCTATTATGGAAGAATTGCTTTGATCTATCTTAGCTTTTCTCCATCAATATTCGGAAGAATCAAGATGTCATCTCTTCCCTAATTAGCATCTGACATGACACTCGGAGCCTCCTAGGCTTGCTTGCATACAGACAAATCAAGCAAAAGATAGACATGTTGACCAGCTGTGATCATACCTGGTACCTCCTCTTGAATTGGCAAAACTCTTGCTTTCTCAGGAGCCTCTGAAATTTAAGTTACTGTCACCACTTACAGTATCTGTACAACCTGATTTAAGGCCCCCCCATGCACACGTCCTTAAAGGGAACCTGTCACCAGCATTTCACCTATTAAACCGACTATACCTGGTGGTAGTGGGTGAAAAATCATTTCTATATAACCTATAATTATCTTCTTAGTCGGCTCTGTAGCTTTAGTATTCAGTTTTTTAGTGTTCCCACACCGTATGCTAATGAGCATAAAAGAGTCAGATCTTCATTTGAAAAGAGTCAAATCTTCGTTTGGAAAGAGTCATATCTTCATTCCTCAAGTCTTTCCAAGTTTACTTCGCCTCCTTACTTTTGATTGACAGCTCCTCGCCTTCCCCCAGCACACAAAATCCTGCGCTTGTGCATTGATGTCCTCTTTTGGTGTGTGCGCACAAAGGGACACCGCATAATTACGATAAAAGGTGCAAAACATTTGCAGACCGATATTTACAGTCGGAAGAGGAGTTTAGGAGCGGGGATAACGGCAATGAACTTTTTGTAGCAGCGGCCAGTGAGGGAGAAGTAAAGTTCAATAGGTGAAATGCTGGCGACAGGTTCCCTTTAAAATTCATCCATCCTTAAATACTGTCTGTAAATACGGATACGTAGTCATCCGCATATCGGGAACCGTGTTCGTAAATACGGTTCTTAGTGCATCTGTAATTACGGATCTGCAAAGAAAATGGAGGAATCTTGGGTAATCCCCTGGCGTCGCATAGCACCGCTTCCGTAATTACTGACTGCTATGGATGCACATTCGTAGCCGGACGTAATCCTGTAAGCGCCCATAGACTTATATGGGGAGTCTGTGCCGTAATTACGGACAAAAAAAACATGTTCTATCATTTCTACGGCACGGACACCCATCCGTAAAAATACGGAACAGTGTTCGTAGCCCATAGAAATTAATGGGTCTGTAATTACGGATGAAAAATACGGTCGTGTGCATGGCAATGAATAACAATGAATAGGCCTTAATCACATAATCCCATATCTTGCATATCTTGATTAGCATTGCCAAGGCCCTTATTAAGACCAGCTGACCACAGAATTACTGACTATAGAAACAGTTTTCAGATCCTTGGCTATATCTTTTGACTCCATTTTTTTTTAATACATCGAATTAATTATATTCACCTTATACACAATGTATGATCTACAGATATTTAATCTGTATATTTTACGTTAGTGATGGATTTTCTATGGATTCTGTTAAATTGGTTTGCTTATAGCAAACCCTGAGCAGTATCCTATTAGGTTTTACCCCTCCATTTATTTCTACTAATATAGACTCCTTATGGTCATTTACCTTGCATAAGTCGTCCCGTAATATGGCCTTTATGGCTGAGTTCACACGGGGTGGAAAGCACGCAGCGTATCAGCCCTGTGCACCGCAGGGAATTCTGGGCGAAAAACAGCACCAAACTATGGTGCAGTTTTTCGCCCAAAATGTTCGTTGCGGGAAACTGCAGCTCTTAGCCTCCTGGGATGACTTTTTCCTGTGATTGGCTGCAGCGGCGGTTACATGGGATCCCGGGAAGCTGGCCCTCTGAAGTCATCCGGGCCAGCCCCTTGGGATCTTTCATCCCATGCAGGGCCCGGCCTTAAAGAGGCTCTGTCACCACATTATAAGTGCCCTATCTCCTACATAAGGAGATGGGCGCTGTAATGTAGGTGACAGTAATGCTTTTTATTTAAAAAAAACTATCTATTTTCACAACGTTAGGAGCGATTTTAGTTTATGCTAATGAGTTTTCTTAATGCCCAAATGTGTGTATTTTTACTTTCGACCAAGTGGGCGTTGTTCAGAGGAGTGCATGACGCTGACCAATCGGCATCATGCACTCCTCTCCATTCATTTACACTGCACTAGCGATATAGATATATCACTATGTGCAGCCACATACACAAGCCCTAACATTACTACAGTGTCCTGATAATGAATACACATGACCATCCAGCCTGGACGTCATGTGTACTCAGAATCCTGACACTTCTGACTCTTTTCTGTGAGATTTACAGAAACGGATACGAAATCTCGTTTAGTTCCGTAATCTCGCGAGATTTTGTTTCCGTTGCTGGAATCTCACAGAAAAGATTCAGAAGTGTCAGGATTCTGAATACACATGACGTCCAGGCTGGATGGTCATGTGTATTCATTATCAGGACACTAGTAATGTTAGGGTTTGTGTCTATAGCTGCACATAGTGATATAACTATATCGCTAGTGCAGTGTAAATGAATGGAGAGGAGTACATGATGCTGATAGGTTAGCGTCATACACTCCTCTGTACAACGCCCACTTGGTCGAAAGTAAAAATACGCCCACTTGGGCATTAAAAAAGCTCATTAGCATAAACCAAAATCGCTCCTAACGTTGTGAAAATAGATCGTTTTTTTTAAAATAAAAAGCATTACTGTCACCTACATTACAGCGCCCATCTCCTTATATAGGAGACAGGGCACTTATAATGTGGTGACAGAGCCTCTTTAAGGGTGCGCAACCTGTGCTATTGCGCAGGGCGCATCACTCCATCAGGTGGAAGGGGGCGCTGTGCTGGCTCCCTTCCCCTGCTTGTGCTTCAAAAGCGCCCGGGCCGGGGACTCAGCATCTGGCTTTTTTCTAGCGGCAACACTGAGGCCCGTGCCATAAATGGACGGAGATGTTAGGGGCTTCACCTGGAGTGGAATCCCCGGTGTGATGAGATCACTGGATCATGCCGGCCTATGCAAGGATACCATCATCGGCGTTGTGGAGCAGCTCCATTTGTCGTGAGTAAATATTTATTTATTTTTTTGCGGGCACTGTCTACAAGGGGGAGGTGGGGGGCTGTATGGCACTGTCTACAAGGGGCGCACTATCTAAAAGGGGGGCTGTGTGTGGCAGCCAGGGGAGTGGGGCATTCTACTGTGTGGAGGCCACTAAGCGGACATTATACTGTGTAGGGGCACTACTGTACAAGGGGCAATATACTGTGTGCCACTTAGGCGGCATAATACCGTGTGGGCAGTGTCGGTGAAGGGGTTTTAATATATTTTATTAAATATTATACTGTATGGAGCAGCTATGGGGGCATTGTACAGTATGGGGCAGCTATGGGGGCATTATACGGTGTAGGGGCACTATGTAGGGCATTCTACTGTATGGGGGGCACTAAAGGGGCATTATACACTGTAGGGGCACTATATAGGGCATTATACTGTGGGGGGGCATTATACTTCTTTATGGAGCATTTTTTTTATGATTTGGGTGGGGTGCTGAAAGTTTATTTTGCACGGGGCGCCATCTATCCTAAGGCCGGCCCTGATCCCATGTGACCGCCGCTACAGCCTGTGATTGGCTGCAGTGGTCACAAGGGAAAAAACGTCATCCCAGGAGGCCGGCCTGGAGGAAGAAACAGACTCCTGGATAAGTTTTTACCTCCCCATTTAATTCAATGGGGAAAACACGCAACAGATGAGCAGCGTTTACACAAATACAATTGACATGATGCAGAATAAAATTCTGCACCGTAGGTCAATTTGAGCAATTTGTTTTATCTCATCCACTTTGATGCTACTGTATTTGCTGCAGATTTTCCACAACTAATTCTAAACAGAATTTTACCGAAGGTCGAACACAAACGCCTCCTACTTTCCAGTTTTTACGGTCCTTTGTGAACAGACTGTCAGCCTGTAGGTTAACTGCCCAGTCATAGCTATCATCCAGCCAGGTCTCCATTATTCCCCCTATGTCATACCTTTCCTTTGGCATTCTTCATTTCAGTTAACCAGTTTGATCATTGGTTGTCATACAATTTCGATTTTGTTTTTTTGTTTTACAATTCTAACCCCTCCCTCCAATCCACCCCAGTTTTATTAGAAGTCCCAGTTTCCGATCTGCACTATCTTTCCCTCTACATGTGTATTTGTCCTGGTCCATTTTTGCTGATATCAGATCCAGAAAAAGGTGTGAATTAGCTGCTGGAATGTTCTCTCACACTCATGAGCACTGATCTCCCTCCCAGACCCCAATTCTTTTCCTTTTTTTTTTTTTTAATGGAAAAAGACCTGATACGGGTGAGCTCCCCATATCATTTCAGCTTAAATCCAATGATTGATCACCTTCTACAATCTGCAGATCCCCCCCCCCCCCCCCCCCGCCCCCATAAAATTATGTTGGCATCCCTGAGAGTATTGCAGTAGCAAAAAAAATAAATCTCCACACGCTGTGAAATATGTCCATGCAGAAATTGCAGCTTGTGTGTATGTTGCAGATTTTTATCTGGAATTCCCAGGGGAATCTGGGCGGATTTGCTGTGGAGTTTTACGCAGCAAATCCGAGCAGTGTGAACATACCTTTTTAAGGTACCTACACATATAGCGGAGTTGTTGAGGATTTTCTGCAGCGTTTCTACAGAAAATTTGCACCTGTTATGATTTTGTAGCAGATTTTACTCCTTACACTTCTAAAAGTGTGAAATATGCATTGAACATTCAGAATTTAATTAACATTCTGCAGAGTTTAAAATCCGCTATACGATAAACGTATACCTGTGACTTACACCATAGAGTGACAACAGACGTCATCCATAAGTTCCCTTTCGGTACATCGGTTTTGTATTGTTTTTGTTTTGGTTTTTTTCGGAATCCCTCGGGATGGAAAGCATAGTCTATCGACGTATACCAGTCCAAAATAGGCTATAAATACTCTTTTGGCCTATGGTGGTTTTTCAACGTACATGCTAAATGTAGGGCCAAAACGTGATGTGCACAGGGGCTTACAGAAGTAACCGCAAACGTGAGTCTGATAAGTGGAGAAAGAGGCATTATACATAAACTTTATAACATATATAGTTAATTACCTTTGCATTACACTATTTATTGAAAAAAAATATATATGATCGGTATTCTTTTAGGGCCTGTTCACATCACCGTTCATTTCCGTTCCGGGGTTCCGTCGGGTGAACCCCGCAACGGAAAGTGAAACTGACAGCACAGCTTCCGTTTCAGTCACCATTGATCTCAATGGTGACGGAAACATCGCTAATGCTTTCCGTTCGTCACCAACGGAATCAATAGCGTAGTCTACTCCGCTATTGATTCCGTCGGAAAACCGGAAACCAGCCGGAATGGTGAGGAACGGAAAGCATTAGCGATGTTTCCGTCACTATTGAGATCAATGGTGACTGAAACGGAAGCTGTGCTGTCCGTTTCACTTTCCGTTGCGGGGTTCACACGACGGAACCCTCCGACGGAACCCCGGAACGGAAATGAACGGTGATGGGAACAGGCCCTAAGACATTTAGAGGCATGTGGTGCAATGAGAATGTTTTATTATTTAGACTACGAGAGATTTGCTTAACCCCTTCCATCCATTTTTCGGATTTTCACTTTTGTTTTTTCCCCACCTTCCAAAAGCTATAATTTTTTTATTTTTCCATCTACGTAGCCATATGAGGGCTTGTTTTTTGCGGGGCAAGTTGTAGTTTTTCATGGCACCATTTATTGTACTGCATAATGTACTGGGAAGCTGGAAGCTGTTTTACCACTTTTAAACAAAAAATAAAAGTATTTGCTAAATTTAAAAAAATATTTTGTCGCCATATTCAGAGAGCCATAACTTTTTTCATTTTTCCATCAACTTAGCAATGTGACAGCTTCAATTTTGCGGGGCGAGCTGTTGTTTTCACGGATACAGTTTTGGGGTATGTGCGACTTTTTGATCACTTTTTCTTATTTTTTTGGAGCTCTATGGTGACCAAAAAACAGCAATTTGCGTGTTTTATATATTTTATTTGTTACGGCATTCACCGAGCGGGTTAAACAATGCTATATTGTGATAGTTTGGACCTTTACGGACGAGGCGATGCTAGTGGTAACTTTTTTTTTTTTTTTTAACATTGATTTAGGGAAAAAAATTGAAAAGGGGAGTTTTTTGAACTTTTTATACTTACTTTTTTTTGGAACATAAAAAAAAACCTTTCTCTGCTTTTTACTTTTTTTTATTAGTCCCCCTAGGGACTAATCATGTCCCTAAGTATATCGTGTCATAGTATATCATGATTCTGACAGTATCCTTCGAAGCCCTGCCGGAGGCAGAGCTTTAAAGGAGTACAAAGATGGCGGACCTAGGGGCCTTTGTTAGGCCGACAGGCTGCCATAACAACCGTTATCGGCCGATCGTGCCGCAGGGGGGCGCGATGGCTTGTTTGAGGGTGCTGATTCTAACACTTTAAATGCTCTGGTCGCGATTGACTGCGGCATTTAAGGTGTTAAACGGGCAGAATCAACGTAAACTTTGATTCCGCCCGTTGCAGTGAGGTGTCGACTGTGTAACACAGCCGTCACCCGCTTTGTACGAAGCGAACTCAGCCTGTGAGCTCATTCCATACTTCCCCTTAACCCTTATCACGTACAGTTACGTGATAATGCGTTAAAAGGTTGAAGATGGAGATCCCTGTGCCCATTTAGAAAATTTGTTGAGGTTGCAACTCACACACCATATTTTACAGGCTGAAGAATAAGAGTCTGATTTAAAGAGAAAACTTTGAAAATATGCTAATTAAAGCGTCAATAAGAAAGACTTCAATGGCAAAAATCCGCTCGTAAAGTGCTTCAAGAAGTGACATGTCACCACCCTTTTTCTTCTTATTCACTCCCCTTGGTGTTTTTCCTGTTTTGTTGCATTACAACCTTGAAGTAAGATGGATTTTAAATTTGATTTTAGTTAATGGACCTAAAAAAACAATAGTCCAAATGGTTACAGTTGAATGAAAAAAAATATATCTGGGAAGTATCTTTCCATAGGACCCACTATAAGCCATATACTTCAGAGTAGAGCTTTATGGAAGAGTGGCCAGAAAAAAAACATTGCTTAAAGAGGCTCTGTCACCACATTATAAGTGCCCTGTCTCCTATATAAGGAGATGGGCGCTGTAATGTAGGTGACAGTAATGCTTTTTATTAAAAAAAACTATCTTTTTTCACAACGTTAGGAGCGATTTTGGTTTATGCTAATGAGCTTTCTTAATGACCAAGTGGGCGTACTTTTACTTTCGACCAAGTTGGCGTTGTTCAGAGTACATGACGCTGACCAATCGGCATCATGCACTCCTCTCCATTCATTTACACTGCACTAGCGATATAGTTATATCACTATGTGCAGCTACATACACAAACCCTAACATTACTACAGTGTCCTGATAATGAATACACATGACCATCCAGCCTGGACGTCATGTGTACTCAGAATCCTGACACTTCTGACTCTCTTTTTTTTTTTTTGTGAGATTCCGGCAAGTGAAACCAAATCTCGCGAGATCACGCAGCTAAACGAGATTTGGTTTCACTTGCCGGAATCTCACAAAAAAAGATTCAGTAGTGTCAGGATTCTGAGTACACATGACGTCCAGGCTGGATGGTCATGTGTATTCATTATCAGGACACTGTAGTAATGTTATGGTTTGTGTATGAGGCTGCACATAGCGATATATCTATATCGCTAGTGCAGTGTAAATGAATGGAGAGGAGTGCATGATGCTGATTGGTCAGCATCATGCACTCCTCTGTACAACGCCCACTTGGTCGAAAGTAAAAGTACGCCCACTTGGGCATTAAGAAAGCTCATTAGCATAAACCAAAATCGCTCCTAACGTTGTGAAAAAAGATAGTTTTTTTTAATAAAAAGCATTACTGTCACCTACATTACAGCGCCGATCTCCGCAAGTCCCGGACCGAACACAGTGCAGGGAGCTGGGCTCCTTGCATCATACTTATGTACGATGCTAGGAGTCCCTGCCTCGCTGCAGGACAACTGTCCCGTACTGTAATCATGTTTTCAGTACGGGACAGCAGTTCCACGGAGAGGCAGGAACTCCTAGCATCGTACATAACTATGATGCTAGGAGCCCGGCTCCCTGCACTGTGTTCGGTCCGGTACTTGCGGCCGAAATACGTCCGTCAATTACGGACATAATTAGTGTGTGTGCACATACCCTATAGGAGACAGGGCACTTATAATGTGGTGACAGTCTCTTTAAAGAAAATCTTTATGGCCATCATGGATAACGAAATGTGTGACGCAAACCCAACACTTCCCATCACCCCACCAACACCATTGTAAAGGTATGTTCACACACTTAACAAACGGCTGAAAATATGGAGCTGTTTTCAAGGGAAAACAGCTCCTGGATTTCAGACGTTTTTTTTAAGCAACTTGCGTTTTTTGCAGCGTTTTTTTCGGCCTCGGAACAGAACGCCGTTTTTCCCATTGAAATCAATGGTCAGATGTTTGTAGGCGTTCAGCCCCTGCATTTTTAGCTGTTTTTTGGGGTGTTTATGGCCTGAAAAACGTTTGAAAATAGCCCGTGTGAACATGCCCTTACATTGTAGCATGGTGTGGGGATGCTTTTATCATCGGCAGGGATTGGAAACTGGTCCGGATTAAAGAAAAGAGGGATTGCAGTGGATACAGGTCAGTTCTTGAGGAAAACCTGTTGTAGTCTGCCAGAGATTTGAGACTGGGATGGGGGGATCACCTTCCAGCAGGACAATGACCATAAACATACTGCTAAAGTTACACTGCAGTTGCGTAAGGGGAAACATTTAAATATCTTGGAATTTCCTAGTCAAACCGCAAACCTCAATCCAATTGAGAATCCGTGGCATGACTTGAAAACTGCTGTACACCAACGCAACCCATCTAACTTGAAGTAGTTGTAGCAGTTTTGCCTGGGAGAATGGTCAAAAATCCCAGTGTCTAGATGTGCTAAGCTAATAGACATACCCCAAGAGACTTGCATCTGTAATCGCAGCAATAGGTGACTCCACAAAGTATTGACTTTCAGTGGGTGAATTCTCATGCACATTAAAGTTCTCTGATATACGGTATGTCTTAAATTATTTTAATTCAAGGTTGTAATGTAACCAAAATACCAAGGAAGAGGGAGGTGGTGTGTTTGAATTACTTCGCAAGGCACTATATGTTCTTCCTTTTTGATTTTGATGCCGTCCAAAACTGCATCAAAATCTGCAACAAAAACTTGATGTGTGTTTACAGCCTAAGAAGTTTATAAACTATTTTCTTGTTTAGAGTAGACTGCTGATATATTATTTTGTTTTTATTTTTCTGTTATATAGGGTTGGATATGTTTTATTGCATTTATAAGAAAAATCTTTGTAAGATTCCAATGACTTTTTATTACACACCGTTTTCCCTGTAATTTGATTCTCCTATCTTGAGTGTAAAGGCCCTTTTACACAGGCCAGTTTTCAGGGCAACGATCAGCCGATGAACGGGCAAACCCTCGTTCATTGGCTGATTGCATCGTTTATGCAGCAAAAAAAATTCTTTGGCAGCACATCTCCCTGTGTAAACAGGGAAATGTGCTGCCGACGTGATAGAAATTTGTGCGAACGAGCAATTGTAGTAACGAATGCACATCCCCATACATTACTGATAAGAGCTCCTGGTGAAAGGAGAAAACGAGCGCCAATTAACAAACTGTCTCTTTGATTGTCCCTCGTTTGTCACTTTCCAACAAAACTGTTTTTGTAAGTATTTTATGTATTAAAGCACATTCTTAGTTCCACCGGCTTCCTTTTTGTCTGTCCTCCTAAATATTAAAAGGAAGACTGGCAAAATGTTGATGCAATATCTTTATTTTAACTTTATTGGCATTCTACTTAAACATTCTTCGCACAAATTAATTGTGTATACTCCAATCCCACACTAACAGATTTTTTTTTTTCTTCACTGTGGTAGGACTGATATGGTCACGTTATTCCCTTGTGATTATTCCGAAAAACTGGTCACTCTTCGCTGTGAACTTTTTTGTTGGCTGTGCAGGCGGGTCCCAACTTTTTCGAATATGGAGGTATGTATGTGTTCTAGTTAACAGTACTAAAGTGTTATAGAATTAGTCCGGTTTAACATGAGCACATGAGGAATCTGTGCAGTAGCTGTATATTTGGTGCCAAGGATGGGATCGGATACGGTCTTGTAAATTCAGGAATGCTTTTCCCACTAAAATTTTTGTGAAAGGTTATCCTAATTTCATAGGACTGGATTTGATCCTGTTCTTGGCTCTTAATATACCGTTCCCGCACAAAGCTGTAATACATGTGATCAAGGATCTACAAGCATATATTTTATTTTTTTTATTTTTTTTCAGATACAATCAAGAACTTAAAGCACAAGCTGCTGAAGCGATCCAGGAAGCAGAGCATTAATTTTATTAATGGCATGTTATCCAACTTGCTAGATATTAAAAAAATAAATAAATTAATAATAATACAAAACCACTGTGGGTCTAAACATTGTTAGAAACAACAGGTTGTATTTACGCGTAACCTTGTTAGAGATAACCTTAAATATTTTTAAATTGATTTCATTGAAATGTCTAGTGCATCATATTTAATAAAGAATTACAACTCTTAAGTGTATCTTATTGAATTTTTATTTTTAAAAAAACAGTGTTAATCAATTATCACTAAACCCAGTTTTAAAGCAAGGTACACTAAACTAAGTGGAGGCTTGTAATTTGTTGACGGCTCTGCTGGTAATCGAGGTCAAATTTGCACATTTCTGCATGTTAAGAACACTATAAAAATATGTGAACACCACTACATAAGAGCACTATGATCCACTGTATTTAGTCACAGGCATAAGGAATAAATAGACTTGCAAAATGTTGGCATAAACTAATAATAATGTTAAAGGGGTTGTTCGGGCACAGGGTGGTTTTTCATATTGATGACCTTGCAACACAGGATATGTAATCAGTACATGATCGGTAGGGGTCCGGACCCCGCACCGATCAGCTGTTTCATCTGCCTCCGGGCATTGGATGTTATGCAGTGGCCTTGTCAGTAGCAGACGGCTCCATACACTGTATAGCGGCCGTGACTTAAATAGAAACAGAGCTGCATCACGATCGCTATACTGTGACCGGAGCCAGGGCCGCCATCAGGAATTTCAGGGCCCCCTACAGCTACATTTTCTGGGCCCCCCTACCGTGGCACCGCCTGTTATCGGTACTCCGTCCAGCACTATATCATGGTACCCAGGGCCGCCATCAGGGGGGGTATTAGGGGTACTGATGTGAGGGGCCCGGCCAAACCTAATTGAAAGGGGGGCCCGGCAAACTGCCGCGACTTGCCTTTGGTAGAAAAAAAACAGGCCCCTACAATGGGGCCCGTTTTTTTCACCAAAAGAATGTCATGAGCTGCGGGCCCCCCTTTCAATTAGGTTTGGCCGGGCCTCTCACATCAGTACCCCTAATACCCCCCTGATGGCGGCCCTGGGTAGCATGGGGGCCATCAAACACCGCTGACAGATCGCGCGCACCCGCATACTCCCGCGCACCCGCAACCGCCTGGAACCGCGCACCGAATTTTGAGGCAGATTTTGACCTGCCCACACTATCTTGCCGCGTTTTTTGCCCGCGGCGATTGAGGACAGCAGACAAAAAACGCAGCGAAAAATGCATTTTCTGCCTCCCATTGATTTCGATGGGAGGTCAGAGGCGGAACCGCGGCAAGAAAGGACGTGCTGCTTTTTCCCATTGATTTCAGATTAAATCAATTGGAGGCGGTTTTGGAAGTTTTTTGGTGCTGATTCTTTCGCAGTGTCCGAGTCAATATCAAGGCCCAAAAACTCTGTAAACTGGGCCTTATTGTTAGGGCTTATTCAGACGAACGTGTAATACATCCGTGCAACGCGCGTGATTTTCACACGCCTCGCACGGACCTATGTTACTCTATGGAGCCGTGCAGACTGTCAGTGATTTTCACGCAGCGTAAAACTCACTTCCACAGCAGTATAAACTATGAATGAAAACAGAAAGGCACCACGTGCTACAAACATACAAACAGAGTGTCATAATGATGGCGGCTGCCACGCATCATACGCTGCTGATGGGGGTCTCAGTGCTCGGACCCCAACCAATCAAAATTTCTGACATGTCACTAAGACATGTCAGAAGTTTGTTGAATGTTTAGTTATACTTCAATACAGTAACAGCAATACCAAATTGATATTTGTTTTCATTTACCGCAATGACGGAATGTAACTATGTTGTTGGTACATTATTTAAACATTTGGAGCCCCTCTTGTGATTTTTGCCCAGGGCCACACTGTGCCTAAAACCGGCACTGTGTTTCAGGGGAGTAATGTTTTTTTCCGTTGGACTGTATGTTGTAGGTTAGTGATGTGTTTTCAAGGGACTCTATGTTGCAGGGGAGTGAGGTTGTTTACGTGGGTCTGTATGTTAAAAAAGGTCTAGGACAGTGGGGTGATGTTCTGCAGGATGAGGCTGCTGAAGGAAGAGGGGAGTGATTATTTGCAGAATAGGATGTGAGAATGGAGGTGGAAGATAGAATGGAGTCTGCTCATAGTGTTGTTAGTGATTGTGTGGCTTTTTGTTGGCTTTTATTTTCACTAACTGCATTAATCCAGTGTTTTACCCACCCAGTCTATGAACCACAGCAGCATTAAGGCTACCAGCCAGTCCCAGAGCATGCATAAGTCCTTCGTTCACCTACCTACAACAATGGTCGGTATAGTTACTATCATGATTCAGTGGTAGAATTTCTATGACACATTGAACCTGATTTGCTTTTAGGTGAATAAGTAAGTGAAGTCATGGTAGCCCATTCCATGGCCCTGTATCTCAGGATGAGGAAGCCTACGCCAACCTCCCCTTACGGCCAAATGCATAGGACTGGGTTCTCATCATCCAGCAACATTTGCCACGTTAACACACCAAGACTTTGCTGAAATAAGTTACGGAATCTTCTGGCATAGCCCAGGTTAAAGGGATATTCCCATCTCATAAAAAGAGGGCACATTTCCAGAATATGAAGGGGCGTAGTGCTGCATCCCCATCATTGGTTTTCTATGTCACTGCAGCACAGTTTTGTTCAAGTTAATGAGGCCAGCTGCAATTCACTGCACCACTAGGTCAGGAGCAGCACTTCTTAATGGAAAACTTAGGAAGGGGTGCAGCACTAAGTTGGTGTACATGGGGAACATAGAATTTCCATGCGGGTGCTGTGCTTGGTCAGATTTGAACTCTGGAACTAAACCATATTTATTTCATAATAGGCAATAATTCAATGACTGAAAATACCTCTCATCCTTAAAGGAACAGTGTTACCACAATTTTTTTTTTAATATGTTAAAGATGTTAGTGCTTTATTAAAAACGTTTGGATTAATTTGTGTGTTTGTGTGTTACTTTTTCTTATTTTTACACTTTTTCTTCCCTATGGGGGCTGCCATTTTTTTTCCCATTTCTGTATGTCGATTAACGACACATACAGACATGGAATACGGCAGCTCCAGTCCCATAGGGACTGCGAACGGGGCCCGTTCCATCCACTTCTGTGTACGCCGTCTGTGTGCGCCGCTCCCACACAGTCCAATTTGAAATGCGCGCCGTCCGGCGCCATTTTCCTGTGGACCGGAAGTCGCGGCCGGACAGTAAGATTACTACTTCCGGTCGCGGCTTCCGGACTTGTGCACTTGGACCAGTGGCAGCAGACGGAGCGGACGGGCCGGAGGGAGCCGCGGCGGCAGGAGCAGGTAAGAGATTTCTATGTATGTTCGTGTTTGTATGTGTTTAAAACTGTATGTAAACCTACTACACTGTGTGTTAGCTCAAAAAATGGCGACACACAGTGTAGGAAGTTAGACCGTTCAATCCCCTCATTTATCCCGGCACTAGCCAGGATAAAGGAGGGGGGGATGCTGAGAGCTCACTAGAGCGAGGGCTTTTTACCCTATTTTGCAGCATAAAGCAATGTGGTTGCTTTACCACATGCAATGCTGCAATTTTGGGAATGGCTCCATCTAGTGACCAGCAATGGGAAATATTATAAATTAGAATCCAATTGAATCCAATTTATAATATTTCCTGACTCGTGAAAAAAAAATAAAAATTAGAACAATGTTTAATCACCTATGCACTAATTGTTTAACTAAAAAAAAAAACAAACATGTTTTGCTGGCAACACATTCCCTTTAAGCAGGACCGGTTGTTACATGTCAAGCACTGGATGCAGACAAGGTAAACTTTTGCTTTATGTACTCGCTATGTAAGCAGTGCTGCTTCGAAAAGTGAGAATTAAAGTTGTTTTTTTTAACTAAACACCGGATAGGGGGATACATGTGTGATCGCTGGGGGTCCGACCGCTGTTGCCACCAGGGATGAGAACCGGGGATCGCAAGTCTCCTGAAGTGCCCCATGACAATGGAACGCTGGTGTACATGTTTAGCTAGTGCTCAATTCACTTCTATGTGACTTACAGGACCAAGGTCTCTGTCAGCTGCCTAGAAGGGAATGGAGCGGTTCAGAGGACTTTCTGTCCCACATTCTCCTCATTGCTGGGCGTCAGACCCCCATTGATCACACATGTATCCTCTCTCCTGTAGATAGGGGATGCATATGTTTAGTAGGAAAACCCCTTTAAATGCAATTTCCTGCTCGTGTCATTGGGGTACACAGATGGGTGGGATCCAGGTGGGTCGCCCCAATTCCCCCGAAGCGGTTGTTAAAAAGTGAAGTGGGAAACTGGTCCCCTGCACTCAATTGTATTTGTGTCCTTAGGACGCGGATACAATTAAGTTCACTAGTGCTACCCTGGCGAGGCACATGAAGCCTCGCCATTCGATGCTTTAGTGATGATGCAGTCTGCGCGATGACTTCATCGCACCACTGCGTCATTCCGCTGGAGGAGAACTCTGCTAGAGGATGGCGCGGCAATGGGACAGGTTAAGCATATAATGCTTTTATTGTGGGCAGTGTTGGGGGCCTTAACTATAGGGGACAATAACTAAAGTGGAGGACTATATAGGGGACAATAACTACAGGAGAGCACTATATAGGGGGCACTAACTAGAGGGGAGGACTCTATAGGGGGCACTAACTACAGGGGAGGACTATATAGGGGCAGAAATTACAGGGGAGGACTATAGGCAGTGGCGGATTATCATTCGGGCGGCCGCCCGGGGCCCAAGGCTCCCAGGGGGCCCATGACCGCCCGAACCCCCTCATGCCCAGTGGCGTCGCAAGCACCGGAGGGAGCCCGATTGCCAGGACCGCACCTGTCATGAGACGAGGGGAGCTACGCTCCTACTTAGCAGCCGTAGTCTGTGCTGCTTTAGAAGCTCCCCCTCCAGCCCCCCTTCCCTGCTCTAAACATCTCTCCTGCTGCTGCTAGCTGTCGGGACATGGGGAGGGGAGACTGTCGGCGGGCTCTGTGTCGGGCTGTGAGCAGGAGAAGAGCTGCAGTGAAGACTCACAAATCTACATAAAAAGGTAAGTGCATGTGTGTTTACAATGTGTTTAATGTGCATATTCATGCGTGTTTAATGTGCATATTCATGTGTGTTTAATGTGCATATTCATGTGTGTTTACAAGGTGTACTTTATGTGTATAATGTGCATACTCGTGTGTACTTTGTGTATAATGTGCATACTTTGTGTACTTTGTGTATAATGTGCCTACTTTCTGTATTTTGTGTACTTTGTGTATAATGTGCCTACTTTGTGTATAATGTGCCTACTTTTGTGTACTTTGTATATAATGTGTGTACTTTGTGCATAATGTGCGTACTTTGTGCATAATGTGCGTACTTTGTGCATGCTGTGTGTACTCTGTGCGTACTTTGTGCATACTGTGCGTACTTTGTGCATAATGTGCGTACTTTGTGCATAATGTGCGTACTTTGTGCATAATGTGCGTACTTTGTGCATAATGTGCGTACTTTGTGCATTCTGTGCGTACTTTGTGCATACTGTGCGTACTTTGTGCATAATGTGTGTATGACACATTGAACCTGATTTGCTTTTAGGTGAATAAGTAAGTGAAGTCATGGTAGCCCATTCCATGGCCCTGTATCTCACGATGAAGAAGCCTACGCCAACCTCCCCTTACGGCCAAATGCATAGGACTGGGTTCTCGTCATCCAGCAACATTTGCCACGTTAAGACACCAAGACTTTGTGCGTACTTTGTGCGTACTTTGTGTACTGTGCGTACTTTGTGCATACTGTGCGTACTTTGTGCATACTGTGCGCACTTTGTGCATAGTGTGCGTACTTTGTGCATAATGTGCGTACTTTGTGTGTCTGTGATAGATACTGTATATATACATATGTATAGTGTGTGTATGTATATGTGTGTGTGTATATGTATGTGTGTGTATATATATATATATATATAATATTTCAGCAGCAATTCCGCATAAAACTAGCAGAAATTCCGCTACAGAAAAAAAGCACCATTTCCTGGGGTTTTTGCTGCAGAAAATGGTGCGTATTTTGCTGCGTTTTTCTCAATGTTGGGGGATGGTGACGTCTCCTCTGAAAAAACGCAGCAATTCAGTCACTTTCCACAGCAGGAATTGACATGCTGCAGTACGAGAAATATGCACCTCAGGACAAAATGTCTGGTCGGAAATTTTACGCAGCGTCTGGATGAGATTTGGTAAATCTCACTCACTTTGCTGCTACCGTATTCTGTGTATATTCCGGGCGGAAAATACGCAGCAATTCCGTTAAGTGTGGACAAGCCCTAATACAGTAGCAGCAGAGTATATTAGATGTGAACAATTCTCATCCACACACTGCGTAAATGATAAGCGGGAAATAAAAAGCTCAGAAATTGACCTGCGGTGCGGTTTTTTATTCCGCAGCATGTCAATTGTATTTGCGTAAACGCTGCTCATTTGTTTCGGGTTTTCCCCATTTACCTCAATGGGGAGGTAAAACCCACAACAAATAACAGATGTCATGTAGCGCAATTTAGAAAAATTAAAAATCTTATACTTGCCCAGAATTCTGTTTCTTCGTCCGGGCCGGCCTCCTGGGATGACGTTTCACCCCATGTGACCGCTGCAGCCAATCACAGGCCAATCACAGGCTGCAGCAGTCATATGGGATAAAATGTCATCCCAGGGCTGCAGCGACGCTGTGTAGCACTATATACAAGGGGGAGTGCTGTGTGGCTCTATCTATAGGGGGCTGTGTGACGCTCTCTACAGGGGGTTGTGTGTGTGCCGCTATCTACAGGGGTGTGTGGCTCTAACTACAGGGGTGTGTATGTGGCTTTACCTACAGGGGGGGGTGTGTGTGTGGCGCTGTCTACATGGGGGGTTGGCGCTGTGTCCCTGCACAGTGTGATACTGTCAGTATGTAGGGACACATCCCTGTGAAAGGGGAATCGTAACACCCATTTGTTAATGCTTGTGCAAATAGGTAGTGTTAGCAATAGTTACGGCACGGTGGCGGTGGAGAAGGCGGGCCCAAGTTTGGGTAACAGCCCAGGGCCCATGGTCTTCTTAATCCGCCACTGACTATAGGTGGCACAAACTACAGGGGAGGACTATATAGGGGACAATCATTGCAGGAGAGCACTATATGGGGGGCACTAACTACAGGGGAGGACTATATTGTGGGCACCAACTACAGGGGAGGACTATATAGGGGGCACTAAGTACAGGGAACGCTACTATCTACAGATGACACTATGGGGAGCACTGTCTTCAGGGGCTCTATGAGAGACACTATAGGGGGTTTTACAGAGGGCAACTATCGGGCAGACCAGCGTAATTAGAACGCTCATTGCCGATAATTGCCCTGTGTTAACAGGGCAGCGATCAGTAGATGAACGAGCAAATGCTCGACCATCTGCTGGTCTTATAATTTAAAAAAAGTTAAATATTATAATTGTCGGCAGCATATCTCCTTGGAGTAACGACCGCTTGTCCCCAACCATAGCTCCGTGTGACAGGAGCAAACGAGCGCCGATCAACGATGTATCGTTGATAGGCGCTCGCTGAATCGCCTGAATATCGGCAGGTGTAAAAGGCCCTTATCTACAGGGGGCTCTATGAGGGGCACTTTCTACGAGGGACACTGTGTGTGGTGCATTACTTTACAGTGTTTGACACAATTTTATTCATGGACACAGTGTATTGTACTATTATATTCAGGGGCACAATCCAGGAGCACAGTGTATAGTACTATTATATTCAGGGGTAGAGTGTATAGTACTATTCAGGAGCACAGTGTATAGTACTATTATATTCAGGGGCGCAATGTATAGTACTATTATATTCAGGGGCACAGTGTATAATACTATTATATTAAGGGGCATATTGTATAGTACTATTATATTCAGGGGCGCAGTGTATAGTACTATTATATTCAGGAGCACATTATATAGTACTATTATATTCAGGGGAGCAGTGTATAGTACTATTATATTCAGGGGCACAGTGTATAGTACTATTATATTCAGTGGCACAGTGTATGATACTATTATATTCAGGAGCACAGTGTATAATAATATTATATTCAGGAGCACAGTGTATAGTACTATTATATTCAGTGGTGCAGTGTATAGTACTATTACTGTATATTCAGGGCCACAGTGTATAGTACTATTGTATTCAGGAGTACAGTGTATAGTACTATTGTATTCAGGAGTACAGTGTATGGTACTATTATATTCAGGAGTACAGTATATAGTACTATTATATTCAGGAGTACAGTATATAGTACTATTATATTCAGGAGTACAGTGTATAGCACTATTATATTCAGGAATACAGTGTATAGTACTATTATATTCAGGAGTACAGTGTATAGTACTATTATATTCAGGAGTGCAGTGCATAGTACTATTATATTCAGGAGTACAGTGTATGGTGCTATTATATTCAGCACAGTGTGTAGCACTATTATGTTCGGGGGCACAATGTATAGTACTATTATATTTAGGAGTACTGTTATATGCAGGACAGTGTGTAGCACTATTATGTTCGGGGGCACAGTGTATGATACTATTCTATTTAGGAGCATAGAGTGCGGCACCATGAGAGTTTTATCTTCGTTTATAGGTGCGGAAATGTTGGAAAATTGAGAAGCTGAAGACATCTGAGCAGCAAACTGCAGAAATGGGTCATGGCCAGGAGAAGTCATCATAGAGGACCAAAGAAAAGAGAAAAAGTATGACTCCAATCTGAGAAGTAGTCACCAGTGAGTCACTAAATGTTTATTCTCCCTGTGACTGATCAGTACTATCTTTTTTTTGTGTGTGTGAAACAACAACTCCCAGCATATCCTTACCAGCATTCTGGCTATATAGGGAGGTGTAGTATTATGCTGTACAAACTTAAATGACAGGGGTTAAACTGAATTTTCAAATGATCTCTGTACTGAGCTGCATTTGTGCTTGTGCTGTATTTATGTACTGAGCTTAGTTCTGATGCTGTATATATGTACTGAGCCTGGTTCTGGAGTTATATACATCATAACAACCAAGCTCAATATATATAAACACCACCAAAGAGAAGCTCATAACATATATACAAATCCAGAACCAAGATCAGTACATATATACAGCACCAGAACAAACCTCAGTACATAAATACAACACCAGAACCAAGCTCAGTACATATATACACCAGAACCAAGCTCAGTACATATATACACCAGAACCAAGCTCAGTACATATATACAGCACCAGAACCAAGCTCATACATATATACTCACCAGAACCAAGCTCATACATATATACTCACCAGAACCAAGCTCAGTACATATATACAGCACCAGTACCAAGCTCAGTACATATTTACAGCACCAGTACCAAGCTCAGTACATAACTACAATACCAAAAGCAAGCTCAGTATAAATACAGTACTGAGTTTGGTTTTGGTGCTGTATTTATCTACTGAGCTTGGTTCTGGTGAGTATATATGTACTGAGCTTGGTTCTGGTGCTGTATTTATATGCTGAGCTTGGTTCTGGTGCACTTTATATGTTCTGAACTTTGTTCTGGTGTTGTATAGATGTACTGAGCTTGGTTCTGGTGAGTATATATGTACTTAGCTCTGTTCTGGTTCTATATTTATGTACTGAGCTTTGTTCTGGTGCTGTATATATTAACTGAGCTTGGTTCTGGTGATGTATTTATGTACTTGGCTTTGTTTTGGTGCTGTACATATGTCCTTTGAAGCTTTGTACTGGTGCTGTATATATGTACTGAGCTTTGTTCTAGTGTTGTATTTATGTACTTGTGTAACGTCCGCAGTCGCAGACCACAGACTCCTATCATCCTGCAGACGTCTTCCTCCCCAGAGATGCCAGCACATGCGGCCGTCCTGTCCTGCAGTGTCCACTAGGGTGCGCGCTCGAGCTCATTACAGGCCTTAATGGGCCAGAGCGCACACATGTTTTAGATTGACTGATTGCTCCCATGATCACCCTGGACTATAAGAAGGGCCCTGCCCCTTCATTGCCTGAGCTTTGTTGTGTTTACCCATGTTAGTCTTTGCAAATGGTTCCTTAGTGTTTTCCAGTTCCCAGTGTTCCCGTTCCTGCTACCTGTATCCTGTATCCCGTGCTACCTTGTTCCTGTGCCATTGAGAGTTGGAGTCGTGTTGTGTTGTATACTACATCTGCTGTATTTCACTGCGCCTGGTGTCTGCCTCCTGCCAAGGTCCCATCCGAGCCTGCCATCGCTACTGTCTGTATTGCCACAGTTACCCTTATTCGAACTATTGACTTTGCCAGCTGCTGTCCCGCTACAGCAGTATGGCCCAGTGTGTCTACACACCCACCGTGACAGCTTGGCTTTGTTCTGGTGCTGTGTATATGAACTGAGCTTGCTCCTGGCACCGTATATATATATATATATATATATATACACGGTGCCAGGAGCAAGCTCAGTGTGTATATATATATATATATACACGGTGCCAGGAGCAAGCTCAGTGTGTGTATATATATATATATATATACACACACTGAGCTTGCTCCTGGCACCGTATCTGTGCATTAGCCGGGAGAGTTGTCGCGGCTTACTGCGCACGCCGCACAGTCCTCCACCCTTCTCACAGTCTACAGCCTAACTAAATGGGCCGAGGACGCTTAGGGTATTGAATGTGCGCATATAGGTCTATACGTAATGGGTGAGTTTAATATAATGAGCGTCGGTAGGTAGGTAGGTAGGTAGATATGTACACCTATGTAAATATATACATAGTGTGGAAATCCACACTAAAACATGTGGACAGGGAATTTCTTTTATTTGGAGTCCACTTTAATATAATATAGGGCGTATTTGGAATATTGTAATTGTTTTATTTTATTATTAGAATCATTTTCCATGGCGCGATACACCGCAAAACACTGCGACCCCCTCCTACGCGTATATCTTAGTCCGCAAAACAGGGAACCTGTTGTTAAAAATTTGAATCCCACCCCTGTACACAGAAGACCGTGGGTGAGTCCTGGGCGAGTCCTGGGCAGGGACGTATTTGCCACTAGGCAATGGGAGTGCAGTGCATAGTGCGTCCAGCAAAGAGGGGCGGCTGCAGGGTCGTTTTTTTTCTATTTTTCTAAACCCCTTAACGCACTATCACTTAACTGTACGTGATAAGGGTTAAGAAGAAGTATGGAGCCCGTTCACAGGCTGAGCACGCTGCATACACAGCGGGAGACGGCTGTGTAATACAGCTGACACCTCACTGCAACGGGTGGAATCAAGATCACTTTGATTCCGCCCGTTTAACACCTTAAATCCTGTGGTCAATCGCGACCACTGCATTTAAATTGTTAGAATCAGGGGCGCGCCCCCTCAAACACGCCATCGTATCCCCCCCCCCCCCCCCCCCACGGCATGATCGGCCGTTTACAATGGTTGTTATGGCAGCCTGGGGTTCTAATAAAGGCCCCAGGTCTGCCATCTTTCTACTCCTTTGAAGCCCTGCCTCTGGATCACGTCAGAATCACGATATACTGCAATACATTAGTATTGCAGTATATCATTCAAACGTTTCAGCAATCGCTGCTTCAAGTTCCCTAGGGGGACTAGTAAAAAAAAATAAAAAACTGTTAAATAAAGTTTTTTTTTATGTTACAAAGAAAAACTATTAATAGTTACAAAAAAAAAACTTTCACATTTTTTTCCCTAAATCAATGGTAAAAAAATAAATAAAAGTTAACATAACTGGTATCACCGCGTCCGTAAAAGTCCAAACTATCACAATATAGCATTCTTTAACCCGCTCGGTGAATGCCCGAACACAAATATATATATATATAAAACACGCACATTGCTGTTTTTTGGTCACCTTACCTCTCCAAAAAAAATTTACTGAAAAGCCATCAAAAAGTCGCATATACCCCGTAATGGTATCGGTGAAAACTACAGCTCGCCCTGCAAAATTTAAGCCCTCGCACCGCTAAATTGATGCAAAAATGTAAAACGTTATGGCTGTCAGAATATAGCGACACAAGTTTTCTTTAAATTAGCAAATAGTTTTATTTTTTTTTAAAGTGGTAAAACATAAAACAAAACATAAATTTGGTGTTGCCGTAATCGTATCAACCTGTAGAATAATGTGAATATGTAATTTTTACCGCCTGATGGATGCCGTAAAAAAAAATCCCCTAAAAAATTGTGTAATCGCTGTTTTTTGCCCATTTCACCCCACAAATATTTTTTTTCCAGCTTCCCAGTACAAGAAATAATGGCAATAAAAACTACAACTTGTCCTGCAAAAAACAAGCTGCCATATGGCTATAATCGACGGAAAAATAAAAACATTATAGCTTTTGGAATGTGGGGAGGAAAAAACAAAAGTGAAAATCTGAGAAATGGCTAAGGAGGAAAGGGGTTAAAGGGGTTTTCCCATCAGAGACATTTATGGTAAAACCAACAAATAAATGGGTATGTATATGGCAACTAAATAATGAAAACATGAAAAGTAGCACAATTTTTTTTTGTACTACATGTACAGAATTAAAATCATTGAAAATAGAACACATTCTAAAAATTACTTCTAAAGGGGGAGTTAGTCACCCTTCTAAGTAACCAAACAAAAGCCCCCACAGTACACCAGAACCCCTCAACTTATATAGCTAACCATAAACAAATAAAAAATATCCCTGAGGAAGCCACATTGTGGCGACACACGTGGGGTTTTCAGTCCTCCTGTCCCTTCCTAGGATACTATGCTGCACATTTTCACATATTCTGGTATTTATTACCTATCTGCTTGATTTCTTTATGGTTAGCTATGTATGTTGAGGGATTCTGGTGTACTGTGGGGGCTTTTGTTTGGTTACTTATCAGGGTGACTAACTCCCCCTTTAGAAGTCATTTTTAGCATGTGTGCTATTTGAAATTATTTTGATTCTATACATGTGGTACTTCTGTTGAAATAAAAGATTTTTGTGCTACTTTTCATGTTTTTATTATTATTATACCCATTTCTTTGATGGTTTTGCAGTTTGTGGTTCATAGGGTATTTGGATTGTGGGATTGCCGAGGGTATGCCGGTTTTGGAGATGAATCTTTTATATGTTATATTCTATAACTCAGATTAACTTGAAACTTTCCCAGGCACAGGCATTACTTAATGCAGGGGCGTAGCTAGGGGGGGCAGGCAAGGCATGTGCCCCGGGCGCAACTTAGAGGGCGGCGCCAGCGCCACCCCCTCCTGAACTATAATTGTACCTGCATCTATAGGACACAGGTACAATTAGAAGCAATGAATGGCCGGGTACGTTCCGTGTCCGGCCATTCAGCGCTTTGCTACGAGTGAAAGGTGGTGAATGACAGGGAAAGTCATTCTGCCCAGCCAATCAGCGCCTTTCATAGACGCTTCATTCCACCCCAGGAGACCTGCGCAGAAGAGAGCAGGTCTCCATTGCTGCCGGACGGGATTAAGGTGGGTATAAATAGTTTATTTTATTGTAATAAAAAAAGTGTGTGGCTTTATCTACCCCCTGTAGATAAAGCCACACACTTTTTTTTTATTACAATATCTACCGGGGGGGGGGGGGAGGCCTATCTATGGAGCACTCTATACAGGGGTGGGCTATATCTACAGGGGGCTCTATATATGGGTGTGCTATCTGTGGAGCACTATATACAGGGGTGGGCTATATCTACAGGGGGGCTATATACAGGGGTGAGCTATCTGTGGAGCACTATATACAGGGGTGGACTATATGTGGAGCACTATATACAGGTGTGGGCTATATCTACAGGGGGGCTATATAAAGGGGTGGGCTATCTGTGGAGCACTATAGGGGGAGCTATTTGAGGGACACTATATACATGGGTTGGCTATATGGGGGCACTATCTACAGGGGGCTCTATGGTAGGCACTATATACAGGGGGCACTGTGTGTGTGTGGGGGGGACGACACAGTGTTTGGTATGCTATTATATTTAGGGGCGTAGTGTGTGGGATAATGAGAACTTTATCTTTGTTTATAGGTGTAGAAATGTTGGAAAAGTGAGAACCTGAAGACATCTGAGCGGCAAACTGCAGAAATGGGCTGTGACCAGGAGAAGTCATCATGGAGGTCTGGACCGGATGGAGAAAAAGAACTAGAATCTGAGACGTCACCGGTGAGTCACTTAATGTAAATGTTTATTCTGCCTCTAATCAGTAATGTAGTCACTGTATGATCTGCAGCGAGATGATGGGTGCTATGATTATGATATGATTTATTTTTTGTGAAACAGCATCTCCCAGCATATCCTTACCATTTTTCGGGCCATGCTGGGAGCTGGAAACAAATTAGTGCAAGCCTATACAGCAGGGGTTGCACTATATTGAGCTGTACTTGTGCTGGTGTTGTATATATGTACTGAGCTTTGTTCTGGTGCTGTGTATATGTACTGAGCTTGGTTCTGGTATTGTGTATAGAACTCTATTGCTTGTAAAATGTACAAATGTTTTTATGCTCGAGTTACATAAAAAAAATGTGGAAAAGGAATGACACGTCATTGATTTGTAGAGAAAACAAACATGGCGAGGGGGAAGGAGATGTCGGGAAAGAGGTTTGGGGGGGCGCCAAACTGAATCTTTGCCCCGGGTGCTGGAGAACCTTGCTATGCCTCTGCTTAATGAGACCATCCCTGGATTATCTAAAGCCTCTCACAAATTTGTATCCTTTTTTTTCCTGGCAGCCAAAATTGCTATAGCTACATCCTGGAAAAGTCCTGTAATTCCTCTTCATCTTGTTAAAACTAAACGGAATTGGATTATGGTCAATGACCGTTTACAATGTATGGTCACAGATAAGGAAGAGCTCTTCCTTCAAGTTTGGCAGCCATGGCTCAGTTATATAGGGACGATCTCTTAGGTTAATTTTGCCTAGGAGACATTTGACCCTCATTCTCCTACTTTTCCCCCCTCTTTTCCCTTTTTCTCTCACTCTCTTTTATCACTTTACCTTTTTTGAACTGTTGCAATATTCAGAATATATTTGTTTGTCATGATTAAATCTATGGGGTCTGACCCCCGGATGCTGATTGTATTGTTTGATGTACAGTTTATCCTTTTGAAAATCTTCAATAAAAATGATTGAGACGGGTATGTGGCATTCGTATTTTTGTCGTTCCCGTCTGGGATAGTTATCAGAGACATTTATGACATAGCCAAAGGATATGTCATAAATGTCAGATAGAGGCGGGTCTCACCTCTATCTCTAGAATGGGTCCCCATAAACCCCGTTCTACTGCTATGTGTTGTAGCTGAATAGTGTAACTTCCGACCATGAATTACGAAAACAGCGTAGCTCGCTGAGCTAGGCTATTTACGTAACTCTCATAGTAGTGAATGTCCGTTACGGAAGCAGCGTAGCATGCGATCTACAATGTTTCCGTAACTATCATTTAGTTCTATGGGATTTACGGAAACAGTGTAGCTCAGCGAGCTACGCGGTTTTCTTTTTCGTGGTCGGAAATCACACGCTTCAGCCGCAACACAGAGAGGTAGAACGGGGTTTAGGGTGCCCATCTAGAGATGGGGGCGGGTCCCAGAGGTGGGACCTGCAACTATCTGACATTTATGACATATCCTGGGGATATGTCATAAATGTCTCTAAAACCCCTTTAAGTTAACTTGTGAACTGACCGACCAGCCGTCAGGTCACTCACAGGGCAGGGGGGGGGGGGTTTTAGTGGGCTTCACCAGCTCTCCTCAGACTGTAAGGCTGGATTCACACGAGCACATTACGTCCGTAATGGACGGACATATTTCGGCCGTAAGTCCCGGACCGAACACACTGCAGGGAGTCGGGCCCCTAGCATCATACTTATGTACGATGCTAGGAGTCCCTGCCTCGCTGCCGGACAACTGTCCCGTACTGTAATCATGTTTTCAGTACGGGACAATAGTTCCACTGAGAGGCAGGGACTCCTAGTATCGTACATAACTATGATGCAAGGAGCCCGGCTCCCTGCAGTGTGTTCGGTCGAGGACTTGCGGCCGAAATACGTCCGTCCATTACGGACGTAATGTGCTCGTGTGAATCCAGCCTAAGACACTCCTTCTGTTAATTGATAGGCCAGAACTGCTCACATGAGCAGCTGTGGCCAATTCGAGAACAGTGGGTGTGTCTTGGAAACAGTCTAAGAAGCGCTGTGGGGGACAGACGGCAGAGCAGTTCAGGAGGGCATCGCAGCAGGTCAGGTAAGTAAATGTTATGTCTAATGTAATGTACGGCCTTCAATTGTATGTGCGTCCTTAGGAAGCGGGTACAATTGAAAGCAGTGGTGAGGCAAGGGACCCATTAGTTCCCTTCCTCATCATTTTGCCGTCGTTCCACTGGTGCTTGACTGATCAGAAAAGAACAGGCCTGCATCAATGGAAACCTTATTCCGGAGCCTTCCCACACTAGTAACTCCTAGCGTGGGGACTCCGTTCTATCTGAAGGATTCCTCGCACTAGGTTTATAGTGGCGCACTCACCCTAAATGCGCCAAAATTCTGGCGCATCTAGGGTGATCCTGCGTCACTTACAAAGCTTAGTAAACTAAGCAGTGACAGCTCTAATATGTCATTTGTTCGTTTACATCATGTGGTGGCCGGTTACCGAACTTCATTGGCCTACTTTTAAAAGTAGGCCAATGACCCGGGGATAACCTGGGACCACGTGATGTAAACTAACCAATGACAGCTTAGAGCTATTCCTGCTTAGTTTATGGTCACAAAACCAGGAAGGTAAGTATTATAATGGTTTTGCTTTTTTACTTATTAGTGTTACTAATGTTCTCTTATTTTACAGGTTCGGTCGTTGGCCTACGTCGGATTCGAGGACTACTTTGACGCCATTTTTATTTTCAATAAATTTGTTAACGAGGGTTGTTTTAACATGTGTAAATGTCAGTTTCAGAAGCAGCGTAGCATGCGAGCTATGCTGCTTCCCTAACTGACATTCACTACTATGGGAGTTACGGAAACAGCCTAGTTCAGCGAGCAACGCTGTTTTTGTAATCCATTGTCGGAAATCACACTATTTAGCTAAAACACAATATTTTGTTAATATTTCAATAAAATATTTTTTCTGTGTCTGTATTTTTTCTTAACTTTATTACTGTTGCTTTAGTAATGGCGGCTGTCTGATAGACAGAGTATTACTAAGGTGGGGCTTAGTGTTGGCTGGTGAAGAGGCTAGCACTGACCCTCCTTTATTACCCAGGTACCCGCCATCACCAGGGGTGCCTGGAAGAGCCGAGTACAATCCAGTATCCGACCATCTGAAGTGATGGTCGGGTCTGGGGTAGCTGCAGGCTGGCAGGATTAGGCTGGTTAGCCCAAGAACAATGGGCCTTCCCACCCTGGTGTTGCTAGGCTGTGGCTGCTTTATTATTTCTGGCTGGTTATGAGAAATGGGGGGGACCCCCACGTAGTTTTTTAAAAAAATAAATAAATTTATAAAAAGCACCATGGGCGCCCCCTATTTTTCATAACCAGCCAGATACAATAAAACAGCCGTAGCCGATCGTTACCAGGGTGGGAAAGCCCATTGTTATAGGGAGGTTCATAACAACCACAGTCTATATAGAGACCATGAACCTCCATATAACAACTCCATTCTAGTCAGTGCAGTAGTGAGACAGCTAGAATGGAGGACCTCCCTATAACAACTACAGTCTATACAGAGACAAAGAACCTCCCTATAACAACTACAGTCTATACAGAGGCCGTGAACCTCCCTATAATAACTCCATTCTAGTCACTGCAGTAGTGAGACAGCTAGAATGGGGATGCCGTATAGAGGACCTCCCTATAACAACTACAGACTATACAGAGACCATGAACCTCCCTATAACAACTACAGTCTATAGTGAGACCATTAACCTCCCTATAATAACTAGTCTATTCAAAGACCATGAACCTCCCTGTAACAACTAGTCTATACAGAGACCATGAACCTCCTTGTAACAGTCTATACTGAGACCATGAACCTCAATATAAAAATTACAGTCTATACGGAGACCATGACCCGCCATATAACGCCTACAATCTATACGGAGACCATGAACCTCCATATAACAATTACAATCTATATGGAGACCATGAACCTCCCTGTAACAACTACAGTCTATACTGAGACCACAAACTTCCCTATAACAACTACAGTCTATACTGAGGCGATAAACCTATATATATATATATATATATATATATATATATATATAAAACTACAGTCTATACTGAGACCATGAACCTCCATTTAACAACTACAGTCTATGCAGAGTCCATGAACCTCCCTATAACAACTACAGTCTATGCAGAGTCCATGAACCTCCCTATAACAACTACAGTCTATACGGAGACCATGAACCTCCATATAACAATTACAATCTATATGGAGACCATGAACCTCCCTATAACAACTACAGTCTATACAGAGACCATGAACCTCCCTATAACAACTACAGTCTATACAGAGACCATGAGACCTTCCTGCAACAGCTACAGTCTATACTGAGATCATGAAATTCTCTGTAATAGCTACAGTCTATACATAGACCACGAACCTCCATATTACTACAGTTTATACTGGGACCATGAACCTCAATATAATAACTACAGTATGATATGAATGAGAGAAATGAAAATGCGGCACTCACCTGTTTGCAATTCTTCTTAACTTTATTATGTCATCTTGGCAAGGGTAAAAGCATTACAGGGAGGACAGCAAGTTGTAGGTGCCTACAACTTGCTGTCCTCCCTGTAATGCTTTTACCCTAGCCAAGATGACATAATAAAGTTAAGAATTGCAAACGGGTGAGTGCCGCATTTTAATTTCTCTCATTCATATCATACTACAAGACCGTCTGTTTTTATGCTGAGCACCGCCCGAAGTTTGCTTAAAGGACCAGTGTCACGGAAAAAAAATTTTTTAGATCAATTTTACTTTAGTGTGTTATTAACCGGTTAAGGACTAGGCTAAATGACCAGAGCAAATTTCACAATTTTGATATGCGCTTCTTTAGATGATTATAACTGCAGGTGAATAAAGTTCATCTTTGAATTTTACACTCTTTTTAAAGGACAGATAGGGCTTTGTTTTAGTGGCATTTGTCAGTATATATCATTTTTATTTTTTTCTCTAAAGTGGGCAAAATTGGAAAAAAATGCAAGAATTTAGCAATTGCGTCAGTTTATGCCTTCAAGGGGTTTATCATATTTTTAGACAGTCCAGTTTTCTTCTGAAAGTTTCTTGAATAAGAGGGAACAAAATAAAATTAGACATTTTTTACCAATTGCGCCAGTTTATGCTAGCATTTTTCCACACACAGTATAGACCACGGACAAAATTAATCTCCTTTCACATTCTTCCACTTCTCCCGTGCATGGGGATACCAAATATGTGTGCCTTATTCACTGTGCGGGCACGTGCCAGGGCTTGGCATAAAAGGAGGCTTTTTGGCCTTTTCGGTCCAGGAATTTTGCATTTGATTTTATAGCCGCATACTGTTTTCTGGGGGGTGTAATGCTGCTGAAACATTAGAATCACCCCATAAATGACTTCATTCACGCAAGTAGACGCCACAAGGTTTCCGTCAAGGGGTTTATCATATTTTTAGACAGTCCAGTTTTCTTCTGAAAGTTTCTTGAATAAGATGGAACAAAATAAAATTAGCTTTTTTTTAGCAAATGCGTCAGTTTATGCTAGCATTTTTCACACATAGAATGGACCACGGACAAAATTCATCCCATTTCACATTCTTCCACTTCTCCCGTGCATGGGGATACCAAATATGTGTGCCTTATTCACTGTGCGGGCATGTGCCAGGGCTTGGCATAAAAGGAGGCTTTTTGGTCCAGGAATTTTGCATTTGATTTTATAGCCGCATACTGTTTTCTGGGGGGCGTAATGCTGCTGAAACATTAGAAACAACCCAAAAATGACTTCATTCACACAAGTAGACCACACAAGGTTTGCTTCAAGGGGTTTATCATATTTTTAGCAAGTCCAGTTTTCTTCTGAAAGTTTCTTGAATAAGATGGAACAAAATAAAATTAGCTTTTTTTTAGCAAATGCGTCGGTTTATGCTAGTATTTTTCACACACGGTATAGACCACGGCCAAAATTAATCTCCTTTCACATTCTTCCACTTCTCCCGTGCATGGGGATACCAAATATGTGGGCCTTATTTATCACATAGAGATGTAGGAGGGCGGACGATAGAAGAAGCTTATTTCACAAATCGCTTTTTTTCAAAGCTGGTTTTACAAAACTCAACAGAGTTTCTATAACACTTCCAAAATATCTTCTCTTGAAACAGAAATCCCAAAATATTCATCTAGGGGTATAATGGGAATTTATATTTTGGGGTTTTCTAAAATAAGAAATTGCAGGTTTATGCAAATGGAGCTCTCCAGCAGATGAACTTTAGAAAACATCAAACATAACATCCACCCCTCACCCATTCCCTCCCTCACCCTTGGAGTAAAATCAGGGGGAAAATAAAAAAGTAATGTAGGGCAAATATATTTTCAACAAATTAACTAAAATCTAATAATTCAGAACAGTGTGGTATTTTTTAAAACATGGCTTACTGCACAGGCCTGGTTGCGAGGGACATGAGGGACAGAAATATCGGGAATCTTTGAGGTGCCCGTCTTTTCTGCAGACGCGGCACTTTTTCTGGGGGTTGCTTCTGGTTGGTGTTGGGGGAACAGTCAGTCGCGTGACATCCTCAGACTGGGGGCATTCTCGGGTGTCCTGAACATCAAATAATAATCCTTCAATAATCTGCCTCTGTTTTTTTTGTAGAGCACAAATGAGTTGTGGATTGCCACCTGTAACAAATAAATGGCCACTTTTTTTTACCAGGTTTTTGTTTTTCGCTTCACTAAATAGGGCTGTAAAACCTGGTCGCTTAAATCCACCCCCCCCCCCATGTACTTATTATATCCGGACACGCTCACTGGTTTGTGCTTGTCTGATGTTGCCCCTCTTTCCCTCACTGCCACTGTTCCTGCGGTATGAATCGTGCTTAGCACATACACGTGTAGGAGGGACTACCGCGATAGGAATTAAGTGAACAAGACACACCGTCTTTTGGGTAACTTCTTTACTGTAGCGAGCAAATAACAGCAACTTCTTCTTTATGGAGCAGACAGGAATCCTGAGGTTGATGACTTCGATCCCGCTGGAAGTCCCCCGGAGAGAGGTTGTGCCTGACCCCACGTTGCCGGCTTGGCTAAGGATACGCCGCTGTCAGTCACGGCGGGAGCTACCCACTACTGACAGCCTATCCTAGGGTAAGAGTCACACTCTCGGCCCACGGATCGCGTCGTGGGAATCAGCGACTAACGTACCTACTAGCACCGTCACGGGTCCTTGCGGAGCTATCCGCTAACTTTCATGACAACCCTCTCTCTCCTCAGTCGGTAGTCCGAACGGTGGACACCCTAGGATGCAACTGAACTGGCGGGCTGACGCTAAGGGTTACACGAAGTCCAGCTAATAGTCCAACAAAGTCCCGTCAACCCGACCGTTCCTTCTGTCTGCTCCTATTCCAACAAGATTCATAAACAACAGTTCCATGCAAGTATTACATGCGGTGCTCTAGCTATAACAGTTCCATGCAAGAGTGACACGCGGTGCTTTATCTATAACAGTTCCATGCAAAAGTGACACGCGGTGCTTTATTTATAACAGTTTCATGCAAAAGTGACACGCGGTGCTTTATCTATAACAGTTTCATGCAAGAGTGACACGCGGTGCTTTATCTATAACAGTTCCATGCAAAAGTGACACGCGGTGCTTTATCTATAACAGTTTCATGCAAGAGTGACACGCGGTGCTTTATCTATAACAGTTCCATGCAAAAGTGACACGCGGTGACTGAGATAGCAAGTCCTCTGCCTTTGGGCCTTTCTGTGAAAGTGTTGTTTGTCCCTTTTGAGACTATTCCTTTGAGAGTAAGGTGGCGGTAGTTAGCGAGGGACGTCACGCCAGAAACGGTCACAGACTAGGACACGGGCACTTTGGTCATGGCGGGAATCTAGTTCTTGGTCAGGGGTCTTAAGGTCTGGGCACGGTACCTGTGGCTGTTGGCACACTCCTTGTGCTTTGGCCGGTCCTCTGTCCTCCTCCTGGATTTCCTCAGACACCCGTGCTGTCCTTCTTCCTCTATTCTGAGGCTGCAGCTGAGAGCCCACGTGCTGTCAGGCTCCTCTCTTCTCTATTCCGGTGCCTTCCTGCACCTCTCACTTCGCAGTACACCTCTTCTCTCTCGTTCCCTCTTCGTACCGCTCCTTCTTCACCTCCTCACTACTGCTCTCTCCCTCGCTCCTCTTCGCGCCACTCGGTTGCTCCGCCCCCTCCTGTTTGGCGCGCTCTCTCCCTCTCTCCTTCCCGCGCGCACATACTCTCCTCCTCTGTCCTCCCTCTTGCTCCCGTCACGGCCCCTCCTTCTCCTGCTTTCCTTCTCTCTCTCCTGGAGCGTCTGCGATGGCCGTCGGCACCGCGGCCGTTTCCATGGCGACCAGGACGCTCCTCCGCCCGACTCCTGTGCCAAAGACCGGCGGTGATTTCCTGTGGGGTTCCCCCTCCAAGAGGACAGGTAAGTGCACCCCTTACACACGTCTTTGCGATCCCTGAACTTGACCGCCAGCAATTCCTCAGATGCATAAGCACAGGAGTCCCCCTTTACCATGCGCTTCCCCACTAATTGCTGTGGAAAACCAATTCGGTTTTTGCACATGGTACCACATGCCCCAGTCCTTGCAGCATGCAAATGCCTAAACAGGGGCACACTGGAATAAAAATTGTCGCAGTACAGGTGGTACCCCTTGTGAAGCAGAGGCTGCATTATCTCCCACACAATTTTGCTGCTGGTGGAAAGATCAGGGGGGCATCCAGGAACATTTATCATAAATCCTGAAGGCGGTGGTATATCCTGACCCGCTTTCGCACAGTTTATAAAGCTTAACGCCATATCTTGCCCTTTTGGAAGGTAGATATTGGCAAAAGCTAAGTCTGCCATGGAAGTTGAGGAGGGATTCGTCCACACTTACATTCTGCTCAGGGGTGTAGAGTTGCAGAAATAAATTATTCAGGGAATTTATTAGCGGTCTTATTTTGAACAACCGATCCCGGTTTGCATCGGTACTTGGGGGGGCCTGTGCGTTGTCGTTGAAGTGGATGAACCTCATTATTGTCTCATAACGAGACCTGGGCATTACTGCAGAATATACTGGGGTGGCTTGGGCGGGTCTTGTTGACCAGTAAGACCTAATGGATGGCTTTTTGACAATACCCATATTTAGGGTGAGCCCCAAACATTTTTTTAATTCCTGCAAATTGGTGGGCGTCCAATCTCTGGCATGGGTGGATGAAGGTTTCTGCATTATATATTGAGTGGCATATAAATTTGTTTCGTGGACAATCTGATTTAGGATGTCGTCCGTTATAAATAAATGGAAGTAATCCATTTGGACAAAATTTGTATTGTCCACGGTTATGCCAGGAGTGGCAGTAAATCCGTGGATTCTAGGCCCAAAAGATGGGGCAGGTGCCCATACAAGAGCCTGGACTGGAGGGACCAGGCTGTCCCGTGCTACAGCACTACTTGGCCCTGCGCTTTCATGTTCTGCAGTTTCAACTGCATCAGGGACAACGTCCCCTGAAGATGAACCTGAAGTGAAGCTGTCATCGTCACTGCCCAAAACAGGTTCCATCTCTGACGCCATCTCTGATGCGGTCTCCGACTCAGACCACAGCATGGCGTATGCCTCTTCGGAGCTAAACAACTTCCTCTCCATAACGTCACTAACACTAAACAAATTTTTATTTTTTTTATATTTTTTATAAAACACACAAACTAACTGGTATATATATATACACTACCGCTAACAAAAAATAAACCGCTATTGCTATATATATTACATATATGTGGATATATATATAATTATATACTCCCTACCTGCCTATTCTAATAGAATAAAAGAAAGAAAGGTCGATAGATAGATAGATAGATAGATAGATAGATAGATAGATAGATAGATAGATAGATAGATAGATAGATAGATAGATAGATAGAAATCTATCTATACAGAGAATGTTTTATAGTGTAACTGTATTTTTTTGTAACTGTATTCTTCTGGCAGTCTCTTCTTCTCTTCAAACTGAAACAATGTTTGAGGAGAAGAAAAGAGGCAGGAGATTTGCTGCCAGAAAAGTCAAAATAAAAAAAATGTGGTCGCTGTGATAGGTTTTCACAGCGACCACATGTTCAGGGACCATCAGATTGGTCCCTGATACTCTGCCCAGTGCCCAGAGCTGTTGGTAACAGCGTGGGCACAGGGCTGTGTGCACGCAATCGTGTGCACACTGTTTTATACGCAGAAATGCATGTGATCGCTGTGATTGGTTGTCACAGCGATCACATGTTCAGGGGCCAAAAGATTGGCACCTGACATTCTGCCCAGTGCCCATGGCTGTTAGCAACAGCCAGGGCATAGAGCTGTGTGCACGCGATCGCGCGTGCACAGTCTCTGAAGTGCCGCCGTAATTAGTCTATATGGCGGACTTCAGAGACCCTGACCGCTGGCCGTATAAATACAGCCATCGGTCGGGAACCTGTTAAACATTTTTTTATTTATTTGTGTGTTTGTGTTTTACTTTTTTTTATTTTTTCACTTTTTCTTCCCTATGGGGGCTGCCACGTTTTTTTCCATTTCTGTATGTGTCGATTAATGACACATACAGACATGGAATACGGCACATACAGTCCCATAGTGAATGCGAACGGGGCCCGTTCCATCCACTATGCTGTACGCCGTCTGTGTGGGAACGGCGCATGCGCCGCTCCCACACAGTCCAAGTTGAACTGTGCGACGTCCGGCGCCATTTTCCTGTGGACCGGAAGTCGCGGCCGGACAGTAAGATTACTACTTCCGGTCGCGGCTTCCGGACTTGTGCACTTGGAGCGGCGGTAGCAGACGGAGCGGACGGACTGGAGGGAGCGATGGCGGCAGGAGCAGGTAAGTTATTTCTATGTATGTTCGTGTTTTAGTGTGTGTTTACTACTGTATGTTAACCTACTACACTGTGTTAGCTCAAAAAATGGCGACACACAGTGTAGGAGGTTTGACCGTTCAATCCCCTCGTTTCTCCCGGCACTAGCCAGGATAAAGGAGGGGGGATTCTGAGAGCTCACTAGAGCGAGTGAGTTTTCTCAAATTTTGCAGCATAAAGCAATGTGGTTGCTTTACCACATGCAATGTTGCAATTTTGGGAATTGCTCCATCTAGTGACCAGCGCTAGAATCTAATTTATAATATTTCCTGACTCGTGAAAAAAATTAAAAACATTTTTTTCTAGCTACACTTTCCCTTTAAATGAGGAAACCCTGACTCCACTTGCATCTATCTGCCTGTTCCATGCTGTGAAGATTGAGAGTGGTGCCGACTTCCATCTATTGTGCTTGATAATAACTACAGTCTATACGGAGACTATGAACCTCCATATAACAACTACAGTCTATACGGAGACCATGAACCTCCCTGTAACAACTACAGTCTATACAGAGACCATGAATCTCCCTATAACAACTACAGTCTATACTGAGACCATGAACCTCCCTATAACAACTAGTCTATACAAACACCATGAACCTCCCTATAACAACTACAGTCTATACTGAGACCATGAACCTCCCTATAACAACTACAGCCTATACTGAGACCATGAACCTCCATATAACAACTCCATTCTAGTCAGTGCAGTAGTGAGACAGCTAGAATGGAGTTGCTGTATGAAGAAGCTCCTTATAACAACCACAGTCTATACAGAGATCATGAAGTTCCATATAAAATCTACAGGTATTGCACCATGTGTGTAAAAGCATGAATCACATAAGTAAAATCACAGTAAACTTTATGAGCAATTTTAAGTAATTTTCTGGAATTATTTTTCTCTCTTATGCCTAGTTCACACTGCGTTTTTTTAGCGCTGCTTTTGACATGGAAACTGCGTCGGAAACCACGCCAAAATACGGCTGAAGTCGCCTCCCATTGATTTCAATGGGAGGCGGAGGCGTTTTTTCCCACGACCGGAAAAAAAAAGTGTTATGCTCTTTCTTCAGGCGTTTCAGTCTCTGACCAGACCAGTTTTTGTTGCGTTTTTGCTTCAATGGTCGTGACCAGGAGAAAAAAAAACGCCGAAGAGTGCAGGCAGGTCAAAATCTGCGTCAAAATTTTTCAGGAAGATTTTTCTGCCTGCAAAAATCTCTGAACATACCCTTAGTTTACTTTCGCACTACGGTTTTATTATCAATCAGATGATTCGAACGGACATTAACCCCTTAATGACCGCCGTATAGCCTTTTTACGACGGCTGTTCGGGTAGTTCTTCTGAAGCGCCGCCTTTTCACGGCAGCACTTCAGAAGAGCTTTTTCCGCATCTCCTGAAGCCCGTGCTGTTGCGAACAGCCTCGGGCTGCAGGGCAACGACCGGAGACCACTAGCAGTGGTCTCCGATCATATTTAACCCCTCAGATGCGCCGCATCTAAGTGGTTTTTGAGGGAGGGTGCCCCCTCACTCACCCCACTCGTATCCCTCGATAAAATCGCTTGGTGTCAATGGTTTCTATGGCAGCGGGGGGCCTAACAAAGGCCCCCAGGTCTGCCTCTAGTAACTGCATGTTAGGCCATGCCATACTGTTGATGCAGGGATTATCGTCCGATTTGGTTTTAGGCCTTCCCTGGTTGCAGTTGCATAATCCCACGTTTGACTGGAATACTGGGGATCTTACCAAATGGGGTAATGAATGCTTGACGTCATATTTTTCTGTTAATTCTATTTCTCCCCCTGAGGAGGTGAACACGCTACCTGAGTTTGTTCAGGAATTCGCTGATATTTTCTCTAAGGAGGCCTCCGAAGTGTTACCTCCTCATAGAGAATACGATTGCGCTATCGAATTGGTACAAGGAGCTAAGCTCCCTAAGTGTAGGATATTTCATCTTTCTTGTCCCGAACGTGAAGCCATGAGAGAGTATATCCAGGAATGCCTGGCCAAGGGTTACATTCGCCCCTCTACTTCTCCGGTGGGTGCTGGCTTCTTCTTCGTAGGGAAGAAGGATGGTGGTCTTAGGCCATGCATTGACTACCGTAACTTGAATAAGGTCACTGTAAGGAACCAGTATCCCCTTCCTTTGATTCCTGATCTCTTTAATCAGGTTCAAGGGGCCCAATGGTTCTCTAAGTTTGATCTATGGGGGGCGTATAACCTTATCCGCATCAAAGAGGGGGATGAGTGGAAGACTGCGTTTAACACGCCCGAAGGTCATTTCGAATACCTCGTCACGCCCTTTGGGTTGTGTAATGCTCCTGCGGTCTTCCAGAATTTCATAAATGAGATTTTAAGAGATTACCTGGGGGTATTTCTTGTAGTGTACCTTGATGACATACTGGTGTTTTCCAAGCACTTGTCCTCCCACATTGAGCATGTCAGGAAGGTGCTCCAGGTCCTTCGGGAAAACAAACTGTTTGCGAAAACCGAAAAATGTGTGTTTGGGGTACAGGAGATACAATTTTTGGGTCAAATCCTCACTCCTCATGAATTCCGCATGGACCCCGCCAAGGTCCAGGCTGTGGCGGAATGGGTCCAACCTGCCTCCCTGAAGGTGTTACAGTGTTTCTTGGGGTTCGCTAATTATTACAAGAGATTTATTGCTAACTTCTCAGTCATCGCTAAGCCTCTTACGGACCTCACTCGCAAAGGTGCTGATCGCCTCCACTGGCCTCCTGAGGCTGTCCAGGCTTTTGAGGTCCTTAAGAAGTGCTTTATCTCGGCCCCGGTGCTGGTTCAGCCCAACCAAATGGAGCCATTTATCGTGGAAGTTGACGCATCCGAGGTGGGAGTGGGGGCTGTCTTGTCCCAGGGTACCAGGTCCCTCACCCATCTCCGTCCCTGTGCCTACTTCTCCAGGAAGTTTTTCGCCCACTGAGAGTAACTATGATATTGGCAACCGCAAACTCTTAGCAATTAAATGGGCATTTGAAGAGTGGCGCCACTTCCTGGAGGGGGCTAGGCACCAGGTAACGGTCCTTACCGACCACAAGAATCTGGTTTTCCTAGAATCTGCCCGGAGGCTAAACCCGAGACAAGCTCGACGGGCGCTATTTTTTACCAGATTCAACTTTTTGGTTACCTATAGGGCTGGGTCTAAAAATATTAAGGCCGATGCACTGTTGCGTAGCTTCATGGCCAGCCCTCCTTCGGAGGAAGATCCTGCTTGTATTTTGCCTCCTGGTATAATAATTTCTTCTATTGATTCTGATTTAGTCTCTGAAATTGCGGCTGATCAAGGTTCAGCTCCCGGGAACCTTCCTGAGGACAAGCTGTTTGTTTCCCTGCAATTCCGGCTAAGGGTACTTAGGGAAAATCATGACTCCACACTATCTGGTCATCCAGGCGTCCTGGGTACCAAACACCTCATTGCCAGAAACTATTGATTGCCTGCGTTGCCTAAAGACGTTAAGGCCTACGTCGCCGCTTGTGAGGTTTGTGCTAGGTCCAAGACTCCCAGGTCCCGACCAGCGGGCTTACTACGTTCTTTGCCCATTCCCCAGAGACCTTGGACCCATATCTCCATGGATTTTATCACCGATTTGCCTCCATCTCAAGGCAAGTCGGTGGTGCGGGTTGTAGTAGACCGCTTCAGTAAGATGTGCCACTTTGTGCCCCTAAAGAAACTACCCAATGCCAAGACGTTAGCTACCTTGTTTGTCAAACACATCCTGCGTCTCCATGGGGTCCCTGTCAATATTGTTTCGGACAGAGGGGTACAATTTGTTTCATTGTTTTTGAGAGCCTTCTGTAAAAAGTTGGAGATTGATCTGTCCTTCTCCTCTGCCTTCCATCCTGAAACTAATGGCCAAACTGAGAGGACTAATCAATCTCTAGAACAATATTTAAGGTGTTTTATCTCTGACTGTCAATATGATTGGGTCTCATTCATTCCCCTCGCCGAATTTTCCCTTACTAACCGGGTCAGTAACTCGTCAGGGGTCTCCCCCTTTTTCTGTAATTTTGGGTTTAATCCACGGTTCTCCTCCGTTTCACCTGGTAGTTCCAACAATCCCGAGGTAGAGGTCGTTCATCGGGAACTGTGCACAGTCTGGGCCCAGGTTCAGAAGAACCTAGAGGCGTCCCAGAGCGTACAAAAAACTCAGGCTGATAGAAGACGTTCTGCTAACCCCTTGTTTATGGTCGGGGATCTGGTGTGGTTATCGTCTAGGAACTTGCGCCTTAAGGTCCCGTCCAAGAAGTTTGCTCCCCGGTTTATTGGGCCGTATAAGGTCATTGAAGTAATCAATCCTGTCTCCTTCCGACTGGAGTTGCCCCCATCTTTTCGAATACACGACGTGTTTCATGCCTCCCTCCTTAAACGCTGCTCCCCGTCCTTGGCTCCCTCGAGGAAACCTCCTGTTCCCGTTCTCACCCCTGAGGGGGTGGAATTCGAGGTGGCCAAGATTGTGGACAGCAAGATGGTCCAAGGCTCCCTCCAGTACCTGGTCCATTGGAGAGGATACGGGCCTGAGGAGAGGACTTGGGTACCCGCCCGGGATGTTCACGCTGGGGTATTGGTCAGGAAGTTCCACCTTCATTTCCCCAATAAACCAGGTCCACTTAGAAAGGGTCCGGTGGCCCCTCATAAAAGGGAGGGTACTGTAAAGGATCTGCCAGGCACAACTTCTGTGTATACGCCCATAGGTAATCAGTCTGCACCTGAGTCTATGTCTCTGAGACTGACTCCATCTTCCACCACTCAGGATGGCAGGCTTAGGAGTGGGAGAGCCTATCGCAGCCTGGCCAGACGGAGCTAGCTCCCACCCTCTGTCTATTTATACCTGCCTTTCCTGTTCCTCCTTTGCTTGTGATTCTTCTCGTGTGGTTTCCTTGCCCAGCTACAGCTTCTACTATTTGATCCTGCTCCATACTGACCCCGGCTTACTGACTACTCTCCTGCTCTGCGTTTTGTACCTCGTGCACTCCTGGTTTGACTCGGCTCGTTCACCACTCTTGTTGCTCACGGTGTTGCCGTGGGCAACTGCCCCATTTCCCTTAGCTTTGTGTACCCTTGTCTGTTTGTCTCGTGCACTTACTGAGCGTAGGGACCGCCGCCCAGTTGTACCCCGTCGCCTAGGGCGGGTTGTTGCAAGTAGGCAGGGACAGAGTGGCGGGTAGATTAGGGCTCACTTGTCTGTTTCCCTACCCCCATCATTACACCTACAAGGAGCAAAAAAAGACCCTCCTCCTCCTGCACTGTGAGGAGGAGGAGGAGGAGCGAGAGCGCGAGCGACGGAAGACACGGCCATCACTTGGGACACATTACGGTGATGGCCGTGTATTACTGGGACTTCTATGGGACCCGGGCGGCCGGGTAAACGGCCGAAAATAGGGCATGTCCCACTTTTTGACGGCCCGGTTTCCCGGGCCGTCAAAAAAATCGGTCGTGTGAATAGCCCCATTAGGGGTCTATTGTTCCTACTGCAGCCGCGTGACGGCCGTTTTATGGACGGCCGTCACCCGGCCACGACACCCTGTCGTGTGAATAAGGGCTAAGCCTTGTAACGTCCTAGAAAAATAAAAGAATGTTCAAAAAATTATGAAAACAATGTAAACATATGGGATATATGAAATAGTAACTATTTTGTGTGGTATTACTTTCTGTCTTACTGTAAAGGATCTGCCAGGCACAGCTTCGGGGTTAACTCCCAGAACTAATCAGTCAGCACCTGAGAATACATCCCTGAGACTGACTCCTGCTTCCACCATTCAGGCTGGCAGGCTTAGGAGTGGGAGAGCCTATCGTAACCTGGCCAGACTCAGCTAGCTACCCGCCCTCGGTCTATTTAAGCCTGCACTTCCTGTCCCTCGGTGCTTGTGATTCTTTCCTTGTGGTTTCCTGGCCCAGCTACAGCTCCTGCTATTTTTGATCCTGCTCCATACAGACCCTGGCTTACCGACTACTCTTCTGCTTTTCGTTTTGTACCTTGCACACTCCTGGCTTGACTCGGCTCGTTCACCACTCTGGTTGCTCACGGTGTTGCCGTGGGCAACGACCCCTTTTCCTTGCTTGTGTTCCTTTGTATGTTTGTCGTGTTTGACGTGCACTTACTGAGCTCAGGGACCGCCGCCCAGTTGTACCCCGTCGCCTAGGGCGGGTCATTGCAAGTAGGCAGGGACAGAGTGGCGGGTAGATTAGGGCTCACTTGTCCGTCTCCCTACCCCCTGCCATTACATAATCACAAGCCCATACCTAATCTACCCCTGGTCCCTGACACCACTATGGACCCCCGTGAGACCCTGGCTCAGCAAATGCAGGGTCTCTCCCTACAGGTCCAGGCCCTGGCTCAGAGGGTCAACCAGCCTGATGCTACCCTGGTAGTTCCCCTCACCGCACCTCTTGAACCCCACCTCAAGTTGCCCGACCGGTTCTCAGGGGACCGGAGGGCTTTTTTCTCCTTTCGGGAGAGTTGTAGGCTTTACTTTCGTTTAAAGCCTCATTCCTCAGGTTCTGAGAGCCAGCGGGTGGGTATAATTATGTCCCGGCTCCAGGAAGGGCCCCAAGAGTGGGCCTTCTCCTTGGCTCCTGACGCCCCTGAACTTTCCTCCGTTGATTGTTTCTTTTCTGCTCTTGTACTTATTTATGACGAGACCGACAGGACTGCCTTTGCCGAGAGTCAGCTGGTGACCTTACGTCAGGGTAAGAGACCTGTTGAGGAGTATTGCTCTGACTTTAGGAAGTGGTGCGTAGCTTCTCGGTGGAATGACCCTGCCTTAAGGTGCCAGTTTAGATTGGGTCTGTCGAACGCCCTGAAAGACCTGCTAGTTAGCTATCCCTCTTCTGACTCCCTAGACCAGGTTATGGCTTTAGCGGTACGACTTGACCGACGTCTCAGGGAACGACAACTTGAAAGTTTTTGTGTTTTCCCCTCTGACTCCCCCATGATGCCTCACGAGGTCCCGTTGCTTCGCTCTTCCACGGAAGACTCGGAGGTACCTATGCAACTCGGGGCCTCCATGTCCCCCCGACAACGTAGAGAGTTCCGCAGGAAGAATGGTCTCTGCTTCTATTGTGAGGATCACAAGCATCAAGTGAACAACTGTCCTAGGCGTAAGAATAAGCAGCCGGAAAACTTCCGCGCCTAAGTGATCATCGGGGAGGTCACTTGGGCACACAGGTATTTCCCGTAAATATGAAACGTAATAAAATCTTGCTTCCCTTTCAGGTCTCTTTTGGTGGTAGGTCTGCTACCGGCAGTGCCTTCGTAGATTCAGGGTCTTCTACTAATATCATGTCTGTGGAATTTGCTATGTCTCTAGCTATGCCTTTGATTGATTTGCCGAAACCTGTCCCGGTAGTGGGTTTCGACTCCGCTCCTCATTGCTAATGGTTATTTTACACAGCATACCCCTGTTTTTGAACTCCTTGTTGGCTCCATGCATTTGGAGCAGTGCTCTGTACTGTTGATGCAGGGATTATCGTCCGATTTGGTTTTAGGCCTTCCCTGGTTGCAGTTGCATAATCCCACGTTTGACTGGAATACTGGGGAGCTTACCAAATGGGGTAATGAATGCTTGACGTCATATTTTTCTGTTAATTCTATTTCTCCCCCTGAGGAGGTGAACACGCTACCTGAGTTTGTTCAGGACTTCGCTGATATTTTCTCTAAGGAGGCCTCCGAAGTGTTACCTCCTCATAGAGAATACGATTGCGCTATCGAATTGGTACAAGGAGCTAAGCTCCCTAAGTGTAGGATATTTCATCTTTCTTGTCCCGAACGTGAAGCCATGAGAGAGTATATCCAGGAATGCCTGGCCAAGGGTTACATTCGCCCCTCTACTTCTCCGGTGGGTGCTGGCTTCTTCTTCGTAGGGAAGAAGGATGGTGGTCTTAGGCCATGCATTGACAACCGTAACTTGAATAAGGTCACTGTAAGGAACCAGTATCCCCTTCCTTTGATTCCTGATCTCTTTAATCAGGTTCAGGGGGCCCAATGGTTCTCTAAGTTTGATCTATGGGGGGCGTATAACCTTATCCGCATCAAAGAGGGGGATGAGTGGAAGACTGCGTTTAACACGCCCGAAGGTCATTTCGAATACCTCGTCATGCCCTTTGGGTTGTGTAATGCTCCTGCGGTCTTCCAGAATTTCATAAATGAGATTTTAAGAGATTACCTGGGGGTATTTCTTGTAGTGTACCTTGATGACATACTGGTGTTTTCCAAGCACTTGTCCTCCCACATTGAGCATGTCAGGAAGGTGCTCCAGGTCCTTCGGGAAAACAAACTGTTTGCGAAAAACGAAATATGTGTGTTTGGGGTACAGGAGATACAATTTTTGGGTCAAATCCTCACTCCTCATGAATTCCGCATGGACCCCGCCAAGGTCCAGGCTGTGGCGGAATGGGTCCAACCTGCCTCCCTGAAGGTGTTACAGTGTTTCTTGGGGTTCGCTAATTATTACAAGAGATTTATTGCTAACTTCTCAGTCATCGCTAAGCCTCTTACGGACCTCACTCGCAAAGGTGCTGATCTCCTCCACTGGCCTCCTGAGGCTGTCCAGGCTTTTGAGGTCCTTAAGAAGTGCTTTATCTCGGCCCCGGTGCTGGTTCAGCCCAACCAAATGGAGCCATTTATCGTGGAAGTTGACGCATCCGAGGTGGGAGTGGGGGCTGTCTTGTCCCAGGGTACCAGGTCCCTCACCCATCTCCGTCCCTGTGCCTACTTCTCCAGGAAGTTTTTCGCCCACTGAGAGTAACTATGATATTGGCAACCGCAAACTCTTAGCAATTAAATGGGCATTTGAAGAGTGGCGCCACTTCCTGGAGGGGGCTAGGCACCAGGTAATGGTCCTTACCGACCACAAGAATCTGGTTTTCCTAGAATCTGCCCGGAGGCTAAACCCGAGACAAGCTCGACGGGCGCTATTTTTTACCAGATTCAACTTTTTGGTTACCTATAGGGCTGGGTCTAAAAATATTAAGGCCGATGCACTGTTGCGTAGCTTCATGGCCAGCCCTCCTTCGGAGGAAGATCCTGCTTGTATTTTGCCTCCTGGTATAATAATTTCTTCTATTGATTCTGATTTAGTCTCTGAAATTGCGGCTGATCAAGGTTCAGCTCCCGGGAACCTTCCTGAGGACAAGCTGTTTGTTTCCCTGCAATTCCGGCTAAGGGTACTTAGGGAAAATCATGACTCCACACTATCTGGTCATCCAGGCGTCCTGGGTACCAAACACCTCATTGCCAGAAACTATTGGTTGCCTGGGTTGCCTAAAGACGTTAAGGCCTACGTCGCCGCTTGTGAGGTTTGTGCTAGGTCCAAGATTCCCAGGTCCCGACCAGCGGGCTTACTACGTTCTTTGCCCATTCCCCAGAGACCTTGGACCCATATCTCCATGGATTTTATCAACGATTTGCCTCCATCTCAAGGCAAGTCGGTGGTGTGGGTTGTAGTAGACCGCTTCAGTAAGATGTGCCACTTTGTGCCCCTAAAGAAACTACCCAATGCCAAGACGTTAGCTACCTTGTTTGTCAAACACATCCTGCGTCTCCATGGGGTCCCTGTCAATATTGTTTCGGACAGAGGGGTACAATTTGTTTCATTGTTTTTGAGAGCCTTCTGTAAAAAGTTGGAGATTGATCTGTCCTTCTCCTCTGCCTTCCATCCTGAAACTAATGGCCAAACTGAGAGGACTAATCAATCTCTAGAACAATATTTAAGGTGTTTTATCTCTGACTGTCAATATGATTGGGTCTCATTCATTCCCCTCGCCGAATTTTCCCTTACTAACCGGGTCAGTAACTCGTCAGGGGTCTCCCCCTTTTTCTGTAATTTTTGGTTTAATCCACGGTTCTCCTCCGTTTCACCTGGTAGTTCCAACAATCCCGAGGTAGAGGTCGTTCATCGGGAACTGTGCACAGTCTGGGCCCAGGTTCAGAAGAACCTAGAGGCGTCCCAGAGCGTACAAAAAACTCAGGCTGATAGAAGACGTTCTGCTAACCCCTTGTTTATGGTCGGGGATCTGGTGTGGTTATCGTCTAGGAACTTGCGCCTTAAGGTCCCGTCCAAGAAGTTTGCTCCCCGGTTTATTGGGCCGTATAAGGTCATTGAAGTACTCAATCCTGTCTCCTTCCGACTGGAGTTGCCCCCATCTTTTCGAATACACGACGTGTTTCATGCCTCCCTCCTTAAACGCTGCTCCCCGTCCTTGGCTCCCTCGAGGAAACCTCCTGTTCCCGTTCTCACCCCTGAGGGGGTGGAATTCGAGGTGGCCAAGATTGTGGACAGCAAGATGGTCCAAGGCTCCCTCCAGTACCTGGTCCATTGGAGAGGATACGGGCCTGAGGAGAGGACTTGGGTACCCGCACGGGATGTTCACGCTGGGGTATTGGTCAGGAAGTTCCACCTTCATTTCCCCAATAAACCAGGTCCACTTAGAAAGGGTCCGGTAGCCCCTCATAAAAGGGGGGGTACTGTAAAGGATCTGCTAGGCACAACTTCTGTGTATACGCCCATAGGTAATCAGTCTGCACCTGAGTCTATGTCTCTGAGACTGACTCCATCTTCCACCACTCAGGATGGCAGGCTTAGGAGTGGGAGAGCCTATCACAGCCTGGCCAGACGTAGCTAGCTCCCACCCTCTGTCTATTTATACCTGCCTTTCCTGTTCCTCCTTTGCTTGTGATTCTTCTCGTGTGGTTTCCTTGCCCAGCTACAGCTTCTACTATTTGATCCTGCTCCATACTGACCCTGGCTTACTGACTACTCTCCTGCTCTGCGTTTTGTACCTCGTGCACTCCTGGTTTGACTCGGCTCGTTCACCACTCTTGTTGCTCACGGTGTTGCCGTGGGCAACTGCCCCATTTCCCTTAGCTTTGTGTACCCTTGTCTGTTTGTCTCGTGCACTTACTGAGCGTAGGGACCGCCGCCCAGTTGTACCCCGTCGCCTAGGGCGGGTCGTTGCAAGTAGGCAGGGACAGAGTGGCGGGTAGATTAGGGCTCACTTGTCTGTTTCCCTACCCCCATCATTACACCTACAAGGAGCAAAAAAAGACCCTCCTCCTCCTGCACTGTGAGGAGGAGGAGCGAGAGCGCGAGCGACGGAAGACACGGCCATCACTTGGGACACATTACGGTGATGGCCGTGTATTACCGGGACTTCTATGGGACCCGGGCGGCCGGGTAAACAGCCGAAAATAGGGCATGTCCCACTTTTTGACGGCCCGGTTTCCCGGGCCGTCAAAAAAACCGGTCGTGTGAATAGCCCCATTAGGGGTCTATTGTTCCTACTGCAGCCGCGTGACGGCCGTTTTATGGACGGCCGTCACCCGGCCACGAAACCCTGTCGTGTGAATAAGGGCTAAGCCTTGTAACGTCCTAGAAAAATAAAAGAATGTTCAAAAAATTATGAAAACAATGTAAACATATGGGATATATGAAATAGTAACTATTTTGTGTGGTATTACTTTCTGTCTTACTGTAAAGGATCTGCCAGGCACAGCTTCGCGGTTAACTCCCAGAACTAATCAGTCAGCACCTGAGAATACATCCCTGAGACTGACTCCTGCTTCCACCATTCAGGCTGGCAGGCTTAGGAGTGGGAGAGCCTATCGTAACCTGGCCAGACTCAGCTAGCTCCCGCCCTCGGTCTATTTAAGCCTGCACTTCCTGTCCCTCGGTGCTTGTGATTCTTTCCTTGTGGTTTCCTGGCCCAGCTACAGCTCCTGCTATTTTTGATCCTGCTCCATACAGACCCTGGCTTACGGACTACTCTTCTGCTTTTCGTTTTGTACCTCGCACACTCCTGGCTTGACTCGGCTCGTTCACCACTCTGGTTGCTCACGGTGTTGCCGTGGGCAACAGCCCCTTTTCCTTGCTTGTGTTCCTTTGTATGTTTGTCGTGTTTGTCGTGCACTTACTGAGCGCAGGGACCGCCGTCCCGTTGTACCCCGTCGCCTAGGGCGGGTCGTTGCAAGTAGGCAGGGACAGAGTGGCGGGTAGATTAGGGCTCACTTGTCCGTCTCCCTACCCCATGCCATTACATAATCACAAGCCCATACCTAGTCTACCCCTGGTCCCTGACACCACTATGGACCCCCGTGAGACCCTGGCTCAGCAAATCCAGGGTCTCTCCCTACAGGTCCAGGCCCTGGCTCAGAGGGTCAACCAGCCTGATGCTACCCTGGTAGTTCCCCTCACCGCACCTCTTGAACCCCACCTCAAGTTGCCCGACCGGTTCTCAGGGGACCGGAGGGCTTTTTTCTCCTTTCGGGAGAGTTGTAGGCTTTACTTTCGTTTAAAGCCTCATTCCTCAGGTTCTGAGAGCCAGCGGGTGGGTATAATTATGTCCCGGCTCCAGGAAGGGCCCCAAGAGTGGGCCTTCTCCTTGGCTCCTGACGACCCTGAACTTTCCTCCGTTGATTGTTTCTTTTCTGCTCTCGTACTTATTTATGACGAGACCGACAGGACTGCCTTTGCCGAGAGTCAGCTGGTGACCTTAAGTCAGGGTAAGAGACCTGTTGAGGAGTATTGCTCTGACTTTCGGAAGTGGTGCGTAGCTTCTCGGTGGAATGACCCTGCCTTAAGGTGCCAGTTTAGGTTGGGTCTGTCGAATGCCCTGAAAGACCTGCTAGTTAGCTATCCCTCTTCTGACTCCCTAGACCAGGTTATGGCTTTAGCGGTACGACTTGACCGACGTCTCAGGGAACGACAACGTGAACGTTTATGTGTTTTCTCCTCCGACTCCCCCATGATGCCTCCCGAAGCTCCGTTGTTTCGTTCCTCCCCGAAAGATTCAGAGATACCTATGCAACTCGGGGCCTCCGTGTCCCCCCAACAACGTAGAGAATTCCGCAGGAAGAATGGTCTCTGCTTCTACTGTGGGGAGGACAAGCATCAAGTGAACAACTGTCCTAAGCGTAAGATTGCAGCCAGAGAACTTCCGCGTCTAAGTGATCATCGGGGAGGTCACTTGGGCGCACAGGTATTTCCCGTAAATATGAAACGTACTAAGATCTTGCTTCCCTTTCAGGTCTCTTTTGGTGGTAGGTCTGCTACCGGCAGTGCCTTCGTGGATTCAGGGTCCTCTACTAATATCATGTCTGTGGAATTTGCTATGTCCCTTGCTATGCCTCTGATTGATTTGCCTAAACCTGTCCCGGTAGTGGGTATCGACTCCACTCCTCTTGCTAATGGTTATTTTACACAGCATACCCCTGTTTTTGAACTCCTTGTTGACTCCATGCATTTGGAGCAATGCTCTGTACTGTTGATGCAGGGATTATCGTACGATTTGGTTCTAGGTCTTCCCTGGTTGCAGTTGCATAATCCCACGTTTGACTGGAATACTGGGGAGCTAACCAAATGGGGTAATGAATGTTGTACGTCATGTTTTTCTGTTAATTCTATTTCTCCCCCTAAGGAGGCGAATACGCTACCCGAGTTTGTTCAGGACTTCGCTGATGTTTTCTCTAGGGAGGCCTCCGAAGTGTTACCTCCTCATAGAGAATACGATTGCGCTATCGAATTGGTACCAGGAGCTAAGCTTCCTAAGGGTAGGATATTTAATCTTTCTTGTCCCGAACGTGAAGCTATGAGTGTGTATATCCAGGAATCCCTGGCCAAGGGTTACATTCGTCCCTCTTCTTCTCCGGTAGGTGCTGGCTTCTTCTTCGTGGGGAAGAAGGATGGTGGTCTTAGGCCATGCATTGAATACCGTAGCCTGAATAAGGTCACGGTAAGGAACCAGTATCCCCTTCCTTTGATTCCTGATCTCTTTAATCAGGTTCAGGGGGCCCAATGGTTTTCTAAATTGGATCTACGGGGGGCGTATAACCTTATTCGCATCAAAGAGGGGGATGAGTGGAAGACTGCGTTTAACACGCCCGAAGGCCATTTCGAATACCTCGTCATGCCCTTTGGGTTGTGTAATGCCCCTGCGGTCTTCCAGAATTTTATAAATGAGATTTTGAGAAATTACCTGGGGATTTTTCTGGTAGTGTACCTTGATGACATACTGGTGTTTTCCAAGGACTGGTCCTCCCACATTGAGCATGTCAGGAAGGTGCTCCAGGTCCTTCGGGAAAACAAACTGTTTGCCAAAACCGAAAAATGTGTGTTTGGGGTACAGGACATTCCATTTTTGGGTCAAATCCTCACTCCTCATGAATTCCGCATGGACCCCGCCAAGGTTCAGGCTGTGGCGGAATGGGTCCAACCTGCCTCCCTGAAGGCATTACAGTGTTTTTTGGGGTTCGCTAATTATTACAGGAGATTTATTGCTAACTTCTCGGTCATCGCTAAGCCCCTTACGGACCTCACTCGCAAAGGTGCTGATCTCCTCCACTGGACTCCTGAGGCTGTCCAGGCTTTTGAGGTCCTTAAGAAGTGCTTTGTCTCGGCCCCGGTGCTGGTTCAGCCCAACCAAATGGAGCCATTTATCGTGGAAGTTGACGCATCTGAGGTGGGAGTGGGGGCTGTCTTGTCCCAGGGTACCAGGTCCCTCACCCATCTCCGCCCCTGTGCCTACTTCTCCAGGAAGTTTTCGCCAACTGAAAGTAACTATGATATTGGCAACCGCAAACTCTTAGCCATTAAATGGGCATTTGAAGAGTGGCGCCACTTCCTGGAGGGGGCTAGGCACCAGGTAACGGTCCTTACCGACCACAAGAATCTGGTTTTCCTAGAATCTGCCCGGAGGCTAAACCCGAGACAAGCTCGATGGGCGTTATATTTTACCAGATTCAATTTTTTGGTTACCTATAGGGCTGGGTCTAAAAATATTAAGGCTGATGCACTGTCGCGTAGCTTCATGGCCAGCCCTCCTTCGGAGGAAGATCCTGCTTGTATTTTGCCTCCAGGTATAATCATTTCCTCGATCGATTCTGATTTAGTCTCTGATATTGCTGCTGATCAAGGTGCAGCTCCCGGGAACCTTCCTGAGAACAAGCTGTTTGTTCCCCTGCAATTCCGGCTAAGGGTACTTAGGGAAAATCATGACTCCGCACTATCTGGCCATCCAGGCATCTTGGGTACCAAACACCTAATTTCCAGAAATTATTGGTGGCCTGGGTTGCCTAAAGACGTTAAGGCCTACGTCGCCGCTTGTGAGGTTTGTGCTAGGTCCAAGACTCCCAGGTCCCGACCAGCGGGCTTACTGCGTTCGTTGCCCATTCCCCAGAGACCTTGGACACATATCTCCATGGATTTTATCACCGATTTGCCTCCATCCCAAGGCAAGTCGGTGGTGTGGGTGATGGTGGACCGCTTCAGTAAGATGTGCCACTTTGTGCCCCTCAAGAAACTACCCAACGCCAAAACGTTGGCTACCTTGTTTGTCAAACACATCCTGCGTCTCCATGGGGTCCCTGTCAATATTGTTTCGGACAGAGGGGTACAATTTGTTTCATTGTTTTGGAGAGCCTTCTGTATGAAGTTGGGGATTGATCTGTCCTTCTCCTCTGCCTTCCATCCTGAAACCAATGGCCAAACGGAGAGGACTAATCAATCTCTAGAACAATACTTAAGTTGTTTTGTCTCTGACTGTCAATTTGATTGGGTCTCTTTCATTCCCCTCGCCAAATTTTCCCTTAATAACCGGGTCAGTAACTCGTCAGGGGTCTCTCCTTTTTTTTGGAATTTTGGGTTTAATCCACGGTTCTCCTCCGTTTCACCTGGTAGTTCCAACAATCCCGAGGTAGAGGTCGTTCATCGGGAACAGTGCACAGTCTGGGCCCAGGTTCAGAAAAACCTAGAGGTGTCCCAGAGCGTACAAAAAACTCAGGCTGATAAAAAACGTTCTGATAACCCCCTGTTTATGGTCGGGGATCTGGTGTGGTTGTCGTCTAGGAACTTGCGTCTCAAGGTTCCGTCCAAGAAGTTTGCTCCCCGGTTTATTGGGCCGTATAAGGTCATTGAGGTCCTCAATCCTGTCTCCTTCCGGCTGGAGTTACCCCCGTCTTTTCGGATACACGACGTGTTTCATGCCTCCCTCCTCAAACGCTGCTCCCCGTCCTTGGCTCCCTCGAGGAGACCTCCTGTTCCCATCCTCACCCCTGAGGGGGTGGAATTCGAGGTGGCCAGGATTGTGGACAGCAAGATGGTCCAAGGCTCCCTCCAGTACCTGGTCCATTGGAGAGGATACGGGCCCGAGGAGAGGACTTGGGTACCCGCCCGGGATGTTCACGCTGGGGTATTGGTCAGGAGGTTCCACCTGCGTTTCCCCAGTAAGCCAGGTCCACTTAGAAAGGGTCCGGTGGCCCCTCATAAAAGGGGGGGTACTGTAAAGGATCTGCCAGGCACAGCTTCGGGGTTAACTCCCAGAACTAATCAGTCAGCACCTGAGAATACATCCCTGAGACTGACTCCTGCTTCCACCATTCAGGCTGGCAGGCTTAGGAGTGGGAGAGCCTATCGTAACCTGGCCAGACTCAGCTAGCTCCCGCCCTCGGTCTATTTAAGCCTGCACTTCCTGTCCCTCGGTGCTTGTGATTCTTTCCTTGTGGTTTCCTGGCCCAGCTACAGCTCCTGCTATTTTTGATCCTGCTCCATACAGACCCTGGCTTACCGACTACTCTTCTGCTTTTCGTTTTGTACCTCGCACACTCCTGGCTTGACTCGGCTCGTTCACCACTCTGGTTGCTCACGGTGTTGCCGTGGGCAACGGCCCCTTTTCCTTGCTTGTGTTCCTTTGTATGTTTGTCGTGTTTGTCGTGCACTTACTGAGCGCAGGGACCGCCGCCCAGTTGTACCCCGTCGCCTAGGGCGGGTCGTTGCAAGTAGGCAGGGACAGAGTGGCGGGTAGATTAGGGCTCACTTGTCCGTCTCCCTACCCCCTGCCATTACACTTACAATCAGATACATTTAATTTAAAAAAAATGCTAATTTTTGCAAATTTTTCACACATAAATATTACATTTAATGACCACATTTTTTTTAGTAACATAAAGTACAATATGTCACGAGAAAACAATCTCAGAATCGCTTGGATAGGTAAAAGCATTCCCAAGTTATTACTACATAAGGTAACATGTCCGATTTGAGAAAATCGGCTTCATCCTCAAGGCCAGTCCTGAAGGGGTTAAAACATGGAGACACAAAAACAAATAATTTTGAAAAAAGAGAGTGACTTTACTGTGTAAAAGTAGTAAAACTTAAAAAACCTATATAAATATGGTATCGCCGTAATCGTAACGACCCGCTGAATAAAGTAATAAATTATGTTATTTATACGACATGGTAAACGGTGTAAATTTAAGATGCAAACAAGAATGGTGAAATTTCTGTTTTTTTTTTTACCCTACCCCACTAAAAAAGTCAATAAAAAGTTAATCAATAAAAAGGTGCTATTAAAAAAATACAACTTGTCCTGCAAAAAAAAAAGTCCTTATACAGCTGTGTCGACGGAAAAATAAAAAAGTTCCTTGAATGCGACGATGGAAAAACTTAAAAAAATAGCTCGGTCATTAAGGTGTAAAATACCTTTGGTATTAAGGGGTTAAAACCACCATAAAGTTTTTCGTTTGTATCTGTGATCATTGACACAATGTTAAAATAAAAAACTGAAGGCTGCTTCCATTTTTTACTGAAAAAAAAAAGGGAAATGCTGCACATTTTTTCTCAAACACTGAAACCCGACAGTAATGGCCTTCTGTTTTCATTTTAACATTGATGTTAATGATCACGGATATAAACGGAAAACTTTATGGTGGTTTTAATGTAAGTTGTTCTGATCATCTAATGCAGGGGTCTCAAACTCGGCCAGGTAAGTGGGCCGCATATAGAAAAAATGGGAAGTTGACGGGCCGCATTACTTTCAAATTTGATACAATACAAAATTATTGTTAATCAATTAGTTATTTGAACTACTATAACACTATATTACTATAATAATAATACTACATTACTACAATACTACATTACTATAATAATAATAATAATAATAATACTACATTACTACATTACTATAATAATAATACTACATTACTACATTACTATAATAATAGCGCTAGGTTTAAAATTTGAGATATTTCTCCACGTGCTTATTTCAACAATCCAGCTTTCCAGTTTAAGTGTCGCTAAATGCAGTCCGGCGGCTTAGTTAGCACACATGTCAAGATTGGGCAGCCCCTTTTTAGATAGTGCCGCAGTGCCCTCTGTGGATGCTGCCGCAGTGCCCTCTGTGGATGCTGCCGCAGTGCCCTCTGTTGATGCTGCCGCAGTGCCCTCTGTTGATGCTGCCGCAGTGCCCTCTGTTGATGCTGCCGCAGTGCCCTCTGTAGATAATGCAACACACCCCTAGATAAGGCCACAGTGCCCTCTGTAGATAATGCCAGTGTCCTCTTCAGATACTGCCACACACCCACTTGTAGATAATGCCACAGTGCCCTCTGTAGAGGTTGCCACAGTGCCCTCTGTAGAGGCCGCCACAGTGCCCTCTGTAGAGGCCGCCACAGTGCCCTCTGTAGAGGCCGCCACAGTGCCCTCTGTAGAATCCGCCACAGTGCCCTCTGTAGAGGCCGCCACAGTGCCCTCTGTAGAGGCTGCCACAGTGCCCTCTGTACATTCTGCCACAGTGCCCTCTGTAGATGCTGCCACAGTGATGTCAGGGGCTTGCCCAGAGCTGGAGTCCCGGAGCAGAGCCGCTTCTGGCACTCTGCCTGGGATTCCAGCTCTGCTCCTGGCATCACTGTCCATATATGGACAGAGATGTCAGGGGCAACCCCAGAGCTGGAGTCCCAGGCAGAGCGCTAGTAGGCTCTTCCTGGGACTCCAGCTGTGCTCCTGACATCACTGGGACTCCTTCTCTGGGGAAGCCCCTGACATCATTGTCGATGTATGGACAGCGATGTCAGAGGCTCCCCAGAGTCCCGGAGAAGAGCCGATAATAGCGATCTGCCCGGGACTCCGCTCTGGGGAAGACCCTGACACACTGTCCATATATGGGCAGATATGTCAGGGAATTCCGCAGCGTCCCGGAGCAGAGCCTGTACTAGCGCTCTGCCTGGGACTGCGCTCTGGGGAAGAGCCTGACACACTGTCTATATATGGACAGAAATGTCAGTGAATTCCACAGAGTCCCGGAGCAGAGCCGACACCAGCGCTCTGCTCGGGACTCCGGCTCTGGGGAAGCCCCAGACATCGCTGTTCATATGTGGACAGCGATATCAGGGAATTCCACAGAGTCCAGGAGCAGAGCCGACACCAGCGCTCTGCTCCGCTCTGGGCAAGACCCTGACACACTGTCCATATATGGGCAGCGATGTCAGGGAATTCCACAGAGTCCCGGAGCAGAGCCGACACCAGCGCTCTGCTCGGGACTCCGGTTCTGGGGAAGCCCCAGACATCGCTGTTCATATGTGGACAGCGATGTCAGGGAATTCCACAGAGTCCAGGAGCAGAGCCGACACCAGCGCTCTGCTCCGCTCTGGGCAAGACCCTGACACACTGTCCATATATGGGCAGCGATGTCAGGGAATTCCACAGAGTCCCGGAGCAGAGCCGATACTAGCGGCTCTGTGTCCCGCGGGCCGCAGATGACAGCCCCAGGGGCCGCATGCTGCCCGCGGGCCGCGTGCTTGAGACCCCTGATCTAATGGGTAATAAAACCGTAGTGTGCAAGCCCTCAGACTTCTGCAGTGCGGGGGGGGGAAAATCTACATTGCAACATCCTGCAATGTTATCCTAAGGCCGGGTTCCCACCGGTCGGGTACGCTGCATAAAAACTGCACAGTGTATCGGACCTGGAACCCGCAGCACATTCTGTCCGGAAAATCACTTCACCTTGTGGCGTGTTTTTTCAAACAGAATTTATGCTGTGAAAAAAGTGCTCATACTTACCCCCTCCCTCTTCTCTGTGATGATTGGCTGCGGTGGTCACATGGGATGAAACATCATCCCAGGAGCCCGCACTGCAGGAAGAAGGAGAGCATTCTTGGTAAGTATGATTTTTTTTATTTTTTGCATAGTTGCAATTTTTAAAGCGTATTCGCTGTGAATCCGGCGCAAAAGTCGCAACACTTGACTTTCTGTTGCAGCTTTTGCATCCCCATTCAATTCATTAGGGAAAAAAACGCAACAGAAAATCAACGAAAACGCAGCATAAATTGACATGCTGAGGATTTAAAATCCACACCGCAGGTCAATTTATTAGGGAAGTTCACACTGTTTTTTGGCACTGCTTTTCACACGGAAAGCACGCCAAAAAAGTCCAAAATCGCCTCCCGTTGATTTTAAAAAAAGTGCCATATCCTTTCTTCAGGGGTTTCCGTCTCTGAGGCAAAGAAAACATTTTTCGCGGCGGTTTTTGCCCGCGACACTCAATGACCGCGGTCCAAAAACACGGCAAAAAAACGCGGCAAAGAACGTGTAGGCAAGTCAAAATCTGCCACAAAATACCTGAATTTTGAGGCAGATTTTGACCTGCCGCCAGAATACTTGATGCGGTTTCTGCGTCAAAAACAGCACAAACAAACTTCAGTGTGAACTAGCCCTTAACGTTTACACTGCGTTTTTTCCCACCAGCATGGGCATGAGATTTTCTAAAACTCATCCACTCTGCTGCTACTGTAAATGCTGCAGAATTTCAGCACAGAATTCTTTGCATATTTTTGATAGCAAAAAAGTAAATGTAACTTGTGTTTTGCATTGATGTGGAGATATCGCACCTTTATAATCATATATATTATTTCACGGTGTTAACGCTAATTGAGACAAAATTAACCCTTTCCCGACATCCGCAGTATATAAACGGCGCTGTCGGGCAGGGGTACAGTTACAGTTACGTTGCAGTGATAGTGTGGACTCAGGAGCTGAGCCAGCACCATCACCACCGGGTATCAGCTGTGTGCCCAAAGTGCGGTTTATGACAACATATTAGAAATATTTTCTTCCTTTATTTGTTGAGAAAATAAAAAAATTTGAGCTACATCTTATTGAAATTTTTTTAATTATTTTTTATTTTCACTGCCCACTTCTAATAAAAACTTTGAAACACCTGTGGGGTCAAAATGCTCATTACATGCTGTCGTTTCCTAAATGGACTCACTTTTGGGGAGTTTCCACTGTACTGGTCCCTTAGGGGCTTTGCAAATGCGACATGGTGCCGAGAAACCAATCCAGCAAAATCTGCGCTCAAAAAGCCAAATGGCGATCCTTCTCTTCTGAGCCCTGCCGTTTGCCCAAACAGCAGTTTATGGCCACGTATGAGGTATTTCCGAACTCTGGAGAAGTTGCTTTATAAATTTTGGGGGGATTTTCTTCTTTATTACTTGTGGAAATAGATTTTATTTTAGCTAAAATAACATCTTATTGGAAAAATAAAAAAATAAAAATACTTTTACATCCAAATTCTATTAAAAAGTGTGTCCGCGGAAATGAAGGGGAAGCGACGATGGTACGAGCATCGCAGCCCCTTCAAAACTGCAGTTCGGCGGGGCTCCGGGGAGACGGGCCACCACCAATCAGATATTGATGGCTAAGGCTCTATTCACACAACAGGGTCTGAGTGTCGGCCGATAAAAACTGCCATTTTTCCAGGCCGTTTTGCATCCGTTCCAGGCCGCGTTTCAGTTTTTTGACCCGTTTTTCATTCGTTTTTTTCTTTGTCCGTTTTAAAAAAATCGGATTAATTTAATTTGTACATTTTTTGCCACACACTTCCTTCTGTAGATAATGCCACACACTGCCCTCTGTAGATACTGCCACAGCCCCTCTGTAGGTAGTGCCACACAGCCCCCTTGTAGGTAGTGCCACACAGCCCCGCCCCTGTAGGTAGTGCCACACAGTCCCCCCTGTAGGTAATGCCACACAGCCCCCTGTAGGTAATAACACACAGCACCCTGTAGATAATGTCACACTGCCCCCTGTAAACAATGCCACACTGCCCCCTGTAGGTAATGCCACACAGCCCCCCTGTAGGTAATGCCATACAGCCTCCTGTAGGTAATGACACACAGCACCCTGTAGATAATGTCACACTGACCCCTGCAAACAATGCCACACTGCCCCCCTGTAGGTAATGCCACACAGCCCGCCTGTAGGTAATGCCACACAGCCCCCCTGTAGGTAGTGCTACACAGCCATCTTGTACATAGTCACCCCCCATAGATGTAGAGGACGGCTCCAGGAGAAGTCCCTCACTTTACTGTCCATATATGGACAGTGAAGTGAGGGACTTCTCCTGGATCGGAATCCCTGGCCACAGCGGTGGGGTTTCCGCTTCAGAAGTCCCTAACGTCCCTGTGTCCATATATGGACAGTGAAGGCAGGGACCTCTCCTGGAGTGTAATCCCCGGCCACAGCGCTGGGGATTCCGCTTCAGAAGTCCTGGACGTCACGGTGTCCATACATGAACAGTGAAGTCAAGGACTTCTCCTGGAGCGGAATCCCCAAGTGTTGCTGTGGCCGGGTATTGGGGATTTCGCTCCTACAGGGAGCAACAAAATACCCTCCTCCTCACATGCACTTCGCACTTTGAGGAGGAGGGAGAGCGAGCGACGGACGACGTGGACGTCACTCGGAACTCATTCAAATGATGGCCGTGTATTACCTGACCCCATAGACTTCTATGAGGGCCGTGAAAACGGACGAAAATAGGGCATGTCACATTTTTGGACGGCTGGGTTTCCCAAGCTGTCAAAAAAAATCGGTCGTGTGAATAGCCATATTTGGGGTCTATTGTTCCTACTGCGGCCGTGTGTCGGACGTTTTTTGAACGGCCATCACACGGCCAAGAAACCCTGTCGTGTGAATAGGGCCTTATCCTGAGGATAGGCCATCAATTTTTATGGACTGGTAAACCCCTTTGACACCCCAAAAATGATTATTTTATAGAAAGCAGACTCCATGATATTAATTTAACGACATATCAAAGATTAGAAAATCTGCCATGTAAAATGTCTGCAGCATGCAGATGAGTTTTGTAAAATCTCATCTACTTGCCTTGTACTGTAATCCGCTGCAGACTTTGCCTGCGCAAATCCGCAGGTAAAATTTGCCGTGAATCCGCCACATCTAACGTCACCCTAAGGCCCAATTCACACAGAGTTTTCTGGTGCTGATCGTGACGTGGAAACCGCGTCGGAATCAGCACCAATATACAGCTGAAATTGTTGTTTTTCCCGGGCGGCTGGGAGGCAGACAAAGCGTTTTACGCCCGCGAGTTTCTATGAGTAGCTCCATTCTAGTCTTTTCTGTATTGACCTTTCTAGATTGGAATTCCTCCGTGCAAGTCCTTCCTCCAGTAACTCCATTCTAGTCACCTCACTAGTAAATCGTCTACAATGGAGTTTCTATGGGTAGCTCCATTCTAGTAATTTCAGTATTGACCTTTCTAGATTGGAATTCCTCCGTGCAAGTCCTTCCTCCAGTAACTCCATTCTAGTCACCTCACTAGTAAATTGTCTACAATGGAGTTTCTATGAGTAGCTCAATTCTAGTCATTTAAGTATTGACCTTTCTAGATTGGCGTTCCACCATGCAAGTCCTTCCTCCAGTAACTCCATTCTAGTCACCTCACTAGTAAATCGTCTACAATGGAGTTTCTATGTGTAGCTCCATTCTAGTCATTTCAGTATTGACCTTTCTTGATTGGAGTTCCTCCGTGCAAGTCCTTCCTCCAGTAACTCCATTTTAGTCACCTCACTAGTAAATCGTCTACAATAGAGTTTCTATGTGTAGCTCTATTCTAGTCATTTCAGTATTGACCTTTCTAGATTGAAGTTCCACCGTGCAAGTCCATCCTCCAGTAACTCCATTCTAGTCACCTCACTAGTTAATCGTCTACAATGGTGTTTCTATGGGGAGCTCTATTCTAGTCATTTCATAGAAACTCCATTCTAGTCACCTCACTAGTAAATCGTCTACAATGGAGTTTCTATGGGGAGCTCTATTCTAGTCATTTCATAGAAACTCCATTCTAGTCACCTCACTAGTAAATCATCTACAGTGGAGTTTCTATGGGTAACTCTATTCTAGTCATTTCAGTATTGACTTTTCTAGATTGGAGTTCCTCTGTGCAAGTCCTTCCTCCAGTAACGCCATTCTAGTCACCTCACTAGTAAATCGTCTACAATGGAGTTTCTATGGGGAGCTCTATTCTAGTCATGTCATAGAAACTCCATTCTAGTCACCTCACTAGTAAATCGTCTACAATGGAGTTTCTATGAGTAGCTCCATTCTAGTCATTTCAGTATTGACCTTTCTAGATTGGAATTCCTCTGTGCAAGTCCTTCCTCCAGTAACTCTATTCTAGTCACCTCACTAGTAAATCATCTACAATGGAGTTTCTATGGGGAGCTCTATTCTAGTCATTTCAGTATTGACCTTTCTAGATTGGAATTCCTCCGTGCAAGTCCTTCCTCCAGTAACTCCATTCTAGTCATCTCACTAGTAAATCGTCTACAATGGAGTTTCTATGGGGAGCTCTATTCTAGTCATTTCATAGAAACTCCATTCTAGTCACCTCACTAGTAAATCGTCTACAATGGAGTTACTGAGAGTAGCTCCATTCTAGTCATTTCAGTATTGACCTTTCTAGATTGGAATTCCTCTGTGCAAGTCCTTCCTCCAGTAACTCCATTGTAGTCACCTCACTAGTAAATCATCTACAATGGAGTTTCTATGGGGAGCTCTATTCTAGTCATTTCAGTACTGACCTTTCTAGATTGGTGTTCCTCCATGCAAGTCCTTCCTCCAGTAACTCCATTCTAGTCACCTCACTAGTAAATATTCTACAATGGAGTTTCTATGGGGAGCTCCATTCTAGTCATTTCAGTATTGACCTTTCTTGATTGGAGTTCCTCCATGCAAGTCCTTCCTCCAGTAACTCCATTCTAGTCACCTCACTAGTAAATCGTCTACAATAAAGTTTCTATGTGTAGCTCTATTCTAGTCATTTCAGTATTGACCTTTCTAGATTGAAGTTCCACCCTGCAAGTCCTTCCTCCAGTAACTCCATTCTAGTCACCTCACTAGTAAATCGTCTACAATGGAGTTTCTATGGGGAGCTCTATTCTAGTCATTTCATAGAAACTCCATTCTAGTCACCTCACTAGTAAATCGTCTACAATGGAGTTTCTATGGGGAGCTCTATTCTAGTCATTTCATAGAAACTCCATTCTAGTCACCTCACTAGTAAATCATCTACAATGGAGTTTCTATGGGTAACTCTATTCTAGTCATTTCAGTATTGACTTTTCTAGATTGGAGTTCCTCTGTGCAAGTCCTTCCTCCAGTAACTCCATTCTAGTCACCTCACTAGTAATCATCTACAATGGAGTTTCTATGGGGAGCTCTATTCTAGTCATTTCATAGAAACTCCATTCTAGTCACCTCACTAGTAAATCGTCTACAATGGAGTTTCTATGAGTAGCTCCATTCTAGTCATTTCAGTATTGACCTTTCTAGATTGGAATTCCTCTGTGCAAGTCCTTCCTCCAGTAACTCTATTCTAGTCACCTCACTAGTAAATCATCTACAATGGAGTTTCTATGGGGAGCTCTATTCTAGTCATTTCAGTATTGACCTTTCTAGATTGGAATTCCTCCGTGCAAGTCCTTCCTCCAGTAACTCCATTCTAATCATCTCACTAGTAAATCGTCTACAATGGAGTTTCTATGGGGAGCTCTATTCTAGTCATTTCATAGAAACTCCATTCTAGTCACCTAACTAGTAAATCGTCTACAATGGAGTTTCTGAGAGTAGCTCCATTCTAGTCATTTCAGTATTGACCTTTCTAGATTGGAATTCCTCTGTGCAAGTCCTTCCTCCAGTAACTCTATTCTAGTCACCTCACTAGTAAATCATCTACAATGGAGTTTCTATGGGGAGCTCTATTCTAGTCATTTCAGTATTGACCTTTTTAGATTGGAGTTCCTCCGTGCAAGTCCTTCCTCCAGTAACTCCATTCTAGTCACCTCACTAGTAAATCATCTACAATGGAGTTTCTATGGGGAGCTCTATTCTAGTCATTTCAGTATTGACCTTTCTAGATTGGCGTTCCTCCATGCAAGTCCTTCCTCCAGTAACTCCATTCTAGTCACCTCACTAGTAGATCGTCTACAATGGAGTTTCTATGTGTAGCTCCATTCTAGTCATTTCAGTATTGACCTTTCTTGATTGGAATTCCTCTGTGTAAGTCCTTCCTCCAGTAACCCTATTCTAGTCACCTCACTAGTAAATCATCTACAATGGAGTTTCTATGGGGAGCTCTATTCTAGTCATTTCAGTATTGACCTTTTTAGATTGGAGTTCCTCCGTGCAAGTCCTTCCTCCAGTAACTCCATTCTAGTCACCTCACTAGTAAATCATCTACAATGGAGTTTCTATGGGGAGCTCTATTCTAGTCATTTAAGTATTGACCTTTCTAGATTGGCGTTCCTCCATGCAAGTCCTTCCTCCAGTAACTCCATTCTAGTCACCTCACTAGTAGATCGTCTACAATGGAGTTTCTATGTGTAGCTCCATTCTAGCCATTTCAGTATTGACCTTTCTTGATTGGAGTTCCTCCATGCAAGTCCTTCCTCCAGTAACTCCATTCTAGTCACCTCACTAGTAAATCGTCTACAATGGAGTTTCTATGGGGAGCTCTATTCTAGTCATTTCATAGAAACTCCATTCTAGTCACCTCACTAGTAAATCGTCTACAATGGAGTTTCTATGGGGAGCTCTATTCTAGTCATTTCATAGAAACTCCATTCTAGTCACCTCACTAGTAAATCATCTACAATGGAGTTTCTATGGGTAACGCTATTCTAGTCATTTCAGTATTGACTTTTCTAGATTGGAGTTCCTCTGTGCAAGTCCTTCCTCCAGTAACTCCATTCTAGTCACCTCACTAGTAAATCATCTACAATGGAGTTTCTATGGGGAGCTCTATTCTAGTCATTTCATAGAAACTCCATTCTAGTCACCTCACTAGTAAATCGTCTACAATGGAGTTTCTATGAGTAGCTCCATTCTAGTCATTTCAGTATTGACCTTTCTAGATTGGAATTCCTCTGTGCAAGTCCTTCCTCCAGTAACTCTATTCTAGTCACCTCACTAGTAAATCATCTACAATGGAGTTTCTATGGGGAGCTCTATTCTAGTCATTTCAGTATTGACCTTTTTAGATTGGAGTTCCTCCGTGCAAGTCCTTCCTCCAGTAACTCCATTCTAGTCACCTCACTAGTAAATCGTCTACAATGGAGTTTCTATGGGGAGCTATATTCTAGTCATTTCAGTATTGACCTTTCTAGATTGGAATTCCTCCGTGCAAGTCCTTCCTCCACTAACTCCATTCTAGTCATCTCACTAGTAAATCGTCTACAATGGAGTTTCTATGGGGAGCTCTATTCTAGTAATTTCATAGAAACTCCATTCTAGTCACCTTACTAGTAAATCGTCTACAATGGAGTTTCTGAGAGTAGCTCCATTCTAGTCATTTCAGTATTGACCTTTCTAGATTGGAATTCCTCTGTGCAAGTCCTTCCTCCAGTAACTCCATTCTAGTCACCTCACTAGTAAATCATCTACAATGGAGTTTCTATGGGGAGCTCTATTCTAATCATTTCAGTATTGACGTTTCTAGATTGGAGTTCCTCTGTGCAAGTCCTTCCTCCAGTAACTCCATTCTAGTCACCTCACTAGTAAATCTTCTACAATGGAGTTTCTATGGGGAGCTCTATTCTAGTCATTTCAGTATTGACCTTTCTAGATTGGCGTTCCTCCATGCAAGTCCTTCCTCCAGTAACTCCATTCTAGTCACCTTACTAATAAATCGTCTACAATGGAGTTTCTATGTGTAGCTCCATTCTAGTCATTTCAGTATTGACCTTTCTAGATTGAAGTTCCACCGTGCAAGTCCTTCCTACAGTAACTCCATTCTAGTCACCTCACTAGTAAATCGTCTACAATGGAGTTTCTATGGGGAGCTCTATTCTAGTCATTTCATAGAAACTCCATTCTAGTCACCTCACTAGTAAATCGTCTACAATGGAGTTTCTATGAGTAGCTCCATTCTAGTCATTTCAGTATTGACCTTTCTAGATTGGAATTCCTCTGTGCAAGTCCTTCTTCCAGTAACTCCATTTTAGTCACCTCACTAGTAAATCATCTACAATGGAGTTTCTATGGGGAGCTCTATTCTAGTCATTTCAGTATTGACCTTTCTAGATTGGAATTCCTCCGTGCAAGTCCTTCCTCCAGTAACTCCATTCTAGTCACCTCACTAGTAAATCGTCTACAATGGAGTTTCTATGGGGAGCTCTATTCTAGTCATTTCATAGAAACTCCATTCTAGTCACCTCACTAGTAAATCGTCTACAATGGAGTTTCTATGGGGAGCTCTATTCTAGTCATTTCATAGAAACTCCAATCTAGTCACCTCAGTAGTAAATCATCTACAATGGAGTTTCTATGGGTAACTCTATTCTAGTCATTTCAGTATTGACCTTTCTAGATTGGAGTTCCTTTGTGCAAGTCCTTCCTCCAGTAACTCCATTCTAGTCACCTCACTAGTAAATCGTCTACAATGGAGTTTCTATGGGGAGCTCTATTCTAGTCATTTCAGTATTGACCTTTCTAGATTGGAGTTCCTCCGTGCAAGTCCTTCCTCCAGTAACTCCATTCTAGTCACCTCACTAGTAAATCGTCTACAATGGAGTTTCTATGGGGAGCTCTATTCTAGTCATTTCAGTATTGACCTTTCTAGATTGGAATTCCTCCGTGCAAGTCCTTCCTCCAGTAACTCCATTCTAGTCATCTCACTAGTAAATCGTCTACAATGGAGTTTCTATGGGGAGCTCTATTCTAGTCATTTCATAGAAACTCCATTCTAGTCACCTCACTAGTAAATCGTCTACAATGGAGTTTCTATGGGGAGCTCTATTCTAGTCATTTCATAGAAACTCCATTCTAGTCACCTCACTAGTAAATCGTCTACAATGGAGTTTCTATGAGTAGCTCCATTCTAGTCATTTCAGTATTGACCTTTCTAGATTGGAATTCCTCTGTGAAAGTCCTTCTTCCAGTAACTCCATTTTAGTCACCTCACTAGTAAATCATCTACAATGGAGTTTCTATGGGGAGCTCTATTCTAGTCATTTCAGTATTGACCTTTCTAGATTGGAATTCCTCCGTGCAAGTCCTTCCTCCAGTAACTCCATTCTAGTCACCTCACTAGTAAATCGTCTACAATGGAGTTTCTATGGGGAGCTCTATTCTAGTCATTTCATAGAAACTCCATTCTAGTCACCTCACTAGTAAATCGTCTACAATGGAGTTTCTATGGGGAGCTCTATTCTAGTCATTTCATAGAAACTCCAATCTAGTCACCTCAGTAGTAAATCATCTACAATGGAGTTTCTATGGGTAACTCTATTCTAGTCATTTCAGTATAGACCTTTCTAGATTGGAGTTCCTCTGTGCAAGTCCTTCCTCCAATAACTTCATTCTAGTCACCTCACTAGTAAATCGTCTACAATGGAGTTTCTATGGGGAGCTCTATTCTAGTCATTTCAGTATTGACTTTTCTAGATTGGAGTTCCTCTGTGCAAGTCCTTCCTCCAGTAACTCCATTCTAGTCACCTCACTAGTAAATCGTCTACAATGGAGTTTCTATGGGGAGCTCTATTCTAGTCATTTCATAGAAACTCCATTCTAGTCACTTCACTAGTAAATCGTCTACAATGGAGTTTCTATGAGTAGCTCCATTCTAGTCATTTCAGTATTGACCTTTCTAGATTAGAATTCCTCTGTGCAAGTCCTTCCTCCAGTAACTCTATTCTAGTCACCTCACTAGTAAATCATCTACAATGGAGTTTCTATGGGGAGCTCTATTCTAGTCATTTCAGTATTGACCTTTTTAGATTGGAGTTCCTCCGTGCAAGTCCTTCCTCCAGTAACTCCATTCTAGTCACCTCACTAGTAAATCATCTACAATGGAGTTTCTATGGGGAGCTCTATTCTAGTCATTTCAGTATTGACCTTTCTAGATTGGCGTTCCTCCATGCAAGTCCTTCCTCCAGTAACTCCATTCTAGTCACCTCACTAGTAGATCGTCTACAATGGAGTTTCTATGTGTAGCTCCATTCTAGTCATTTCAGTATTGACCTTTCTTGATTGGAATTCCTCTGTGCAAGTCCTTCCTCCAGTAACCCTATTCTAGTCACCTCACTAGTAAATCATCTACAATGGAGTTTCTATGGGGAGCTCTATTCTAGTCATTTCAGTATTGACCTTTTTAGATTGGAGTTCCTCCGTGCAAGTCCTTCCTCCAGTAACTCCATTCTAGTCACCTCACTAGTAAATCATCTACAATGGAGTTTCTATGGGGAGCTCTATTCTAGTCATTTAAGTATTGACCTTTCTAGATTGGCGTTCCTCCATGCAAGTCCTTCCTCCAGTAACTCCATTCTAGTCACCTCACTAGTAGATCGTCTACAATGGAGTTTCTATGTGTAGCTCCATTCTAGTCATTTCAGTATTGACCTTTCTTGATTGGAATTCCTCTGTGCAAGTCCTTCCTCCAGTAACCCTATTCTAGTCACCTCACTAGTAAATCATCTACAATGGAGTTTCTATGGGGAGCTCTATTCTAGTCATTTCAGTATTGACCTTTCTAGATTGGCGTTCCTCCATGCAAGTCCTTCCTCCAGTAACTCCATTCTAGTCACCTTACTAATAAATCGTCTACAATGGAGTTTCTATGTGTAGCTCCATTCTAGTCATTTCAGTGTTGACCTTTCTAGATTGAAGTTCCACTGTGCAAGTCCTTCCTACAGTAACTCCATTCTAGTCACCTCACTAGTAAATCGTCTACAATGGAGTTTCTATGGGGAGCTCTATTCTAGTCATTTCATAGAAACTCCATTCTAGTCACCTCACTAGTAAATCGTCTACAATGGAGTTTCTATGGGGAGCTCTATTCTAGTCATTTCAGTATTGACTTTTCTAGATTGGAGTTCCTCTGTGCAAGTCCTTCCTCCAGTAACTCCATTCTAGTCACCTCACTAGTAAATCGTCTACAATGGAGTTTCTATGGGGAGCTCTATTCTAGTCATTTCATAGAAACTCCATTCTAGTCACTTCACTAGTAAATCGTCTACAATGGAGTTTCTATGATTAGCTCCATTCTAGTCATTTCAGTATTGACCTTTCTAGATTAGAATTACTCTGTGCAAGTCCTTCCTCCAGTAACTCTATTCTAGTCACCTCACTAGTAAATCATCTACAATGGAGTTTCTATGGGGAGCTCTATTCTAGTCATTTCAGTATTGACCTTTCTAGATTGGCGTTCCTCCATGCAAGTCCTTCCTCCAGTAACTCCATTCTAGTCACCTCACTAGTAGATCGTCTACAATGGAGTTTCTATGTGTAGCTCCATTCTAGTCATTTCAGTATTGACCTTTCTTGATTGGAATTCCTCTGTGCAAGTCCTTCCTCCAGTAACTCCATTCTAGTCACCTCACTAGTAAATCATCTACAATGGAGTTTCTATGGGGAGCTCTATTCTAGTCATTTCAGTATTGACCTTTCTAGATTGGCGTTCCTCCATGCAAGTCCTTCCTCCAGTAACTCCATTCTAGTCACCTCACTAGTAGATCATCTACAATGGAGTTTCTATGTGTAGCTCCATTCTAGTCATTTCAGTATTGACCTTTCTTGATTGGAATTCCTCTGTGCAAGTCCTTCCTCCAGTAACCCTATTCTAGTCACCTCACTAGTAAATCATCTACAATGGAGTTTCTATGGGGAGCTCTATTCTAGTCATTTCAGTATTGACCTTTTTAGATTGGAGTTCCTCCGTGCAAGTCCTTCCTCCAGTAACTCCATTCTAGTCACCTCACTAGTAAATCATCTACAATGGAGTTTCTATGGGGAGCTCTATTCTAGTCATTTAAGTATTGACCTTTCTAGATTGGCGTTCCTCCATGCAAGTCCTTCCTCCAGTAACTCCATTCTAGTCACCTCACTAGTAGATCGTCTACAATGGAGTTTCTATGTGTAGCTCCATTCTAGCCATTTCAGTATTGACCTTTCTTGATTGGAGTTCCTCCGTGCAAGTCCTTCCTCCAGTAACTCCATTCTAGTCACCTCACTAGTAAATCGTCTACAATGGAGTTTCTATGGGGAGCTCTATTCTAGTCATTTCATAGAAACTCCATTCTAGTCACCTCACTAGTAAATCGTCTACAATGGAGTTTCTATGGGGAGCTCTATTCTAGTCATTTCATAGAAACTCCATTCTAGTCACCTCACTAGTAAATCATCTACAATGGAGTTTCTATGGGTAACGCTATTCTAGTCATTTCAGTATTGACTTTTCTAGATTGGAGTTCCTCTGTGCAAGTCCTTCCTCCAGTAACTCCATTCTAGTCACCTCACTAGTAGATCGTCTACAATGGAGTTTCTATGTGTAGCTCCATTCTAGTCATTTCAGTATTGACCTTTCTTGATTGGAATTCCTCTGTGCAAGTCCTTCCTCCAGTAACTCCATTCTAGTCACCTCACTAGTAAATCATCTACAATGGAGTTTCTATGGGGAGCTCTATTCTAGTCATTTCAGTATTGACCTTTCTAGATTGGCGTTCCTCCATGCAAGTCCTTCCTCCAGTAACTCCATTCTAGTCACCTCACTAGTAGATCATCTACAATCGAGTTTCTATGTGTAGCTCCATTCTAACTCCATTCTAGTCACCTCACTAGTAAATCATCTACAATGGAGTTTCTATGGGGAGCTCTATTCTAGTCATTTCATAGAAACTCCATTCTAGTCACCTCACTAGTAAATCATCTACAATGGAGTTTCTATGGGGAGCTCTATTCTAGTCATTTAAGTATTGACCTTTCTAGATTGGCGTTCCTCCATGCAAGTCCTTCCTCCAGTAACTCCATTCTAGTCACCTCACTAGTAGATCGTCTACAATGGAGTTTCTATGTGTAGCTCCATTCTAGCCATTTCAGTATTGACCTTTCTTGATTGGAGTTCCTCCGTGCAAGTCCTTCCTCCAGTAACTCCATTCTAGTCACCTCACTAGTAAATCGTCTACAATGGAGTTTCTATGGGGAGCTCTATTCTAGTCATTTCATAGAAACTCCATTCTAGTCACCTCACTAGTAAATCGTCTACAATGGAGTTTCTATGGGGAGCTCTATTCTAGTCATTTCATAGAAACTCCATTCTAGTCACCTCACTAGTAAATCATCTACAATGGAGTTTCTATGGGTAACGCTATTCTAGTCATTTCAGTATTGACTTTTCTAGATTGGAGTTCCTCTGTGCAAGTCCTTCCTCCAGTAACTCCATTCTAGTCACCTCACTAGTAGATCGTCTACAATGGAGTTTCTATGTGTAGCTCCATTCTAGTCATTTCAGTATTGACCTTTCTTGATTGGAATTCCTCTGTGCAAGTCCTTCCTCCAGTAACTCCATTCTAGTCACCTCACTAGTAAATCATCTACAATGGAGTTTCTATGGGGAGCTCTATTCTAGTCATTTCAGTATTGACCTTTCTAGATTGGCGTTCCTCCATGCAAGTCCTTCCTCCAGTAACTCCATTCTAGTCACCTCACTAGTAGATCATCTACAATCGAGTTTCTATGTGTAGCTCCATTCTAACTCCATTCTAGTCACCTCACTAGTAAATCATCTACAATGGAGTTTCTATGGGGAGCTCTATTCTAGTCATTTCATAGAAACTCCATTCTAGTCACCTCACTAGTAAATCGTCTACAATGGAGTTTCTATGAGTAGCTCCATTCTAGTCATTTCAGTATTGACCTTTCTAGATTGGAATTCCTCTGTGCAAGTCCTTCCTCCAGTAACTCTATTCTAGTCACCTCACTAGTAAATCATCTACAATGGAGTTTCTATGGGGAGCTCTATTCTAGTCATTTCAGTATTGACCTTTTTAGATTGGAGTTCCCCCGTGCAAGTCCTTCCTCCAGTAACTCCATTCTAGTCACCTCACTAGTAAATCGTCTACAATGGAGTTTCTATGGGGAGCTATATTCTAGTCATTTCAGTATTGACCTTTCTAGATTGGAATTCCTCCGTGCAAGTCCTTCCTCCAGTAACTCCATTCTAGTCATCTCACTAGTAAATCGTCTACAATGGAGTTTCTATGGGGAGCTCTATTCTAGTAATTTCATAGAAACTCCATTCTAGTCAACTTACTAGTAAATCGTCTACAATGGAGTTTCTGAGAGTAGCTCCATTCTAGTCATTTCAGTATTGACCTTTCTAGATTGGAATTCCTCTGTGCAAGTCCTTCCTCCAGTAACTCCATTCTAGTCACCTCACTAGTAAATCATTTACAATGGAGTTTCTATGGGGAGCTCTATTCTAGTCATTTCAGTATTGACGTTTCTAGATTGGAGTTCCTCTGTGCAAGTCCTTCCTCCAGTAACTCCATTCTAGTCACCTCACTAGTAAATCTTCTACAATGGAGTTTCTATGGGGAGCTCTATTCTAGTCATTTCAGTATTGACCTTTCTAGATTGGCGTTCCTCCATGCAAGTCCTTCCTCCAGTAACTCCATTCTAGTCACCTTACTAATAAATCGTCTACAATGGAGTTTCTATGTGTAGCTCCATTCTAGTCATTTCAGTATTGACCTTTCTAGATTGAAGTTCCACCGTGCAAGTCCTTCCTACAGTAACTCCATTCTAGTCACCTCACTAGTAAATCGTCTACAATGGAGTTTCTATGGGGAGCTCTATTCTAGTCATTTCATAGAAACTCCATTCTAGTCACCTCACTAGTAAATCGTCTACAATGGAGTTTCTATGAGTAGCTCCATTCTAGTCATTTCAGTATTGACCTTTCTAGATTGGAATTCCTCTGTGAAAGTCCTTCTTCCAGTAACTCCATTTTAGTCACCTCACTAGTAAATCATCTACAATGGAGTTTCTATGGGGAGCTCTATTCTAGTCATTTCAGTATTGACCTTTCTAGATTGGAATTCCTCCGTGCAAGTCCTTCCTCCAGTAACTCCATTCTAGTCACCTCACTAGTAAATCGTCTACAATGGAGTTTCTATGGGGAGCTCTATTCTAGTCATTTCATAGAAACTCCATTCTAGTCACCTCACTAGTAAATCGTCTACAATGGAGTTTCTATGGGGAGCTCTATTCTAGTCATTTCATAGAAACTCCAATCTAGTCACCTCAGTAGTAAATCATCTACAATGGAGTTTCTATGGGTAACTCTATTCTAGTCATTTCAGTATAGACCTTTCTAGATTGGAGTTCCTCTGTGCAAGTCCTTCCTCCAGTAACTCCATTCTAGTCACCTCACTAGTAAATCGTCTACAATGGAGTTTCTATGGGGAGCTCTATTCTAGTCATTTCAGTATTGACCTTTCTAGATTGGAGTTCCTCCGTGCAAGTCCTTCCTCCAGTAACTCCATTCTAGTCACCTCACTAGTAAATCGTCTACAATGGAGTTTCTATGGGGAGCTCTATTCTAGTCATTTCAGTATTGACCTTTCTAGATTGGAATTCCTCCGTGCAAGTCCTTCCTCCAGTAACTCCATTCTAGTCATCTCACTAGTAAATCGTCTACAATGGAGTTTCTATGGGGAGCTCTATTCTAGTCATTTCATAGACACTCCATTCTAGTCACCTCACTAGTAAATCGTCTACAATGGAGTTTCTATGGGGAGCTCTATTCTAGTCATTTCATAGAAACTCCATTCTAGTCACCTCACTAGTAAATCATCTACAATGGAGTTTCTATGGGTAACTCTATTCTAGTCATTTCAGTATTGACTTTTCTAGATTGGAGTTCCTCTGTGCAAGTCCTTCCTCCAATAACTCCATTCTAGTCACCTCACTAGTAAATCGTCTACAATGGAGTTTCTATGGGGAGCTCTATTCTAGTCATTTCAGTATTGACTTTTCTAGATTGGAGTTCCTCTGTGCAAGTCCTTCCTCCAGTAACTCCATTCTAGTCACCTCACTAGTAAATAGTCTACAATGGAGTTTCTATGGGGAGCTCTATTCTAGTCATTTCATAGAAACTCCATTCTAGTCACTTCACTAGTAAATCGTCTGCAATGGAGTTTCTATGAGTAGCTCCATTCTAGTCATTTCAGTATTGACCTTTCTAGATTAGAATTCCTCTGTGCAAGTCCTTCCTCCAGTAACTCTATTCTAGTCACCTCACTAGTAAATCATCTACAATGGAGTTTCTATGGGGAGCTCTATTCTAGTCATTTCAGTATTGACCTTTTTAGATTGGAGTTCCTCCGTGCAAGTCCTTCCTCCAGTAACTCCATTCTAGTCACCTCACTAGTAAATCATCTACAATGGAGTTTCTATGGGGAGCTCTATTCTAGTCATTTAAGTATTGACCTTTCTAGATTGGTGTTCCTCCATGCAAGTCCTTCCTCCAGTAACTCCATTCTAGTCACCTCACTAGTAGATCGTCTACAATGGAGTTTCTATGTGTAGCTCCATTCTAGCCATTTCAGTATTGACCTTTCTTGATTGGAGTTCCTCCGTGCAAGTCCTTCCTCCAGTAACTCCATTCTAGTCACCTCACTAGTAAATCGTCTACAATGGAGTTTCTATGGGGAGCTCTATTCTAGTCATTTCATAGAAACTCCATTCTAGTCACCTCACTAGTAAATCGTCTACAATGGAGTTTCTATGGGGAGCTCTATTCTAGTCATTTCATAGAAACTCCATTCTAGTCACCTCACTAGTAAATCATCTACAATGGAGTTTCTATGGGTAACGCTATTCTAGTCATTTCAGTATTGACTTTTCTAGATTGGAGTTCCTCTGTGCAAGTCCTTCCTCCAGTAACTCCATTCTAGTCACCTCACTAGTAAATCATCTACAATGGAGTTTCTATGGGGAGCTCTATTCTAGTCATTTCATAGAAACTCCATTCTAGTCACCTCACTAGTAAATCGTCTACAATGGAGTTTCTATGAGTAGCTCCATTCTAGTCATTTCAGTACTGACCTTTCTAGATTGGAATTCCTCTGTGCAAGTCCTTCCTCCAGTAACTCTATTCTAGTCACCTCACTAGTAAATCATCTACAATGGAGTTTCTATGGGGAGCTCTATTCTAGTCATTTCAGTATTGACCTTTTTAGATTGGAGTTCCCCCGTGCAAGTCCTTCCTCCAGTAACTCCATTCTAGTCACCTCACTAGTAAATCGTCTACAATGGAGTTTCTATGGGGAGCTATATTCTAGTCATTTCAGTATTGACCTTTCTAGATTGGAATTCCTCCGTGCAAGTCCTTCCTCCAGTAACTCCATTCTAGTCATCTCACTAGTAAATCGACTACAATGGAGTTTCTATGGGGAGCTCTATTCTAGTAATTTCATAGAAACTCCATTCTAGTCACCTTACTAGTAAATCGTCTACAATGGAGTTTCTGAGAGTAGCTCCATTCTAGTCATTTCAGTATTGACCTTTCTAGATTGGAATTCCTCTGTGCAAGTCCTTCCTCCAGTAACTCCATTCTAGTCACCTCACTAGTAAGTCATCTACAATGGAGTTTCTATGGGGAGCTCTATTCTAGTCATTTCAGTATTGACGTTTCTAGATTGGAGTTCCTCTGTGCAAGTCCTTCCTCCAGTAACTCCATTCTAGTCACCTCACTAGTAAATCTTCTACAATGGAGTTTCTATGGGGAGCTCTATTCTAGTCATTTCAGTATTGACCTTTCTAGATTGGCGTTCCTCCATGCAAGTCCTTCCTCCAGTAACTCCATTCTAGTCACCTTACTAATAAATCGTCTACAATGGAGTTTCTATGTGTAGCTCCATTCTAGTCATTTCAGTATTGACCTTTCTAGATTGAAGTTCCACCGTGCAAGTCCTTCCTACAGTAACTCCATTCTAGTCACCTCACTAGTAAATCGTCTACAATGGAGTTTCTATGGGGAGCTCTATTCTAGTCATTTCATAGAAACTCCATGCTAGTCACCTCACTAGTAAATCGTCTACAATGGAGTTTCTATGAGTAGCTCCATTCTAGTCATTTCAGTATTGACCTTTCTAGATTGGAATTCCTCTGTGCAAGTCCTTCTTCCAGTAACTCCATTTTAGTCACCTCACTAGTAAATCATCTACAATGGAGTTTCTATGGGGAGCTCTATTCTAGTCATTTCAGTATTGACCTTTCTAGATTGGAATTCCTCCGTGCAAGTCCTTCCTCCAGTAACTCCATTCTAGTCACCTCACTAGTAAATCGTCTACAATGGAGTTTCTATGGGGAGCTCTATTCTAGTCATTTCATAGAAACTCCATTCTAGTCACCTCACTAGTAAATCGTCTACAATGGAGTTTCTATGGGGAGCTCTATTCTAGTCATTTCATAGAAACTCCAATCTAGTCACCTCAGTAGTAAATCATCTACAATGGAGTTTCTATGGGTAACTCTATTCTAGTCATTTCAGTATTGACCTTTCTAGATTGGAGTTCCTCTGTGCAAGTCCTTCCTCCAGTAACTCCATTCTAGTCACCTCACTAGTAAATCGTCTACAATGGAGTTTCTATGGCGAGCTCTATTCTAGTCATTTCAGTATTGACCTTTCTAGATTGGAGTTCCTCCGTGCAAGACCTTCCTCCAGTAACTCCATTCTAGTCACCTCACTAGTAAATCGTCTACAATGTAGTTTCTATGTGGAGCTCTATTCTAGTCATTTCAGTATTGACCTTTCTAGATTGGAATTCCTCCGTGCAAGTCCTTCCTCCAGTAACTCCATTCTAGTCATCTCACTAGTAAATCGTCTACAATGGAGTTTCTATGGGGAGCTCTATTCTAGTCATTTCATAGAAACTCCATTCTAGTCACCTCACTAGTAAATCGTCTACAATGGAGTTTCTATGGGGAGCTCTATTCTAGTCATTTCATAGAAACTCCATTCTAGTCACCTCACTAGTAAATCATCTACAATGGAGTTTCTATGGGTAACTCTATTCTAGTCATTTCAGTATTGACTTTTCTAGATTGGAGTTCCTCTGTGCAAGTCCTTCCTCCAATAACTCCATTCTAGTCACCTCACTAGTAAATCGTCTACAATGGAGTTTCTATGGGGAGCTCTATTCTAGTCATTTCAGTATTGACTTTTCTAGATTGGAGTTCCTCTGTGCAAGTCCTTCCTCCAGTAACTCCATTCTAGTCACCTCACTAGTAAATCGTCTACAATGGAGTTTCTATGGGGAGCTCTATTCTAGTCATTTCATAGAAACTCCATTCTAGTCACTTCACTAGTAAATCGTCTGCAATGGAGTTTCTATGAGTAGCTCCATTCTAGTCATTTCAGTATTGACCTTTCTAGATTAGAATTCCTCTGTGCAAGTCCTTCCTCCAGTAACTCTATTCTAGTCACCTCACTAGTAAATCATCTACAATGGAGTTTCTATGGGGAGCTCTATTCTAGTCATTTCAGTATTGACCTTTCTAGATTGGAATTCCTCCGTGCAAGTCCTTCCTCCAGTAACTCCATTCTAGTCATCTCACTAGTAAATCGTCTACAATGGAGTTTCTATGGGGAGCTCTATTCTAGTCATTTCATAGAAACTCCATTCTAGTCACCTCACTAGTAAATCGTCTACAATGGAGTTTCTGAGAGTAGCTCCATTCTAGTCATTTCAGTATTGACCTTTCTAGATTGGAATTCCTCTGTGCAAGTCCTTCCTCCAGTAACTCCATTCTAGTCACCTCACTAGTAAATCATCTACAATGGAGTTTCTATGGGGAGCTCTATTCTAGTCATTTCAGTATTGACCTTTCTAGATTGGAGTTCCTCTGTGCAAGTCCTTCCTCCAGTAACTCCATTCTAGTCACCTCACTAGTAAATCGTCTACAATGGAGTTTTGATGGGGAGCTCTATTCTAGTCATTTCAGTATTGACCTTTCTAGATTGGAGTTCCTCCATGCAAGTCCTTCCTCCAGTAACTCCATTCTAGTCACCTTACTAATAAATCGTCTACAATGGAGTTTCTATGTGTAGCTCCATTCTAGTCATTTCAGTATTGACCTTTCTAGATTGAAGTTCCACCGTGCACAAGTCCTTCCTCCAGTAACTCCATTCTAGTCACCTCACTAGTAAATCGTCTACAATGGGGTTTCTATGGGGAGCTCTATTCTAGTCATTTCATAGAAACTCCATTCTAGTCACCTCACTAGTAAATCGTCTACAATGGAGTTTCTATGAGTAGCTCCATTCTAGTAATTTCAGTATTGACCTTTCTAGATTGGAATTCCTCTGTGCAAGTCCTTCTTCCAGTAACTCCATTTTAGTCACCTCACTAGTAAATCATCTACAATGGAGTTTCTATGGGGAGCTCTATTCTAGTCATTTCAGCATTGACCTTTCTAGATTGGAGTTCCTCCGTGCAAGTCCTTCCACCAGTAACTCCATTCTAGTCACCTCACTAGTAAATCGTCTACAATGGAGTTTCTATGGGGAGCTCTATTCTAGTCATTTCATAGAAACTCCATTCTAGTCACCTCACTAGTAAATCGTCTACAATGGAGTTTCTATGGGGAGCTCTATTCTAGTCATTTCATAGAAACTCCATTCTTGTCACCTCACTAGTAAATCATCTACAATGGAGTTTCTATGGGTAACTCTATTCTAGTCATTTCAGTATTGACCTTTCTAGATTGGAGTTCCTCTGTGCAAGTCCTTCCTCCAGTAACTCCATTCTAGTCACCTCACTAGTAAATCGTCTACAATGGAGTTTCTATGGGGAGCTCTATTCTAGTTATTTCAGTATTGACCTTTCTAGATTGGAGTTCCTCTGTGCAAGTCCTTCCTCCAGTAACTCCATTCTAGTCACCTTACTAATAAATCGTCTACAATGGAGTTTCTATGTGTAGCTCCATTCTAGTCATTTTAGTATTGACCTTCCTTGATTGGAGTTCCTCCGTGCAAATCCTTTCTCCAGTAACTCCATTCTAGTCATCTCACTAGTAAATCGTCTACAATGGAGTTTCTATGGGGAGCTCTATTCTAGTAATTTCATAGAAACTCCATTCTAGTCACCTTACTAGTAAATCATCTACAATGGAGTTTCTGAGAGTAGCTCCATTCTAGTCATTTCAGTATTGACCTTTCTAGATTGGAATTCCTCTGTGCAAGTCCTTCCTCCAGTAACTCCATTCTAGTCACCTCACTAGTAAATCATCTACAATGGAGTTTCTACGGGGAGCTCTATTCTAGTCATTTCAGTATTGACGTTTCTAGATTGGAGTTCCTCTGTGCAAGTCCTTCCTCCAGTAACTCCATTCTAGTCACCTCACTAGTAAATCTTCTACAATGGAGTTTCTATGGGGAGCTCTATTCTAGTCATTTCAGTATTGACCTTTCTAGATTGGCGTTCCTCCATGCAAGTCCTTCCTCCAGTAACTCCATTCTAGTCACCTTACTAATAAATCGTCTACAATGGAGTTTCTATGTGTAGCTCCATTCTAGTCATTTCAGTATTGACCTTTCTAGATTGAAGTTCCACCGTGCAAGTCCTTCCTACAGTAACTCCATTCTAGTCACCTCACTAGTAAATCGTCTACAATGGAGTTTCTATGGGGAGCTCTATTCTAGTCATTTCATAGAAACTCCATTCTAGTCACCTCACTAGTAAATCGACTACAATGGAGTTTCTATGAGTAGCTCCATTCTAGTCATTTCAGTATTGACCTTTCTAGATTGGAATTCCTCTGTGCAAGTCCTTCTTCCAGTAACTCCATTTTAGTCACCTCACTAGTAAATCATCTACAATGGAGTTTCTATGGGGAGCTCTATTCTAGTCATTTCAGTATTAACCTTTCTAGATTGGAATTCCTCCGTGCAAGTCCTTCCTCCAGTAACTCCATTCTAGTCACCTCACTAGTAAATCGTCTACAATGGAGTTTCTATGGGGAGCTCTATTCTAGTCATTTCATAGAAACTCCATTCTAGTCACCTCACTAGTAAATCGTCTACAATGGAGTTTCTATGGGGAGCTCTATTCTAGTCATTTCATAGAAACTCTAATCTAGTCACCTCAGTAGTAAATCATCTACAATGGAGTTTCTATGGGTAACTCTATTCTAGTCATTTCAGTATTGACCTTTCTAGATTGGAGTTCCTCTGTGCAAGTCCTTCCTCCAGTAACTCCATTCTAGTCACCTCACTAGTAAATCGTCTACAATGGAGTTTCTATGGGGAGCTCTATTCTAGTCATTTCAGTATTGACCTTTCTAGATTGGAGTTCCTCCGTGCAAGTCCTTCCTCCAGTAACTCCATTCTAGTCACCTCACTACCCCGGACGAAGGCAGTTGCCGAAACGCGCGTCGGGTCCAGACATCCTCATCATGTCCACTGGTATGTTGTACAGCTATCACTGACTTTCTTGCCTGGTATTGGCCTGGTACCTCTTTGTGCGTCTATGCACATTGCTGTATGTTACCTGTAGCACTGATCCTGTAATACACACTATGGCGTATATTAGGCTATCATGCATATACAGATAATCACTGTATTCAGGTATCTGCATATAATTATTGCCACACATATACTCTCATAGAGGCAACCCAGGCAGTACATACATGTATTTTATCCCTTGTTGACCTTCTTTTTGCCATCATTTATTAGGCTTTATTAGCTACAGGTCCGCATAGGCACGTATACTATCCTCTTTTGCTGTATTAACAAATAAACAAGCTTGTATAGATTTATGTCACATCTACATCTAGTGCATGATTGTTTTCGATGTCTTTTTATTGAGTGACTCATTCCCTGTTCCAGTTTTAACCTTTGTCATGGTTTCATGTTAATAAAATTTTGTATTTTTTTGCTATCAATTTGTTGTGCTTCAGTCGATCATTTTCTTTGTTGGATTCATCTATTGTTGATCGATGCACCAAGGTTATCTTGGTCATTACCTGGGACGCAAACACAGCAGATCTCATATTGTTCAGCAACGTTGCTTTATATTGAACATTACTCTGTGTCTGTGCCCCTTTTTCGGTGGTATTGTATTTGTATATAGTCACCTCACTAGTAAATCGTCTACAATGGAGTTTCTATGGGGAGCTCTATTCTAGTCATTTCAGTATTGACCTTTCTAGATTGGAATTCCTCCGTGCAAGTCCTTCCTCCAGTAACTCCATTCTAGTCATCTCACTAGTAAATCGTCTACAATGGAGTTTCTATGGGGAGCTCTATTCTAGTCATTTCATAGAAACTCCATTCTAGTCACCTCACTAGTAAATCGTCTACAATGGAGTTTCTATGGGGAGCTCTATTCTAGTCATTTCATAGAAACTCCATTCTAGTCACCTCACTAGTAAATCATCTACAATGGAGTTTCTATGGGTAACTCTATTCTAGTCATTTCAGTATTGACTTTTCTAGATTGGAGTTCCTCTGTGCAAGTCCTTCCTCCAATAACTCCATTCTAGTCACCTCACTAGTAAATCGTCTACAATGGAGTTTCTATGGGGAGCTCTATTCTAGTCATTTCAGTATTGACTTTTCTAGATTGGAGTTCCTCTGTGCAAGTCCTTCCTCCAGTAACTCCATTCTAGTCACCTCACTAGTAAATCGTCTACAATGGAGTTTCTATGGGGAGCTCTATTCTAGTCATTTCATAGAAACTCCATTCTAGTCACTTCACTAGTAAATCGTCTACAATGGAGTTTCTATGAGTAGCTCCATTCTAGTCATTTCAGTATTGACCTTTCTAGATTAGAATTCCTCTGTGCAAGTCCTTCCTCCAGTAACTCTATTCTAGTCACCTCACTAGTAAATCATCTACAATGGAGTTTCTATGGGGAGCTCTATTCTAGTCATTTCATAGAAACTCCATTCTAGTCACTTCACTAGTAAATCATCTACAATGGAGTTTCTATGAGTAGCTCTATTCTAGTCATTTCAGTATTGACCTTTTTAGATTGGAGTTCCTCCGTGCAAGTCCTTCCTCCAGTAACTCCATTCTAGTCACCTCACTAGTAAATCGTCTACAATGGAGTTTCTATGGGGAGCTATATTCTAGTCATTTCAGTATTGACCTTTCTAGATTGGAATTCCTCCGTGCAAGTCCTTCCTCCAGTAACTCCATTCTAGTCATCTCACTAGTAAATCGTCTACAATGGAGTTTTGATGGGGAGCTCTATTCTAGTCATTTCAGTATTGACCTTTCTAGATTGGCGTTCCTCCATGCAAGTCCTTCCTCCAGTAACTCCATTCTAGTCACCTTACTAATAAATCGTCTACAATGGAGTTTCTATGTGTAGCTCCATTCTAGTCATTTCAGTATTGACCTTTCTAGATTGAAGTTCCACCGTGCAAGTCCTTCCTCCAGTAACTCCATTCTAGTCACCTCACTAGTAAATCGTCTACAATGGGGTTTCTATGGGGAGCTCTATTCTAGTCATTTCATAGAAACTCCATTCTAGTCACCTCACTAGTAAATCATCTACAATGGAGTTTCTATGGGGAGCTCTATTCTAGTCATTTCAGTATTGACCTTTCTAGATTGGAGTTCCTCCGTGCAAGTCCTTCCTCCAGTAACTCCATTCTAGTCACCTCACTAGTAAATCGTCTACAATGGAGTTTCTATGGGGAGCTCTATTCTAGTCATTTCATACAAACTCCATTCTAGTCACCTCACTAGTAAATCGTCTACAATGGAGTTTCTATGGGGAGCTCTATTCTAGTCATTTCATAGAAACTCCATTCTAGTCACCTCACTAGTAAATCATCTACAATGGAGTTTCTATGGGTAACTCTATTCTAGTCATTTCAGTATTGACCTTTCTAGATTGGAGTTCCTCTGTGCAAGTCCTTCCTCCAGTAACTCCATTCTAGTCACCTCACTAGTAAATCGTCTACAATGGAGTTTCTATGGGGAGCTCTATTCTAGTCATTTCAGTATTGACTTTTCTAGATTGGAGTTCCTCTGTGCAAGTCCTTCCTCCAGTAACTCCATTCTAGTCACCTCACTAGTAAATCGTCTACAATGGAGTTTCTATGGGGAGCTCTATTCTAGTAATTTCATAGAAACTCCATTCTAGTCACTTCACTAGTAAATCGTCTACAATGGAGTTTCTATGAGTAGCTCCATTCTAGTCATTTCAGTATTGACCTTTCTAGATTAGAATTCCTCTGTGCAAGTCCTTCCTCCAGTAACTCTATTCTAGTCACCTCACTAGTAAATCATCTACAATGGAGTTTCTATGGGGAGCTCTATTCTAGTAATTTCAGTATTGACCTTTTTAGATTGGAGTTCCTCCGTGCAAGTCCTTCCTCCAGTAACTCCATTCTAGTCACCTCACTAGTAAATCGTCTACAATGGAGTTTCTATGGGGAGCTATATTCTAGTCATTTCAGTATTGACCTTTCTAGATTGGAATTCCTCCGTGCAAGTCCTTCCTCCAGTAACTCCATTCTAGTCATCTCACTAGTAAATCGTCTACAATGGAGTTTTGATGGGGAGCTCTATTCTAGTCATTTCAGTATTGACCTTTCTAGATTGGCGTTCCTCCATGCAAGTCCTTCCTCCTGTAACTCCATTCTAGTCACCTTACTAATAAATCGTCTACAATGGAGTTTCTATGTGTAGCTCCATTCTAGTCATTTCAGTATTGACCTTTCTAGATTGAAGTTCCACCGTGCAAGTCCTTCCTCCAGTAACTCCATTCTAGTCACCTCACTAGTAAATCGTCTACAATGGGGTTTCTATGGGGAGCTCTATTCTAGTCATTTCATAGAAACTCCATTCTAGTCACCTCACTAGTAAATCGTCTACAATGGAGTTTCTATGAGTAGCTCCATTCTAGTAATTTCAGTATTGACCTTTCTAGATTGGAATTCCTCTGTGCAAGTCCTTCTTCCAGTAACTCCATTTTAGTCACCTCACTAGTAAATCATCTACAATGGAGTTTCTATGGGGAGCTCTATTCTAGTCATTTCAGTATTGACCTTTCTAGATTGGAGTTCCTCCGTGCAAGTCCTTCCTCCAGTAACTCCATTCTAGTCACCTCACTAGTAAATCGTCTACAATGGAGTTTCTATGGGGAGCTCTATTCTAGTCATTTCATACAAACTCCATTCTAGTCACCTCACTAGTAAATCGTCTACAATGGAGTTTCTATGGGGAGCTCTATTCTAGTCATTTCATAGAAACTCCATTCTAGTCACCTCACTAGTAAATCATCTACAATGGAGTTTCTATGGGTAACTCTATTCTAGTCATTTCAGTATTGACCTTTCTAGATTGGAGTTCCTCTGTGCAAGTCCTTCCTCCAGTAACTCCATTCTAGTCACCTCACTACCCCGGACGAATGCAGTTGCCGAAACGCGCGTCGGGTCCAGACATCCTCATCATGTCCACTGGTATGTTGTACAGCTATCACTGACTTTCTTGCCTGGTATTGGCCTGGTACCTCTTTGTGCGTCTATGCACATTGCTGTATGTTACCTGTAGCACTGATCCTGTAATACACACTATGGCGTATATTAGGCTATCATGCATATACAGATAATCACTGTATTCAGGTATCTGCATATAATTATTGCCACACATATACTCTCATAGAGGCAACCCAGGCAGTACATACATGTATTTTATCCCTTGTTGACCTTCTTTTTGCCATCATTTATTAGGCTTTATTAGCTACAGGTCCGCATAGGCACGTATACTATCCTCTTTTGCTGTATTAACAAATAAACAAGCTTGTATAGATTTATGTCACATCTACATCTAGTGCATGATTGTTTTCGATGTCTTTTTATTGAGTGACTCATTCCCTGTTCCAGTTTTAACCTTTGTCATGGTTTCATGTTAATAAAATTTTGTATTTTTTTGCTATCAATTTGTTGTGCTTCAGTCGATCATTTTCTTTGTTGGATTCATCTATTGTTGATCGATGCACCAAGGTTATCTTGGTCATTACCTGGGACGCAAACACAGCAGATCTCATATTGTTCAGCAACGTTGCTTTATATTGAACATTACTCTGTGTCTGTGCCCCTTTTTCGGTGGTATTGTATTTGTATATAGTCACCTCACTAGTAAATCGTCTACAATGGAGTTTCTATGGGGAGCTCTATTCTAGTCATTTCAGTATTGACCTTTCTAGATTGGAATTCCTCCGTGCAAGTCCTTCCTCCAGTAACTCCATTCTAGTCATCTTACTAGTAAATCGTCTACAATGGAGTTTCTATGGGGAGCTCTATTCTAGTCATTTCATAGAAACTCCATTCTAGTCACCTCACTAGTAAATCGTCTACAATGGAGTTTCTATGGGGAGCTCTATTCTAGTCATTTCATAGAAACTCCATTCTAGTCACCTCACTAGTAAATCATCTACAATGGAGTTTCTATGGGTAACTCTATTCTAGTCATTTCAGTATTGACTTTTCTAGATTGGAGTTCCTCTGTGCAAGTCCTTCCTCCAATAACTCCATTCTAGTCACCTCACTAGTAAATCGTCTACAATGGAGTTTCTATGGGGAGCTCTATTCTAGTCATTTCAGTATTGACTTTTCTAGATTGGAGTTCCTCTGTGCAAGTCCTTCCTCCAGTAACTCCATTCTAGTCACCTCACTAGTAAATCGTCTACAATGGAGTTTCTATGGGGAGCTCTATTCTAGTCATTTCATAGAAACTCCATTCTAGTCACTTCACTAGTAAATCGTCTACAATGGAGTTTCTATGAGTAGCTCCATTCTAGTCATTTCAGTATTGACCTTTCTAGATTAGAATTCCTCTGTGCAAGTCCTTCCTCCAGTAACTCTATTCTAGTCACCTCACTAGTAAATCATCTACAATGGAGTTTCTATGGGGAGCTCTATTCTAGTCATTTCAGTATTGACCTTTTTAGATTGGAGTTCCTCCGTGCAAGTCCTTCCTCCAGTAACTCCATTCTAGTCACCTCACTAGTAAATCGTCTACAATGGAGTTTCTATGGGAGCTATATTCTAGTCATTTCAGTATTGACCTTTCTAGATTGGAATTCCTCCGTGCAAGTCCTTCCTCCAGTAACTCCATTCTAGTCATCTCACTAGTAAATCGTCTACAATGGAGTTTTGATGGGGAGCTCTATTCTAGTCATTTCAGTATTGACCTTTCTAGATTGGCGTTCCTCCATGCAAGTCCTTCCTCCAGTAACTCCATTCTAGTCACCTTACTAATAAATCGTCTACAATGGAGTTTCTATGTGTAGCTCCATTCTAGTCATTTCAGTATTGACCTTTCTAGATTGAAGTTCCACCGTGCAAGTCCTTCCTCCAGTAACTCCATTCTAGTCACCTCACTAGTAAATCGTCTACAATGGGGTTTCTATGGGGAGCTCTATTCTAGTCATTTCATAGAAACTCCATTCTAGTCACCTCACTAGTAAATCATCTACAATGGAGTTTCTATGGGGAGCTCTATTCTAGTCATTTCAGTATTGACCTTTCTAGATTGGAGTTCCTCCGTGCAAGTCCTTCCTCCAGTAACTCCATTCTAGTCACCTCACTAGTAAATCGTCTACAATGGAGTTTCTATGGGGAGCTCTATTCTAGTCATTTCATACAAACTCCATTCTAGTCACCTCACTAGTAAATCGTCTACAATAGAGTTTCTATGGGGAGCTCTATTCTAGTCATTTCATAGAAACTCCATTCTAGTCACCTCACTAGTAAATCATCTACAATGGAGTTTCTATGGGTAACTCTATTCTAGTCATTTCAGTATTGACCTTTCTAGATTGGAGTTCCTCTGTGCAAGTCCTTCCTCCAGTAACTCCATTCTAGTCACCTCACTAGTAAATCGTCTACAATGGAGTTTCTATGGGGAGCTCTATTCTAGTCATTTCAGTATTGACTTTTCTAGATTGGAGTTCCTCTGTGCAAGTCCTTCCTCCAGTAACTCCATTCTAGTCACCTCACTAGTAAATCGTCTACAATGGAGTTTCTATGGGGAGCTCTATTCTAGTTATTTCATAGAAACTCCATTCTAGTCACTTCACTAGTAAATCGTCTACAATGGAGTTTCTATGAGTAGCTCCATTCTAGTCATTTCAGTATTGACCTTTCTAGATTAGAATTCCTCTGTGCAAGTCCTTCCTCCAGTAACTCTATTCTAGTCACCTCACTAGTAAATCATCTACAATGGTGTTTCTATGGGGAGCTCTATTCTAGTCATTTCAGTATTGACCTTTTTAGATTGGAGTTCCTCCGTGCAAGTCCTTCCTCCAGTAACTCCATTCTAGTCACCTCACTAGTAAATCGTCTACAATGGAGTTTCTATGGGGAGCTATATTCTAGTCATTTCAGTATTGACCTGTCTAGATTGGAATTCCTCCGTGCAAGTCCTTCCTCCAGTAACTCCATTCTAGTCATCTCACTAGTAAATCGTCTACAATGGAGTTTTGATGGGGAGCTCTATTCTAGTCATTTCAGTATTGACCTTTCTAGATTGGCGTTCCTCCATGCAAGTCCTTCCTCCTGTAACTCCATTCTAGTCACCTTACTAATAAATCGTCTACAATGGAGTATCTATGTGTAGCTCCATTCTAGTCATTTCAGTATTGACCTTTCTAGATTGAAGTTCCACCGTGCAAGTCCTTCCTCCAGTAACTTCATTCTAGTCACCTCACTAGTAAATCGTCTACAATGGGGTTTCTATGGGGAGCTCTATTCTAGTCATTTCATAGAAACTCCATTCTAGTCACCTCACTAGTAAATCGTCTACAATGGAGTTTCTATGAGTAGCTCCATTCTAGTAATTTCAGTATTGACCTTTCTAGATTGGAATTCCTCTGTGCAAGTCCTTCTTCCAGTAACTCCATTTTAGTCACCTCACTAGTAAATCATCTACAATGGAGTTTCTATGGGGAGCTCTATTCTAGTCATTTCAGTATTGACCTTTCTAGATTGGAGTTCCTCCGTGCAAGTCCTTCCTCCAGTAACTCCATTCTAGTCACCTCACTAGTAAATCGTCTACAATGGAGTTTCTATGGGGAGCTCTATTCTAGTCATTTCATACAAACTCCATTCTAGTCACCTCACTAGTAAATCGTCTACAATGGAGTTTCTATGGGGAGCTCTATTCTAGTCATTTCATAGAAACTCCATTCTAGTCACCTCACTAGTAAATCATCTACAATGGAGTTTCTATGGGTAACTCTATTCTAGTCATTTCAGTATTGACCTTTCTAGATTGGAGTTCCTCTGTGCAAGTCCTTCCTCCAGTAACTCCATTCTAGTCACCTCACTAGTAAATCGTCTACAATGGAGTTTCTATGGGGAGCTCTATTCTAGTCATTTCAGTATTGACCTTTCTAGATTAGAGTTCCTCTGTGCAAGTCCTTCCTCCAGTAACTCCATTCTAGTCACCTCACTAGTAAATCGTCTACAATGGAGTTTCTATGGGGAGCTCTATTCTAGTCATTTCAGTATTGACCTTTCTAGATTGGCGTTCCTCCATGCAAGTCCTTCCTCCAGTAACTCCATTCTAGTCACCTTACTAATAAATCGTCTACAATGGAGTTTCTATGTGTAGCTCCATTCTAGTCATTTCAGTATTGACCTTTCTTGATTGGAGTTCCTCCGTGCAAGTTCTTCCTCCAGTAACTCCATTCTAGTCACCTCACTAGTAAATCGTCTACAATAGAGTTTCTATGTGTAGCTCTATTCTAGTCATTTCAGTATTGACCTTTCTAGATTGAAGTTCCACCGTGCAAGTCCTTCCTCCAGTAACTCCATTCTAGTCACCTCACTAGTAAATCGTCTACAATGGAGTTTCTATGAGGAGCTCTATTCTAGTCATTTCATAGAAACTCCATTCTAGTCACCTCATTAGTAAATCGTCTACAATGGAGTTTCTATGAGTAGCTCCATTCTAGTCATTTCAGTATTGACCTTTCTAGATTGTAATTCCTCTGTGCAAGTCCCTCTTAAAGTAACTACATTTTAGTCACCTCACTAGTAAATCATCTACAATGGAATTTCTATGGGGAGCTCTATTCTATTCATTTCAGTATTGACCTTTCTAGATTGGAGTTCCTCCATGAAAGTCCTTCCTCCAGTAACTCCATTCTAGTCACCTCACTAGTAAATCATCTACAATGGAGTTTCTATGGGGAGCTCTATTCTAGTCATTTCATAGAAACTCCATTCTAGTCACCTCACTAGTAAATCGTCTACAATGGAGTTTCTATGGGGAGCTCTATTCTAGTCATTTCATAGAAACTCCATTCTAGTCACCTCACTAGTAAATCATCTACAATGGAGTTTCTATGGGTAACTCTATTCTAGTCATTTCAGTATTGACCTTTCTAGATTGGAGTTCCTCTGTGCAAGTCCTTCCTCCAGTAACTCCATTCTAGTCACCTCACTAGTAAATCGTCTACAATGGAGTTTCTATGGGGAGCTCTATTCTAGTCATTTCATAGAAACTCCATTCTAGTCACCTCACTAGTAAATCGTCTACAATGGAGTTTCTATGAGTAGCTCCATTCTAGTCATTTCAGTATTGACCTTTCTAGATTGGAATTCCTCTGTGCAAGTCCTTCCTCCAGTAACTCCATTCTAGTCACCTCACTAGTAAATCGTCTACAATGGAGTTTCTATGGGGAGCTCTATTCTAGTCATTTCAGTATTGACCTTTCTAGATTGAAGTTCAACCGTGCAAGTCCTTCCTCCAGTAACTCCATTCTAGTCACCTCACTAGTAAATCGTCTACAATGGAGTTTCTATGGGGAGCTCTATTCTAGTCATTTCATAGAAACTCCATTCTAGTCACCTCACTAGTAAATCATCTAAAATGGAGTTTCTATGGGGAGCTCTATTCTAGTCATTTCAGTATTGACCTTTCTAGATTGCAGTTCCTCCGTGCAAGTCCTTCCTCCAGTAACTCCATTCTAGTCACCTCACTAGTAAATCGTCTACAATGGAGTTTCTATGGGGAGCTCTATTCTAGTCATTTCAGTATTGACCTTTCTAGATTGGAATTCCTCTGTGCAAGTCCTTCCTCCAGTAACTCCATTCTAGTCACCTCACTAGTAAATCGTCTATGATGGAGTTTCTATGGGGAGCTCCATTCTAGTCATTTCAGTATTGACCTTTCTAGATTGGAATTCCTCTGTGCAAGTCCTTCCTCCAGTAACTCCATTCTAGTCACCTCACTAGTAAATCGTCTACAATAGAGTTTCTATGTGTAGCTCTATTCTAGTCATTTCAGTATTGACATTTCTAGATTGAAGTTCCACCGTGCAAGTCCTTCCCCCAGTAACTCCATTCTAGTCACCTCACTAGTAAATCGTCTACAATGGAGTTTCTATGGGGGGCTCTATTCTAGTCATTTCATAGAAATTCCATTCTAGTCACCTCACTAGTAAATCGTCTACAATAGAGTTTCTATGGGGAGCTCTATTCTAGTCATTTCATAGAAACTCCATTCTAGTCACCTCACTAGTAAATCATCTACAATGGAGTTTCTATGGGTAACTCTATTCTAATCATTTCCGTATTGACCCTTTCTAGATTGGAGTTCCTCTGTGCAAGTCCTTCCTCCAGTAACTCTATTCTAGTCACCTCACTAGTAAATCATCTATAAAGGAGTATCTATGGGGAGCTCCATTCTAGTCATTTCAGTATTGACCTTTCTAGATTGGAGTTCCTCTGTGCAAGTCCTTCCTCCAGTAACTCCATTCTAGTCACCTCACTAGTAAATCGTCTACAATGGAGTTTCTATGGGGAGCTCTATTCTAGTCATTTCAGTATTGACCTTTCTAGATTGGCGTTTCTCCATGCAAGTCCTTCCTCCAGTAACTCCATTCTAGTCACCTCACTAGTAAATCGTCTACAATGGAGTTTCTATGTGTAGCTCCATTCTAGTCATTTCAGTATTGACCTTTCTTGATTGGAGTTCCTCCGTGCAAGTTCTTCCTCCAGTAACTCCATTCTAGTCACCTCACTAGTAAATCGTCTACAATAGAGTTTCTATGTGTAGCTCTATTCTAGTCATTTCAGTATTGACCTTTCTAGATTGAAGTTCCACCGTGCAAGTCCTTCCTCCAGTAACTCCATTCTAGTCACCTCACTAGTAAATTGTCTACAATGGAGTTTCTATGGGGAGCTCTATTCTAGTCATTTCATAGAAACTCCATTCTAGTCACCTCACTAGTAAATCGTCTACAATGGAGTTTCTATGGGGAGCTTTATTCTAGTCATTTCATAGAAACTCCATTCTAGTCACCTCACTAGTAAATCATCTACAATGGAGTTTCTATGGGTAACTCTATTCTAGTCATTTCAGTATTGACCCTTTCTAGATTGGAGTTCCTCTGTGCAAGTCCTTCCTCCAGTAACTCCATTCTAGTCACCTCACTAGTAAATCATCTACAATGGAGTTTCTATGGGGAGCTCTATTCTAGTCATTTCAGTATTGACCTTTCTAGATTGGAGTTCCTCCGTGCAAGTCCTTCCTCCAGTAACTCCATTCTAGTCACCTCACTAGTAAATCGTCTACAATGGAGTTTCTATGGGGAGCTCTATTCTAGTCATTTCAGTATTGACCTTTCTAGATTGGAATTCCTCCGTGCAAGTCCTTCCTCCAGTAAGTCCATTCTAGTCACCTCACTAGTAAATCGTCTACAATGGAGTTTCTATGGGGAGCTCCATTCTAGTCATTTCAGTATTGACCTTTCTAGATTGGAATTCCTCTGTGCAAGTCCTTCCTCCAGTAACTCCATTCTAGTCAACTCACTAGTAAATCGTCTACAATAGAGTTTCTATGTGCAGCTCTATTCTAGTCATTTCAGTATTGACCTTTCTAGATTGAAGTTCCACCGTGCCAGTCCTTCCCCCAGTAACTCCATTCTAGTCACCTCACTAGTAAATCGTCTACAATGGAGTTTCTATGGGGGGCTCTATTCTAGTCATTTCATAGAAACTCCATTCTAGTCACCTCACTAGTAAATCGTCTACAATGGAGTTTCTATGGGGAGCTCTATTCTAGTAAATTCATAGAAACTCCATTCTAGTCACTTCACTAGTAAATCATCTACAATGGAGTTTCTATGGGTAACTCTATTCTAGTCATTTCAGTATTGACCCTTTCTAGATTGGAGTTCCTCTGTGCAAGTCCTTCCTCCAGTAACTCCATTCTAGTCACCTCACTAGTAAATCGTCTATGATGGAGTTTCTATGGGGAGCTCTATTCTAGTCATTTCAGTATTGACCTTTCTAGATTGGAGTTCCTCTGTACAAGTCCTTCCTCCAGTAACTCCATTCTAGTCACCTCACTAGTAAATCGTCTACAATGGAGTTTCTATGGGGAGCTCTATTCTAGTCATTTCAGTATTGACCTTTCTAGATTGGCGTTCCTCCATGCAAGTCCTTCCTCCAGTAACTCCATTCTAGTCACCTCACTAGTAAATCGTCTACAATGGAGTTTCTATGGGGAGCTCTATTCTAGTCATTTCATAGAAACTCCATTCTAGTCACCTCACTAGTAAATCGTCTACAATGGAGTTTCTATGGGGAGCTCTATTCTAGTCATTTCAGTATTGACCTTTCTAGATTGGCGTTCCTCCATGCAAGTCCTTCCTCCAGTAACGCCATTCTAGTCACCTCACTAGTAAATCATCTACAATGAAGTTTCTATGGGGAGCTCTATTCTAGTCATTCCAGTATTGACCTTTCTAGATTGGAATTCCTCCGTGCAAGTCCTTCCTCCAGTAACTCCATTCTAGTCATCTCACTAGTAAATTGTCTACAATGGAGTTTCTATGGGGAGCTCTATTCTAGTCATTTCATAGAAACTCCATTCTAGTCACCTCACTAGTAAATAGTCTACAATGGAGTTTCTATGAGTAGCTCCATTCTAGTCATTTCAGTAATGACCTTTTTAGATTGTAACTCCCCCGTGCAAGTCCTTCCTCCAGTAACTCCATTCTAGTCACCTCACTAGTAAATAGTCTACAATTAGGTTTCTATGAGTAGCTCCATTCTATTCATTTCAGTATTGACCTTTCTAGATTGGAGTTCCTCTGTGCAAGTCCTTCCTCCAATAACTCCATTCTAGTCACCTTACTAGTAAATCGTCTACAATGGAGTTTCTATGGGTAACTCTATTCTAGTCATTTCAGTATTGACCCTTTCTAGATTGGAGTTCCTCTGTGCAAGTCCTTCCTCCAGTAACTCCATTCTAGTCACCTTACTAGTAAATCATCTACAATGGAGTTTCTATGGGGAGCTCTATTCTAGTCATTTCAGTATTGACCTTTCTAGATTGGAGTTCCTCCGTGCAAGTCCTTCCTCCAGTAACTCCATTCTAGTCACCTCACTAGTAAATCGTCTACAATGGAGTTTCTATGGGGAGCTCTATTCTAGTCATTTCAGTATTGACCTTTCTAGATTGGCGTTTCTCCATGCAAGTCCTTCCTCCAGTAACTCCATTCTAGTCACCTCACTAGTAAATCGTCTACAATGGAGTTTCTATGTGTAGCTCCATTCTAGTCATTTCAGTATTGACCTTTCTTGATTGGAGTTCCTCCGTGCAAGTTCTTCCTCCAGTAACTCCATTCTAGTCACCTCACTAGTAAATCGTCTACAATAGAGTTTCTATGTGTAGCTCTATTCTAGTCATTTCAGTATTGACCTTTCTAGATTGAAGTTCCACCGTGCAAGTCCTTCCTCCAGTAACTCCATTCTAGTCACCTCACTAGTAAATTGTCTACAATGGAGTTTCTATGGGGAGCTCTATTCTAGTCATTTCATAGAAACTCCATTCTAGTCACCTCACTAGTAAATCGTCTACAATGGAGTTTCTATGGGGAGCTTTATTCTAGTCATTTCATAGAAACTCCATTCTAGTCACCTCACTAGTAAATCATCTACAATGGAGTTTCTATGGGTAACTCTATTCTAGTCATTTCAGTATTGACCCTTTCTAGATTGGAGTTCCTCTGTGCAAGTCCTTCCTCCAGTAACTCCATTCTAGTCACCTCACTAGTAAATCATCTACAATGGAGTTTCTATGGGGAGCTCTATTCTAGTCATTTCAGTATTGACCTTTCTAGATTGGAGTTCCTCCGTGCAAGTCCTTCCTCCAGTAACTCCATTCTAGTCACCTCACTAGTAAATCGTCTACAATGGAGTTTCTATGGGGAGCTCTATTCTAGTCATTTCAGTATTGACCTTTCTAGATTGGAATTCCTCCGTGCAAGTCCTTCCTCCAGTAAGTCCATTCTAGTCACCTCACTAGTAAATCGTCTACAATGGAGTTTCTATGGGGAGCTCCATTCTAGTCATTTCAGTATTGACCTTTCTAGATTGGAATTCCTCTGTGCAAGTCCTTCCTCCAGTAACTCCATTCTAGTCAACTCACTAGTAAATCGTCTACAATAGAGTTTCTATGTGCAGCTCTATTCTAGTCATTTCAGTATTGACCTTTCTAGATTGAAGTTCCACCGTGCCAGTCCTTCCCCCAGTAACTCCATTCTAGTCACCTCACTAGTAAATCGTCTACAATGGAGTTTCTATGGGGGGCTCTATTCTAGTCATTTCATAGAAACTCCATTCTAGTCACCTCACTAGTAAATCGTCTACAATGGAGTTTCTATGGGGAGCTCTATTCTAGTAAATTCATAGAAACTCCATTCTAGTCACTTCACTAGTAAATCATCTACAATGGAGTTTCTATGGGTAACTCTATTCTATTCATTTCAGTATTGACCCTTTCTAGATTGGAGTTCCTCTGTGCAAGTCCTTCCTCCAGTAACTCCATTCTAGTCACCTCACTAGTAAATCGTCTATGATGGAGTTTCTATGGGGAGCTCTATTCTAGTCATTTCAGTATTGACCTTTCTAGATTGGAGTTCCTCTGTACAAGTCCTTCCTCCAGTAACTCCATTCTAGTCACCTCACTAGTAAATCGTCTACAATGGAGTTTCTATGGGGAGCTCTATTCTAGTCATTTCAGTATTGACCTTTCTAGATTGGCGTTCCTCCATGCAAGTCCTTCCTCCAGTAACTCCATTCTAGTCACCTCACTAGTAAATCGTCTACAATGGAGTTTCTATGGGGAGCTCTATTCTAGTCATTTCATAGAAACTCCATTCTAGTCACCTCACTAGTAAATCGTCTACAATGGAGTTTCTATGGGGAGCTCTATTCTAGTCATTTCAGTATTGACCTTTCTAGATTGGCGTTCCTCCATGCAAGTCCTTCCTCCAGTAACGCCATTCTAGTCACCTCACTAGTAAATCATCTACAATGAAGTTTCTATGGGGAGCTCTATTCTAGTCATTCCAGTATTGACCTTTCTAGATTGGAATTCCTCCGTGCAAGTCCTTCCTCCAGTAACTCCATTCTAGTCATCTCACTAGTAAATTGTCTACAATGGAGTTTCTATGGGGAGCTCTATTCTAGTCATTTCATAGAAACTCCATTCTAGTCACCTCACTAGTAAATAGTCTACAATGGAGTTTCTATGAGTAGCTCCATTCTAGTCATTTCAGTAATGACCTTTTTAGATTGTAACTCCCCCGTGCAAGTCCTTCCTCCAGTAACTCCATTCTAGTCACCTCACTAGTAAATAGTCTACAATTAGGTTTCTATGAGTAGCTCCATTCTATTCATTTCAGTATTGACCTTTCTAGATTGGAGTTCCTCTGTGCAAGTCCTTCCTCCAATAACTCCATTCTAGTCACCTTACTAGTAAATCGTCTACAATGGAGTTTCTATGGGTAACTCTATTCTAGTCATTTCAGTATTGACCCTTTCTAGATTGGAGTTCCTCTGTGCAAGTCCTTCCTCCAGTAACTCCATTCTAGTCACCTTACTAGTAAATCATCTACAATGGAGTTTCTATGGGGAGCTCTATTCTAGTCATTTCAGTATTGACCTTTCTAGATTGGAATTCCTCCGTGCAAGTCCTTCCTCCAGTAACTCCATTTTAGTCACCTCACTAGTAAATCGGCTATGATGGAGTTTCTATGGGGAGCTCTATTCTAGTCATTTCAGTATTGACCTTTCTAGATTGGAGTTCCTCTGTGCAAGTCCTTCCTCCAGTAACTCCATTCTAGTAACCTCACTAGTAAATCGTCTACAATGGAGTTTCTATGGGGAGCTCTATTCTAGTCATTTCAGTATTGACCTTTCTAGATTGGCGTTCCTCCATGCAAGTCCTTCCTCCAGTAACTCCATTCTAGTCACCTCACTAGTAAATCGTCTACAATGGAGTTTCTATGGGGAGCTCTATTCTAGTCATTTCATAGAAACTCCATTCTAGTCACCTCACTAGTAAATCGACTACAATGGAGTTTCTATGAGTAGCTCCATTCTAGTCATTTCAGTATTGACCTTTCTAGATTGGAATTCATCTGTGCAAGTCCTTCCTCCAGTAACTCCATTCTAGTCACCTCACTAGTAAATCATCTACAACGGAGTTTCTATGGGGAGCTCTATTCTAGTCATTTCAGTATTGACCTTTCTAGATTGGAATTCCTCCGTGCAAGTCCTTCCTCCAGTAACTCCATTCTAGTCATCTCACTAGTAAATCGTCTACAATGGAGTTTCTATGGGGAGCTCTATTCTAGTCATTTGATAGAAACTCCATTCTAGTCACCTCACTAGTAAATCGTCTATAATGGAGTTTCTATGGGGAGCTCTATTCTAGTCATTTCAGTATTGACCTTTCTAGATTGGAATTCCTCCGTGCAAGTCCTTCCTCCAGTAACTCCATTCTAGTCACCTCACTAGTAAATCGTCTACAATGGAGTTTCTATGGGGAGCTCTATTCTAGTCATTTCAGTATTGACCTTTCTAGATTGGCGTTCCTCCATGCAAGTCCTTCCTCCAGTAACTCCATTCTAGTCACCTCACTAGTAAATCGTCTACAATGGAGTTTCTATGGGGAGCTCTATTCTAGTCATTTCATAGAAACTCCATTCTAGTCACCTCACTAGTAAATCATCTACAATGAAGTTTCTATGGGGAGCTCTATTCTAGTCATTCCAGTATTGACCTTTCTAGATTGGAATTCCTCCGTGCAAGTCCTTCCTCCAGTAACTCCATTCTAGTCATCTCACTAGTAAATCGTCTACAATGGAGTTTCTATGGGGAGCTCTATTCTAGTCATTTCATAGAAACTCCATTCTAGTCACCTCACTAGTAAATAGTCTACAATGGAGTTTCTATGAGTAGCTCCATTCTAGTCATTTCAGTAATGACCTTTTTAGATTGTAACTCACCCGTGCAAGTCCTTCCTCCAGTAACTCGATTCTAGTCACCTTACTAGTAAATAGTCTACAATTAGGTTTCTATGAGTAGCTCCATTCTATTCATTTCAGTATTGACCTTTCTAGATTGGAGTTCCTCTGTGCAAGTCCTTCCTCCAGTAACTCCATTCTAGTCACCTCACTAGTAAATCGTCTACAATGGAGTTTCTATGGGGAGCTCTATTCTAGTCATTTCATAGAAACTCCATTCTAGTCACCTCACTAGTAAATCGTCTACAATGGAGTTTCTATGGGGAGCCCCATTCTAGTCATTTCAGTATTGACCTTTCTAGATTGGAATTCCTCTGTGCAAGTCCTTCCTCCAGTAACTCCATTCTAGTCAACTCACTAGTAAATCGTCTACAATAGAGTTTCTATGTGTAGCTCTATTCTAGTCATTTCAGTATTGACCTTTCTAGATTGAAGTTCCACCGTGCCAGTCCTTCCCCCAGTAACTCCATTCTAGTCACCTCACTAGTAAATCGTCTACAATGGAGTTTCTATGGGGGGCTCTATTCTAGTCATTTCATAGAAACTCCATTCTAGTCACCTCACTAGTAAATCGTCTACAATGGAGTTTCTATGGGGAGCTCTATTCTAGTAATTTCATAGAAACTCCATTCTAGTCACCTCACTAGTAAATCATCTACAATGGAGTTTCTATGGGTAACTCTATTCTAGTCATTTCAGTATTGACCCTTTCTAGATTGGAGTTCCTCTGTGCAAGTCCTTCCTCCAGTAACTGCATTCTAGTCACCTTACTAGTAAATCATCTACAATGGAGTTTCTATGGGGAGCTCTATTCTTGTCATTTCAGTATTGACCTTTCTAGATTGGAGTTCCTCCGTGCAAGTCCTTCCTCCAGTAACTCCATTCTAGTCACCTCACTAGTAAATCGTCTACAATGGAGTTTCTATGGGGAGCTCTATTCTAGTCATTTCAGTATTGACCTTTCTAGATTGGAATTCCTCCGTGCAAGTCCTTCCTCCAGTAACTCCATTCTAGTCACCTCACTAGTAAATCGTCTATGATGGAGTTTCTATGGGGAGCTCTATTCTAGTCATTTCAGTATTGACCTTTCTAGATTGGAGTTCCTCTGTGCAAGTCCTTCCTCCAGTAACTCCATTCTAGTCACCTCACTAGTAAATCGTCTACAATGGAGTTTCTATGGGGAGCTCTATTCTAGTCATTTCAGTATTGACCTTTCTAGATTGGCGTTCCTCCATGCAAGTCCTTCCTCCAGTAACTCCATTCTAGTCACCTCACTAGTAAATCATCTACAATGGAGTTTCTATGGGGAGCTCTATTCTAGTCATTTCATAGAAACTCCATTCTAGTCACCTCACTAGTAGATCGTCTACAATGGAGTTTCTATGAGTAGCTCCATTCTAGTCATTTCAGTAATGACCTTTTTAGATTGTAAGTCACCCGTGCAAGTCCTTCCTCCTGTAACTCCATTCTAGTCACCTCACTAGTAAATAGTCTACAATTAGGTTTCTATGAGTAGCTCCATTCTATTCATTTCAGTATTGACCTTTCTAGATTGGAGTTCCTCTGTGCAAGTCCTTCCTCCAGTAACTCCATTCTAGTCACCTCACTAGTAAATCGTCTACAATGGAGTTTCTATGGGGAGCTCTATTCTAGTCATTTCATAGAAACTCCATTCTAGTCACCTCACTAGTAAATCGTCTACAATGGAGTTTCTATGAGTAGCTCCATTCTAGTCATTTCAGTATTGACCTTTCTAGATTGGAATTCCTCTGTGCAAGTCCTTCCTCCAGTAACTCCATTCTAGTCACCTCACTAGTAAATAGTCTACAATAGAGTTTCTATGGGTAGCTCCATTCTAGTCATTTCAGTATTGACCTTTCTAGATTGGAATTTGTCCGTGCAAGTCCTTCCTCCAGTAACTCCATTCTAGTCACCTCACTAGTAAACCGCCTACAATGAAGTTTCTATGGGGAGCTCTATTCTAGTCATTTCATAGAAACTCGATTCTAGTCACCTCACTAGTAAATCGTCTACAATGGAGTTGCTCCTGGTAGGTCCTCTCTCCAGCAACTCCAATCTAGTCACCTCGCTAGAGAACAATCTAGAATGGAGTTTCTGTAGGGAGGACCTACCACGAACAACTCATCCTAGACGCAACCCATTCGGACGCAAGCAACTATACGTCTGCGTTCCTTATTAGAATCCGGTCACATGACCGAAGTCTTTCTTTCCGTCAACCAATCCAGTGTATGATTTGCCCAGACTTATCCACCACACAACGAGATCCATGGCAGACTCCTCCCTCTCCCATGTGACCCGGCTATTCTCCGCTGTCTAGTGCTTAGTGTACATCTGCTGTCAAAGTCGCGACTGGTCGTACTGCGGTTTTACCATGGTTTTAGAGCTAGACTTGTTCCGCGAAGATAAGGGAGGCAACCCCGAGCTGGTCAGAGAGACGCAGAGGAAGAGGTTTAAGGACCCAGGCCTGGTGGACGCCTTGTTAGAAGCAGACACTGCGTGGAGAAAATGTGAGTAGCATTGTGCGGACTAGTCCGTGGTTCCTCACGTCAGCCTCCCTAAGCCACTGCGGCGACATGCTGGGAGGGACACTTGACTTGCTGAAGATGTGTACACGTTCCAGACATGCGTGACGTCATGGTTCACGGCTTGTTATTTCATTGGTGTGCTGCCAGGAGCCGCGCGCTACTCCGTCATATGCGCTCCACGTGCTGTACTGAGATCTGATGCAATCATGCAGCAAGCGGGCTGCAGGCGTGGCTACGTCCTCTAGATACACGCCAGCAGATAGCTATACTATACAGGTCCGACGTGGAAGGTTGGAAATAATGCACTGGAGAGACCGATGACAAACATTACAGGAGCTATTCATTACACGCGTCTGGTTACCATGTAGAGATGTTTATGTCTGTTCACCTCATCATTTGCCTTCCGTTTGGGCTTTCCGTTCATCCGTTAACAGATTAGGCTTCGTTCACATCTGCGTCGGAACGGAGCCCTGACTGACGCAAACTGAAACCGTAGGTTTCCGTTTCCATCACCATTGATTTCAATGGTGACGGATCCGGTCCCAATGGTTTCCGTTTGTCTCAGTTGTGCAAGGGTTCCGTCGTTTTGACGGGATCGATATCGTAGTCGACTGCGCTATTGATTCCATCAAAAATGATGGAACGCTGTCACAACGGTGACAAACGGAAACCTTTAGGCTGCATGCGCACATCCGTCGGCCGTTGTACGGCTGCTAATGACGGATCCGTGAAACATGGACTGCACACGGATGAGTTCCGTGTGCAGTCTGTTGTTTCACAGACCAAATCAATGAAATGGCAGAGATTGTTCTGTCAAAAACAAACAGGAGTAGGACCTGTCCTATTTTTGATGGAACGGCCGCACAGTTCCGTTAAAACAACGGACGTCTGCATGGCCCCATTAAAATGAATGTGTCAGGGTGCTGTCAGTTAAAAAAATAGGATAGCACCCTGAAGAAAAGAATTGAAGTGGGCATGAGGCCTTAGCAACTTTTCCGTCACCATTGAGATCAATGGTGAGGGAAACGGAAGCCAAGGTTTCAGTTTGCCTTTCAGTTGAGGGGTTAACCCGACGGAAAACCTCAGATGGAACCCTTTAACAGAAGGGCAACGCTGTTGAACACAGAGCCTCATTCAGTCAAAACGACGGAATCCTTGCACAACTGAGACAAATGGAAAACATTGGCACCGGATTAGTCACCATTGAAATCAATGGTGATGCAAACGGAAACCTATGGTTTCCGAATGTTTCAGTCAGGGTCCCGTTTTGATGGGAAGCTCCGACGGAACGTCAGAACGGCACCCTGACGCAGATGTGAACGAAGCCTTACGCTGAGTTCACATCAGTTTTCCGTCGGAGAAACCCATGAATGGAAACCATAAATTTCATATGTATTACCATTGATTTCAATGGTAATGCTTCCGTTGCAAATGGTTTACGTCTATCTCCATTAAAGGGGTTGTCGGAGATAAAATGACTGTGTTACTGCTTGTAATTTATAAATGTAAATACATTTTGTAATATACTTACATTTTCCAAAGTGGCCCCGTTTCCAGATCCTGGCGTGGGGTACTTGACGGGTGACGTCACCCTCTGCACTGTCTCTGGCCGCTGTGTTGATCTTCAATTCTTTGTTGGGTATACGACATTTGTGACGGGCTGTTCTGCTGCACAGACCATAACTGCGCATGCGCGTTACAACAGAACAGCCCATACAGGGCACGTTACAAGTGACGTGTCGTATACCTGGAAAATAATTGAAGATCAACACAGCAGCCAGAGAGTGACGTCGCCCGTCAAGTACCCCACGGCAGCATCTGGAAACGGGGCCAAAATGGAAGTGTATTACAAATGTATTTACATTTATAAATTACAATCATTAACACAGTCATTTTATCTCGGACAACCCCTTTAAGTAAGGTTTCCGTTGTTTTGGCGGAAACAATAGCGTAGTCGACCACTATTGATTCCATGAAAACAACAAAAACCTTACGGAACCGAGACAAACGGAAACCATTTGCATTACCACTGAACTCAAGGAAGCTATGGTTTCAGTTTGCCTTTTTGTTGATGAGTTCCTCCGACGGAAAGGTCTAGCGGAACTTTGAAAGGGTGACGCTGATGTGACACCTGGAATGTATAGTTTCAGTCTGCAATACCATTGATTTTAATGTTATTTTAGTGGTTTCAGTTTGTGACTATTCCGCTAGTTTTCCGTGAAAACAATAGTGCAGCACACTACGCTATTGTTTCCGTGAAAAAAACTGAAACCTAGCGGAATGGATGCAGATGAATGGAAAGCCAAAACGGAAGGCAAACGCTAATGTGAACACACGTTTATCTTTGGCATTAAAAAATTCCGATCATAAGCATGCCATATTTACAGTATATTAAATGTCTGATAGGTAAGGATCTCAGAGGTGGGCAACACACCTATCTGTTCTGTGCCCGCCACTCCAGTCTCCAGAGAGTTCAATCGGGAGTCGGCCTGACATGAGCCCGGATTGCTCTCTTTCCTTAGAAACTTCAATGAGGACAAGCAAACATGGTAGAAGTTAAAATTATGTTTCTTATTTTGTGTTAAAGGAGTTTTCACTCTGGCCAAAATGCTAAAATAATAACTTATCAATATATTTACCTTTTAGAATTCCTCACCATTCCCTCAGTGGCAAAATTGATATCTCCCACCACATCTATTTAAATGCATGGTAACCCTCATGTGAGCTGGTCAGCCAATCACAGACCGCTGCAGTGACATGCCATGACTGGCCATCTGCTCATGTGATGTCTTCCTTGCTAGTTCTTGTGTAAGAGACGTATATATCCGTCACTCTGATCTTGTGGGTACTGCCACTGTACCTACAAGATCAGCAGTAGGAGCACAGCTGTTCTACGCAGCCAGGCTCCTGCTGGAATCTAAGAGCTTGGTCGGCGCTCCTTTTGCATGAATTACTGCATCAATGCGGCGTGGCATGGATGCGATCAGCCTGTGGCACTGCTGAGGTGTTATGGAAGCCCAGGTTGCTTTGATAGCGGCCTTCAGCTCGTCTGCATTGTTGGGTCTGGTATCTCATCTTCCTCTTGACAATACCCCATAGATTCTCTATGGGGTTTAGGTCAGGCGAGTTTGCTGGCCCATCAAGCACAGTGATACTGTGGTTATTACACCAGGTATTGGTACTATTGGCAGTGTGGGCAGGTAAATGAAATCAGCATCTCCATAAAGCTTGTCAGCAGAGGGAAGCATGAAGTGCTCTAAGATTTCCTGGTAGCTAGCTGGCTGCACTGACTCTGGACTTGATATAACACAATGAACCAACACCCGCAGATGACATGTCTCTCCAAACCATCACTGACTGTGGAAACTTCATACTGGACCTCAAGCAACTTGGATTGATGCCTCTCCACTCTTCATCCAGACTCTGGGACCTTGATTTCCAAATGAAATGCAAAAGTTACTTTCATCTTAAAACATGACTTGGACCCCTGAGCAGCAGACCAGTCCTTTTTCTCTTTAGCCAGGGTAAGACGCTTCTGACATTGTCTCAAGGAATGCGACCGTTGTAGCCCATGTCCTAGATACGTCTGTGTGTTTGATGGCTCTTGAAGCACTGACTCCCGCCACAGTCCACTTTTTGTGAATTTCCCCCAGATTCCTTTCAAGGCTGCGGTTATCCCTGTTGCTTGTGCACGTTTTTCCACCACACTTTTTCCTTCCTCTCAACCTTCCATTAATATGCTTGGATACAGCACTCTGTGAACAGCCAGCTTCTTTAGCAATGTCCCTTTGTGGCTTACCCTCTTTGTGGAAGGTGTCAATGACCACTGTCAAGTCAGCAGTCTTCCCCATGATTGTGTAGCCTACTGAACCAGATTGTTGGACCATTTAAAGGCTTAGGAAACCTTTGCAGGTGTTTTGTGTTGATTAGCTGGTTAGAGGGTGACACCATGAGTCTACAATCTTCAACTTTTACCCAATATTCAAATTTTCTGAGAGACTAAACTTTGGGTTTTCATGAACTGTTAGGGTATGTGCACACACACTAATTACGTCCGTAATTGACGGACGTATTTCGGCCGCAAGTCCCGGACCGAACACAGTGCAAGGAGCCGGGCTCCTAGCATCATACTTATGTACGACGCTAGGAGTCCCTGCCTTGCTGCAGGACAACTGTCCCGTAGTGTAATCATGTTTACAGTACGGGACAGTTGTCCTGCAGCGAGGCAGGGACTTCTAGCATCGTACATAAGTATGATGCTAGGAGCCCGGCTCCTTGCACTGTGTTCGGTCCGGGACTTGCGGCCCGAAATACGTCCGTCAATTACGGACGTAATTAGTGTGTGTGCACATACCCTTAAGCGTGTGAACATACCCTAGCAAAAAACGTCTGAAAATACGGAGCTGATTTTCAGAAGTTTTTTGCTAAGCAAACTCGCTGTTTTTGCGGCGTTTCTAACGGACGTTTTTGGAGCTGTTTTTCTATAGAGTCTATGAAAAACGGCTCCAAAAAACGGCTGAAGAAGTGATATACACTTTTTCGCAGCTGTTTTTCTATTCAGCTGCTTTGAAAAACGGCCATGTAAAAAAACGCCTCTTTTGGAACAGAACGCCGTTTTTCCCATTGAAATCAATGAGCAGATGTTTGGAGGCGTTCTGCTTCCGATTTCTTTAGCCGTTTTTCGGGCCGTTTACGTCCCGAAAAATGGCTGAAAATATCTTGTGTGAACATACCCTAAGGCTGAGTTCACACGGGGTGGATACACTGCGTAATAGCACGCAGCGTATATGCCCTGTGCGCTGCTAGGAATTCCGGGGCGAAAAAGCGCACCAAACTGTGTTGCAATTTGTCCGCTGCGACAAACTGCAGCACTTAGCCGAACTGCTACCAGACCGGCCTCCTGGGATGACGTCTCATCCCAGTAGACTGCTGCAGCATGTGATTGGCTGAAGCGGCGGTCACATGGGATGAAGCGTCATCCCAGGAGGATGAAGCACAGACTCCTAGGTAAGTATTATATATTTGTTGTTTTGTGAGTTGCGTTTTTTGCGGCGGGATCGCTGCGAACCCGCCGCAAAAAAACGTAACAACTACAATTTGAAGCGGTATTTACATCCCCATTGTATACAATGGGGAAATCCTGCAACAAATAAGCAGCGTTTACATAAATACAATTGACATGCTGCGGAATAGAACTCTGCACCGCAGGTCAATTTCTGCGCGGTTTTTCCGCTCAGTATGCAGCGTGTGGATGAGATTTATTTTATCTCATCCACTTTGCTGCTGCTGTATTTGCTGCGGATTTCCACAGTATTTACGCAGCGTGTGAACTGGCCCTTAGCCATAATCTTCAACATTAAAGGGGTTGGCCAGGAATACATTTTATTTCTATTTTAACCTGAGGTGACATGTATACTTTCTAATGTCATTTTATGTTTGGAACGGCTACTTCTAATTAGCGGTGACATAACCATATCCAGAGTAAATTTTTCCTTTCCTGTGACGTTCCGTGTCTTTACTCAGCCAGCACTTCTGACTGAAAAGAGGCTTGGCGCGTCATCAACTACGTTTACAGGCAGTGGGCTGGGCGGATGTTTTATGAGCTCCTCTCTGGTCCCACTGCCTGTAGTTGATGATGCGCCGTGCCTCTTTTTAGCCGGAAGTGCTGGCTGAGCAAAGACACAGAGCGTCGTGTCTCAAAGTACATGCCCCCTCTTCCTATCTTGTCGTTCACGTCCCCTTTTTCTTCTCTCTCTGAGTTCTCTCACTGCCTGGCCGCAGCGTGGACGAGGAGAGACGCGGCTCTGCTCCAGGACTTTGTGGAATCCCCAGACATCACTGTCCATATATGGACAGTGTTGTCAAGGGCTTCTCCAGAGTCGGAGTCCCAGAGCAAAGTGCTAGTATAGGCTCTGCTCCGGGACTCTGGGGACATCGCTGTCCATATATAGTCAGTAATGTCAGGGGCTTCCCCAGAGACCCGAAGCAGAGTTCGCTCACTGCCTGACCGCTGCGTCTCTCCTCGTACATGTCCTCTCCTCTTCTCTCATCGCCCACGCTGGGTTACGTAAATACAGGGGTGATGGGGGTTATATAAATACAGGGATGATGGGGGTTATATAAATACAGAGATGATGGGGGTTATATAAATACAGGGATGATGGGGTCATCATTCCTGTGTATAACACCCATCATCCCTGTGTATAAGGATATTAAGGGCTATTTACAGGAATGATGGCGGTTTTATATAGGGATGATGGGAGTTATATACAGGAATGATGGGGTAATACACAGGGATGATGGCGGTTATATACAGGGATGATGGAGTTCTATCATCCCTGTGTATTACCCCATCGTCCCTGTGTATTACCCTCCTCATACGTGTATATAACCCTCCTCATCTGTGTATATAACCCCCATTATCCCTGCATATAAACCCCATTGTGTGTGTGTCTGTGTGTCTGTGTGTCTGTGTGTGTGTGTCTGTCTGTCTGTCTGTCGGGCTGGGTCCCTGTAATTAGAGCAGGGAATGACCTGTGAACATAGAGGGGCGTGGCAGTATACAAATAGCTGAGATGCTGTGGAGGAAGAGGGGGGGATGTAAGCAGTCTCAGATGCAGCAAGGGATCATGGGTATGGTGGATTACAAGACCGGAAACAGACAGGAACAGAAGCAAGGGTCAAAAACGTCTTAAAATACAGAGCTGTTTTCAAGAGAAAACCGCTCCTGATTTTCAGACATTTTTTTACGGCCGTTTTTTTTTAATAGTCTATGAAAAACTGCTCCAAAAACGTCCCAAGAAGTGTCCTGCACTTCTTTTTCGCGGCTGTTTTTTTACGCGTAAAAAAACGCCGCAAAATCTGCTCCGTCGGAACAGAACGCAGTTTTCCCATTGAAATCAATGGGCAGATGTTTGGAGGCGTTTTGATTCCGATTATTCAACCCGAAAAACTTCCGAAAATAGGCCGTGTATACATACCCAAACTGGTTATAAGGTTAGTAGGGGTTTTAGGCTATGCAAACCAATGCTGGGGGATACTTTTTAGAAAATAATTTTTTCCTGGCCAACCCCTTTAAAAAAAAAATAAAAATGCTGGAAATAGATCACTCTGTGTGTAATAAATCTATATAATGAATGAGTTTCACTTTTTTTATTGAATTGCTGAAATAAATAAACTTTTTGATGATATTCGAATTAATTGAGAAGGATCTGTATATATCTGCGATCAGAACGTCGTAAAGTGAAGTTCCCTACTGGGACAAAAAAAACGTTACGGCTCTTGGAATGCGTCGATTCAAAAACAAGTAATTGTTTTTTAACCCGTTAGTGACCGGCCCATCGTGTTTTTACGTCGGTCACTAATGGGCCTTATTCCGATGCCATAGACTTTTTACGTAGCGACATCGGAATAAGTAAACAGAGCAGGGAGCTGTCAAATCTCCCTGCTCTCAGCTGCCAGAGGCAGCTGAGGGCTGGGGGCGTCCCTGCTCGACCGGGTGAGATCAATATAAGTATCGATCTCACCCGTTTAACCCCTCAGATGCGGTGCTCAATAGCGACCACCGCATCTGAGTGGTTTTGGAGAGAGGGAGGGAGCTCCCCCTCTCTCCCACTGACACCCGGCGATACGATCGCCGAGTGTCTGTGTCTCCAATGGCAGCCGGGGGCCTAATAAAGGCCCCCAGGTCTGCCTGTAATGAATGCCTGCTAGATCATGCCGGAGGCATGACCTAGCAGATGCCTGTCCGTTTTAAACGGACAGGCAGTAATACACTGCAATACAGAAGTATTGCAGTGTATTATAATAGCGATCGCAGAATCGCATATTAAAGTCCCCTAGAGGGACTAGTAAAAAAGTAAAAAAAAAAGTTTAATAAAGTTAATAAAAAAAAATGTGAAAAAAAAATGAAAAACCCACTTTTTCCCCTTACAAAATGCTTTACTATTAAAAAACCAAAATAAAGTAAAAAAGTTACACATATTTGGTATTGCAGCGTCCATAACGACCCCGACTATAAATCTATTACATTACTTAACCCGCACGGTGAACGCCGTAAAAAATTAAATAAAAAACGACAGAAAAATTGCTGTTTTCTGTGAATCCTGACTTTAAAAAAATGTGATTAAAAAGTGATCAAAAAGTTGCATCTACTCCAAAATGGTACCAATAAAAACTACAAGTTGTCCCGCAAAAAAAAAAGCCCTCATACAACCGCATCGGCGAAAAAATAAAAACGTTACGGCTCTTCAAATATGGAAACACAAAAACAAATAATTTTGAAAAAAAAGCGTTTTTACTGTGTAAAAGTAGTAAAACATACAAAAACTATACAAATTTAGTATTGTTGCAATCATAACAACCCACTGAATAAAGTTATTGTGTTATTTATACCACACGGTAAACGGCGTAGATTTAGGACGCAAAAAAGAGTGGCGAAATTTCAGATTTTTTTCTATTCCCCCCCCCCCCCCCCAAAAGTTAATAAAAGTTAATCAATAAATATGTACCTCAAAATGGTGCTATTAAAAAATACAACTTGTCCCGCAAAAAACAAGACCTCATACAGCTATGTTGACGCAAAAATAAAAGTTATAGCTCTTGGAATGCGACGATAGAAAAACGTAAAAAATGGCTTGGTCATTAAGGTCTAAAATAGGCTGGTCATTAAGGGGTTAAAAGCGTTTTTATTGTGAAAACATAGTAAAACATAAAATCTTTTATATATTTGGCATCCCCGTAATCGAGCTGACCCATAGAATAAAGGTAAGGGTGTGTTCACATCGGCGTCACCCTTGCATTTATGGGTTCAGTCAGACCTTTCCGTCGGAGGAACCCATGAACGGAACATTTTTTTGTCGCTATTGTTTCCGCCAAAAAAACTGAAACCTTACGGAACCGAGACAAACGGAAGCTATTTACAACGGAAGCATTACCATTGCAGTCAATGGTAATGCAGACGGAAGCTATGGTTTCAGTTTGCCTTTCCATTAAAAGGTTCCTCCGACGGAAAGGTCTAGCGGAACCCATGAACTGAAGGGTGGCGCTGATGTAAACAGGCCCTAACATGTTTATCCCACATAGCGAACGGCGTAAATTTATAACGTGAAAAACAATGCTGGAATAGCAGTTTATTTTCAATTTTCTCCTAAAATAAAGTTAATAAAAGTTAATAATATTATATGCATCCAAAAGTGGTGCAGTTGAAAAATACAACTCTCCCTGCAAAAAAAACAAGCCCTTAAAAAAAGTTAACTCTTAGAATGTGACCGTGAAAAAGCAAAAAACAATCCTTGGTCATTAAGGCCAAAAAAAGGTGTTTAAAAATAACAGATGAATTTAATTTGCAGGTTAATTTTTGTTAAAACCCGCCTGAAAACACCACAGTGCCCCTGTAGATAGTGCCCACATAGATAGTGTCAGTGCCCACGTAGATAGTGCAACACCATGCCCATATATGGACAGTGAAGTCAAGAGCTTCACCTGGTTCAGCGCAAATGGGTCGGGGACCGTCTTTCGGGACCCTTGCCGATCAGCAGTTTTGAAGGGGCCGCAGCGCTTGTACGAGCTTCAAGAGGAGAAAAGGCTGTAATACCTGTGAATCGCCGCTAAACGCATGTCAATGATTCACAGTGAGCAAGAAGAAATAAAGGGGAAGCGGCGCTCGTACCATAGGCCATCATCATCAGCTATTGATGGCCTATCCTGAGGATAGGCCATAAATTTTTAATGGCTGGAAAACCCCTTTTAAAGCAGCGCTGTGCCCGGGGAGTCCTCTTGTGAGGGCCAGGATCAGTTTTTAACGACCGTCACAAGGATTGATTCGTGAAAAATGTCCGTCACACAGCCATTTTTCCCTGTCATGTGAATGTAGCCTTAGATGTAATTATGGGGCATAGTGAATTTTCTTTTGTTTTAAATCCATGGAAACCCCTTTAACCCTTCTTGCACAGCGCCTTAATAGTACAGCATGATGAGTGGGTAATTCCCACACCACGTCGTAGTATTATGGCGCAAGGATGGCTCAGAAGCTGATCCCTCACCATCATCAGCAGGTGTTCACTATAACGGCCAGGATCGGAGACCACTTAAGTGGTTTTTGAAGGGGTTCCCTATGTTAGCCCATCGCTGATGGCACAACGCGATTACGGGGTGCCAATGGGTTGCCATGGCAGCTGGGAGCCTAACAATGGCCCCCAGGTCTACTATGTACAAGAACCTATTGGGTCCCGCGTAAGACCCACAGAACTATTGCAATGTACTCGGGCTTTCAGAATGCGGAAATGAAAGAAACAAATAAAAACGTAAATTTGCTGTGTCCAAACTAAGCCCCGTATACTGTTAAAAATCTCATCGCTTAATGTTTGTAATTCTAGGCAGATTTCAGACAGATGCTTTGAACAAGTCTAAGAATCTGTGCAGCAAAAGTATTGGAGAAAAAATGAAGGTAAGAAGAGAATTTACTTTTTTTTCCTGTTGTGTATGTTATTTAAAAAAGAAAATGTATAAATGGGTTATATTCCAAATAATACAGACTTTTGATTTGATTTGACATTATCATTTTGGAAAAAAAAATTTGACCCCATCACGCAGCAGCCATTTTTTATTTTTTTTTCATTTTCGTTTTTTCCTTCCAAAAGCCATATCTTAGGCCTAATTCACACGAGCGTATTTCAAGTCCGTGTTACGCGCGTTAAAACCACGGACGTCACACTGGCCTATGCAATTCAATGGGGCCTTTCAGACATTGTGTTTTTCACGCAGCATGTGTCTGCTGCGTGAAACTCACTGCATGTCCTTTTCTTGTGCGTTTTTTCCGCATCACACACCCATTGAAGTCAATCCGTGACGTCATCTGTGTGCTGTCTGTGTTTTTCAGGCACCAGTTGCAAAAGAAATTATGAGAAAAAAAAATAAAACACCTCCTTCAGTTTTTTTTGCTGACTTAAAAAACGCGAGACATACGCGCCTAAAAAACTTAGACGCGCACCGTACACGGATGCCACATGGAACTGCAACGCAGCAAAAACGCTTCGTTTTTCACGCACGCAAAACTGACATGCTCGTGTGAATTAGGCATTTATCTTTTCATCGATATATCCATATGAATGTTTGATTTTTCTGGGACATGTCACCGTTTATTTTACCATATAATGTACTGGTAAATATGTGGGGTGGAATGGAAGAAAACAGCAATCCTCCATTGTTTTTTGGGTTTCGTTTTTACAGCATTCACCGTGCATGTTAACCTTGTTTTGTGGGTTAATATGATTAGGGCGATACCATATTTATATACCATTTTTTTCGGACTATAAGACGCACCCAGGGGCGTAACTAAAGGCTCATGGGCCCCGATGCAAAAGTTCTTATTGGGCCCCACCCCCCCCCGCAAACGTCTCATGGCCGACAGGCCGCAGCTTTCAGCTGCATCGCTGGGTCTCCTAAGTGACCCAACAATGCAGCACTAGCAGCCAGGGGCACCACTATGGACTTAAAATGTCAGGGGAAATAGCACTAATGCATATGTGTCCACCCCAAAAAAATGTATGTATGTATAGGAGACAGCATATCTATAGCACTACGACCCTATAAACTATGGATAGGATTAGATGCAGTGGCCCAGCAGACAGTATCAGACCTGATAGGATTAGATACATTGGCTCCGCAGACAGTATCACACATGATAGGATTAGATACATCGGCCCAGCAGACCGTATCACACATTATTTGATTAGCTATAGGGCCCAGCAGACAGTAACACACATGATGGGATTAGAGACAGTATCACACATGATAGGATTAGATACAGTGGCTCAGCAGACAGTATCACACATGATGGGATTAGATACACAGCTCAGCAGACCGTATCACACACATTGGATTAGCTATAGGGCCCAGCTCGCTGACATGGCGGCTCCAGCGCTGGACCCAGGAAAGGTAAGAATAATAATTTTGCTTCTTTGTGTTATTATGTGTATTCATTATTTTCTATGATCCCCGGGCCATGCACGGACCGCAAAAACTACGGTCATGTGCATGGCCCCATAGAAATGAATGGGGCCGCAAAAGCATGTTCGTGTGCATGGGACCTAATGTCTGAGCAGGGCCCTGTGCTGTACCGGCCCATCCATTGTGTTTTACATAAACGACATTAATGCCAGAATCACAAGATCGTGATTGAACGTGTGAAAAAAAAAAAGTCCATTAACCCCTTCCTGACCACCCCACGTAGATTAACAGGCTGCAGCACTGGTCTTTGTGCCTGCAGCCCATTCATCTACGTGTGCTCCTAACAGAGCACACAGATATTCCCCGGCATCTCCAAGTACGGGTTGCTACTAGCAGCTTTAGTACTGGGGGAAAACATTGGGTAAGATCACAGCGGTGATCCCTCGCCTATTAACTAGCGACCGCCGCATTTAAGTTGTTATAACATCGACACGGCGCGATTGCGGGGGCCGATGGTTGCTATGGCAACTGGAAGCCTAACAAAGGCTTCCGGTCTGCCATATATGGAAGGCGATTAGGTCCTGCTAGAGGCAGGACCTAATATGCCCCCTGTCAGTGCCCCCTGACCGGTATAATGGTCTGCAATACATAAGTATTGCAGGGTATTATAACAACAATCCAACAATTGGATCTTCAAGTCCCTAGTGGGACTAAAAAAAAAAAAGTTACAAAAGTAAGAGTAAAATGTGAAAATAATAAAATAAAAAATCGCCCTTTTTCCCTTTTCTAAAGTCCTTTATTAGCAAAAAATAAATAAACTATGCATAATTGGTATCGCCACATCTGTAACGGCCTGAACTATAAAAATATAATGAAATTTGTCGCGCACGGTAACCGCCATAAAAAAATAAATAAACTATACCAGAATCGCTATTTTTAGTCACTTCAGCTTCCAAAAAACGGAATAAATAGGGATCAAAATGTCGCAAGTACCCAAAAATGGTAACAATTAAAACTATTTTGTTCTTCAAATAACAAGCCCTCACACAGCTTTCCTGATAGAAAAATAAAAAAAAGTTGTGGCTCTTAGAATATGGCGACACAAAAACAAAATCATTTTTTTAAAACAGTGATTTTATCGTGCAAACACAGTAAAACATAAAAAAAACCTATATAGATATGGTATCGCCATAATCGCATCGAAAAAAAGAGAATTAAAAACTATAGAAGTTTTCACGGCCTAATTACACTAAATTCAGTAAAAAAACTTATGGGATCAAAATGCTCACTATACCCCTAGATAAATTCTTTTTAGGGCTGTAGTTTCCCAAATGGGGTCACTTCTGGGGGGTTTCCACTGTTTTGGTCCCTCAGATGCTTTGCAAATGCGACTTGATACCCGAAAACCAGTCCAGTAAACTTGAGCTCCAAAAGCCAAATAGGGCTCCTTTCCTTCTGAGCCCTGCCGTGTGTCCAAACAGCTGTTTATTACCACATATTGGGTATTACCGTAATCAGGAGAAATTGCTTTACAAAACTTGGGGTGCCTTTTCTTCTTTATTCCTTGTAAAAATGGATTATTTCTTCGTTTTATTGGAAAAAATTTAGATTTTAATTTTTACGGACTAATTCCACTAAATTCAGCAAATAACCTGTGGGGTTAATATGCTCACTATACCCCTTGATAAATTCTTTGAGGGGTGTAGTTTGCCAAATGGTGTCTTTTTGGGGGTGTTTCCACTGTTTTAGCCCCACAAGACCGCTCCAAACTTGACATGTTGCCTAAAGTATATTCTAATAAAAGGGAGGACCCAAAATCCCCTAGGTGCTCCTTTCCTTCTGAGGCCTGTGCTTCAGTCTATTAACAGACTAGGCCCACATGTGGGATATTTCTAAAAACTGCAGAATCTGAGCAATAAATATTGAGTTGCGTTTCTCTGGTAAAATGTTTGTGTTACAGAATTTTTTTTTTATTAAAATAGATTTTCTGACAAAATCTCTACTGTGCTTTAATTCCTGTGAAACCCCTTAAGAAACCCTTAAGGGTTAAGAAACTTTCTTAATGCAGCTTTTAAAATTGTGTGACTTATGGGGGTTCCTAATAAAGAAGGCCCTCAAAGCCACTTCAGAACTGAACTGGTACCTATAAAAATGGCCTTTTGAAATTTTCTTGAAAATGTGAGAAATTGCTGCTAAAGTTCCAAGCTTTGTAACGTCCTAGAAAAATAAAAGGAATGTAATGTCGGGGTAGGGAGACAGACAAGTGAGCCCTAATCTACCCGCCACTCAGTCCCTGCCTACTTGCAACGACCCGCCCTAGGCGACGGGGTACAACTGGGCGACGGTCCCTACACTCAATAGGTGCACGACAGACAGACAAGGGTACAAAGAAGCCAGGGAAACGGGGAAGTTGCCCACGGGGACACCGTGAGCAACAAGCGAAGTGAACGAGCCGAGTCAAACCAGGAGATGAGCGAGGTACAAAAACGCAGAGCAGAAGAGTGGTAAGTAAAGCCAAGGTCAATCACAAGCAGAGGATCAGTAGTTCAAGAAGCTGCAGCAGGGCCAGGAAACCAACAGAGAAGAATCACAAGCAAAGGAGGAACAGGAAAGGCAGGTATAAATAGACAGAGGGCGGGAGCTAGCTCTGTCTGGCCAGGCTGTGATAGGCTCTCCCACTCCTAAGCCTGCCATCCTGGGTGGTGGAAGACGGAGTCAGTCTCACAGACATAGAAGCAGGTGCAGACTGATTACCTATGGGCGTCGACACAGAAGTTGTGTCTGGCAGATCCTTTACAAGGATGTTCAAAAAACGATACCAACATAAAGTAGACCTATGGGGAAATGTTAATTAGTAACTATTTTGTGTGGTATTGCTATCTGTTTTACAAGCAGATACATTTAAATGTTGAAAAATGCAAATTTTTGCAAATTTTCTCTAAAGTTTGGGGTTTTTCACAAACAAATACTGAATGTATTGATCACATTTTTCCACTAACATAAAGTACAATATGTCACGAGAAAACAATCAGAATCGCTTGGCTAGATAAAAGCTTTCCCAAGTTATTACCACATAAAGTGACACATGTCAAATTTGAGAAAAATCGGCTGCGTCCACAAGGCCAAAACAGGCTCCGCCCTGAAGGGCTTAAAGAGAACCTTTCAACTGCCCATACTTGTGCAGTATGCAATAGGCAGTACTGCACAAACCCTGTCTCACTTAAAAAAAAATTCTTATCCTCTAGTCAGTGGGGCGTGTAAAGGGCAATGCCTGTGACACTGTCCAGTCGGCTACGGACAGTGTCACAGCTGCTTGTGCTGTGTGATCTCTCGCGCAAGATCAGTGTTTCCTTCACTGTCTGAGAAGAGATGGAGAGAAGAGCAATGCGCGCGCACATGCACACGCACACACAGCTCCGCCTTTGCCACGGAAGAGAAGAAGAATGGGAATTCTTCTGTTCCGTGGCGGCGCTAGTATCGTCGGCAGCAGCGTTGGAGCTGTGTGGGCATGCGCGCACGCTGTCCCAATTCAGCACTCGGCGGACAAGGACAACAAAACTGTGATCTCTCCTTCAATGGACCATGTTCTTTCTGCCCATATATGCGATGTCCCTTGATCGCGTTCTAGGGATTCCCCGTGATGCGATCTAAAGGGCATACCCCCTTCTCATTTTCCCCTTGAATGCTGCGGTCAGCTTTGATCGCAGCATTCAGGGGAATAGCGGCAGAGATGATATGTTTCTTTGATCTCCGCTGTCAGAGCTGGGCTGCGGCTGTGTAATACAGCCGTTGCCCCGCTCATGATAAGTGTATGCCTGCGCGGTCAGCATGAGGTGATGGGGCTGGCGCTTCAGTAATGAGCGGCGGCTCCGGCACTGAACACAGGACATGGGGCTGTTTGGTAGTGCGCCCGCCATGTTCTGTGTTCAGTGCCGGCAATCATTAGTGCAGCGTCGGTCACATCATGCTGACCACGCGCGCGCTTCTCAGGTTTCAGGAGTGGTGCAATGGCTGTATTACACAACCGCAGCCCCACTCTACAACATTCATGTGTTGTTATTCTTAGATATGCGTCCGCACAGCTTAGTATCGAAATACATGAAATAACGGTATTGAAACGTTTGAGGGTTCGCGGCATTGATTAAAATCGATTTTTCGATGCATCGCAATAGTATCGATATTTCGATGCATCGTGGACCCCTAGTGAGGATACAGGAGTATATAACTTTACATTATACAATTAATGAGCTGTATTTTCTGAAACCATAATACCACTTTAAAGGCACATAATTTGCTGTGTTAACTCCTTCCCGACCACCCACTGTCTTTTGACTGCAGGTGGTGCAGGTTCCCAGTCTACAACGACGTCTTTTGGTGTCGCTGTAGATCAGGCTGATGAGCGCTCGTGTGAGCGCTCATTCTCTAAGCAGGAGCTGTAACTTTTAGCACCTGATCTCAGAGGAGCCTCCTGAACACAACTGGGGTCAGAAAACATTCAGACCCCAGCTGTTTAACCCTTTCATTGCCGCAGTCCGTGACCGCAGCATGATCAAAGGGAATTTCCCTCTTTGATTGCATCACCGGGACTCCGGTGATGTGATCAAAGACAGGGGAATCCCTCTGCAGTCAGCCCTGGGGACATACAAAGGACCCCAGGGCTGTCTGTTCTGTTTGCCTGCTGTTAGGGCAGCACATGGTGTGCCCTAACAGCAGCCTGTGTCATAGTGGCACAGTGTACTGTATCAGCATACAGGAGTATGCTAATGCATTATTAGTAAAAAATAAAGTTAGAAATAAAGTTATTCCTTAAAGAGGCTCTGTCACCACATTATAAGTGCCCTATCTCCTATATAAGAAGATCGGTGCTATAATGTAGGTGACAGTAATGCTTTTTATTTAGAAAAACGATCTATTTTAAACCACTTTATTAGCGATTTTTAGCTTTATGCTAATGAGTTTCTTAATGCCCAAGTGGGCGTGTTTTTACTTTCGACCAAGTGGGCGTTGTACAGAGGAGTAACTCACCGATTTTTAACGATATCTATTGTGCTCCCACAAATATGAACAATTGGAAATTCACTGAAGTGATAATGAGTAAAATATATAACTTTAATTCATAGCTATCTAAAAACAGGGGTACAATCACCACTGTGAAAAGCCCAACCGTGTATTTAAAAACGTATTAAACAAAATACTCCAAATCCTAGTTCATTTGCGAACCCTTAATGACTGGGTATATAACAAAGATAACAAATTGTGGAATCAGCGTTTGAACATTGGTGTAGCAGTGGTTTAGATCCTCGTACACACAGGAGCCTGCGTTTACCGCGCCTGAATCTCCCAATGCACAACAATGCCACTGCCCCCTAGGCAAAATTCCTTCACTTCACCCGACCCTACGCGTTTCTATACTTATCATCAGGGGTCTGTCAGTCTGGCCAGGATGCCAGCGATATTATCTTCAGCAGCAGGTATTCTACTGCACAACACGGAAGCATGCACGCATAGATGTCAGCGGCATGCTTCACTACGGGACTCAGAGTAACTATAAGCTCAATACTCCTCCCCCCGGCCTCGGCGGCATACTTCGAGCCAGCCAATCATACCAGCCCACCACATCCGTGACGCTCACCCATGTGACTCCCGGCCGTCAGCTGACATACCCGGAAGCCACAGTGTAAACACCACAGAGCGTGCAGACTGAGAGGCTGTGCAAGTATCTGCTTGCCGCACAGAGCCTCCTACTATTAAAGGATGGAGTATAACAATGTTGGATTAGATACATATTGCGGATCAGCTTAGGACCGCAATTGGACTACCATGATAGAAACACCTACCCTGGAAATATATACTGTACGAATGGAAAGACGATGTTACTGTCAACCACACTTAGAACATTTGAACCACTCCTGGACTAAATTGTCATGCTTGTTACTTTTAAATGGTATATTGCAAGTAACTGTATTTGGACTAGGATTGGATTGCCATAGCCCCACTCATGGGACCGACAAAACCTTATGAGTTTAAATAAAACAGGTGTAATTTGTTTGCTCGTTTAAACCTTCAGGATGTACGCAAGCCAATCTGTAAATCCATTGGGCCTCTTTGCGCAAAATGAGGTTATCCCAATCTCCTCCCCGTTTGGGAGGACGTACCAACTCAATTGCCTGAAATTTCAAACATTCTGCCCTGCCTTGATGTTTTGCATGTACATGTTTTGATATGGAAGTGTCTCTTAAATTTGTAACGTCTCCAACATGTTCCCTAATCCGGCGCCGAAACTGCCGTATCGTTTTGCCCACATAGTTCAGTGGGCATGGACATGTAATTAAATAGACCACCCCAGCCGTTTTGCAGTTCACAAAATCTCGGATGTCATACTTAAAATTGGTGGTAACACTTTTGAATTTTTTTCCTGTTTGGATAAAATCACAGGCTCTACAACTACCACATCTGTGTGTGCCTGGTATCTGCCTGTCCAACCAAGTACCCTTATGGATTAAAGGATCAAAACAACTCTGCATCACCCTGTCCCTAATGTTTTTTCCTCTACGGAACGTGACTGAAGGCCATTGTGTTATCTGATCCGCCAAGTCTGCATCAGCACCTAGAATACGCCAGTACCTCTTGAGTATTTCCATGATCTCAAGATTGTTTGGAGTCAAAAGTACCTATGAGCCTGGTGACCCTTTCTTCTTTACGTTGTCTAGGGACTATGGTAGTTGTAGAGCCTGTGATTTTATCCAAACAGGAAAAAAATTCAAAAGTGTTACCACCAATTTTAAGTATGACATCCGAGATTTTTGTGAACTGCAAAACGGCTGGGGTGGTCTATTTAATTACATGTCCGTGCCCACTGAACTATGTGGGCAAAACGATACGGCAGTTTCGGCGCCGGATTTGGGAACATGTTGGAGACGTTACAAATTTAAGAGACAGTTCCATATCAAAACATGTACATGCAAAACATCAAGGCAGGGCAGAATGTTTGAAATTTCAGGCAATTGAGTTGGTACGTCCTCCCAAACGGGGAGGAGATTGGGATAACCTCATTTTGCGCAAAGAGGCCCAATGGATTTACAGATTGGCTTGCGTACATCCTGAAGGTTTAAACGAGCAAACAAATTACACCTGTTTTATTTAAACTCATAAGGTTTTGTCGGTCCCATGAGTGGGGCTATGGCAATCCAATCCTAGTCCAAATACAGTTACTTGCAATATACCATTTAAAAGTAACAAGCATGACAATTTAGTCCAGGAGTGGTTCAAATGTACTAAGTGTGGTTGACAGTAACATCGTCTTTCCATTCGTACAGTATATATTTCCAGGGTAGGTGTTTCTATCATGGTAGTCCAATTGCGGTCCTAAGCTGATCCGCAATATGTATCCAATCCAACATTGTTATACTCCATCCTTTAATAGTAGGAGGCTCTGTGCGGCAAGCAGATACTTGCACAGCCTCTCACTCAGTCTGCACGCTCTGTGGTGTTTACACTGTGGCTTCCGGGTATGTCAGCTGACGGCTGGGAGTCACATGGGTGAGCGTCACGGATGTGGTGGGCTGGTATGATTGGCTGGCTCGAAGTATGCCGCCGAGGCCGGGGGGAGGAGTATTGAGTTTATAGTTACTCTGAGTCCCGTAGTGAAGCATGCCGCTGACATCTATGCGTGCATGCTTCCGTGTTGTGCAGTAGAATACCTGCTGCTGAAGATAATATCGCTGGCATCCTGGCCAGACTGACAGACCCCTGATGATAAGTATAGAAACGCGTAGGGTCGGGTGAAGTGAAGGAATTTTGCGTAGGGGGCAGTCGCATTGTTGTGCATCTGTACATTGGGAGATTCAGGCGCGGTAAACGCAGGCTCCTGTGTGTACGAGGATCTAAACCACTGCTACACCAATGTTCAAACGCTGATTCCACAATTTGTTATCTTTGTTATATACCCAGTCATTAAGGGTTCGCAAATGAACTAGGATTTGGAGTATTTTGTTTAATACGTTTTTAAATACACGGTTGGGCTTTTCACAGTGGTGATTGTACCCCTGTTTTTAGATAGCTATGAATTAAAGTTATATATTTTACTCATCACTTCAGTGAATTTCCAGTTGTACAGAGGAGTGTATGACGCTGACCAATCAGTGACCAGTCAGCGTCATACACTCCTCTCCATTCATTTACACAGCACATAGCGATATAGCTATATCGTTATGTGCAGCCATATACACAGACATTAACGTTAATCAAGTGTCCTGATAATGAATATACTGTACATTACCTCCAGCCTGGACGTTATGTGTATTCAGAATCCTGACACTTCTGAATCTTTTCTGTGAGATTCCAGCAAGCCACGAGTAATCTCGCGAGATTACGAGGTAAACGAGATTTAGTTTCCCTTGCTGGAAATCTCACAGAAAAGATTAAGAAGTGTCAGGATTCACATACACAGTCATGAATATTCATTATCAGGACACTTGATTAACGTTAATGTCTGTGTATGTGGCTGCACATCGCGTTCTAGTAAGAACGCAATGCTGCTGTGTAAATGAATGGAGAGGAGTGCATGACTCTGATTTGGGGTTAAATAAAAAAATAAAAATTAAATTAAAAGTCCCAAAAAAAGGTCATTATTTTGCATAAAATATATTTTATTGCCCCCACATTACATAAAAACCTAAAACCTACACATATTGGGTATCTACACGGCCATAATAACCTGAAGAATTAATTTAATGGGTTATTTAGCATGAAAAATGAACGGGATAAAAAAGAAACAAGAAAAACAATGCCGAGAATCGCTTTTTCCTATATTCACACTGTAGAAATTTTTTTTTACTGAGGGGGGGGGGAAATACTATTTCTCTCGCATAAAACAAGGCCTCATACAGCCACGTCAACAAAAAAAAAATAAAAAAGTTATGGCTGCTGAAAGGCAGAGAGGCAAAAACAGAAAAAATGAGCTGGTCATTAAGGTGTTTTCAGGCCCGGTCATTAAGGGGTTAAATTGTAAAACTGTAGTAGGTTGCTGCAATAGATCTTTCTTTAGTAATGGTCGTCCAATGTTTAGATATCTTCTACGACCTGATTGCATTTCTTTGTACTAAGCATATAATGGCATCCTAAGCTAAAAGACTGAATCACATGTAGGTAAGGTAGGTGTATCAAATGTACTTGTCTAATAGCAGAAGACTTTATACGTAATTTTTTTCCCCATTATTGTCATTCCAGAAAAAGGAGCCTGTTGGTGACACTGATGCTCTACCAGACCATATATTTAATGTCGAGGAAGTAACAGCAGATATCCTAAGTGTAAGTGTTGCAATTTCCCCTTAAAGAGGCTCTGTCATCACATTATAAGTGCCCTATCTCCTACATAAGGAGATTGGCGCTATAATGTAGGTGACCGTAATGCTTTTTATTTAGAAACCACTTTATATGTTTCTGTGGTAGATATAGCAGAGCAAGCGTAATCTCGCTGTAACCTGTCATTTACAGCGTGATCTCGCGAGATTACCCGTCCTCTGCTGTAACTACCACAGACAGAGTAACGAAGTGCAGGGATTGTGAATAGACATCCCGTGGAATGTCTATTCACTGTCTAAACACTTCAGTATCGTTAATGTGTTAGTATAAGACAACACCGGGATCTAAAAGGATCCCTATGCGCTGACTAAATGAATGGAGAGAAGTGTATGACGCTGATTGGTACAACGCCCACTGGGTCAATAGTAAAACATGCCCAGTTGTCCATTAAGAAACTCATTAGCATAAAGCTAAAATCGCTAATAAGGTGGTGAAGTGTGTGTGTGTGTGTGTGTATATGTGTGTATATATATATATATATATATATATATATATATATACCGTATTTTCCGGACTATAAGGCGCACATAAAATGCTGAGAATTTCTCAGAAATAGAAAGTGCGCCTTATAATCCGGTGCGCCTTATATATGAACCCGACAGTAAAGAGAGGGGTTCATACAGGATCCTTTACCTCTATCGTGGGCGGCAGGGGTCGGCGGCGGCATACCACAGCACACACCATGCTCCTCCCCCCCCGTGCGCCTATGAATTTATTAGTACGGTAAGGGTATGTGCACACACACTAATTACGTCCGTAATTGACGGACGTATTTCGGCCGCAAGTCCCGGACCGAACAGTGCAAGGAGCCGGGCTCCTAGCATCATACTTATGTACGATGCTAGAAGTCCCTGCTAGATGCTAGAAGTCCCTGCCTCGCTGCAGGACAACTGTCCCGTACTGTAAACATGATTATACTACGGGACAGTTGTCCTGCAGCAAGGCAGGGACTCCTAGCGTCGTACATAAGTATGATGCTAGGAGCCCGGCTCCCTGCACTGTGTTCGGTCCGGGACTTGCGGCCGAAATACGTCCGTCAATTACGGACGTAATTAGTGTGTGTGCACATACCCTAAACGTTTTGATTTGCAATTACAGCTGAACCAGTTGCAAGTTATTGTTAAAAAGTGTAATAAATTTTGACTTGCAGTCTGAGCAATGGTTTATTTAACGGTAATGTGCTGCGCCTTATAATCCAGTGCGCCTTATATATGAAACATGATTGCTTATAAGGCGCTCATAGAAAGTGCGCCTTATAATCCGGTGCGCCTTATAGTCCGGAAAATACGGTAATATGACTAAATCCGGGAATCCTGTATAATTTATTTTAGGGGACCAGGGAAGTACTTGGAAGTTGTTGGTTGTTCTCTTCAAACCACGTTCAGACATTTCTAGTCGTGTAATGTCATATTGTCTTGCTGGAAGATTCCATCTGCCCCAGGGGAGACAAACTGCATGTATGGGTGGATGTGATCTGCAATGATGGATTCATACCCAAATCGTTTCAGAGTGCCTTCCACATGGATGAGTGGGCCCAGAGAATGCCATGAAAAGATTCCCCAGACCATGACGCTGCCGCTACCAGCTTGTGTTCTTGCTTGCAGGAAGTTTGATCTCTGATGTTTCTCGCCTGACACTCACACGTCCATTCATTCGATAAAGCAGAATACGTGACTCATCGGAGAAGGCAACCCTTTGCCAATCATCGGTGGTCCAATTCCGATATTGCCGTGCAAATTGAAGCTTTTTCCGTTGCTAGCATAGGAGCAATGACCATCCGTCTGCTTCGGAGCCCCATACGCAGTAGGGTTCGTTGAACTGTTGTTTTAGACACACGTCTGGTAGCCCCCTGTTTGATTTTCATGGTGAGCTGCTCCACTGTGGTGTGTCGTTCGGCTATCGCGCACCTTTGTAGCCGACGTTCACCTCTCACATCAATGACACGTGGTGCTCCGCTGTTTCCACCTCGGTTATTCCCAATGGTGCCATTTGTCCACTCAAGATACAGTTTCACCACAGCAGTATACGAATAGTTCACAAACTACGCAGTTTTAGAAATACTGGGAACAAAGAAGGAATTCAGGCAGCACATCCTAAAAACAAGGAATTTTTATTCACCCATGCTCAGCTCCTCCGAGCCTTTCTCAAGCATAACACGATACGAGTATTGACCGATATTTAAGGTGTAATAAGCCAATTACATTATATCAAACAATTAATACAAAAATGTGCTAATACAGATATATAAAACCATATTACAAATATCATATATATAAAAGTTTAAAAGACAGTACATAGCTGTAGTAAATAATTATAAGTCCAGTGATCCGACTCTCCACTCGTGGCACCCGGCATCTACAAAACCTAATTGTGCATGTCGGTACTCAAAGAAACCAATCAGCAAAGTCCATGCCGAATACAGGCATAGACCCACTGAGCATGTGCGAAATAAGTCATACGCGCATGCTCAGTGGGATAGAAAATTCGATGGCGTCCTTACTTCACAGAATATATGCAAATACAGCGTTCCAAGACTACAGCCACCATTCTAGTAGCACAGTCCTAATAGAACCATCAATTGATCTAGTGTTGTTAGTGTATCTTAGAACAGGGGCGGACAATAAATATCCAGTTATTTGTGGCACATATATAACTATTTCAGGACACAATGCACAGCTATGCAAAGGGGGCGAACTCAAATCGTTCCTCTATGTTAGGTCTCATGCCCACTTCAGTTTTTTCCTTCACGGTGCTAACCGTTGTTGTCACGGATAGCACCCTGAACCCATACATTTCAATGCGGCCATGCACACTTCTGTTGTTTTAACTGAACCGTGTGGCCGTTCAGTCAAAAGTAGTGCAGGTCCTACTCCTGCCCGTTTTTGACAGAATAGTCTCGGCCTTTGCATTGAATTTGTTCCATGAAACAACGAGCTGCACACTGAAGCCATCCGTGTGCAGCCCGTGTGTGACGGGACCATCATTAACGGCCGTACAACGGCCGACGGAAGTGTGCATGAGGCCTAAGATCATTTATAAATGACGTTCCTTGATCCAAACTAATTGAAAAGGACAAGGCAAAAAGCCATAGATCAAAAAAGAAAGAACTGACCTATCGGGGGCTAGAGAATCAACGATCACGTACCTAATCGTACAAAATGTGTGGCTAGGACCTAAATAGTACCCTTCTGTCATTAGAAAGAACCCCATTTTATATGAAGAATTTTACACTGTAGGATCACTTGAAATCTAGATGTCCAAATTCTAGTATCGTGACCAGTCAAAATGCTAACCACATCCTTAGAAGAATTCCTCAAGGGCTATAGTTTCCCAAATGAAGTCACTTTTGGGGAGTTTCCACTGTTTTGGTTCCACAGGGACTTTGGAAAAGCGACATGATACCAAGAAACCAATCCAGCAAAATCTGCGCTCCAAAAGCCAAATGGCGCTCCTTCCCTTCTGAGCCCTGCTGTATATCTGTACTCTGGAGAAGTTGCTTTACGAATGTTGGGGGGATTTTTCTTCTTTAATCCTTGTAGAAATCGTTTTTTTTTGTTTTTTTTTTAGCTAAACGGCATCTTATTGTAAAAATATTAAGTCCTTGTGGGGTGTAGTTTCCAAAATGGTCTCTTTTTGAACAACAACTGGCTGCAGCATAAAAAACGCAGAGGAAAATGTCCCTGAAAAGGCATTAAAACGCTGTGCGTGTCAAACTAGCCTAAAACTGCTATACTATATATTATTTGTATTGTACAATGTAATCAGGTAATATTCTTTCTGTCATTACAGAAATCGCGGCCCTTCCCAGCCTGCTGCTGCTATGACCCCACATCATTTTTTCATTTTTTTTAAATTTATTTAAAAATGACATGGGGCCCCTCTCATTTTTCATAACCAGCCAGATACAACACGGCAGCAGCAGGCTAGCGTTACCACGATGGGGAGGCCCACTGGTTTTAGGCTTTCCTAGTCTAATAATACCAGCCTGCAACCGCCCCGGGACTCGACCATCACTACAGGAAGTCGGGTACTGGATCGTACCTGGCTCTTCCTGGCACCCCTGGTTGCGGTGGGTAACGGGGTAATAATGAGGATTAGTGTTAGCCTCTGCATCGGCTAACACTAAGCCCCGCCTTAGTAACGGACGCTGTCAATCAGCCAGCCGCCATTACTAAGGCGGTAGTAATAAAGTTTAAAAAAAAAATACAAAAACATAGAATTTTTTTATTATTGAAATAAGAACCCTCCACACAATCCTCGTTAACCATTTTATTGAAAATGAAAAAAGCCGTCATCTAAGTAGTCCTCAAATCCGAAGTAGTCCAACAACCGAATCTGCAAAAAAAAAAACAAAACACAAATACAAAAAAAAACCCATTAGTAACACATGCGGTAGGTTTAGATACAGGGCCCATTTGTGATACTGTCTGTTGTACCCTGTATCTAAGCCTACCACATATTCGGCTTAGATACAGGGCCACAGTAGTCTTATACTATACTTAATATCTCCTAATGCAAGCAAATAGTACTGGGCTAGGTAATGTCCCTACGGAACAACCTCCCTTGTATAATGAAAAGGTAACTCTATAGTAATTACATATACACACAAGAAACAGAGTGTAGAGTCATGTATATATGAAAGGAATAACACATTTTATTAAATACATATAAAAACATACATGTTAAAAAGGTACATGAGTGGAGAGACTCTATGTTAAATATACAGCTAAGTAGGAGAACCAGGTGTATGATGTATTTAAAGTCGTTGTATTAAGGACGTATGAATAGGGCATGATGGCCATGAATAGCGTGAGTTATTTGGAATGTGCACTGTTATGTTAAGGACAAAGGTGTCTAAAAAGTATTTGCTAAAGTACAGAATTCCTGACTTAGAAAGCTCAGATAGCCTTACACATAGTAGAAGTCCTGGTAGCCTAGGTGCCTGTGTGTAAAACACTGACGCGCGTTTCGCGATATCCGCTTCCTCAAGGGGAAATACCATGGGTAAGGCTATAATTTAACATATATGTATTTAACATATAGAGTCTCTCCACTCATGTATGTTTTTATATGTATTTAATAAAATTTGTTATTCCTTTCATATATACTTGGCTCTACACTCTGTTTCTTGTGTGTAATAAATAGTCTTATGCTGCTGGGGCCCTGTTTCTACGCCTACTATGTGGTAGGCTTAGATATACAGAGCTCATCAGACAGGATCACACTTTTGTGATTCTGTCTGCTAGGGCCTGTGTAGAAGCCTGCCACATGGTAGGCTTAGATACAGGGCCCATGTGTGATCCTGTCTGTTAGACCCTGTATCTAAGCCTACCACAATGTAGGCTTAGATAGAGGTCCCCAGAAGACAGAAACGCCATACTTACCCTCCTCTTCGGCTCTGGACCCAGCGGAGATCCTGACACCATCGAGTGTTGCGATGTTGTGCGCGGCGCACAGCGTCGTGACATCATGATGCGAGAAGATGTCAGGGCCTCCGCTGCGCTCCAGAACGAGGAGGGTAAGTATACGGTCAGTTACTATAGTAACGGGCCTGTGTAGTTTATTACATACACTGAAGGAAATAAGTATTTGATCCCTTGCTGATTTTCTAAGTTTGCCCACTGTCAAAGACATGAACAGTCTAGAAATTTTAGGCTGGGTTAATTTTACCAGTGAGAGATAGATTATATAAAAAAAACAACAGAAAATCACATAGTCAAAATTATATATATTTATTTGCATTGTGCACAGAGAAATAAGTATTTGATCCCTTTGGCAAACAAGACTTAATACTTGGTGGCAAAACCCTTGTTGGCAAGCACAGCAGTCAGACGTTTTTTGTAGTTGATGATGAGGTTTGCACACATGTTTAGATGGAATTTTGGCCCACTCCTTTGCAGATCATCTGTAAATCATTAAGATTTCGAGGCTGTCGCTTGGCAACTCGGATCTTCAGCTCCCTCCATAAGTTTTCGATGGGATTAAGGTCTGGAGACTGGCTAGGCCACTCCATGACCTTAATGTGCTTCTTTTTGAGCCACTCCTTTGTTGCCTTGGCTGAATGTTTCGGGTCATTGTCGTGCTGGAAGACCCAGTCACGAGCCATTTTTAATGTCCTGGTGGAGGGAAGGAGGTTGTCACTCAGGATTTGACGGTACATGGCTCCATCCATTCTCCCATTGATGCCGTGAAGTAGTCCTGTGCCCTTAGCAGAGAAACACCCCCAAAACATAATGTTTCCACCTCCATGCTTGACAGTGGGGACGGTGTTCTTTGGGTCATAGGCAGCATTTATCTTCCTCCAAACACGGCGAGTTGAGTTAATGCCAAAGAGCTCAATTTTAGTCTCATCTGACCACAGCACCTTCTCCCATTCACTCTCAGAATCATCCAGATGTTCATTTGCAAACTTCAGACGGGCCTGTACATGTGCCTTATTGAGCAGGGGGACCTTGCGGGCACTGCAGGATTTTAATCCATTACGGCGTAATGTGTTACCAATGGTTTTCTTGGTGACTGTGGTCCCAGCTGCCTTGAGATCATTAACAAGTTCCCCCCGTGTAGTTTTCGGCTGAGCTCTCACCTTTCTCAGGATCAAGGATACCCCACGAGGTGAGATTTTGCATGGAGCCCCAGATCGATGTCGATTGACAGTCATTTTGTATGTCTTCCATTTTCTTACTATTGCACCAACAGTTGTCTCCTTCTCACCCAGTGTCTTACTTATGGTTTTGTAGCCCATGCCAGCCTTGTGCAGGTCTATGATCTTGTCCCTGACATCCTTAGAAAGCTCTTTGGTCTTGCCCATGTTGTAGAGGTTAGAGTCAGACTGATTAATTGAGTCTGTGGACAGGAGTCTTTTATACAGGTGACCATTTAAGACAGCTGTCTTTAATGCAGGCACCAAGTTGATTTGGAGCGTGTAACTGGTCTGGAGGAGGCTGAACTCTTAATGGTTGGTAGGGGATCAAATATTTATTTCTCTGTGCACAATGCAAATAAATATATATAATTTTGACAATGTTATTTTTTTATTTTTTATTTTTTTTTATATAATCTATCTCTCACTGGTAAAATTAACCTAGCCTAAAAATTCTAGACTGTTCATGTCTTGGACAGTGGGCAAACGTACAAAATCAGCAAGGGATCAAATACTTATTTCCTTCACTGTAGGCCCCAGTTACTATAGTAACCATTTATAGATGCGTTGCGGGAGGGCGCATGCCCTGGTTTTGGGGCCCAGTCGTAATTGTGACTGCTGTGACGCCTATAGCTGCGTCATTATGTGGCAGTCATCCTGGGCACTGGGCCAAAGATCCGGGGCATGGGCCCTGAAAGCCTGGTGCTAGCGACGTCGCTGGTCTAAAGCCTTCCCTCAGAAGAACATGCTGCCCCTTCACAGATCTCTAGCAAGATGAAAAGAGTACAACCCTCTGCTGATAGTGAGGTCGACTCCAGGGTCTTTTAAGCACCTAAATAGGAGCAAACCAGAGGATGAGATGGACGCTTTCGTGCTATTGTTCCCTATTTACGCCTCATTTTTACAGGAGCGTCGCTTCCGAACCCAGGCGTCTATTTTAATTTTATTGGAGACTGCAACCCCCCCCCCCAATTACCCCAGGAAGTGCTTTACAGCGCTGGAACCCTGGCGCCCCTTTGGCCACACCTCCTTTCGTCATTTCCATCACCCACATATACATCCCCACCTCTACCTCTCCCAACTCATCGCCCTTTTTTATCCCAGGCAAATGCTTCCTGACTCCCACCCCTAAAATGTTCATAGGGGCTCTTTAGCCCACATGAGGCGTATTATTATAATACTCAACCTCCTTGGCAATCTTCAGGCCAAATGCCTTCGGAGAGGTCAGAGTCCACTCCAGCATGTGGATCACCATCCTCTCCTGATCTTTATCATTTCACATTTTTTGTTTAAATTTGTGTATTTCTTTTATGTACATAAACATTTAGTTCTTTAGTTTTGCACTTTTTCATAAAAAAAATTTGTGGATAAATTTATGTGTTTGATCCAAATAATTGTGCGTCTTTTTTCCCAATAATTGTGGCGGATGGCATGTGGGCAAGAATGTTGCCTCTATTTATTGACAATACATGGAATTCTTTGGTGACAAACAAAATAGTTTTTCTTGAAACATTTGTCCTCATTGTCTGTAGCACATCACGTGTAGATCTACTTTAGACCTTTTATATCATTGGATAAATATGAAAAGGTTAATCAGCATATTGTTTGGCTTATTAAAAAGTGTTTTGGGAGGGGAGTGGCCAGGCACTGATGTGAGCGGTCGCACGGAACTTCGGCTCTGACCAGAGACCCCTATTATTTATCCTGCGGAGGAATTACTGTTGCCACCATTTCTTATAACTTGCGGAGGAAGGGTAAGAGACCCACGAGGAGCAAAATGGGTCCGTCAAAAGCGGCAGGAGCTGCGGAGAAGTTGAAGGAGTTTGCCCGAGGTGCGGTCCAAGATGGCGCCCGCAGCGAGTCCTCACAGCATGGAGCAGAGGGGCCGGCAAAAGTTTCTGGAGGGCAGTCGGAGTTACGCCCTGCGGCTGAGGTAACAGCACAGCCTGGCCTGACATTGCAGCAAGTATCGGAGGCGCTGCTGGCGGCGATATTAGAGACCAAGACCTCGGTCACAACAAAAATAGAGGAGTTTAAAGTGGATGTGGGTCTCCTGAGGCAGGATTTGCACAACTTGAGGGACCGAGTCGCGCATGCTGAAACCAGGTTGTCTGACCTGGAGGACCGTACAGCTAATATACCCCGCACTCTTCGGGACCTCTCTGGCAAGGTGGATTTATGGCGCCAGAAAGCGGATGATTTGGAGAACAGGCTGAGGAGGAACAACCTTCGCATCATAGGCCTACCAGAACGAGCAGAAGGATCCCGTCTGGACGAGTTTACAGAGAAATGGCTGAAAGATATGTTTCCAGATACCGTGTTTTCGCAGGCTTTTGCAGTGGAAAGGGCGCACAGGGTTCCGGCGAGGCCGCCACCCCCTGGAGAGAACCCTCGACCATTCCTGGCGAGATTGTTAAATTGTAAGGACAGGGATCTGGTCCTGCAGGCAGCCAGACGCAAGGGGGCCATTAAAGTGGATAACGTCACGGTGACTATTTTCCCCGATTTCTCTCCGGAACTACAACGTCAACGCGCATCGTTTGTGATGATTAAACGAAAGCTGCGAGACCGACAAATTCCATATTCTATGGCTTATCCGGCCCGCTTGAGAGTCGTCGATGGAGATCGAGCAGTATTTTTTGCCAACCCTGAGGAGGCGGATGAGTGGTTGCTGAGGAATATGAGGTCGCCTAGAAGATGAAGGATTTCTTGGACTTAAGCGCTGGCATGGTGAATATGTATCCTGAACGGACATTTGCTGTCTTGCATGTGGGGAGAGGTTATACATGGGGGAGACAATGTTTAAAGTTTCCTTTCATAATGCTTTATCTTCCTGTAATATGCCTATAAGGGGGTTCGGAGTTCAGAATGGTTCCAGATCATATATTATTCTTGTTACGATATGTGATTGTAGTAGGTTACCGAAGTGTTAATAGGGGATTCTGACCAACGGGTGGTTGTTCCTCTTATTCTGTGGCACAGTAAAGCACATTATAGGGGGGAACTTGTTGGAGTACGCAGCCTGATTTGTGATTCCACTGTGTATATTCCTTAGCGGTGGAAGCTACCCCTTTCATATATAGTATATAGCTCTTGAGCTCCTGTTGAGCTCCTGATGGCTAACTGGGTTTTTATGTGGTTCATGTTTTTGATCTCTGTTTTACACTGTCAGACAACGAGTACCTTACATTTTGAGAGCTGCATATCAGGGAACGGCACTACCTAGGGAGAGGGGGAGGGGGAGAGGGAAGGGCTGTTATCGGTACATAGAGAGTGTTCTAAGTATGGCGTCACTTAAAGAGGCTCTGTCACCAGATTTTGCAGCCCCTATCTGCTATTGCAGCAGATAGGCGCTGCAATGTAGATTACAGTAACGTTTTTATTTTTTAAAAACGAGCATTTTTGGCCAAGTTATGACCATTTTTGTAGTTATGCAAATGAGGCTTGCAAAAGTCCAAGTGGGTGTGTTTAAAAGTCCAAGTGGGCGTGTATTATGTGCGTACATCGGGGCGTTTTTAATACTTTTACTAGCTGGGCGTTCTGATGAGAAGTATCATCCACTTCTCTTCAGAACGCCCAGCTTCTGGCAGTGCAGACACAGCCGTGTTCTCGAGAGATCACGCTGTGTCGTCACTCACAGGTCATGCATCGTGTCAGACGAGCGGGGACACATCGGCACCAGAGGCTACAGATGATTCTGCAGCAGCATCAGCGTTTGCAGGTAAGTAGCTACATCGACTTACCTGCAAACGCCGATGCTGCTGCAGAATCAACTGTAGCCTCTGGTGCCGGTGTCCTCGCTCGTCTGACACGATGCAGGACCTGTGAGTGACGTCACAGCAGTGATCAGGCAGAAGCTGGGCGTTCTGAAGAGAAGTGGATGATACTTCTCATCAGAGCGCCCAGCTAGTAAAAGTATTAAAAACGCCCCGATGTACGCACATAATACACGCCCACTTGGACTTTTACTTTTAAACACACCCACTTGGACTTTTGCAAGCCTCATTTGCATAACTACAAAAATGGTCATAACTTGGCCAAAAATTCTCGTTTTTTAAAAATAAAAACTTTACTGTAATCTACATTGCAGCGCCTATCTGCTGCAATAGCAGATAGGGGTTGCAAAATCTGGTGACAGAGCCTCTTTAAGTTCTTGTCCTGGAATGTGAGGGGCATGGGGAATCCAAGGAAACGGAATATGATTTTTTTCTGTGCTCAAGAATGTGAACCCACATATAATTTGTCTTCAGGAGACGCATCTGACAGCAGACACAGTACAGTTTTTATGTAAGCCCTGGATTCAGTGGAGTAGACACTCTGTTAGAACTTCTGCCTCTAGAGGGGTATCTCTATTAATACATAGAACTCTTAGGTGGGAAGTGATGCATACCAGAATTGATCCTGAGGGGAGATACGTATTTGTGCATGCCAACATTAACTCCACACCTTATGTCGTAATGGGGATATATAACCCACCGCCAGGGTCTCTGGCACTACTTAGGGAGGCGGTTTCCTTTGCTTCCGCATATCAAGAAGCCAGAGTGATCCTCCTAGGAGACATGAACCTTCTAATGGATCAGTCTATTGATCGGTTCCTGTTGAGGGGAGAGGGAGACGTAAGACAAGGGGTCTCCCCATTAGCCTCATTAATGGAGGAGATAGGCTGGGTAGATCTATGGAGAGTTAGTCATATGGGACTTCGTGAATTCACATGTCACACACCACAATTTGATGCATTGTCTCGTATAGATTATATTTTTGGCACGTCCTCTGTATATAACTCTATGGAAAGCATTGACATCTTCCCAGAGCAATTTCTGATCACAGTCCGATTCTTCTGCAAATGTCATTACCGGAAGTGGGTAGGAGGGGGGCCCTTAAAATTCACCCGTTTTGGCTCCAATTAATCAAACCGAATGATAGGATCCCAGATCAGCTAGATGTCTTTCTTGAAGCACATAGGCAGGAGCAGAATGGGTTACTACGATGGGATACGCTGAAAGCGTATTTGAGAGGCTGCCTGAAATCATCAATATCATTTGTGAAGAGCTCCTCGGCCCAAAGGGAAAGGAATTTGGCGGGAAAGTGTGCAGAATTGGAGGCCGCGTTTGTGGGTGATCCCTCCCCACAAAACAGGGAGGTTTGGCTCTCGGTGGGGAGGGATTATCTTCTAGTACTGCAGGAGAAGGCGGAACGTAGAATCTTCACTGGCCAATCCTTTTTTGAATTGGGTAACCAATCCGGCAAACTCTTGGCTCATGTGGTGAGACAGAATACCTTGTCTCCTCCAGTGTTGAACATTCGAAACGCTCAGAATGTTTTGGTCCATACCTCCCAGGAGATACTGGCTCAATTTGCAGACTTCTATAGGGACTTATATACGTCTAGGGCTGGACACTCAATGGAAGAGTTGGGGAAATATTTGGATGACATGCAGTTTCCACAGTTGATGGAGGAGGGTTGTGAGTTACTCGAGTCCCCCTTCACAGTAGAGGAGATTTCTGAGTGTATATTGGATATGACTAAAGGCAAGGCCTCGGGCCCAGATGGGATTCCTCTGGAAGTATATATTCAATACATTGAGGTTATGTCAGCCCAACTTCTTTCTCTATTTGAGGCGTGCTTATTGGCGGGGGACCTGGCGGATTCTATGAAAGAAGCTACCATAGTAGTTATTCTGAAACCAGGCAAGAACCCAGAGGATTGTGGTTCTTACCGCCCCATATCACTGCTTAACATAGACTATAAGATACTGACTAAATTAATGGCCAATAGACTAGCGCGGGTCATTAATGATGTCATACACTCTGATCAGACCGGTTTTATATCAGGGAAATCCACTTCGGATAGTATTCGTAGAGCTCAGGTGGTTACTCAGATGGGGTGGTGGGAGCAGCAGGATTGGGCGCTGGCATCCTTGGATGCTGCCAAGGCATTTGACTGTAGAGTGGACATACCTATGTGAGGTGCTCAGGAAATTTGGGTTTGGAACTACCTTTATCAAATGGATTACGATCATATATAAAGAGCCTCGAGCCTCGGTAGTGGTTAATGGGATTTTGTCCCCCTCCTTTTTGCTTCATAGGGGTACGAGACAGGGGTGCCCATTGTTCCCCTTATTGTTCGCACTTGCCATAGAGCCCCTGGCTATAGGGATTCGAAGAGATATGGCCTTTCAGGGAATTCGGATCGGACCGCGGGAAGACCGCATAGGACTTTACGCTGATGATATGCTGCTGTTCCTGGCCAACCCGAATGCCTCATTACCCAGGGCTATGAGATTGATGGAGGTGTTTAGCAGTTTTTCGGGCCTGCATGTTAACTGGAGTAAGTCCTATCTCATGCCTCTCCATTCTAACAATTGTGGGTGGGGTTCACATTTTCAGGGTCTACAAGTGGTGCATAGTTTTAAATACCTGGGAGTTTGGATATCTAGGGATAGTTCACACTCATAAGATATTAATGTGTACCCTCTACTTTCATATTTGAAAGATAAATTTGCAGTCTGGAAGTCACTCCCCTTATCAGTGGCAGGTAGAATTAACCTAATTAAAATGGTAGTGCTACCTAAATTGCTATATGTCTTGGAGCACGCGGACACAATGGTTCCTAAAAAGTTCTTTAATTTGGTCAACTCTTTATTTACTCCATTTATCTGGGGAAAGAATAGACATAAGCTCAAAATAGACACTCTGCAGAGGCCCAAACAGAGGGCGGGAGCGGCCCTACCGGATGTGTTTTTATACTATTTGGCACGTCAACTTAGATATATTAGGCTGTGGATGTTGGATGATCCATTGCCCAATGCCGAACATCATTTAGCACATTTTCTCAGAGTACCTAACTTATGGCCCGTTCTAGAACCACATGATTTTAGCCCTAAGCATACGTTACCGTTGATTAAACTGGCGAAGCAGGTGTGGGCTCATGCAAAATCACTGCTGAAATTTAAAGATACGGTAGCGGAGTTGCCGTTGTGGTCCAACCATGGATTACCTCACTTTTTGGGATTTCAGGATCATGCATTCTGGGAGGGTTTAGAGGTGACACAAATGAAGCATTTGAGTACTGGAGATGGACACGCGTTATCAGCAAGGGAGATACAAGATACATTCCAGGTGCCAGAGAGGGATACATTTAGATGTGTACAGCTGCACCACGCTCTCAGGGCCCAATTCAGACACGCTCAGACTTTGATATCTTCCCTACCCCTTATAGGGGTGCTTCGAACACAAGGCCTGCGGGGCCTGATATCAGTAGTTTACACGTTCCTGCTGTCTCAAAGGTTAGCAAATGCGGGATGTGCGGTGGAACTCAGATGGAAGGGGCTGATTCCGAACCTGACTGAGGAGGATTGGCTTGATGCAATGCCTTCACATCTTGCGGTTTCACCAGCGGCTAATAATAAAATGACTCAGCTATATATTATCCATAGATGTTATATAACTCTTACCAGGCTATTGCATATGGGCAGATCTTCCTCGGCTAGTTGTAAAAGATGCCAGCATGGTCGGGCAGACTTTGACCATATGGTGTGGCACTGCCCGGTAATAGCTAAATTCTGGAGAGAGGTCACAGACTTTCTCTCCTCAGTAACAGGTAAACGAGTCCCCTGTGAGCCTGGGCTATGTTTGTTGGGTCTGTTCCCACCAAACTCCTGGTCACACTATGAAGGTATATTTCTACGGGAGACCCTGTTCATGGCCAGGAAGGCTATTGCACTTCGTTGGATGGGAGATCTTCACCCAACGGTTCCACAATGGAAATCACTGCTCAACTCAGTAATACCTTAGGCTAATCTAGTATACAAACATAGGGGGTGTCCGTATAAATTTCTGGAAGTGTGGGGTAGTTGGTGCTCATCGCCTCTTGCATCATTTAATGTAGGTGACCTCAGGTCCTCCCTAAACAGTCTTGGGGTTTAATTGAGTAAGCAGGGACGGGGTAGCAGGCCCCAACTGGGGGGGGGGGGGAGGTTCGATAGGGGGTTGGACGAGATCAGTCCTGGATTGTACAAATATTTATAACAGGGTTGTATATATTTGCATTGCTTTTGTATACTCAGTAACATACCGGAAAAGGATGTACCACATCTTATTCTCACTGTGTAACGGAGATCGATGTTGTTTGTATGGTTATGTTACATTGAAATAATGGGTTTCTTGCATGTCACCCAAAATGTTATGTTTATCATACCTTGTGCACTGTGTATTTTCAATAAAATGCGTTTAAAAAAAAAAATAAGTGTTTTGGAGAGCCATTTGTATTAGAAGTGTAAAAAAGGAAAAATAAACCGCTTTAGAAAAGTTTCATTTTGATTTTTATTAAAAATAAAAAAAATATATACTTACCTCGTATGTAAAAATTAGGTAATAGTTAATATTTAGGTCATAATATTACAATGTTTGAAATACACTTTGTATATGGTGCAAGCATTGTTAAAGCACATACGGAAAAAAATACGCTTAATATTTTGACCTAGATATGAAAGTCTTATTGTCTTGAGAGTCAAACTCACTAACATACAAAATTAAAACAATGGAAACTAACTACAAAACTGGATGCATAAACAAACGGTCAAACTGGACACATGGCCGGCCTCTCTAGTAGATAGTCCTGCTGCCAGGGTGCTGCTCCCTCAGGGCTCACAAAAAAATTCTGCAAAGTATTCCCGGACTTAGAGTCCAGATATTCCTGGTCTTCCTTGCGGTGTCTCATCAATTGTAAATGATCCAGTGGAGATGTGTTGCTCCACGTCACCATCAAGTGCTAAGTCCTACATCTGTGTAAAATTGTGAAGAATCACACAGGCTTTTATAATGTGGTTCACATTGTCCGGATCCATCTGAATTGTGGACATAAAGACCCTCCATTCATTGGCTACAATACCATAGGCGCACTTAACAAACCAATGAGCCCTGGTGAGCCAATAGTTGAAAATGCACCTCCTGTCATCCAATCCACACCTGGGAAAGGGGCGCATAATGTGTGGAGAGTCCAAAGGCCTCATCTGCCGTTTTGACAAGTGGGGCCGGGGTCCAGAAGATCCGGGCAGTAGGTGGAGTTCTGGGAGGGCTAGCTTGTTAAGAAGCAGTGGACCCATTCAGGAAGCCCTAAAGATGCCAGCATCAGCAGTGCTACCATAGGACCCGATATCCACAGTCACAAAACAGTAATTACTCTCAGCCAAGGCCAACAGCACTACCAAGATATACTTTAATTGTAGAATAGGGACCCTGAGTGTGGCGGCTTCTTGACATTGATGTTTCCCGTTTAGCACACAATCCAGTTTGGAAACTGAGCAGTGTTCATGAACCCATCTGCATTGCTCATCCAATGTTTTGCAGTGGTTTGCGGCATCACAGTCTTCTTCAGTCTCTGCCAGATGACTTCAGAGGTAGACCGCATAAGGCCCGAAATTGTTGATGTCCCCAGTTTAAATAAAAAATGAAGGGATCTAAAGTAATTTCCAGTCGCAAGGAATCTGCAGAAATAATAGGAAAAAAATATTACCTGCATAAACTATCAACATTACTGCCCTGTTTACAGGCCTCCTCACTTTTACAGTGTTTTTAAAAATAACAATGACATTACTATGTATTGCATATGGTCTTTGTGGCCTTGACAATACTAGTTAAAGAAGCAAGCTAACACATGTTGTAAAAGAGGGCATTCTCAGTACTGATCGGTATATCATGCTATGGGGGAATTGAGTAAGGCCATTTACCATGGTGTTCGCTTTATCAGGGCGTTTTCTTCAAAAAACGAGACAGTATGTGTTCTTACCTCCAGCGTGACTATGAGCAGATGCTGCGTCGCATGTTGGTGTTCTGGAACGTTAGTCCAGGATGCAGCTCCTCCAGCAGGTGATCGGCAGAAAGATTGAAATTTTGCAGGGTACAGCCGCAGGTCCTCATACAGGTTGTAGATGTACCCTTTGGAGGCACGTTGGGAGACAAATAGGTGAACCCAAAGCATCCTTCTCGTCTTAGGTTCTTCCTTCACCATCTGGCGTTGCTCTCCATGTCTCCTGAGAGATGAGCCACAACAACAGAACATAGTCCATAGGTTTAGATGACGTGTTCACAAGCCAAAAAGTAGTCAAAAACCAAACTGACAAAGCAGAGGAATCAGACAAAGCATGCATGAAATATGGACACAACTAGGATAACATACGTGTGTTAAGTATGGGCAGACTGAACGCACACGGAGATACACGCACGTAAAACGCTGAGTATTTTGTGGACGTTAAACAGACATGCCCGTGTAAATGTAGCCTAAGAAACGCTGTGCTTGGCAAATTAGTGCATGTGCAGTGCAGTGCAGTGCCGTGCTTAATGTGTTTCAATGGAGGCCGCTGATTGATGTGTCGAGACACAATTTCCTCCACCATCGGCCATGTTTAGGACCAGAGCGCCGTGCAGTCCATGGAGGATATGGTACTAAACAAGGAGGAAGGGCTTTACAAATTAAGATATTGCACTGATCTGCTAGCAACCGTGTACTAGTAAGTGGCTTGTAATTGTGTTCTTTGTACATCTGGGAAAATTATTGGGGCCATCCCATTTAAAATCAAAAAAATACTCACCCAGATATCCCCTACTGGTGGCAGGCTTCAATACTAGCTGTGTCACCCACAGACCGTCAGAAACTATTTGGGCCGTTGCCTAATGGGGTTTTTTGATCTTTAAAAATTGTGTGCAAATGGTTTACATGCAGTACTCTCACTTACTAAGGCCTTATTCACACGAACGTGTGCGTTTTGCGTACGCAAAAAAACGCTGCATTTTTGCGCGTTGCAGTTCCGTGTGCCAACAGTGTTTGCTGCGTGGCTGCGTGATTTTCACACGTCATCCTTATGACACGCGGTTTTGATGTTTAGAAAAAGAAATGAAGGAAGTGCTTTTAGTTTTTCCTTCATTTCTTTACTGTTGCGCGAATCACGCGCGACACATGGAAGTGCTTCCGTGTGATTTTGATGCACGCATTGACTTCAATGGGTGCATTATGCGCGAAAAAAGGCCAAGTATAGGACATGTCGTGAGTTTTACGCAGCGGACATACACTACCGTTCAAAAGTATAGGGTCACTTAGAAATTTCCTTATTTTGAAGATAACATTAAATTAATCAGAAATACACTCTATACATTGTTAATGTGCTAAATGACTATTCTAGCTGCAAAAGTCTGGTTTTTAATGCAATATCTACATAGGTGTATAGAGGCCCATTTCCAACAACCATCACGCCAGTGTTCTAATAGTACATTGTGTTTGCTAACTGTGTTAGAAAGCTAACGGATGATTAGAAAACACTTGAAAACCCTTGTGCAATTATGTTAGCACCGCTGTAAACAGTTTTGCTGTTTAGAGGAGCTATGAAACTGACCTTCCTTTGAGCTAGTTGAGAATCTGGAGCATTACATTTGTGGGCTCCATTAAACTCTCAAAATGGCTAGAAAAAGAGAGCTTTCATGTGAAACTCGACAGTCTACTCTTGTTCTTAGAAATGAAGGCTATTCCATGCGAGAAATTGCCAAGAAACTGAAGATTTCCTACAACGGTGTGTACTACTCCCTTCAGAGGACAGCACACACAGGCTCTAACGAGAGTAGAAAGAGAAGTGGGAGGCCCCGCTGCACAACTGAGCAACAAGACAAGTACATTAGAGTCTCTAGTTTGAGAAATAGACCCCTCAAAGGTCCTCAACTGGCAGCTTCATTAAATAGTACCCGCAAAACGCCAGTGTCAACGTCTACAGTGAAGAGGCGACTCCGGGATGCTGGCCTTCAGTGCAGAGTGGCAAAGAAAAAGCCATACCTGAGACTGGCTAATAAAAGGAAAAGATTAATATGGGCAAAAGCACACAGACATTGGACAGAGGAAGATTGGAAAAAAGTGTTTTGGACAGATGAATCGAAGTTTGAGGTGTTTGGATCACACAGAAGAACATTTGTGAGACGCAGAACAACTGAAAAGATGCTGGAAGAGTGCCAGACGCCATCTGTCAAGCATGGTGGAGGTAATGTGATGGTCTGGGGTTGCTTTGGTGCTGGTAATGTGGGAGATTTGTACAAGGTAAAAGGGATTTTGAATAAGGAAGGCTATCACTCCATTTTGCAACGCCATGCCATACCCTGTGGACAGCGCTTGATTGGAGCCAATTTCATTCTACAACAGAACAATGACCCAAAGCACACCTCCAAATTATGCAAGAACTATTTAGGGAAGAAGCAGGCAGCTGGTATTCTATCTGTAATGGAGTGGGCAGCGCAGTCGCCAGATCTCAACCCCATAGAGCTGTTGTGGGAGCAGCTTGACCGTATGGTACGCTAGAAGTGCCCATCAAGCCAATCCAACTTGTGGGAGGGCCTTCTGGAAGCATGGGGTGAAATTTCTCCCGATTACCTCAGCAAATTAACAGCTAGAATGCCAAAGGTCTGCAATGCTGTAATTGCTGCAAGTGGAGCATTCTTTGACAAACGCAAAGTTTGAAGGAGAAAATTATTATTTCAAATAAAAATCATTATTTCTAACCTTGTCAATGTCTTGACTATATTTTCTAGTCATTTTGCAACTCATTTGATAAATATAAGTGTGAGTTTTCATGGAAAACACAAAATTGTCTGGGTGACCCCAAACTTTTGAACGGTAGTGTACGCTGCGTGAAAAACACGGACTGTCTGAACGGCCCCGTTGACTAACATAGGTCCGTGTTAACCCCTTCCCGCACCTTGACGTTAATGCACGTCAATGTGTGCAGTTCGTTCCCGCACCTTGACGTGCACTAACGTCTGCACTTTAAAAGTTAACCGCCGCGTGGCGCAACACCGCAGCGGCGGTTTACTTCAGTTAGTCTGCCCCGATGTCCGGGCAGACTACAAGGGACGAATGAAAGCGGTCCCTTGCTCCAGATCGCTCTGATTGGTTAGTCTGTTCAGACTTTCCAATCAGAGCTTAGGATCTTAGAAGTACGACGTCACAGGCTCCGATTTCCTGTTGGAGTCAGGAAGTTAAGGAGATCGGAGCCTGTGGACGTCGTGAGAAGAGAAAGTGACAAAAAAAAGCCCAAAAACACCCATTAACCCCTTGATCACAGCATTTAAACTGTGATCACCCCCTCCCTTCCTCTCTGTCTATAAGGGAGATTTTTTTTCTGTTATTAAAATTAAAAAAAAAATCATAAAACTCAAAAAAATAAGTTTAGTGAGCGTTAATCAGCGTCCATTTAGTCGGTGTAAGACCGTCTGTTAGTCAGCGTCAGACCGTCTTGTTTGTAAATCAATCAGCGTCAGTCATCGTCTTTTTGTCAGTGTAGTTTAGTCACCGTTAGCCAGTTTGTGTCAGAAAATAAAAAACGTACTGCGTATGTTAGTGTTAGATCAGTGCATCAGTTAATCAGCGTCAGTTAGCATCACTCAGTGTGTGATTGTCAGTCAGCGTCGTCTTTTTGTCAGTGTACTTTAGTCAGTCAGCGTCAGTTAGTCAGTCTTTTTGTCCGTGTTAGTGAGAGTTTTAATGTCATAAAATTAAAAAAAACAAAAAAAATATATTAGTGTACATTAGTGTTAGTATTTTATGTAAAAAAAGACAAAAAAAGTTATATTATACATTTGTTGTATACAGCACTTTAGTATACAAGTCCACATATACACTTTAGTAAAAATAATAAAAATGGCCCGCAAAACCTTTACTGCAGAGGAGGCATATGAGATGCTCGCATCGGACACCGATACTGCAAGTGATCCTGGGTCCACATTTGTGCTGTCCTCCTCCTCAAGCGACACCGAAGAACCTCCTCGCAGTCGCAGGAGGGTTAGTGTTCAGGTTACACCTGCACCTGAACCCAATTGGTTGCCCCCAACCTCCTACACCCTTCCAAGTACCGGACTTTACTGCTGCTGCAGGGGTCCAAGTCCAGACATCAGGACTGTCCGAAATTGAGTTTTTCCAGCTCTTTTTTTCGGACAGCGTTGTGGAAAATATTGTTGAGCAAACTAATCTCTGTGCTCAACAATTCATTGCTGTCAACCCTGGTAGTTATTATGCCCGGCCATACAGGTGGCATCCCACCGACAAAGCAGAAATGCTTCAGTACTGGGGATTGGTCCTAAATATGGGCCTATCGAAGAAGCCATCGGTGAGGGCCTATTGGTCCACCGATATTCTGTACCACTGCCCCTTATACCGCACCACAATGCCCAGGGCTCGTTTTGAGGCAATCCAAAAATTCTTGCATTTCAATGATAATTCCCAGTGCCCCCCCCAGAATGACCCAAATTTTGATCTACTCTATAAAATTAGACCCCTTATTTCCCATTTGGCCCAAACATTTGCATCGTCCTATACCCCATCAAGACAAATTGCCATTGACGAGTCCCTGGTGCATTTCAAAGGAAGGGTGAAGTACAGGCAGTATTTGCCCAACAAACGTGCCAGGTATGGCATCAAGATCTATAAGTTGTCGGAGTCGGGCTACACACATACTTTTAGAATATATGAGGGAAGGGACAGTCAGAATTGTATACAAGTGTACCCCTGTTCAAATGCCTGGCAGAGCAAAAAACAGTGGTGTGTGGGACGGTCCGCAAAAACCAGAGACAGCTCCCAAAAACCCTTCTCAGTCAACCCCTGCAGCGTGGGGAGAGCAGGGTGCTCCACAGTGAAGGGGTCCTTTTTTTAAAAATTCAGGGACAAGGATGTCCTAATGCTAACATCCATTCACGACGCCACCTGCTCCCTTGCTCCTGTGCGTGGTGCAACACCCACCACCACGTCACGGCCTCTCTGCATCCAGGCCTATAACAAATACATGGGGGGAGTGGACCTTTCTGACCAGGTGCTCAAGCCGTACAATGCCATGCGGAAATCAAAAATTTGGTACAAAAAATTGGCGGTGCACTTTGTCCAAATGCCATTGTACAACTCCTTTGTAATATACAGGAGCACTGGTCAGGAGGGGACATACCTGGAGTACAGGAGAAGGTAATCAAATCCCTTCTCTTTGGGAATGTGGCAGAGGTAGGGGAAAGTTCTACCTCTGCAAGCAGTGATGTCCCCAGGATAGTTCCAGGACAGCACTTTCCTGGTGAAGTGCCGTCCACAGAAAAAAAAAAGCGCCCCCAGAAAAGGTGTCGTGTCTGTGCCAAAAGAGGCATAAGGAGAGACACGACATACCAGTGTAACACCTGTCCCACCCACCCTGGACTGTGTATCAAGGAGTGCTTCCAAATATATCACACCTCTCTGGAATTCTAAATTTAATTTGTATCTGCCCCTTTCAATTATAATTATCGTCCCTTTCATTTTAAATTACAGCGCCTTACCATAACCATTTCACCATTTAAAAATTTAACATCCCCTCCATAACAAAACTAAAAATACCCATTATACCCCTAGATGAATACCTAAGATTTGTAATACCGTGTAGTATCTGCACAATTTTTTAGGCCTATGCAAACATGACATGTGCCCAAAAAACATCCAAGTAAAATAAGGCCTCAAAATCCTTGTGGTGTTCCAATACTTTCTGGCCCTGCCATATGTCCAGCAACAGCAGATTAGGGCCAAGTTGGGGGTATTTCTAAACTCGAAATAGCCTGATAAATGTTGAGGTGCTTTTCTTCACTTGCATGCTCTGTGTCTGAAAAATCTGTCCTATAAATGAAGCATTTGTGAAAAAAATTGAAAATGTTCTTTTTCACACCACATTTCCACAAGATTCTGCAAAAAAACTGTGCGGTCAAAAAAGTGATGACACCCCTAGATAAATTCCTTGAGGGGTGTAGTATTCTAAATGGGGTCATTTCTGGGTGTTTTCCATCATTATGGGGGCTCAGAGTCTCTTCAAAGATCAAATGGAGCCGTTGAACCAATCATGCAAAACTTGGGCCCTGAAAATCAAAGGCTGCTCCTTCAATTCCAGGCACTGCCATGTGCCCACGCAACATATTTGGATCACTTTGGGGGTATCTCTGAACTCGGTTCAAATGGGCCAATAAATGTTGGTGTTTTTCTTCACTTGCATGCTCTGAACAATCTGTCCTATAAATGAAACATTGGTGAAAAAATTGAAAATAGTTTTTTTCACGCCAGATTTCGACAAGATTCTGCAAAACAAATGTGCGGTCAAAAATGTGATCGCACACCGAGAAAAATTCTTAGAGGGGTGTAGTTATCAAAATGTGGCCATTTATGGGGGTTTCCCATAATTATGGGGGCTCAGAGTCTCATGCAAAACTTGAGTCCTGAAAAACTAAGGCTTCTGCTTCACTTCCCTGCACTGCCATGTGTCCACACAGCATATTTGGACCACTTTGGGGGTATCTCTGAACTCGGTACAAATGGGCCAATAAATGTTAAGGTGCTTTTCTTCACTTGCATGCTCTGTGTCTGAAAACTCTGTCCTATGAATGAAGCAGTTGTGAAAATTTTTGAAATGTTCTTTTTCACGCCAGATATCCATAAGATTCTGCAAAAAAATTGATCACACCCCTAGAAAAAATTCGTTGAGGGGTCAAGTTTCCAAAATGGGGTCACTTTTGGGGGGCTTCCACTGTTTTGGTCACTCCAGGGCATTACAAATTCGACATGGCACTGAAAACTATTCCAGCAAAATCCGTGCTCCAAAATCCAAATGACGCTCCTTCTCTTCTGAGCCTTGCTGTGGGTCCAAACAGCAGTGTATTACCACATATGTGGTATTGCCGTAATCGGGAGAAATTGCTTTACAAATGTAGTGGGGCTTTGTCTCCTTTATTCCTTGTCAAAATTAAACATTTCTATGTTTTTCCAGAAAAAAAGTAGATTTTCATATTCACACACTAATTCAAATTCATTTTGCAAAACAACTGTGCGGTCAAAATGCTAACTATACGCCTAGAAAGATTCCTTGAGGGGTGCAGTTTCCAAAATGGGGTCACTTTTTTCTCTGTTTTTACTGTATCGGCAGCACAAGAACTCTTCAAACCTGACATGGTGCCTAAAATATATTCTAAAAAAAGGAGGCCCCAAAATCCCCTAGGTGTTCCTTTGCTTCTGAGGCCTGTGCTTCAGTCCGTTAGCACACTACAGCCACATGTGGGATATTTCTAAAAAGTGCAGAATCTGTGCAATAAATATTGAGTTGCATTTTTTGGAAAAAAACCTTCTGTGTTACAGAAAAAAATGGATTACATATGAATTTTGGCAAAAAAAAATGAAATTTGTAAATTTCACCTCTACTTTGCTTTAATTCCTGTGAAACGCCTAAAGGATTAAAACACTTTCTGAATGCTGTTTTGAATACTTTGAGGGGTGCAGTTTTCAAAATGGGGTGATTTATGGGAACTTTCTAAAATATAGGGCCCTCAAAGCCACTGCAGAACTGAACTGGTCCCTGAAAAAATAGGCTTTTGAAATTTTCTTGAAAATATGAGAAATTGCTGCTAAAGTTCTAAGCCTTGTAACGTCCTAGAAAAAGAAAAGAATGTTCCAAAAACGATGCAAATATAAAGTAGACATATGGGAAATATATACTAGTAAGTATTTTGTGTGGTAATACTATCTGTCTTCCAAGCAGATAGATTTAAATTTCGAAAAATTGTAATTTTTGCAAATTTTCTCTAAATTTTGATGTTTTTCACAAATAAATATTAACTTTATCGACCAAATTTTTTCACTAACATAAAGTACAATATCTCACGAGAAAACAATCTCAGAATCGCTTGGATAGGTAAAAGCATTCCGGAGTTATTACCACATAAAGTGACACATGTCAGATTTGAAAAATCTGCTTCGTCCTGAAGGCCAAAACAGGCTCAGTCCTGAAGGGGTTAAACACGTTTGTGTGATTAAGGCCTAACTTGTATCTGTAATGTCTCACATGACCATGCTCCTGGTGTTGATCTACTTGTGTGAGATTTAGTACAGTGTACAGTAGTTTTTTCCTCCTTTCTACACCTGTAGTACGGAATGTCACACATTACATGCCTTTTTAGCTCCACTTCTCCCTGCTCTCCATCCCCTCTGTCTGACAGACTTTGTTTCTCTGCTAATTGCAGAGTCAAGCAGCAGAACAGCAGAGCTGTGTCTCCGTAAGTAATTAAAGTGCTACCTTACACTTTGTAATAGAGGCGCATGTAGGCAGCTGTAAATATAGGGAATTTTTGTGAGGTAGAAAGGAATCATGGGAACTGTAGTCCTTTACTAGGTTATCCTACCCACAGCAAACCCTAGCAAAATGAAAACCGTGCTATACAGGACTGGGCAACATAATGAAAAATAACTACTTCTGGACTACAGTGTCATCACCTGGTGACCATTTAGGCACATACAGGTACTTTTCTGTGTTATAAGCTCAAAAACCCCTTTTAAAAGGCTAATCCCATCACAGACGTTCATGGCATATCCACAGAATATGATATAGATGTCCAATAGATGAGTCCTACCTCGGGCACCTGCACCTATCTCTAGAACAGGGTCCTCTGACCCCCATCCTACCTTTTCCTGCTCTTACTTTACTCTGACCACTGAGTTCTTAGGGTTATCTTGAAACAGCAGAGTACATTTTGGTATGCGGTTTCCAGAACTTCCAAAGAAGTGAAATGGAGTTCTGGAAACAGTGTTGCAGAATGAACTATGCTGTTTCTGGAACTCGGGAGCTAAGAAAATAGAGTAGCTTGCTGTGTATTGCTGTTTCCGGAACTGGGTGTTTCAGAAACGGTGTAGTATAATGCACTTGGCTATTTAAGAAAAAAAAAACCTTCCTCTTCGTAACTCAATGGTTGGAGCACGTTGCAGAATGTAGGATGGGGGTCAGGATGGCCTGTTCTAGAGATTGGGTTTGAGTTCATGGCATATCCAGATAATATGCCGTAAATGTCCAAGACGAGAATACCCCATTTTATGAATAGTTGCACTGGGAAACTGTTTACTAGCCATTTAGTACCTAGTATAAAAATAATATTACTAAAATCATCCCTGGGACTTTTATATCTAAGAGATGGAAGTGTGCGATTTATGTTCTGGTTTTGCAGACATTGACCAATTTTATATTACCATTGGATTTATATTGCTTTTTTTTTGTTTTACTTGTTTCAGTCATTGACCGTAACACAAATCAAGAAGTTACGAATCTTAATAGATGAAAAAATTGCAGAAACAGACGCAGAGCGTGTACGTTTAGAGGCGGCTAGATTTGAATGTCTGCGAGAAATAGGAAACCTGCTGCATCCGAGTGTTCCGATCAGTAATGATGAGGTAAGCATTTTATAAGTATTTAGCTGTAAATATGTTGGGGGAATTTATTAGGACCGGCGTTTCAGATACCAGTCTTAAAGGAAAGGTGTCATGAATGTTTTTTTTTTTATTTGTGTTTTTATTTAATAAAATGTTATATTGACTATATTTTTTCACACAATGTGTTTTTTATTTTATTTTTTAATTAACACTTTCTTACTTTACTGGGTGCTGCCATGTTTTATTTCATATATTTGGATGGGTATTACCCTCGTACAATTTATATATAATATGTTAATTCACACTAGCTGTACACCACCAATTGTCGATACATGAACAAAGGAACGGGGGGAGTAGGAAAAGTAGTGTGTTTAATCAATGTAAAAAATACTTTATTATTAAAAACAATGCTAGATGTAAATTACGATGCGCCAAAATCCCCTTAATTGGCACACTATGACAAATTATGTCTAGATTGTAATGCTCCGATTCTAAAGATGTATGTGTCTGGCCTCCACCTTGTATAATTGGGGAGAAACTGTAATAGTCCCTTGGCCAGAAATTAGATTATTCAAATTTACAGACGACTGTCCCCCTCAGTGTTGGTGAGGAAACAGTCAAATTGCATATGAAAATAAAGGTTCCCCCAACGGGCTGTAATAAAGCCCAGCGGTGGAGAAACCCCTACATCAATATGACTACAATAGGCTGCATGTACAAGCATGTGGCAGCAATGGGTTGCATGTACATCTATCCTGTGTGAGCCGACACGGCACAGCAGAGCTGAAACTGCTGCGTGCTAGCAACTACACAGGAGAGAGGAAAAGACCAGGCTACAGTCAAAGACAGGTGGCAGCACTAATGAATTGCCTAGATATTAATCTTCGACTAACGTCTCAGTAAATATTCTGCCTTGTCAGGCAGTAAATAACTTGCACAAAGCCTATTGAGTGCCAACAGAACCTGGCCAGCAGGGTTTACTACGTATCGTATGGGTTGATAAGTAAGCAGCGGTCAGCTGTATGTGTGTAACCGCAAGCTGTAGCAGAGAAACCTTGGCTGGATACAAACACAATACTATATACTATCATGTAAGTATAGGCTCAACACAGCAGAGCCGAGACTGCTACGCCAAGACAGCTCTGCAAGAGGGAGTGACAGACTGGCCGTGCTCCCGGGCGGGCAGCCACACAGGCAGTTCCAGTATCACGCAAGAGTAAGTACTCTGCCTGTCAGGCAGTTAGTATATTGTAACACAGTTTATTTTATTGTTTATTATATGAAATGTTAAATACTTTTGTGTCAAAAAAGACAAAAGTATAGTAGGTATGATACCTTTATTGGCTAACCATAAAAGTTCTATATGCAAGCTTTCAGAGCACACAGGCTCCTTCAGGCAGTTTACAAAACTACAAGCCCAGGGAGAGCCGACTGTGCCAACAGTGCGACCAGGAGGCCGTGGAGGATGAGGCCCACTTCCTGCTGCACTTCTCCAAATACTCAGCAGTGAGGGACACTCACTTCAGGAGACTCTCTGATCTCTTACCGGACTTCAGCTCCATGGAAGCGGAAGAGAAACTCTACATCCTGCTGGGTGAAGAGGAAAATACAGTGGGCATAGCGGCACAATATGTCACTGCATGCCATAGACTGAGAGAGACATGATATGCCATGGACTTGTATAACCCCGACCCTAGATGTGTCCCTATCCCCCAATCCCTCAGTCCCTATCCCTCATTCCCTTACTTCTTACTCGCTTTGTCAATGCTAATATGTATTTGGTCCTGCCAATAAAGCTTCTTTGAATTGAATTGATAGATAGATATGAAATAGATAGATATGAGATAGATAGATAGATATGAGATAGATAGACAGACAGACAGATAGATAGATGATCACACATGATAGGCAGTAATGATGTTACACTTAGGCCTGATTTACACGAGCGTGTGCGTTTTGCGCACGCAAAAAAACGCAGCGTTTTGCGTGCGCAAAAGGCACTTGACAGCTCCGTGTGTCATCAGTGTATGATGCGCAGCCGCCATCATAGAGATGAGGCTAGTCGACGTCGGTCACTGTCCAGGGTGCTGAAAGAGTTAACTGATCGGCAGTAACTCTTTCAGCACCCTCGACAGTGAATTCCGATATCGAGTAACCTGTTTAAAAAAAAAAGAGGTTCGTACTTACCGAGAACTTCCCGGCCGTTGCCTTGGTGACTCGTCCTTGGTGACGCGCCTCTCGACATCTGGCCCCACCTCCCTGGATGACGCGGCAGTCCATGTTACCGCTGCAGCCTGTGCTTGGCTTGTGATTGGCTGCAGCTGTCACTTGGACTGAATTGTCATCCCGGGAGGTCAGACTGGAGGAAGAAGCCGGGAGTTATCGGTAAGTCCGAACTTTTTTTTTTTTTTTTACACGTTCACGTATATTGGGATCGGAAGTCACTGTCCAGGGTGCTGAACCAGTTTAACTCTTTCAGCACCCTGGACAGTGACTGTCTACTCCTGCCGGGTTCGGTCAAAACGAGTTCCCGGTGAAGTTCGGTTCGCTCATCTCTAAGACACTCCGTTCGGATGTTTGTAAACAGAAAAGCACGTGGTGCTTTTCTGTTTACATTCAGTTTGACAGCTCTTGCGCGAATCACGCAGTTCGCACGGAAGTGCTTCCGTGCGACCCTCGTCGTTTCCACGCACCCATTGACTTCAATGGGTGCGTGATGCGCGAAAAACGCAGAATTTTAGAACATGTCGTGAGTTTTTTTTCAGCGCACTCACGCTGAGCAAAACTCACGGACTGTCTGCATGCCCCCATAGACTTGTATAGGTCCGTGCGACCCGCGTGAAAAGCACGCGAGTCGCACGGACGTATATCGCGTTCGTGTAAATGAGGCCTTAGGCTGGATTCACACGAGCGTGTGTGTTTTGCGCACACAAAAGGCACTTAACAGCTCCGTGTGGCATCACCATATGATGCGCGGCTGCGTGATTTTCGCGCAGCCGGCATTATTATGACACTCTGTTTTGTTTGTATGTTTGTAAACAGAAAAGCATGTGGTGCTTTTCTGTTTTCATTCATCCTTTTGACTGCTGTTGCGCGAATCACGCGCGTCCCACGGAAGTGCTTCCGTGTGGTGCGCGTGATTTTCACGCACCCATTGACTTCAATGGGTGCGTGATGCGCGAAATACACACAAAGAACGAACATGTCGTGAGTTTTACGCAGCGGACTCACGCTGCATAAAAATCACGGAACTGTCTGCACGGCCCCATAAACTAATATAGGTCCGTGCGAGACGCTTGAAAATCACGCGCGTTGCACGGACGTATATGACGCTCGTCTGAATAAGCCCTTACCCAGGTCTTTGGTGCAGCGGAAGTCCCGACACCTTCCAGCGTCGTGACGTCATGCGCGGCTCACAGCGTCATGATGCGAGAAGACGTCAGGACTACCGCTGTGCTCGGGAATGAGGGTAAGTATTTGTGTCGTTACTATAGTAACAGGGGCCCGTGTATTTTATGACATAGGCCCCAGTTACTATACTAAGTTTCTATAGACGCGGTCGCAATCGCGACTGTTGCCCGGTCACAGTTGCGACCCCGGTAATGGCAGTCGCCCGGGGATCCGGGACACCGGGCCAAAGATCCGGGGCTTGGGCCCCGGAAGTCCGGTGGTAGCCACGCCCCTGCTCCAAGGAGACATAATTTACGCAAGAGTTATCAAGGAAACAGTTAAAATGGAGTGAGTGTGCCTTTTAATAAAGTTGGTACAAATCCCTCGAATAACCTCCTTTACTTAGACTTGTGTCAATTTTTTTCCGCTCAGTATTTACGCAGCGTGTGGGTGAGATTTGTTTAATCTCATCCACTTTCCTGCTACTGTATTTGCTGCAGATTTTCAACAACAAATTCCGTTGCAGAAAAACCACAGTATTTACGCAACGCGTGAACTGACACTTCCAAAAATACCACACCTGTCCACAGGTTTGGTGTGGTATTGCAGCTCAGCCACCTTCACTTCAATAGAGCTGAGCTGCAATACCAGACACAACCCATGGACAGATGTGGCGCTGTTTTTGGAAGAAGGCAGCCATGTCTTTCTAATCCTGGTCAACCCCTCTAAGAAAACTAGATGGGAATATGAGCGATTTACTATCTAGAATTAATATGTTCCTGCAAAGCATTTTTATGTAACACTAATAACTACTTCCCCTTGGCTAATGTCAATATTAATTAGTTCCAAAGCAGATTCCGCTCTTAGGTAATTTCATTGTTTAACCAATTCAGTCCTCAGTACTTTTGGTTGAGTTTTACATTTAACTCCTTCCTGAACGCCCACTGTCTTTTGACATCGCTGTAGAAAAGGATTCACTGTATATACCTGTAACCCCTACCGTGATATAGTAGAGCAGCAGTAGAGAAATAGAATTCTCCACCCCTGCCCTCCAATGACTATCAGCACAATACAGATTGTAGCCTGTATCCTGCTAATGTAGGAGCTGGAGAACGTTTTTGCGATATTTTTGGCCACTGTTTTTGGCAAAAAAAAATTATTTAATTATTATTATTTTTTTATTTTTTTAAATTGCGGCTGAAATTGGCACAAGTGAACATACACCTACAACTCATGTCTGTCAATAGCGACAGTATGGCTGCTTTCACATGAGCATATTTTTCATCAGTATTTTTATTCTCTCTGTAATGCGGTCATGTCCTTTTAGGCTCTGTTTACATCTGCGCTTTTTTTTTCCGTTGTTCTGCTCCGTCAAAGGAGCAGCGAAACAAAAATATCCGAATCGCAGAATCCATTGAATGATGGACACCAACGAGGCCCATCGGAACCCAATGACTTTAATGTGTTCCTTCGAGTTTCAGTCATGGTGTTTGTCATTTTGCTGGGCAAAATAGTGCTACATGCTGCGCTATTTTGTTCAGCAAAAATTACAGAATCTGCTACAGAGCCTCGGACGCAGATGTGACCGTTTCAGTGTTGAAATGCTTTACCTAAATAAATTTATATTTACTGCTATCAATTTCTCCTCAACCCCTGATGTCATCAGTGTCCGCTATTCCTAATTTTTCATCCTCTGACTTATCTCCATTTCTCACTGTCCGACCATAGGAAGGAGCCGCAGCTGACTATGGGGTGCTGTTTCACTCTAGATTTTTGGTTGTCATGATCTGGTGAAAGAAGTCTAGGGGAACCTCAAGACCCCATTGCGGTACCCAAACTGATAAATCAACCCTAACCTGGTGTACAAACTGAATAGTTTTAATATAAAGGAAATGTTCTCCAGCTTGTCAGGAATATTGAAAGTGGTTGTCTGGTATAAATAAAAACATTTTCAAATATGCTATTAGGGCATTCTACGTTAATAAAGGGATCCCCCTTTCAGGGCCCTCCTCTATTCGCCAAAGTGGAGTGCTACTACAAAGAGCATTCCTGGATCTGGAGGATCAAACATGTCTATGCACTACATGAACAGGCCATTGGTTTTAATAGAAACTGTGCAATGCTTCATTTCCCCTGTGGTGGTGCTGTAGAGGAATTGAACACATTTGTGATCAGCTTCTCATCAGGCAATCTTTCTAATGAAAAGTGATTTTGGTTGTTTAAAAAACAAAACTTTTTCCACCATAAGAACAAAACTGTTATATATCGTTTTTCTTTCCAATTATCTCTCAATTTATATAAAAGAGAAAATAAGTTATAATACATAAATTCTGTTTTAATTAGAAAAATAGCTTTATGTGCGGGTTAGAAAATCTGTAAAAAGTAAAAAGAATGTATCTACAAATAAATAACCGTTCCAGAATCAGCAATCACATGGTCAGCGTCAGTCATTATAGGCAATATGTCCTTTTATCCAGAAATATCTATGTTTAACGTGCCATCCCATAATGCACTTAAGAGATTGAGATGCTCAATGCTGATTCCCTGGATTTTAGACTGTTTATAGGCACAAGTCTTTACAGGTCAGGATAGACGCCAGGTAAGTGAGGGTCCTCGGTTCATGTTCTTCTTTCTATTTACATAGAGTGATTGGCTCCGGTGTCAGACAGTTTCCATGATTCATGGATTTCTACATTCTTAGAAATAAAAGGAAGTCCATCTGTGCATTGTGGCTTTATAGGTAACTGGACAAATAACTTACACGTTTCGATGCAAATACATATATATAAAATGAGGAAAAAAATGCATATATATCACGAGGATTTCCAAGTAACAGTGCTTTGACTAAAAAATTACAAAGAATTCTGGAGCGACTCCATATTAAATATTAGTTAGCAAATGGAGGTAGATATGTATAAATATTGGATAACCGGGGTGACTGTATGGGCCATTGGTTGCCAACCATTGCTCGTTTTATAGCTATATGGACCAGCCTGGGTCATTGGTTGGTAGTGCGTGAAGGGACAAGTGAGAGCTGGTGAGACATGGATTGCCCAGGTCCAGTAGAGGCACTTGAGTATTGTAAGACTAGTGTGACCGTATGGGCAACCATGGGTGGTTTTTCTAACCATATATCCGTGACAGATGGTGTATGTTGGGAAAAGCAGCTGTAGCTAGTCAACATAGGTTATAAAAATCCCAGTAGAGTCAAGCACTGTATTACATAACCAGGGTGTGTGGGTCATAGATCGGCAAAATTGATAAAAAAAATGTTACTATATGGATCAGTGTAGGTCCCTGACTGGCGGTAGATGTTAGGAAAAGTAGTTTTAGATGGGGGACATGAAATGTTCAAGATCAGTAGAGTAAGACACTTGAGTATTGCATATGTGGGGTGACTGTATAGGCCATAAGTAGGCAATCAGTGGTTATATTTTAAAGCAAAAGGTCTGTGTTCGGCAGTGTATTTTGGGAAAAGTAGGGTTAGCTCGTGGGACATAGAATGTTCAAGCTCAGTAGAGTTAGGCTGGGTTCACACGACCTATTTTTAGACGTAAACGAGGCGTATTATGCCTCGTTTTACGTCTGAAAATAGGGCTACAATAGGTCGGCAAACATCTGCCCATTAATTTGAATGGGTTTGCCGACGTACTGTGCAGACGACCTGTCATTTACGCGTCGTCGTTTGACAGCTGTCGAACGACGACGCGTAAAATGACTGTCTCGTCAAAGAAGTGAAGGACACTTCTTTGAAACGTAATTTGAGCCGTTTTTCATTGAATTCAATGAAGAACAGCTCAAGATTACGGGTGTCAATGACGCCTCGCAAAATGCGAGGAGGAGCAGTTACGTCTGAAATTACGGAGCTGTTTTCTCCTGAAAACAGTCTGTAATTTCAGACGTAAAAGCCAGTTATTGTGTGCACATACCCTCAAGGTGGCCATACACATTAGATTAGTGTTGGACGAACCTGATGATTTCGGGAGGCTTGACTGGCCATCTAATATGTATGGAGGCTTCCCGACTCTCCCAACGGCAGATGTCAGGAGGGAGAAGGATCGAGCCCGATCCTTTTGTTCTCAAGGGAGATAAGCCGATGCCAGAAGTGTCTGGCAGCGACTTAAGTGGGTTTTATACTGGGCGATTATCGTGCAGATGAGCGTTCATATAACGCTCGTTGCCAATAATTGCCCTGTGTAAATAGGGGAACGATCAGCAGATTAACGAGCAAATGCTCGATAATCTGCTGGTCGTGTCGTTTTAAAAAAGTGAAATATTATCGTTGTCGGCAGCACATCTCCCGGTGTAAACACTCCCTGTGTAGACACGCTGCCGACATGATAATAATGTAAGGGGACGAGCGATCGAAGTAACAACCGCTCGTCCCCATCCATAGCTCCGTGCGATCGGAGCAAACGAGTGTCGATCAACGTCGCTTCACCGGCCTATAAAAGGGCCTTTACTCCCCCCTCCCCATTCAGATTACATGCACTCTCAAGCCGAGTTGAGCATGCATGTGTGTGTGGGGGGATCAGGAGGAATAGCTGTTGGCCGAATGATCATTAGGCCAAGAACTATATAATGTCTATGGCCAGGCTTGTGGGGTGACTATATGGGCCATAAGTATGCAATCCTTGGTTTTTTAACTGTATGGACTAACATAGATCCCTGACTGGAAGTGCATGTTGGTACAAGTAGTTGTAGCTGGTGGGCCATAGTCTATCCTAGTCCAGTAGAGGAGCTACTATTGGTAGTATCTCTAGAGGTAGTAGTAAATTATCAAAATTTGACTCTAAAAAATATGGTTTTGTTGAGTGGTGCGGAATTGGCGGGCAGATAAGATGCCTCAATGACAAGGTTAATAGGTCACAGTGCACTTACTATAATCTGAGAACCAATGCAATGGCCCATCTCTGTCACTGAGGTACTAAGCCACAAAAAGGCTTTTTGATGTCTATATTATTTTGAGATTTTCTTTGCTTTTTGCGCTATGCAGGGTCTGTCTGGGTCTATTTACTCTCGGATCCATTAGTAGAAAGAATACGGCTGCGAGATTCAGTCCTCTATGTAGCCCGGAGCGAGAGAAAGCTCTCTGCAAACAGTGTCTATTCAGATCATAGAAAGGGATAGGGATTTCAGTTTACAATAGACCTTCTCTTGAGGTGGATTTGTGGTCCTCCTGAGTTGGAATCAAAGAGTACATAGTAAATACAAAGCCGAATAAATAGGGGCTTACCGTTCACCCCTCAACATACCGAAAATACTGATTTAACCAAACATATTACCCTCCTAAATACAAATGGCAGAGTCCGCCACCTGCAAACATATCTCTACAACTTCACATATAAATAACAGTCTCTATATATTAACATTCGAAGAGTCACGCGAATAGTTTACGGTCCCAATGGGAAATATTGTTTCAAGAATTTTATTCAAAGTCGGATCCCACCATTGACCTAAAGAACAGAGAAGAGAAAGAGTCATTGTAGACATGTGGTTAGGACAACATAAAGCGGTACAAAGTGCAAAATATATTAAAGAGGATTTAACCCTAAAATAAAAAACTAAAACCACCACTAAATCTAAGTCGTCATCTTTAATCAAGATGTTAAAGAGGTTGTCCAGGATTAGAAAAACATGGCTGCTTTTTTCCAGAAACAGCACCACACCTCTATATGGGTTGTGTCAGGTATTGCAGCTCAGTTTTATTGAAGTAAATGAGGTTGAGCTGCAATACCACACACAACCTGTTGACAGGTGTGGTGCTGTTTTTGGCAGAAAGCTGCCATGTTTTCCTAATCCTGTACAACCCCTTTTAACATCCTATTCAGATATTTCTTAGTCATATGTGTTTTTGTAAAGGTGCATGACAACCAATATGGCCACAATTAAAGTTCCTTCAGGGCTCCAGCACACGCTGTACAACCAGAAGGGTATGGAGTCTTCTGTACCTCCAAAAGTCTCTGATTTCTGCTGGCGTGCCATGATTTATCAGACACAGCATGGAGCTATTCTCCCCTTGAAGCATCGTGTCTAGGGAGATACATCTCCGCAATTTGGCACCATATGGAAGCACTATATGGTGGCACATATAGTGCTTACGGCTCTGTAGTTTGGAGCAACAGGGACTCTGTGGGCCTCCATACGAGATCAATGCACAAGACTATCTTAAGCCTCATGCACACGGCCTTGCCAGTAATCACGGGCCTCGGACAGCTACCCTCATTTTCGGCCCGTGTTCCCATATAAAGTATAGGAGCACGGTCCGTAAAAAGCAAAATATAGGACATGTCCTATCTTTTGTGGAGGCTTTCTTCGGCCAAGACACCTTCCTGCAAATATACGAGAATTTGTCCGTGGTCAATAGAAATAAATGGGCCCGTAATTACGCTCTGCAATTACGGACGAAGTCTACGGTTGTATGTATAAGGCCAAGGGGAACCGTTGAACAATTTTTCTACTCCCAAGTACTCCCCACTCCCATCTCTCCCGCAGAGAAGCTTAGTGTAGGGGAAGGTAAAGCATTCTATCATTTTATATTCTGCCTACGGTGTGGTGACTGTTTTGTCAAGCATCTTCGAGCAGGCTAAAGTTTGATAGATGGATAGATAGATAGATAGATTGTTTATTATACAAATTGAGCTGCCTGGTCAGTCACATATACGTGGGAGGGCTGAAGGGAGGTGAGCCGCTGTCAGCTGTCTGAGTACGAGCTTACCTCAGACACAGCTCAGCTCCCCCCCCCCCCCCCCCGTGCATAGTAAACTATGAGTGGCCCAGCACGCAGCATCAGCGTGCTGTTATACCTAACTAGAGCAGATATTCTGCAAATTGATTGATTAAATAGAACTGCTAGTAGGCAGTACGGAGCAAATCATGGACATCTAACATTGACAGTGATATTAAAAAGACACCCGACGTGCGTTTCGCCGGTACTTCCGGCTTCTTCCAAGGGTGGCAACCGCCAGAATCAGAATCAGAGACTAGATATGCTAAAAATTCCTGATTGACAGGAATGGTAACCAATCAAAACAGTTTAAGAGTGGAAACAAAATAGCAGTGCAACGTGATACTTCCGGCTAATTCCAGGAATGTATCCATGTTAAAATAACATTGCCCAAGCTCAACATCTATCAAATTATAACAAAAAGTTCAGATTGAAGTTATATCCGGACACTGGACACAATGCTATACAATTGAAGTACACATGTAGCATTGTCCTGCAGAGTAAAAAAAAATATATATATATATATTTTTTTTAAAATGTAAATGTAGTAACCATGTGGAAAAAAGGGGGGAGAGAAAAATGGGGAAAACGGAGAAGGGATATACGTGACAAACTATTATCACTGTATTGGCTTGACCAGGTAGAGATATAAATGTCCGTCCCTGCACAATACTAATACATATTGCATGCATATAGTCCATTGATAATTTTGTTAATGGCAAATTCAATGACAATCAATCAATCAATCAATCACTCATCGCCATGAACGAAACCAGAACATTCTCAATCTACTGGGTTGTACAAAAAAAACTACTGTCAATGGGTATAACCATATCAAGTCAAGGTAAACTCGTAGATCAACAATACTGAGTCATGTTGATCACACAGCATGTATACCAGAGACAGAAATTTGGGGTATCAAGCTCAGTAGACTAACAATCAGAGATCTTCCTTATCAAAAATCCTGGTTAGTTCCAGGTTCAAAGGAAGCAACCAAAATTGAAATAGTCGTTTATGCCAAATGGTTTGACGGAATTCATACGGAATATCCACTCACTTGCTCTCCTCAAAAGGGCCTCATCAAGGTTGCCCCCTCTAATCCCCATATTGAGTTTACAAATGGCCCAACCTTTCAAGGTCTGCCATTCCAGATTATGTCTCTCTTTAACCCCTTAAGGACGCAGCCTAGTTTTGGCCTTAAGGCTCAGAGCCCATTTTTCAAATCTGACATATTTCACTTTATGTGGTAATAACGTCAGAATGCGTAAAACCCACCCAAGCGATTCTGAGATTGTTTTCTCGTGACACATTGGGCTTCATGTTCGTGGTAAAATGTGGTCGATATATTCCGTTTTTATTGGTGAAAAATTGCAAAATGTAGAGAAAATGTAGAAAAAATAGCATTTTTCAGAATTTAAATGCATCTGCTTGTAAAACAGACGGTTATAACACCCAAAATAGTTACTAGTTCACATTTCCCATATGTCTACTTTAGATTGGCATCGTTTTTTGAACATTCTTTTATTTTTCTTGGACGTTACAAGGCTTAGAACATAAACAACAATTTCTCATATTTTTAAGAAAATTTCAAAAGCCTTTTTTTTAAGGTACCTTTTCAGTTCTGAAGTGGCTTTGAGGGGCCTATGTATTAGAAACCCTGATAAAACACCATTTAAAAAACTAGACCCCTCAAAGTATTCAAAACAGCATTTAGAAAGTTTTTTAACCCTTCAGGCATTTCACAGGAATTAAAGCAAAGTGGAGGTGAAATTTGCAAATTTCATTTTTCTTGCTACAGTAAAAAATAGTGTAGTACCGTGTTAGCCAGAGACAATATGAAATGTTAAATACTTTTGTGTCAAAAAAGACAAAAGTATAATAGGTATGATACCTTTATTGGCTAACCATAAAAGTTCTAACTTTTATGGTTAGCCAATAAAGGTATCATACCTATTATACTTTTGTCTTTTTTGACACAAAAGTATTTAACATTTCATATTTTTCTTGCTGAATTTCAATTTTATTCATTTTTTTTTCTGTAACAAAGGTTTTACCAGAGAAACACTACTAAATATGTATTGTCCAGATTCTGCAGTTTTTAGAAATGTCCCGCATGTGGCTCTACTGCGCTCGTGGAATAAAACACAAGCCCTAGATTCAAAAAAGCACCTAGTGTATTTTGAGTCCTTTTTTATTAGAATATATTTTAGGCAGCATGCCAGGTTTGAAGAGGTGTTGAGGTGCCAAAACAGTATAAATCCCCCAATAGTGACCCCATTTTGGAAACTACACCCCTCAAGGAAATCATTTATGGTTGTTGTTACAATTTTGACCACACCGTTTTTTCACAGCACGTATTTGAATTGGGCTGTGAAATGAAAAAAATGTCATTTTTTCCAATAAAATGTCATTTGTGATCAAAATTTCTTATTTTCACAGGGAATAAAATACCCCATTTTGTTGCCCAATTTGTCCTTAGTGTGGCAATACCCCATTTGTGGTGATAAACTGCCGTTTGGGCTCATGGGAGGGCTCAGAAGGAAAGGAGCGCTATGTGTTTGTTGGAGTCCAGACTTTGCTGGATTGGTTTTCGGGTGCCATGTCGCATTTGCAGAGCCTCAGAGGTATCAAAGCAATGGAAACCCACCAGAAGTGACCCCATTTTGGAAACTACACCCCTCAAGAAATTCATTTATGGTTGTTGTTAGCATTTTGACAGGACAGTTTTTTCACAACACCTATTTCAATTGGGCTGTGACATTAAAAAAAAATTCATTTTTTCCAATAAGATGTAATTTTTTATGAAAAATTCTTATTTTCACAGGGAACAAAATACTCCATTTTGTTGCCCAATTTGTACTTAGTGTGGCAATACCCCATTTGTGGTGATAAACTGCCGTTTGGGCTCATGGGAGGCCTCAGAAGGAAAGAAGCGCTATGTGTTTGTTGGAGTCCAGATTTTGCTGGATTGGTTTTCGGGTGCCATGTCGCATTTGCAGAGACCCAGAGTTATCAAAGCAATGGAAACCCACCAGAAGTGACCCCATTTTGGAAACTACACCCCTCAAGGAATTCATTTATGGGTGTTGTGACCATTTTGACCCCATAGTTTTTTCACAGAACTTATTTGAATTGGGCTGGGAATGATAACAAAATTATTTTTTTCAAATAATATGTCGTTTTGGCTGAAAATTTCTTATTTTCACAAGAAACAAAATACCCCATTCTGTTGCGCAATTTGTTCTGAGTGCAGCAATACCCCATTTGTGGTGATAAACTGCCCTTTGGGCCCATGGGAGGGCTCAGAAGGAAAGGACCACCATTTGGCCTACTGGGGATTTTCTAGTGCGAAGTCATGTATGCAGAAGCACCTGAGGTACCAGTACAGTTGAAACCCGCAAGAAGTGACCCCGTTTTAAAAACTACACCCTTAAGGCATTCATCTAGAGGTGTAGTGAGCATTTTGACCGGAGACCTACACCCCATAAACTGTAATGTGGGTTCTCCTGGGTACGGCAATACCCTACATGTGGCTGTTATCAGCTACCTGGGCACACAGCAGGGCTCAGAGGGGAAAGACTAGGGGGGATAAGCTGTTGCGGGGGGCGTCAGGTTTAGTAAAATTGGGGTAAATTATAAACCAAGGGATGTATGATAAATTTTAAAACACTCTTTCATACAGAGATCTGGTTATTCGGGACACGGGTCACATTGGTATATTGTGTCATCCCTTTATAGCAGACTTTGCACCTCTATTGACTTTTTCCCTTCTTGCCAGTTTGGGGAACTTCTCCTGGAAAGTGTTGCCCTGGTACGATGCGCGTGGCCCCGCTTCCAGAAGTACTGGGTGCCCCCCCTTCTTGGTCCCTAAAGATTAGGTTCTTAATAATCACCTCTTGAAATTCCAGGAAAGTTCCCGTCTGGCCTGCACATCGACGTAGCACGTACGCATTGTACAAAGCCATCTGTATGATGTGCCCGGCCAGCTTCTTATACCACACCGCATGGCGCTGTAGGGCTTCAGAATTTGCTCTGACAAGTCCATCCCTCCCATGTACCTATTGTAGTCCAGGATGCAGTCTGGTTTGGGGGTGGCCTTTCCTTCATATATCCTAAATTTGTAGGTATACCCTGATGCACTCTCGCACAGCTTATACATCTTCACGCCATACCTTGCCCTCTTACCCGGCAGGTACTCGCGGAATTGAACCCTCCCTTTAAAATGTACCAGGGACTCATCAATAGAAATACACGTCTCGGGGGTGAATGCTCGGTAAAACCGGGCACTGAAACGGTCTAATAGGGGTCTCCGTTTATACAAACGGTCAAAACTGAGGTCACCTCGGGGTGGGCACGGCTCATTATCAGTATAATGTAAGAAGCGAAGTATTGCCTCATTTATTTATTTTTTTAGGTTCCAGTTTAGTTCTGAAGTTGCTTTGAGGGGCCCATATATTAGAAACCTCTATCAAACACCCCATTTTAGAAACTAGACCCCTCAAAGTATTCACAACAGCATTTAGAAAGTTTATGAACCCTTTAGGTGTTTCACAGAAATTTAGAGCAAAGTAGGTGTGAAATGTACATTTTTTTTTTTTTTTGTCAGAAAATCCTCTTTATACCACTTTTTTTACAACACAAGGATTTATCAGAGAAACGCAACTTAATACGTATTGCCGAGATTCTGCAGTTTAGAGAAATATCCCACATGTGGCCCTAGTGCGGTAATGGACTGAAGCGCCGGCCTCCGAAGCAAAGGAGCACCCAGTGGATTATGAGACCTCTTTTTTTATTAGGCACCATGTCCGGTTTGAAGAGGTCTTGTGGTGCCAAAACATTGGAAACCCCCCAAAAGTGACCCCATTTTGGACACTAAACCCCTTGAGGAATTCTTTGTAGTTTTCATGGGGTGCATGCAGCTTTTTGATCAGTTTTTATTCTATTTTTAGGTGGCGTGGTGACTAAAAAACAGCAATTCTACTATTGCTTTTTTATTCTATTTTTTTTACAGCGTTCACCGTGCGCTATAAATGACATATTCACTTTATTCTGCGGGGCGATACGATTACGGCGATACCAGATGTTTATAGTTTTTTTTTTTACGTCTTATGGCGTTTGCACAATAAAATACGTTTTGTAATAAATCACTCACTTTTGGTGTTACGTTATTCTAAGTGCCATAATGTTTTTATTTTTCCATCAATAAAGCCGTGCGAGGACTTATTTTTTGCGTAACGAACTGTAGTTTCCATCAGTACCATTTTTAGGTACATGCTACTTTTTGATCTCTTTTTATTCCATTTTTTGCGAGGTGAAGTGACCAAACAATTGTGATTGCGGTACGGTTTATTATTATTTTCTTTTACGGCGTTCACCGCGCGGGATAAATTATAAAATAATTTTGTAGTTCAGGCCGTTACGGACGCGGCGATACCAATTATGTATAGTTTATTTGTTTGTTTATATATTTTTATTAATAATAAAGGACTGATAAGGGAAATGGGGGATTTTTACTTTTAATACTTTTAAATCTTTTATTTTCTTATTTTTACACATCTTTTTTTTTTTTTACTTTTTTACTTTGTCCCACTAGGGGACTTGAGGGCAGGAGGCCCTGATCGCTATTCTAATACACTGCACTACATGCGTAGTGCAGTGTATTAGAACTGTCGGCTACTCACTGACAGCAAGCATAGTGGGTCCTGACGTTGTCAGGACCCACTAGGCTTCCGTCTATGGCATAGCCGGACGCCATTGTTTGGTGTCCGGTTGCCATAGTCACCATCTCCGGCCGCTATTGTGTAGCAGGCCGGCGATGGCAGCTTAACCCCTAAAAAGCCGCGATCTCTATAGAACGCGGCTTTTAAGGGGTTAATCAGCGGGGACACAGCGATCGGTCCCCGCTGTAGGAGCTGTGACAGCCGCTGTACGAGACAGCAGCTGTCACAGCTCCTGTATGTGTCGGGAGGACGGCCGAAACGGCCATTACTCCCGAGACTTACTATTCCGTCATGGAGCGCGAACAGGGCGCTTTCCATGACGTAATAGTACGTCACTGAGCGTTAAGGGGTTAAAATGTTTGGCAATTGGAGTAGATGAAAATAGTTTCTTTTGGAATTTGCATTCTTTCTCAGTTTTATCATAATTGACAATTTTCCTGATGTGTTCTCCAATACGTATTTTGAGTGCTCTGATCGTTTTACCCACATATCCCAAGCCGAAAGGGCACGCCAAACAATACACAACTGGTGAGTCAAGATATTTTGTCACTCCCATATCATCGAATAGAGAATAATACCACTGAAGTGGAACGTCAGGCATTACAACAACTCCGATTATGGCAAGACGTTGTCTTTAAACAATCGGATAAGGGGGGCAACATTGTTATCTGGCCCAAGGATCAATATATACGTGAAGCAAAGAGGCCGTTACTTGACAAACAGTGCTATAAACCATTATGGGGGGATCCGAGAGCTCAATTCTTGATTGAATATAATACAATGATTTCAGAAGCTCTCACATTAGGAGCGATCACCCTCAATGAAAAAAGTTTTCTATCCGTTAAGGACCCTAGGGTTTCCACCTTCTATATGCTCCCCAAGGTCCACAAAAATCTTGTGAACCCCCGAGGTAGGCCTATTGTCTCTGGTGTGGGAAATCTCACGGAGAAGTGCAACAAGTGGCTCGACAATGAACTCCGTGACATTGTGTCGAATTTACCTTCCCACCACTATGAAATGCTTCAGTGTGCTATCAGTTTTTTTTTAACGGATAGCACACTGACCCATGCATTTCTATGGAGCCATGCACAATTTCTTTTTTTATTAGTGGTTTTTTATTTTTTTGCAGTTTTTGTGTGTGCTTTTGGGCGCGTAGTTAGGACTCCCACTGACTCTGGGATCATTTGGCACATTTTATGCACCAATGAATTGATCCAACGCTTCTTTTTTATGCAACACGGTTTTTAAAAACACTTGCGTAAAAAGCTAACGGCTCGCTTTCCCATTGATGTAAATGGGAAGCTTAATCAAGCGTTTGACGCTTTTTTCGCATGTTTTTTTACGCATTTTGTGTGCACTTTTTGGCGCATAATTAGGACTCCCATTGACTATGGGAACATTTGGCACGTTTTACGTGCAAAGGAATTGACTCGGCACTACTTTATGTACACAACGCGTTTTTAAAAGACGCGTGTGTAAAAAAGCGCGCTCTATGTACGAACAGCCCACTTTACCAATTATGTAAATGAAAAGCGTAATCAAGCGTTTGTTGATGCGGTTTTTGGCACGAAAATGTGCCAAAAACTACGTCAAATACACACCATGTGAACCTGTCAGTTGAAAAGTCATTCACTTGACTTTCATCATTCTTAAGCCGGATTTGCACGAGCGTGTGCATTTGGCACCCGCAAGAAACGCGGGGTTTCCGCGCGCAAAAGGTACTTAACAGCTCCGTGTGTCACCCTCGTATGATGCATGGCTGCGTGATTTTCGCGCAGCCGCCATTATTACACATTATGACACTCTGTGTGTATGTTTGTAAACATTAAAGCACATGGTGCTTTTCTGTTTTCATTCATACTTTTTACTGCTGTTGCGCGAATCACACGCGTAACACGGAAGTGCTGCGCGTGATTTTCACGCTCCCATTGACTTCAATGGGTGCGTGATGCGCGAACAACACACAAATATAGGACATGTCGTGAGTTTTACGCAGCGGGCACACGCTGCGTGAAACTCACGGACAGTCTGCAAGGCCCCATAGACTAACATAGGTCCGTGCGAGGCGTGTAAAAGTCACGTGCGTTGCACGGACCTATTATACGTTCGTCTAAATAAGCCCTAAGTCTTTTGGTGTGTCCTATAGCGTTCACCAGCTGCATTCTAAGGGTATGTTCACACGGCCTATTTTCTGCCGTTTTTTGGGCCGTAAATGCCCGAAAAATCTGAAGCAGAACGCCTCCAAACATCTGCCCATTGATTTCAATGGGAAAACGGCATTCTGTTCCGACGGATCGTTTTTTGCAGCGTTTCTTTACGCGTATAAAAATGGCCACGAAAAAGAAGTGCAGGTCACTTCTTGGGACATTTTTGGAGCCGTTTTTCATTGACTATCGAAAAAAGCTCCAAAAACGGATGTAAAAAGCGCAGCGAAAATCGCGAGTGGCTTAAAAATGTCTGAAAATCAGGAGCTGTTTTCCTTTGAAAACAGCTCCGTATTTTGAGACGTTTTTTCGTTTGCGGGTGAACATACCCTTAAAGCTCTCCCAAAATGGGAGCCGGACAATGCTTAGCAATTTTAAGACACCTTTTCCTGGATTATATCCACCAAAAATGTATTCAACGCTTTCAATAATTAGTCAAGACATAAAAAACATCAGAAAGGACAAAAAAAAATCCAAACCGAAATGACAACAATGTATTTAAAAAATACCAATCTTTATTATCCCATTACGGGAACACCCCACTATTTACCCAAAATTACATACAATGGTTAAAAAACATATAATAAAAGACAACCTCGGACAGGAGACTCCACCATAACATGATGAAGATATTAGTCAATAGAAAAGTAGAAAAGACCAATCATGAAGTAGATGTTTGTACATGAGACCAGATATCTAGAATATGGTCTCTCAAATTGCACCATAGGATCATCAAAAATTATCACAATAACGACAGAAACAATGTTAAAGAGGCTCTGTCACCACATTATAAGTGCCCTATCTCCTACATAAGGAGATCGGCGCTGTAATGTAGGTGACAGTAATGCTTTTTATTTAAAAAAACGATCTTTTTTCACAACGTTAGGAGCGATTTTGGTTTATGCTAATGAGCTTTCTTAATGCCCAAGTGGGCGTACTTTTACTTTTGACCAAGTGGGCGTTGTACAGAGGAGTGCATGACGCTGACCAATCAGTGACCAATCAGCATCATGCACTCCTCTCCATTCATTTACACTGCACTAGCGATATAGTTATATCACTATGTGCAGCTACATACACAAACCCTAACATTACTACAGTGTCCTGATAATGAATACACATGACCATCCAGCCTGGACGTCATGTGTACTCAGAATCCTGACACTTCTGACTCTCTTTTTTTTTTTTGTGAGATTCCGGCAAGTGAAACCAAATCTCGCGAGATTACGGAGCTAAACAAGATTTGTTTTCACTTGCCGGAATCTCACAAAAAAGAGTCAGAAGTGTCAGGATTCTGAGTACACATGACGTCCAGGCTGGATGGTCATGTGTATTCATTATCAGGACACTGTAGTAATGTTAGGGTTTGTGTATGTAGCTGCACATAGTGATATAACTATATCGCTAGTGCAGTGTAAATGAATGGAGAGGAGTGCATGATGCCGATTGGTCAGCGTCATACACTCCTCTGTACAACGCCCACTTGGTCAAAAGTAAAAATACGCCCACTTGGGCATTAAGAAAGCTCATTAGCATAAACTAAAATCGCTCCTAACGTTGTGAAAATAGATAGTTTTTTTTAAATAAAAAGCATTACTGTCACCTACATTACAGCGCCGATCTCCTTATGTAGGAGATAGGGCACTTATAATGTGGTGACAGAGCCTCTTTAAGATGTTTTACCTATGGTGGACATACTGATGGATGACAGTCTCTGATCCGAGGAAACACCCCAAACACCCCGACGCGCGTTTCGCTACCTTCCTGTAATGGGATAATTAAAGATTGGTATTTTTGAAAAACATTGTCATTTCGGTTTGGACATTTTTTGGTCTTGACCTTTTCCTGGATTGTATCCAAAAATAGGGAGAGGGGTGAGATTCCCTCCCACGTTTACAGCAGCTGTGAGTCAGGTTGCTTTCCCTTATTCAGCCTGCTGTAATTCTGGGAAGTGCTCCCTCTGGTGGCCAAATTAGGAAAACTTCAAATTATTATTTAATTTTTAATACTTCCCACTATGAGGAAGAAAAAAACAATACAGCAAAAAAACATACGAAATATAATAAAAATAAGTAACTTACATTTTTTTTTACAATTTGCGACACATTCCCTTTGACTAGTTGCTGACTGCCTATAAACGTCCTGGTGGTCCACACCTATCTCTGCAAGGATATTTTAAAACGTCCTGAAGAGTTTACCCCTCCATGCCTCTCCCTGTCCATCAGATCACTTATTTTATTATACAATCTCGAAGCCCTGTATGTTCTGAGAAAAGTAAGAACAACTAAATGTAGGTTGGCAGGGGAATGGAACAACAATTTGCTATTAAATTGGCACATTGCTAAAACGTAAAAATGTCTGTTCAAGAAGTGGTTAATATTAAGAGTGAGAGTTAAGCGAGAAAAATGCATGCGTTTCATCATATGTTGGTCTACACAGTTAACACAGGCAGACGTGCTGCCGACAACGATAATCTTTAACTTTTTTAAAACTATACGACCAGCAGATGATCGAGCGTTTGCTCATTCATCTGCTAATCGCTGCCCTTTTTACACGGAAATTATCGGCAACGAGTGTTAAATGAACGCTCGTCTGCCCAATAATCGTCCTGTGTAAAACCCCCTTAACTCATCATTGTAACTGTTGTTTGCTTACACCATCCTATTATGCCTTTGGATGCTATCCACATCCGTTCCTCTCTCCTACCCTCACCCATGTACAGTACCCAAGCACTATTCACTTTCATCAAACACCTTAAACCATCTTAAAGAGATCCTGTCATCAACATCTTACCTGTTAAACTCGCCGGACCCCTCAATGGCCGCAGCTGTCCAGAGTTCATTCCTGTTCTTTTCTTTCCTGAAGTCCTCCTCTGTCAGTAAATATAGTCGTTTAAACTTTTCCCGCCTTTTATGGTAATTTATTTTTCCCTCTGGGATGCAGCTTCTTAACCACACCCACTGCCACCACCTGTCCGGCCCTGACTGGCTAAGGAGCTGTCAATCAAAAAAAAGGAGATGGAGTTCACTCTGAGATGCTGGAGGAATGAAAACCTGACTCTTTTCAGATGAAGATTTGGCTCTTTTATGCTCATTTGCATATGGCGTGGGACCACTGAAAAACGGAATACTAAAGCTACAGAGCTTACTTAGAACATATTTATAGCTTAGATGACAATGATTTTTCACCCACTTTCACCAGGTATTGCTGGCTTTATAGCTAAAATGCTGGTGACAGGTTCCCTTTAACCCACTGTTTACCACAAAAGTCACTCTCATAAATCACTGAACCATCTGCTGACTCTGCCTACTCTCCTGCTTTTAGCTGCAAGGGGCATCTCCTAAACCCGGTCTTCCCTTTTCTACTGCTAAGTTCAATCTTCATAACATTCCTTCTCCTGTCTCTTAACAGTGCGCTGAAACTAAACTTATGTATGTATATATAAATATATGTATGTACACCGCGTTCCAAATTATTATGCAAATTTTATTTTTCGCTGATTTTCCTAAATAGTCGATGCAAATGACAGTCAGTATAATCTTCAAGCCATCAACCGTTGGAGTATAATGCAAATTTTATTGAACAAATCTCCTAATAACAGATATTTTTTTTTAGAAGTAAAAAACTCAAAATGCACTTTTTCAAATTATTATGCACAACAGAGATCAAAACATTTTAAAGGTTGTAAAGAGAACTAAAATGGTAATTTGTTGAATTTGCAGCATCAGGAGGTCATATTTACAGAAATCAAAAGCTTTTTCAATCAAAAGAAACTTAACAGGCCAAGTTACATGTTAACATAGGACCCCTTCTTTGATATCACCTTCACAATTCTTTCATCCATTGTATTTGTGAGTATTTGGACAGTTTCTGCTTGAATATCTTTGCAGGATGTCAGAATAGCCTCCCAAATCTTCTGTTTTGATGTGAACTGCCTCCCACCCTCATAGATATTTTGCTTGAGGATGCTCCAAAGGTTCTCAATAGGGTTGAGGTCAGGGGAACATGGGGGCCACACCATGATTTTCTCTCCTTTTATGCCCATAGCAGCCAATGACACAGAGGTATTCTTTGCAGCATGAGATGGTGCATTGTCATGCATGAAGATAATTTTGCTACGGAAGGCACGGTTCTTCTTTTTGTACCACAGAAGAAAGTGGTCAGTCATAAACTCTACGTACTTTGCAGAGGTCATTTTCACACCGTCAGGGACCCTAAAGGGGCCTACCAGCTCTCTCCCCATGATTCCAGCCCAAAACATTACTCCGCCACCTCCTTGCTGACATTGCAGCCTTGTTGGGACATGGTGGCCATTCACCAACCATCCACTACTCCATCCATCTGGACCATCCAGGGTTGCACGGCACTCATCAGTAAACACCACAGTCTGAAAATTAGTCTTCATGTGTTTCTGAGCCCACCTCAACCGTTTCTGCTTGTGAGCATTGTTTAGGGGTGGCCGAATAATAGCTTTATGCACACTTGCAAACCTCTGGAGGATCCTACTACACCTTGAGGTTCGCGGGACACCAGGGGCACCAGGGGCTTCAAATACCTGTTTGCTGCTTTGCAATGACATTTTAGCAGTTGCTCTCCTAATCCTATTAATTTGTCTGGCAGAAACCTTCCTCATTATGCCTTTATCTGAACGAACCCGTCTGTGCTTTGAATCGGCCACAAATCTTTTTTCACAGTACGATGATCACGCATAAGTTTTCTTGAAATATCCAATGTTTTCATACCTTGTCCAAGGTATTGCACTATTTCACGCTTTTCGGCAGCAGAGAGATCCTTTTTCTTTCCCATATTGCTTGAAACCTGTGGCCTGCTTAATAATGTGGTACGTCCTTCTTAAGTAGTTTTCCTTTGATTTGGCACACCTGGCAAACTAATTATCACAGGTGTCTGAGATTGATTACAATGATCCAAAGAGCCCTGAGGCTGGGGTCACACGACCTATTTTCAGACGGAAACGAGGCGTATTATGCCTCGTTTTACGTCTGAAAATAGGGCTACAATACGTCGGCAAACAACTGCCCATTCATTTGAATGGGTTTGCCGACGTACTGTGCAGACGACCTGTTATTTACGCGTCGTCATTTGACAGCTGTCAAACGACGACGCGTAAAAATACAGCCTCGTCAAAAGAAGTGCAAGACACTTCTTTGGACGTTTTTGGATCTGTTTTCTCATAGACTCCAATGAAAACAGCTCCAAAAATGGACGTAAAAAACGGCGCGAAAAACGGCGCGAAAAATGCGAGTTGGTCAAAAAACGTCTGAAAAGCAGGGTCTGTTTTCCCTTGAAAACAGCTCTGGATTTTCAGACGTTTTTGGTCACTACGTGTGCACATACCCTAAGACACAATACCATCCATTGGTTTAATTGAAAAACTAATAATTAAATGTTTGACACTTAAATCCAACGTGCATAATAATTTGGAACACGCTGTATATTTACACGCAGAGATAAATAATATAGATAAGTATGTAAAAGAATTAAAGGTTTTTTTTCCGCATTTTCAGTGATTTTGTCTGCTCATAATAAAAATGTAAAACACGGAATTAATCTAATCTAGAAAATTAAAGCCTCATAAGTCTTGTAAAAAGCAAAGTAAAAATAGTTAGGATATTCAAAGCGGTTGCAAAGATATTATCGTAAAGAAGTGCATATCAGAAATGGAGAATTTGACCTGGACACAGGGGTATCAATGACCCTTGGTCATGAAAGAGTTAACATAATGTCCTCTCTCTATCCGAAAGTAATTATTTTTAAAACTGAGCTCCTTGTGTTTTCCACCATCTACTAACGTTTTTAAACCTGATGTCTCCATCTCAGTGTGTGGCACTACCATAACTCCCAGGCAGCACGCCCGCTGTCTTGGGGTTATTTTTTATGTTTTCTTTACGCCACACATTGAATCACTTGCACACTCCTGTCACCTTCACCTAAAAAACATTTCCAGAATCCTCCCTTTTCTTACTGTGGAAACAGCCAAAACGCTCATTGTCGCTCTGATTCACGCTCGTCTTGACTACTGTAACTCATTACCTGATGGTCCTCCACTCACTAAACTCTTCCTTCTCCAATCTATCCTGAATGCAGCAGCCAGACTCATCTTTTTGACCAACCGCTTCACCATTTCCTCTACCATGTGCCAGTCACTGCACTTGTTGCCCATTCCTTTCAGAATAAAATTTTAAACTTATTACACTCACCCACAAATCTCTAAACAGTGCTGCACCTCCTTACATCTCCTCCATCATCTTTGTCTACCACCCAACCAATGACCGAAGATTAACATCCAACATAATCTGCACCTCGTACTGCCCTCTCCAAGTTTTTTCTCGTGCTGCACCAGTTCTCTGGAATGCGCTACCCCAGGCAATCTGATTCCCAACATCCATAGTTTTAAACATGCCCTGAAAACACATCTTTTTAGACCGATTGGGGAATGTTCTAGGCCTGACTCCTTTTCTTGGCCCCCTTTTACATTAGTCATGAGGACTTGACCCCCTCATTTAGCAGTATCCCTCACACTCCTTGCACCCTAATACACTTCATGTCTGTCATAAACTGATGCTGGCTGGTGACCGACTCATGCAGCTTTATGTGTACTACCCCAAATGTATAAAAGATGGCTGGACCATTTTACTTTACAAGCACTTTTTACATTTTGTGTCTTCCCTATTTCCTCATAGATTGTAAGCTCTTGCGAGCTGGGCCCTCACTCCTCATGTTTGAATTGTTAACTAGTTATGTCACTATGTAATGTCTGATATTGTCTGTACATGTATTCTCGGAATTGTAAAGTGCTGCGGAATATGTTGGCGTTATATAAATAAAGATTATTATAATTATTATTATTAACTAACATTTGTTCGATAAAGTTGACTTTTCAATCTGATTTTTTTGTTTCTTCTTTTTTTAGGACAAGGATAACAAAGTGGAACGACTATCAGGGGATTGTACTCAACGAAAGAAATACTCCCATGTGGATCTTGTCACTATGGTGGATGGCTTTGAGGGAGAGAAAGGGGCAGTGGTTGCAGGTAGTAGAGGGTACTTTCTTAAGGTGAGTACTTCTAGATGAAAAAAGTGTGCTCCTAATTTGCAGGTATTAAAATACATGTATTATGTAGGTGTTCTACTGTTGTCAAAAACTAGCCATAGACTGGTACATGTGTGGATTATGAGATGAACATAGAAAAGTATATAATACTCCTGAGAGTAGAGAACCAGGAAGAAAGGGGAAAATAAAATGTTAGCACAAGACATGCTACTATAATCTTTATATTGTTTTTTTTTTCTTAGGCTAGGTCTTCACAGTGACACAGTTTAAATTTCTGGTTTATTGGATGCCAGATTAAAGGTCACTTATCTAAAAGAAAAATTGTAAAATTTTTAGATATTTAGCGAATATCATGACTACGCCTCACATGTATTTTCTTACTCGATCATAAAAATTATCAGTAATGACTGTTTGGTGCATATTTAATTCTGCATTATGATCATTATGTTGCCTACGAAGCTGAGATGTCTAAGGCTTCGTTCACATCTGCGTCGGGACTCCGTTCAAGGGTTCCGTCTGAGCTTTCCGTCGGGGGAACCCATGAACGGAATCCAAACAGAGACCATAGGTTTGCGTTTGCATCACCATTGATTTCAATTGTGACGGATCCGGTGCAAATGGTTTTCGTTTGTCACCGTTGTGTAAGGGTTCCGTCGTTTTGACAGAATGAATAGCGCAGATTATGTGCACGAAGCCTAAGCAGCTCAGGCACATTGTGTTTGGTGAGGAAAGAGGTACTGCTTCTTGCCACTGCACACTGCCCTTACCAGATCTTGTAATTTGGAGATTCTGCTGCAGCGATGAGGCAGCACTTTGGGGGTATGAATTGTGTTCCTATAGGCCTGCCTAAAACAGCAAGGAGAGCATAACCTAACAAAGTTTATCTGTGCCCCTCATCATGCCACTAGTGATTTATACTCCTTTGGCAATTCTCAGGGATTTCTGTTAAAGAGAACCTTTCACCTCCCCAAACATGTGCAGCTTAGTGCAGCATGTTATAGGGAGGGCTTCAAAAACACTGTCTCACAAAAAAAACCAAAAAAACTAACTCCGTTATTTACATATCGGTGCCGTTTATATTTGGCGCCCAATATGTAAATAAGCCCCTGAACAGTCAGAGGGGCGTTTCTAACTAACTAAAAGGCAAGGGGGCGTGATGTTTCCTCTCTGATACTGTCCAATCAGCTGTGGACAGTGTCAGGGCGGCTTGCGGTGAGTTCCCTCCCGTGAGAACACACACAGACTGTGTGTTTGTGCTGCAGATAGTGTGCGCGAGCCCACGCGCTCCCACACGCTCCCACACGCATGCGCGCACGGCCGTTCGCACGCACATCGACGTCAACACTCCTACCGCAGTAGATCTCCTCCTCGTCTCTTCTGCTGCTCACTGTCTCTGCTTCTCATGGTCTCTTCTTCTCCTCGTTCCGTGGCGACGGGAGTGGTGACGTCGATATGCGCGCGAACGGCCGTGTGTGCACACTATCTGCAGCAGGAACACACAGTCTGTGCGTGTTCTTGCAGGAGGGAACTCACCGCAAGCCACCCTGACACAGTCTGCAGCTGATTGTACAGTGTCAGAGCGGAAACATCACACCCCCTTGCCTTTTAGTTAGTTAGAAATGCCCCACTGACTGTTCAGGGGCTTATTTACATATTGGGTGCCAAATATAACGGCACCGATCTGTAAATAACGGAGATAGTTATTCTTTTTTTTTTTTTTTCTTTTGTGAGACAGGGTTTTTGAAGCCCTCCCTATAACATGCTGCACATGTTTGGGGAGGTGAAAGGTTCTCTTTAAATGTGTGAATGCCATATGTGTTCAACAAAAAATTGGATTGGATCCTTTTAGATTATCCTTTTTTTTTTTTTAATTTAAATTTTCTTTAATTTATTTTAAAGCACCATTCATTTTAGTGTGCTGTACATATGAAAAAAGGTTTAAGTACATAGCATGGGACAGTAAAAACAAGAACAATAAACATGAGCTTCCTTGATGCGCAGGTACTTCCTGGTGCAAGGGGGGGGGGTGAAATATGGATCGGGCTCACACATTGAACCCGCTCCTTACGTTATCCGTGTATTACAGCTGACACCCTGTGCTAATGTCCAGGAACAATGATCGCCCGGTGGTCGTTCCTGGCAGTTTAACCATTTAGATGCCGCGGTCAATAGCGACCACAGCATCTAAGCAGTTAGAAAGTGGGGGGCGGCCCCCTCCGACATCCTTTCAGCTCTAAAAAAGTTATTGCTCTCAGAATATGGCGACACCAATTTTTTTATAATAAAAAAATAAGTTTTTTTAATTTATAAAAGTGGTAAAACATTCAAAAAAACATAACATTTGGGGTATTGCTGTAATCGTATCAACCCACAGAATAAAGTGAACATCTAGTTTTTACAGCACAATGAACACCGTAAAAATGGCGCAATCGCTGTTTTTTGCCCATTTCACTCCACAAATTATTATTTTTCCAGTACATTATATGGTACATTAAATGGTCCCATAAAAAAACTATAACTTGTACCGCAAAAAAACAAGCCCTTATACGTCTATGTAGACGAAAAAATAAGAAAGTTATAGCTTTTGGAAGGCAGGGAGGAAAATACAAAAATTAAAAAAATTAAAATTGGCCGTATCATTAAGGGGTAATGAAGGACAGACTGGTACAAAAGGGGAGAGGACCCTGACCTCCCAGGGTTTAAAATCTACAAGCGAAGGAAGTTAGATGAAAGAAGGGATTACACAGTGCATAATCGAGGCCAGTGTTTCCCAATCCAGTGTTCAAGGATCCATCGGTAGGGCATGTCTCCTATTTAGAAAACACATGCTGATTATTGGTTTAGTGAAACTAATTGAATCACCTGGGCAATATTAAAAAAATCCTCATTGCATGACCTGTTGGGCGGTATTCACACAAGCGGTTTTGTCTTGCTTATATGCTGCTATTTTGATAAAGGCGTTTCTGCGGCGTGACATAGGCCGCCCCCTTCATATCACTTTATTGCAATTCATTGTAGATATACGCAGGGAGGACTCCCGAAGTATACCTCCGACTAAATTCTTCAACGTATCCCACTATATAAGCATACAGTGGGCCCAAACAGCCAAATCCCTCTCTCACCCACTAGGCAGAGCATGACCTGATCCTCTACCCAGTTATTCTCCAGCCCTGGGGAAGCTACTGACGTGTCTGTCCATGTATGTTAGAGCAGAGACCGTTACATCAGGTGCTTCTGTAGGGCTGGAGTCCCCGGGCAGACCAGACACTTCCTGATGCTGCCTCTGCCAGGAGACACTGGCCCTAGGGAAGCTCCTGTCGTCACTGTCCATATATGGACAGTAACGTCAGAAGCTTCCCCAGGGCCATAGGTCAGTGCTTCTTGATGCTTTCTCTGCCCGGGGACATCGGCTCTGGGGAAGACTGTACTGCCTGTGGCCCAGTGACGTAAGCCCCAGTGACTTAACTGTCCATTTATGGACAGTTAAATCTCTGGAGCTTCCCAACTTAGATTAAAAGTATACCTGTGATGGATGCCATACAGTTGCATCTGTCACCCATACGTTCCCATGTTAAAAGAAAAGCTTCTTTGCGGGATCCTGCAGGATGGAATAGTGTAGTCTACTACGATATTCCATCCTTAAAAAAACCAGCTGACGTATACCAGCTTGACAGAGGCCAAAAGTACTCTAATTTGACCTCCGTCGGGCTAAGGGAGCCCTACGGACACCATAAACGTGATCTGAAAGGAGCCTTGCATACAATATTTTAAAATTCCGTTAAATTGGGGCACGTAGACCGTGGGTATATGCTATTGCCATTAGGAGGCTTGACGCTAAGAAATGAAAAAGTGGCCCATCCTAACCGGATATACCCTGCCCACAGACACTGAGCTATTCAGTATTCGCTTAGTGTCCGTAGGTTGCAGACACTTCTGCTAATGCAGCAGAGTCTTTACCTTTTTTTTAAAATCTTCATCAACAAGATGAGGCATAGGTTTGACATGGTCTCCCCTTTTCTTCCTTATATAATGCATGCCAGCCTCCTGGCCAAACACCTGTGGCTCCACCACCGCAAGATTTGCTCATGCCTGGTATAGTGGGTCTGGATTTGGAATGGGCCCATTCCTTTTTCAGAACTGTTGATAACTTAGCAAACATCACTCAGTCGATATTGGGAGTAATGCTTAATCGCCCTCCCTTGGACTCTTGTTCTGGCCGTCGTCACCTGGACTCTACGCCCATGTCTTCTTCTCGTGGCAGACCCCGAAAGCGGACCAGGTCCACCCGCCTCATGTTCTTTCATGTCCTGCATTTTCTGTCTCACCACCATCGGAGGTTAGGTCCACTACTTCTCCCCCTAAAGAGGTTCAGTTGCAAAGTGATCTACCCCATCTCCACTTCTGTGAAGGTGCTTATTTGAGCTGTCCGTGACACCTTACAGATCACTAATTCTGTGCCTTCCCTTCAACTGACTCCATTTCTTTTCTTCAGCCTTAGTGTTCCCAAGCGGTCTTTCCAGCCCTTTCTGAACTTGAAGGTATTGTCTTGTGGAAACACCCAGACAAGAAGTTTTCTCTCTCTATTCATCTGGATGTCTTCTATCCTTTTCAGGAAGGGAACTCTTCCAAATAGATTAGGTTTTCAGCAGTGGACCCTCCCTTTTCTCTTCTAGCCAAAGTTACCACTCTGCCTATGGTGGACTCGCCGAGTGGACTCCTTTGCTAAAACCACTTTAGAGGTCTCTGGCTATGCCCTATGCCCAATTTTTGCCTCTTTCTGTGTAGCAGAGCTATCACTGAATGGGCGCAAAACTCAGCCATGTCCTATTCTGGGGTCCTCCTCCGATGGAGCTGGTGGATCTATCACATGTGTGAGGCTGCCCTTGACACTGGCCATCTGGTAGCTTGGGCCTCTTCCGTTGCTATCCACCTTGGCTTAAAGTTTGGTCTGCTGATACTGCTTCCAAGCGGTCCCTGACTGTGCTCCCTTTTTAGGCTTCCGTCTTTTTGGAACCAGTCTGACTCTCACACTTTTCAGGCGCTTGGGTTCAGGAAGTAGTATCCTCCGGATACAAGATCAAATTTACCAGCCTTCCTCCAGAGTGTTCCTTTCAGTCCGCTGTTCCACAGTCCCCCTCCAAGGCGGCAGCGTTTTTTTCAAGCAATCCACTTTCTGCTCCTTCAAGAGGTCGTCATTCCAGTATTTCCGACCCAAAGGTTTCGGGGTTCTACTCCAACCTTATTGTTGTACCGAAAAAGGACATCTCGGTTCGGCCTA